>NC_138763.1:69207303-69813733 GCF_965113315.1 Podarcis vaucheri | reverse complement strand
GTCAGTTCTCAGGAAATTGTAAATCCCAAACTCCACTAGGGGGAGTGTTGTTCAGTTCATGAAAGAAGAAACAAAGTTTCAGTCGCCATTAAAGTTCCTACAGTTAGTTAAATTAATCAGTGTCTATTAGAGAAGATCTTTTCCCTCTGGCAGAGCCCTCTCAGTTTTGCCACAATAGTTTCTTAAAAGGTGCAAAATACAGTTACTTAATTGTATCCACCGGTAATGCCTCTAAGTATCTGTTTCAGCTTTGTAAGTGTATCCGCAACACAACTTTTTGCCCGCTGCAAGTCCGGGACTAGGGATTTTCAAGTCTTTAAAGTTTTTAAAGGTTTTAGCGGAGAAGAAACCCCAAACAGAATAGACACGATCACAGAAAAATAAAGATAACTTGCCTTTCCCTTCAATTTCCAAACTTCTCCAGACGTATGCTGTCTCTCATTTAAAAACCCTTTTGTACTGCTTCCAGCTTGTCAGTTCCTTTGCCTTTGATCATTAAGCACCTCCGGGAGACGGACTTCCTTTTTCTCGTCTCCCGCTTTCAGCCGAATTCACAATTTGTAATCCAATCTCAAATAAATCCTACTCACGAGTAGTTAATTTGTAATCCAATGTGAAGGAAGAAAGGTCGGCGCTCATCGGTAACAGCCGCGCGGCTTCACTCCCGCAGAAAGAGCGATGAATCCACAGCACCGCTTCCCCTCCGCGCTTCCGGAGCCCCTTACGGGGTCCCTTCTTCGTTTTGGGGGTCGCTCTCGGTGCCCGCCGGATCCCACGGCCACGAGCTCACTCTGCTCGTGGTTTAACTTAATGGGTCGTCGCTTCGCCGTAGCGAACAACCCTTTCCTGCGGAGCCCCTCTTTGCTGCGCAAAGAGGACCGCCATTACTCGTTTCGCGCCGCCTCCGGAAGTAAGTTTGACCATATTTCTAAGTCCTTTTTCACTTCAGTCCAACATTTTTCAGTTATCCTTAAATAAATTCACATTCTTAGCAGTCATGTTAACCCCTAAATATTTCACTTTCTTAACCAGTGTTAATCCTGTCTCCTTCTGAAACTTATCTCTCTCAATCACAGTTAGATTTTTCTCTAAAACCTTAGTTTTCATCTTGTTCAACTTAAAGCCTGCAACCTGACCAAATTCTTGAATAAATCCCAGTACTCTTTTAGTGCTAGATTCTGGCTCCTGTAAAGTCAATACCAAATCATCAGCAAATGCTTTCAGTTTGTACTGTTTAGCTCCCACTTGTATACCTTTAACCAATTGGTCCCTTCTAATCATATTTAACAAAACCTCCAGGACCAATATAAAAAGCAATGGAGAGATTGGGCAACCTTGTCGTGTTCCTTTCTCGATCTTAAATTCTTCCGTCACTACATTATTCACAATTAATTTAGCCTTTTGTTCTGAATAAATTGCACCTATACTATTTTCAAAACCTTGACCAACCCCCATCCCCTGTAAATTCTTCTTCATAAAACTCCAAGAAATATTGTCAAAGGCTTTCTCCACGTCCACAAATATCAAAACTGCTTTAGTATTAATCTTCACTTGTAGTTTTTCTAAAATATTAATTATGTTCCTCGTATTGTCAGACAAATGTCTGCCCGGGAAAACCCGCTTGATCTTTATGAATTTCTTCTGCTAACACCTTTTTTAAACTTTTGGCCAAAATATCTGCAAAAAATTTATAATCCACATTAAGCAGTGATATGGGGCGGTAGTTCTTGAGCTGTGTCTTTTCAGTCTCTGTTTTCGGAATAAATGTAATATAAGCTTCCTTCCACCACTCTGGTGCCCTTTCCCCTTCCAGTATTTCATTACAGACTTCCTTTAAAGGTTGTATTAACCATTCTTTCAGAGGTCTGTAGTATCTTGAAGTCAATCCATCCGGTCCTGGGGATTTACCTAGTTGCATGTTCTGAATGGCCCCTTCCACCTCCTGATCCGTTATTTTGTAATTCAACATTCCTGCTTGGCAGGGGGTTGGACTCGATGGCCCTTGTGGTCTCTTCCAACTCTATGATTCTATGATTCTATGATTCTATGATTCTAACATTAGCTGTTTTTCCTGAGAGATTTTGTGTAGTCCATTTATTTTCAAAAATCGATCAATGTCCATTTCTTTCTGCGTCTCCTGTGTATATAGTTGTTTAAAATACCTCTGGAAGCACTTTTTAATTTCCACTGGATTCTGTATATTCTTTCCTTCCACTTCTAAATTCGTAATGGTATTAAGTTTTTGTCATTTTTTCATTTGCCAAGCCAACCAGATCGCTCCAAAGTACAGCAATTTTAATGGCAGCCCGTTTTCAGGTTCTGAGCAGTAGAGCTTTAGCTTCCTTCCCTCTCTTTTTGCAGGCAAATACAGTCCAAAACTTCCCCCCTATTCTCCTGCTTCCAAGGGGGGGTTCACTATTTCTAATGCTCAGAATTTAGACCTTTACGATAAACTTTCCAAGGCTTTAGCTTGAGCTTATTTGCTTCCCATCTGTTTACAAAAGAGGAAGGCGGACTTCCTGTTTTGAGCTTCCCCCGTTTCGTTGCCAAATTCAACTTTTAAAATTCCAATTCTTCACTGTACTCACGGGTAGTTACTTTTAAATCCAATTGTCCACAGGAAAAAGTCAGCACTCTCCAGCAACGGCTGTGCGGCTTCGCTCCGTGGAAGTAGCAGTCGATTCAAAGCACCGCGCCACTCACCCCACTTCACTCCGGATCCCCGAAAACGGGTTTCCCCGCAAGTAAGGGAGGCGTGAAAGGTGCCTGCCGAATCCCACGTTCACAGGCTTCACCCGCCTGTGATTTTTGAAGGGTCCCCGCCTTCGCCGCGGCGGCCAGACCCGATTTCCACAGAGCGGATTCCTCTCGTTCAGAGGAATTCCGCCATTACCGATGGCGCTAACCCGGAAGTTGCCTCCATTTCACATTAAGCGGCTCTAGATACAAAGGTCAGGGAGGCATAAGACCAAAAGACGTGTGTGGGTTAAAATGGCAAGGTAGGCAGAGTTGGCATGGCACTGTGGCATGGATCTGTTTTCCACTTTGAACTTTCAGTGTCCTGTTCAAACAAAACCCGTCCCAGAATGTTTGATCAGGAGTTAGCCTGCTTTTCACTGAGAGAAAGACAAAAACCTCACAACCACGACCAATAAGTCATTGAGAGTAAAATTTCTTTCTGGCCCTAAAAACCAGAAGCCCCTTAAAGCCTAAACTGAGGGGGCATGGGGTGAGGAAGCTGGATGAGGGAAAGTCTGATTTTGGCATATGGCAAAGCGTGTTCTCATTAAAGAGAGAGCACGTGTTGCGGATGGGGCTTGACAAAACATCCTCAGTTGCAGCCAGGCTGTGGCAAGGGTTTGAATTGATTGGTGATTGCTGTTACTGGGGAAAAGTAATGTTGCCAATTAAGGGGTGGAGTCAAAGGTTATTTATACTGGGTCCACAGCTTGTTCCTTTCTCTTTCGCTGTGGACACTGGATCACCCACCCGCCCTCCCTTGAATGGGGCTGCTGCTTGACCTTGCTATTGCCTGTCATGGGGTCGTCCGCCTTGGTGCGGGGGCCTAGTAGGAATTTTTCCAATTGGCTGATTAGTGTGTGCCTTTTGGGTTTTGCCTACTACGTAGCAAATCGTCACAACTTGTAAGGTTGGCGATTAGGCATTGGTTAAATTGGTTGGTGGAGGGGTATGGATTGGCTGTGCCTACCCCTCCAATGCTGCTGCGGAATGGGAATTCCGTTAAAGGAATTCTGGGGCTTACCATCCCCTTGTCCAAACCCCTGGAATCGGGTGCGGGCCGTGTAAGACCCCAAGGCGCAGGCAGGGAGGAACTGAAGGGTCTGTAACGCAGCTCCAGTTGCCCTGCTTGTTCCTCCACACTGACTTACGCTGGAATCCGGGAGTCAGTGCTATCCCCCAAGGCGGGGGGGGGGGATAGCTAGTCATAACCAATGCCTACGCAACCACTCACAAAATTTGTATGATAATAAAAGTTGTGGCCAAAATTATGCCAAAAACCTTAAACAAAAATTTATGTGTGATGTGTGAGTTATTGGGTTAGGGATGGTTTTGGGGGACCTCAGCACGCAAAGGCTTTCAAATGGCTTTTGCTTCGCCCCTCTCCCTCTGATCTTGCAAGGCCTCATGAAAGCAGGTGAGGTATTGCAAGATTCAAGGGAAGATTGGGTCTCCCACTGTGTTGTAGCTCCTCAACACAAATTGGTCCCCGGTATGCAGGAGTGCACAGAACGATGAGTTGTTGGGACTTTTGTGCCTTCAACCTGTTAAAACATAGATTTGCTTTTAGTATTATTGGATAGAGCTCTTTTGATAGTTGATTTTACTTGCCATTTACGTAAGTGGCAGGACTATCTTGGCTGACCACTCAATATTATGTTGGCCTTCCCTTGCAGACTGTCATTGGACAAATCTTATTTTTAAGTTGTGACAAATTTAAGAAGTGACAACTGTGGTGTACATGCAAACAGGAGAAATATAATAAAGTTGAATCATACAGATTTCTCTTCTTAAATTGCCTTGATTATCTGAATATTTCAGATGTCTCATAAGATCATGTGACTTATTAAGGTCATTTTTCATTGGATAGGAAAATATATATATCTTGTATTTTCTATGGGCATATTGACACTCACAAACTAGTAATTATGAAATAAAAGTAGTTATTTTTGTTTTTGTTTAGAGAGTCATATCCTGCCATTCAACATGTCCCTAGTAGCACAAGAAAGAACTAGAGTAATCTTACAAAACAATATTAGATCCAAGAAGAATTTGGGGAATTATTTATTTATTTGTTCTCCAAAACCTGCCTGATGGAGGGATCTGGGCAACTTGGAAGAGTGTCACAATTTGGCTCTTTTTTTAATTGGTCCTAAATTGGACATATATATTTGGATAGGAAACAGGGTTTGAATTGGTTTTTTTATTTTAAATCCTATTCTCATAAGAAAAGGAATAACTATGTCTTCTCACAACGATCATTTTATATTATTTATTGGTAAAATTAGGTTATCTGGAAATTGAATAGTACTTTTTTGCCTTCTGTTATTTCCTCTCTCTGTTGAGAAGTAAGCTGTTATACCTTTCTTCTATGGAAGTTTACTGTATGTGGGACAAGATGTCAGGCATAATTAGACAAAATGACATTGTGCAGCCCAGTAGAGAATATCCATCTTTCAGAAACTTCAGAACTGGTCTTCTCTTTTAGACAGCTCAACATTATCACTTGTTCTCCAGACCACAGCTGACAGACTTTGCTCATATCACAGAAAGTTCAGACCTCATTGGCTCGCTGTCTTTGTGCTACAAGAACGAGAGTTTTAGATCACATGAACAACATCATTTTGGCTTCTGTGGATTTTTTCCTCTCCCACCCACTCGTTTTTAATATATCTTTTTATTGTAAGCATATGAATGAGTCAATCTGATGGCAATCTCATCTCGTCCAAGTAAATTTATCGTAATCAAAAGGGAATATTTTAAATCTTTATGTGATTATTTTAATAATGAATTTAATTGCCACGTTGCACATAAATTTGTGAATTTACAACACTCTAAATTAATCTCTATTGCATAAATAATCAAATGTAATTTTTAATTATTACAGTAATGCTCCTGCATTAATTTTTTTTCTTGCATTGAAAACATTATGTGGTTCTCCTAGCATTGAGAAATAAGGATGGTGTTCAGTATGCCGATTGTGATAACTTTTTCTTTCTTGTGACAATCACTGTTATGCGGATTGTAAGTAGGTTTCCTCCTTCACAGGAAACACAGTAATCAAAGAAGGAAAGATGGGGGAATGTAAAAGCATCAGGAGCAGGGGGGGTTTTCAGTCGGAACTCACTGAAACTCAATTCTGGCTCATCTTTTTTTAGAAAAACAGGAGTAAGTATAAAAATCAGTGAAAACAAACAGTAAATACAAGCACAAATAACCAGTTTTGCAAATACCGTATTTTTCGCCTCATAGGACACACCGGCCCATAGGACGCACCTAGTTTTTTTGGGGGGAAATAAAGGGGAAAAAATTTTATTCCCCCCCCCCCGGTGCGCTGCGCTAATCCCGAAGCTTGGGGCGTGCGGAGCTCAGCGCGCCCCAAGCTTCCGGGTGCTGGCAAGCAGTTCGCTAGCCACGGGAGAGCCGCGCGGCTCTCCCAGGGCTAGCAGACCGCTGCGCTAATCTTGAAGCTTGGGGCATACGGAGCTCAGCGCACCCCAAGCTTCTGGGTGCCGGCAAGCAGTCCACTAGCCCTGTGCTAATCCTGAAGCTTGGGGTGTGCGGAGCTCAGCGCGCCCCAAGCTTCTGGGTGCCAGCAAGGTTTCCGCTAGCCGTGGGAGAGCCGTGCGGCTCTCCCAGGGCTAGTGGACCGCTGCGCTAATCCTGAAGCTTGGGGCGTGCGGAGCTCAGCGCGCCCCAAGCTTCTGGGTGCCGGCAAACAGTTCGCTAGCCGTGGGAGAGCCGTGCGGCTCTCCCAGGGCTAGTGGACCGCTGCGCTAATCCCGAAGCTTGGGGCGTGCGGAGCTCAGCGCGCCCCAAGCTTCTGGGTGCCGGCAAGCAGTCGTGCGCACCGACCCCCCTCGCTCTCCAGGCTTCAGCGAAAGCCTGCATTCGCCCCATAGGACGCACACACATTTCCCCTTCATTTGTGGAGGGGAAAAAGTGCGTCTTATAGTGCGAAAAATATGGTACTTTCTTTGCCCCACTTTCTAATTATTTTCTCTTTACTTACTGCAGTGATTGCTCTCCAAGTATTGCTGAACTCCCAACTCCAATCAGCCCCAGCCAACATGGTCAATGACTGGGGATGAAGGGGGTTGTAGTCTAGCAACAACCCTTTCCTTTTAGCAGTTAACCATGGCTTTATATTATGTGTACAGTGGCACAAGTGGGATCATCTTTAGAATGGTCCTGGTTGCAGACAGGCCCCCAGAGTGGGGGGGGGGCAGAGTAGCGCTTTCATGCCAGGGTGGCATAATGATCACCCCAGGCCTATTGGCCAATCATTTTGAGCGGGGAGATTGTCGGGGGTTTAAAAGCAGCCGTGTGACGTGGGCCATGTACCTGCTTTGTGCTGCTGAACACCCACCCACTCGCCCTGTAATTTTATATGTTCTCTGGCCTTGCTTTGGACGTTGGTTGGTCGCCTGTCTTGGGTCAGGGGCCAGGTAGGAATTTTTCCGTTTGGCAAATTGGCACGGGCCACTTGGTTTTCGCCTACCTCTTAGCAATCGTCACAACTTAGTAAGGTTTGGCGGTTAGGTATTGGCTCATTGATTTGTGGGGAAGGGGAGGTCAGCCTTCGCCTGCCCCTCCATTGACCAAGGGTATTCCGTTAAAGGAATCCAGGGCCTGGATCCTGTCTGAAGTCTGCTTGAGGGGCTAGGGACATGCCAGGCCTCTGGGGACACTGAGGAGAGCTACAGGCAGGTTCTCCCGATGTGGCTTCCTCTTTGGGTGGTTTACCCTTACTGACTTCCTGCAAAGGGGGCAGGAGTCTAATATAGTCCTTTGCCAATGCCTAAGCCAATACCGCTCACATTTCTGTAATTCAATAAAGTTGTGGCCTAAAATTCACCAATAACCTTAAACTAAATTGAAATATACTCAGAGTCGCAAAGTGATTTCATGCTCTTTATTCAGCTCATAGTGGTGAGGAGGAATGAATGAATGTCCCCTCAAAGTATCTGCTTTATATACATTATTTACACAATGGGCTGCACATGATTGGTTAATTCTGGAATTCTACTGTAAGCCAATCAGGGTGTGGATTCACTTATATCTGGAGCATGATTGGGTGGTTCCTGCCAATCAATCATACTGCTGCATTGTTCTTGGACCAATCAGACTGCTGCATTCTGAATCCTATTGTTCTAGGACCAATCAGACTGCTGCAATTTGGATCCTATTGTTCTAGGACCAATCAGACTGCTGCAGTTTGGATCCTATTCAACTCAGTACATAACATCAATATTCTGTGTCCATGTGTTCTGTGTTATTTTAACAAGGGGCTGGTCTGGGGGCCTTGCCATGCAAACACTGCTGAATTAAAACCAGGGTTCCTTTTCAATCAGAAATATTATAATGGAGGATTGGGGGGTGGGAGTCAATATGGCATGCATTCTTTCACATAGGTGTCACATTAGGTTATGAGTCAAGCATTAGCTTGATTACACAGCCCACATTCTGATGTTTGGGGGGTGGTGAAGGGGGTGTTTTTTAAAAAGTCTCAGTGCGAGATTCACGCTTCTACTTCTATGGAACCCATAGGTGTTACTTTATACACAAGATGCCTGCATTGTGCCTCCGTTACTTTTAACATTTTTGTCTGAAGAGATTTAACAGGTATCAGCATGCGGGACTGACTAAGAAATAAGCAAATGAATAACTTTTAATTTTTTTGTTAAATGCATTCATAATCCACCTTTTAGGACAAAACTTCCCAAGGTGGCTTTGAACACTATATGGATAATATATAATACATATGAGACTGTAAACCAACAATGAACATTAAAACACCCTGATCAGTAATTAATTGTGCTCAGTTGCTATTGCAAGACACCCATGCAGGTAAGCGGTGATTAAGCTGTTTTGAAACCACAAACAAAAGGTGATATAGAGAGAACTACACAGGACGAGCTGTTGCTTACCTTCAAGTTATGTTCTGCCTCTTCTGTTACTTATATCTCTTATACAAGAAGGTGCTATTAGTGCTGTCATGTGGATCATACTGGAGAGGATCTCTTACCTGTTTTCCCCCCTGCTTTATAGTCTTGCATACACCCATTACTGAGAAAATCATGTTGTAATTCAAGCAGCAAAGTAATCTTAAATTAGTTCTCTATTTTGTTTTTTCCTTGGCATTGTTGTTATCCACCATTATCCATCAACATACCTACTTTTCTGTTATGTCAGTTATACTTCTTATACAAGGAAGTGCCATTAGCTCTGCTGCATGCATCATCCTGTATACAGGATGTCTCAATGTTTTCCCGCTCTTTGTATTGCACAAGCCTATTACCAAGGAAGGTAAGATATACTTCAAAGGAGCAAAGTAGTCTTAGCAATGTCAGGGAATAATGAAATACACAGCTTATTTTATTATCTGTCATCAAGAGGGCTGCAAGATATATCCATACACCATAACCATAGCGTTGTCCCCCCCTCCAAAAAAAAGCCCTTAGTTTAGTACACACATCACTCAGTTGTGAGAATTCATTTACAATTCCTTTGCATTGATTTTTGCCTTAGTATTGACATTGGACTCTTAAGTTTATGGTGTTATCCTCTGTGGGCCACATATAACTCTGACAGCTCAAACACACACACAGAGAGATACAACTAGAGTTGGCTGGAAGCTATTCAGTGTCATATATTCTTACATATATGTGTGTGTTTGTGTTTAGTAACTTTCGGTTTGAGGTCTTTGATTTCCTTCTTCTATAGACATGTCCGCAAAGCCAGAATGAGATGTTTTATAAAGACTTGAACAACATATTATTTACCATCTATTATTTGCCTATCCATGCATTACTTCTGTCTAGAACCAGACAGGAAGCATTCATTATTTACAGGAAGAGAAAACCAAAAAGTAGAAAATTAAACCTTTAAAGGAAGGGGGTTGTAGCTTAAGCTCAAATGTAAGATATGCTGAGAAGCAAAATGATGCACGTGTGTGTGTGTGTGTGTGTGTGTGAGAGAGAGAGAGAGAGAGAGAGAGTGTTTAGTGTGTACACAGACACTTGCCTATCTTCCCGAAACTATTGCCAGAGTTCAAACTCATACATTTCAGTTACCTACATTACTATGTAGCACATTAAATCCCCAAGATTATTCTCAGCCACTCTTCCTATCTCCTATGAAGCAATATTCACTCAGTGGGTTAAATTTGTGATTTGTAGTTACTGAAAACCCTAGTTAATGAAAAGCGTTCACAACATTGGGTTTTGGAGTGCTGAGGATAATGTGTCCCCTGGAAGGCAGCTTTTTAAAGCCTTTCAATAAAGAATTAAAATCTGGCCAATGGTACAGTATGGGGAAGCAAACACTACAACATATTGGCCAGCTGTTTGAATGGGAAACTATAAGGGAATGGGAAAACTAGAGCATGTGGGGCAGTCATATATGTTAAGCGTGTATTTGCATCAGTCATATGTACAAAGGCTTTACTGTTCGTTTGTAGGTTTGTAGAGATGAATAAAGACAGACAACAAGATATTTTCTTTCAGAGAGCTTGCGTGTGTGCCAGATGAAGGTGAGAGAGAGAGAGAGAGAGAGATCTTTTTTTTTTTCCTCCGGCCCACAGCATCTCCTTTTATTCAGAGTTACAAAAGCATGGCCACGAATGTGCTAGTGGCTGATTGGCTTAACACAAGACAAAGAAACTGAAATCTTATTGGCTCATTTGTATGTAAGGCGGGCTTACATCGTTCCATAGATCTTTGGCACATGAAAGCCAGAATGTTAGAGCTGTATTTAGACAGGCATATAAGCTCTTAATCCACCTATGACTAAGATTGATAATGTTATAACGAAGGTGTTTACTAATGTTTAGATTGTTATATAAACTCACACAATTAATTATACATTGAGGATTAACACATCATTGTGATTTACACATCATTGTGAACTAAAGGTGAACTAGAAGAGAAAAAAGTGTGGTATGCAAAGAATGATATACAAAAGGATCTGTGCCAGGCACAGACTTGTAGCTCTGTGTATGCAAGAGAGAGGAAGCGTGATTGATTATAAACAGGTCTTATAGTCTGTTTTAGAAGCAAAGGAGCTAGAAAGAATTCCCAAAATGCAGGGGGAAAAATAACCCGTGTTTTACTACACTGGGACATAGAAATAACATGTCTACATCTCCTCCTTTTTTTTCTTCTTTGCGAGGTAAGGCAACTAGGTGAATAAAGCAACAATACTTCCGGATTAGTGGTTTGCCATCAAATGCCGGAAATAAAACTGCTAGGGTGGATGGGGCAAAAGTACTTCAAGATTAGTGGTGTGCCAACGAATCTCAAAATAATCTTACCCACATCTCCCCTTTTGTTTTTGTTTTTTCTTACTGGTGGCGTTGCCATTTCGCATAATAGGCTGCAAGGAGCGCGCTAGGTGGTGGTGGAGGAGAGAGAAGGCGAGAAAAAAGATTTGTAAGGTTAGGAATGCATTGGAGAAGGCAACAAAACAAAATTAATATACATACAATAACAATGGTATAATAAAAGACATCGCGTAGCCATTTGAGATTAGGTAGCCACGCCGTCGACCACAAGGAAAAGGAATCCCAGAGTCCTGAAAATCCGATATCCTTTTTAATGTGGTGAGTGAGATTTTGTAAATGAGAAATTTGCCTTTGAACGGCCTTAGAATTATCAGTGATGTTAAAACAGCACATCTCCTCGAATTGTTCACAACCATAATGATGAATCATGAGTAGATAGTCCAAAGCAGCTCTCGACTTTAATAAACCATTGCGAAGTTCGGCTTGCTCTGTGTTGAGAAGATGGAGCGCCTGAGACGTAATATTCAGGGATTTTGCTGCAGAGCAAGCTAAAGAATTAATATTTGCGCTATTACGTACAGCCAAACCTGGAACACCTAAGAGAGAAACAGCTAAAGAGATGTATTCAGACCTGCTAGGGAGAGAGACAAGATCATCACAGTCCTCAGACAGTTCAACACTGCGCTGATATCTAGAGTAAGAGAAATGATGTTTCTCAGGCAATATGATAGACAGACGGCTTAAGCAGCAAGGTGTACCGTGGCTAATGTTCGCTGGAATGTAATTGAATGTGTAACCTGGGCAGGACCAAAACCAGCCTGCTGGTAGTTCTGTGTACTTATATACATAAGAAATGTTTACATAATCAGAGCAATTGAAGTTATTTTTGCCCATTTTTATGCAATTTGTCTTTGTACAATTTACCATACGGGCGCAGCTGACGTTATAAGAAGCCACATATGGTGTTGTCAAGTCAATTGCTAACGGTGGGCGTTTGCGCACTTGGTCACCCCAGACAGAATAAGCAGTGTAACCAAGGGTGCGAAGAGAACTATTTATGGGTAAGGATGAGAAAAACCAAGTATCATTTTGTATGTCATGAGGATTATGGCAAACAGGAATGAGACAAGAGCCAAGGATATCACCAATGGCTACTTGCTGAGTAAGGCAAAATTCTGAGACATTGAGCGTTCTTGCAAACGATTCCCATACATTTAACGATGTGGAATCACCAATAGGGAGAGCTGAAGTAGAGAGAGGCAAAATTAAAATACTGAAAATGAGAATTATCATGGAATTCATATTAAGACAAGCAATGAGGGATAGAAGCTGATTAGTAGGGCTTGCTTCCAGCTGCTGTTCTCTCCTATACTGTTCAGCTTGAAGAGAGAGCGACTTTATTTGGCCCCACGTCACTGGGGGATTGCGATGTCCCCGCTTACGAATCCTGGGGGGGCTGGACGTCACATCGCTGGTGATCTGGAGTTGGTGGTTGAATTGAGGCAGTGGATCTAGAAGAGCCTGTCGCCATGCCATGGTGCAGCCGAATACAACGTGCAGGAACCCACCGAGCACCCTGTGGAGTAGAAACTGCAGCGTAACCCTTACCCCATGTAATCAATTTCACTGGTTCACTCCACTCATTGGAGGGTAGAATTTTATAGCGCACCAGTGGAGCTGGAAGAATTTCCTTTTGCTGGAAATGCTTTTGAAGACGTGTGTAAGAGTGATGATCCTGTATGGAGATATTTAAATGATTAAGAGTAAAGAGTACACTTGACAACCAACTTTCCTTTTCTGAAAGTGAGTTTGGAATGCCTGCTTTCTTTTCCTGCCTGTTCAGTGCAGTTTTCAGGGTACGATGAGAGCGTTCAACTATAGCTTGGCCTTGAGAATTATAAGGGATGCCAAACAGATGATGAATATCCCAAGTTTCACAAAATTTAGCAAAGCCTTTTGCACAATATGCTGGGGCATTGTCAGTTTTTATAGAATGAGGCTTGCCCATAACTGACATTGCACGAACAAGATGATTGCAAACATGCTTAACTTGCTCACCTTTTTGAGGCGTGGCCCAAAGGTAGCCAGAGTATGTGTCGACAGAGACATGCAGAAACTTCCAGGGTGAAAAAGGGGCAAAATGAGTTACATCCATTTGCCACAACTGATTTGCTTCCAGTCCACGGGGATTAACCCCAGGGCTGGGATGGCCAATCTGATTGCTGCACTGGGGACACTGCTGAATTATAGCTCTTGCCGCTTCCAATGAAATTTGAAATTGGCGGCTAAGGGCTTTTGCATTCTGATGATGAAAGGCATGACTTTCAATAGGAGAGACAGGCAAAATTTTTAGCAAGGAATCTGCTTTTGCATTTCCATCTGATATGAAACCTGGAAAAGGTTGGTGAGAGCGAATGTGCACTACAAAAAGTGAGTGAGAGCGAGCAGAAAGAAGCATTTGTAAAGATAGGAAAAGACTCAACAAGTTATCATCCAATAAAGGACTTACATAACTGCCTTGCATTCTACATATAACGTTTGAAACATATAAGCTGTCAACAATCAAGTTAATTGGTTGTGAAGAAAAATGATGCAGAGCTTTTACAGCAGCTGCAAGCTCAGAACGCTGAGCAGATTTTTGTGGGAGAGTGTACAGGCTATGCCACTCCTCATTCTGTTGCCAAGCAACAACTCCCCTAGAAGGAGCCCCGTCAGTGAAAACAGTCAGGGCATTCAAAGGAACAGGGGACAAAATAGAAGAAAAAGACATAGGAAATTGCTTGCTCATTTGCAGGCGAGTATCAGCTGGAATATGACAATCCACGTGACCCACAAAATCAGCTAAAGCACACTGTAAATCCATGCTAGTGGAGAGAGCAGTTTCCCATTGTTCTAAAGGCATAGGCACAATGATCTGATTACAGTCAATACCAAAAAGATGCTTACAATGCCGTCGTCCCTTGCAAATGAGCTGAGCAAGGAGATCCACTAAAGGGTTTATTGTGTTCCTTGGTGCATGATGTAAATAAAGCCATTCTAATATGTGAATTTTAGATGGACCTATCTGTATAATTGCAGCAAAAGGTTGTACAGAATCTGTCATTATGACTACATCAGGCATAACATTAGGGATTGCTCTATCAACCCATTGAGTACGCATGATTCCTTTCAACTGTGCAACAGTGTTCAGTTGATCAGAGGTCAAGGTGATTTGCTCACCAGGAGACCGATGGCCTTTTAAAGCTGAGAACAATGGCTTTAGCACTTCAAGAGGGATTTTAAAATAAGGCCTTATCCAGTTAATATTTCCCAGCAATTGTTGCAGTTGTACATATTTCATTGTTTTTGAAATATGAAGTTCAGGGATTATTGGAATAGAATAGCTAGCTATCATTCTATGTCCTAGATACTGAAAGGGGGGGGATTCCTGGACTTTCTCTGGAGCAATTTTTAAGCCATACATAGACAAACAGGTTATTAAATCATGTTTCCAATTAGGGGGAAGGACTGGAGAATAGAAAACAAGATCGTCCGTATAATGACATATCTGAAGATGTGGATACTTAAGACGGAAGGATTGAAGTGCCTTATCCACAAAATATTGGCACATAGTGGGAGAATTTATCATTCCTTGTGGCAGAACCTTCCAGTGATATCTCTCAGATGGTCTACAATTATTTAATTCTGGAATTGTAAAAGCAAAAAATTTGCAATCCTTTTCATGCAGGGGAATAGAGAAAAAACAATCCTGCAGATCTACTATAGCCAATTGATATGAATGTGGAATCATATTTGGATTAGGCATACCACATTGCAAAGGCCCCATGGGTTCAATAATACTATTTATGGACCTCAGATCGTGCAAAAATCTATATTTTCCATTTTTCTTCTTAATTACGAAAACTGGGCTATTGAAAGGGCTGACAGAAGGTTCTATATGGTCAGCTAATAATTGCTGATCGACCAATTGTCTCAAAGCAATCAATTTCTCTGTAGTAAGAGGCCATTGCGGAATCCATATAGGATCAGTGGACTTCCAAGTAAGTGGAAGCACAAACTTACTCATTTATTTGAATGGTTGCTTGTAATTGTTGCAACAAATCTCTTCCCCACAAATTAAGATGGATTTTGAGCACACAGGGCTGAATATATGCAATAACTTCAGAGCTATCAGGCAAAGAGACAGGCAGCCACTGTGCGCTTTTGTAAGAAGTCTGGTTACCTCCCACGCCCCACACTTCAGGAGAAGTTTCAAGCTGCCAACTTGGTTCCCAAAAATTATTGGAAATAACCGAAACATCCGCACCAGTGTCTATCAGACCCTCTAATATTTTTCCATTAATTTTATACTTACGAAGGAGTTTCTCTCTTCCAATACGTTGGGTCACAGCTAGAAGCTGTGGGGAAAAAGATAAAGAGAGCCTGTGCAAATTAGTGTCAACAGCAGAAACAGCATCAGGTGGAGAAGGCAGCATCACCAATTGCGCCCAAGTTTCTCCTTTTGTTAACTGCATGGGCATATGGCTCCAAAATTGAACCATGATTGTGCCCACATAGTCAGGAGGCAGGACACCTGGGATGACCTGAATGCCTTGTTTTGCAGCAGAAAATTTTGGTAAAATTAAACCTGTGACTTTAGAAGGAAGTGGGCCTGTCATTTGGCTGGCCATAATTACAATTTCACCAGGTAATGCAGTGTATTTGGTCTCTTGATTTATCAAATCAATAACAAATTCAGAAGGCACATTTTTAGAAACCTTTGCAGCAGCAGAAACTAAAGGCTGACAACTCTCTATTCTTGGGGGCCCGAGAGTTGGGGCCCTAAGGAGTTTCCCTGAGACCTACATTGATTTGCCCAATGATATCCTTTCCCACACTTTGGGCATTTTTTGGAAGGCCTGGTCGTGGTATTTGCAGTATTATCCTTACGTGCAGTTCCCCTTGGGGCTGTGCACTGTCTGGCAAAATGACCCGGACGCAGGCAGTTAAAACAATTTCCTGTTGGTTTCGCTGAAGCTTGGATTGCAGAAGCAAGCAATGACATTGTATGTGAATGCGTTCCAATTTCTGCACACGCCTGTATCATGTCTGCAAGACTAAATTTTGAGCGAGTTACAACAGACTGCAGTAGTTTTTTAGAATCAGAATTAGAATTCTCATAAGCCAATTTTTTCAGCAGCTCATCCTGAGCTGTCAAATTGTCAATTTCTCTAGTAATCGATTCTTTTAATCTATCTATAAATTGATGGTAAGGTTCTGTATTATGTTGTTTAACATTTACAAAGGAACTCTGGGGCTGTCCTGAAACAGGAATTTTACGGAATGCACGCTGTACACAAGTTGCTGTGCGTTGAAAGTGTGAAGGTGACAACACGGCTTGGGCAGCCAAGGTATCAAAAGGAGGAGCACCAAAAAGCTGGCTTGCTGTATGCATTGGATCAGCCAGAGCTATGGCAGCATGTTTAAATTCATTTTCAAAAACTAAAAATTGCGCTGCAGTTAGCATCATCCTCATTAGATCTTTCCAGTCAGTCGGAATCATTGTATAAGAGGTGGATATGCCCTCTATGATACCCGTAACATAAGAAGATTTAAGACCTGAATCACTAATGGCTTTCCTTAGGTCCTTCATTACAGCATAAGGCAATTTCTCATGATATACCTGTAGCTGATTACCTCCAGGAGCATTTTGATAAGTGAGAGGAAAAATTAATGGCATTTCACCAGCCCATGCAGCTGTTTCTTCCAATGAAAAAAGCCCATCTTGCTTAGCTTGTAAAAGCCCAGCACGGACGGCTCCATATTGTTTTGGCAAAGCAGCATGTTCAGAAGACAAAGAGGAAGGGACAAAGGCATGCTGATTTGCTTGTTTAGGCAAAGAAGGGGGGTGAGGGGGGATGGGGGGAATTTGTAAACTGAGACGGTTCAGGAGCAATGGAAGGAGAGGAAAAAGGAGGGGGGTTTTGGCTGGGTGATGAAGGAGATAAAGGAGGCAAAATCAGAGGGTATGGTGGGGGAGGTGTTTCTGCAGTTGCCAGCAATGGAGAAATTGAAAGAGAGGCTTGTTCTAATTTTGCAATGGCCGTTGCACATTTTTGCCATGTGAGTAGACAGCTGATTGGAGCGCGTGGCTCGGAAAATAAAATTTTGCCGATCTTCTCCCATGTGCTAATTTGCAATGAGCCTTCTGCTTGATAAAAAGGACATTGATGATTTATTTCCTGTATTAGCTGTTCAATCTCTTTTAGAGAAATTTGAACTTTGTCTATTGTCTGTCTTACTAACGAAAGAAGTTCTTTCGCGTGAGCCATTTGCACCTTACTTAAATCCCCTCCCATACTAACGAATTAAGCGCTTTAGACTTTTTCCCAGTCGGATTAGTATGAGGAATGCTTTTGGCTTTAAAGGGATCTCTATGGGGATCTGATTACTTACCTTTCTTCAGAATCACGTCAAGGGGTCACCAGATGTTCGTTTGTAGGTTTGTAGAGATGAATAAAGACAGACAACAAGATATTTTCTTTCAGAGAGCTTGCGTGTGTGCCAGATGAAGGTGAGAGAGAGAGAGAGAGAGAGAGAGAGATCTTTTTTTTTTCTCCGGCCCACAGCATCTCCTTTTATTCAGAGTTACAAAAGCATGGCCACGAATGTGCTAGTGGCTGATTGGCTTAACACAAGACAAAGAAACTGAAATCTTATTGGCTCATTTGTATGTAAGGCGGGCTTACATCGTTCCATAGATCTTTGGCACATGAAAGCCAGAATGTTAGAGCTGTATTTAGACAGGCATATAAGCTCTTAATCCACCTATGACTAAGATTGATAATGTTATAACGAAGGTGTTTACTAATGTTTAGATTGTTATATAAACTCACACAATTAATATACATTGAGGATTAACACATCATTGTGATTTACACATCATTGTGAACTAAAGGTGAACTAGAAGAGAAAAAAGTGTGGTATGCAAAGAATGATATACAAAAGGATCTGTGCCAGGCACAGACTTGTAGCTCTGTGTATGCAAGAGAGAGGAAGCGTGATTGATTATAAACAGGTCTTATAGTCTGTTTTAGAAGCAAAGGAGCTAGAAAGAATTCCCAAAATGCAGGGGGAAAATAACCCGTGTTTTACTACACTGGGACATAGAAATAACATGTCTACACTTTACTCTTACACAGAATGGAGCGTATTGACCGACCTGTCCTTGCTCGGTTGCCTTTAAGCAGTTACCCTCCACCCACTCTAGCTCCAGTACTGGAAATGAGCTGTGGCAGAAACAAACTGCTATAGAATGCAGCTAGGTTTCAGGTGAAGGGAGCAGGTTTCCCCTCCCCGCAAAACACACAAAACCATGCACTTTTTGTTTGTTTGTTCAGAGAGTACTGTCCATTACTGCATTATATGTGGAGGGGACTGGCATATATTAAATATACAGGACTGGCACTTATTAAATATACAGAAAGTCGGACCATTCACCATTTAGAGCAGTACCCTACGGGACCGCCTCTCCTGGTATGCCCCACAGAGAAACCTACGGTCTTCAAATAAAAACATCTTGAAGGTCCCAGGCCACAGAGAAGTTAGGCTGGCCTCAACTAGAGCCAGGGCTTTTTCGGCTGTGGCTCCGATCTGGTGGAACACTCTGTCACAAGAGACCAGGGCCCTGCGGGACTTGACATCCTTCCGCAGGGCCTGCAAGACAGAGCTGTTCCACCAGGCCTTTGGCCAGGGCACAGCCTGACTCCCTCCCTCGGCAATCTTCGCAGAGCTCTGGCCCAATGGTTGCTAGTGGCTTGAATTAATTAATTTTTATAATGAATGATTTTAGAATGTTGTTTATGTTGTACCTTTGTACTGTTTTATTGTTGTTAGCCGCCCTGAGCCCGGCTTGGGCTGGGGAGGGCGGGATATAAATAAAATTTATTATTATTATTATTATTACAGTGGTACCTTGGGTTACATACACTTCAGGTTACATGCGCTTCAGGTTACAGACTCCGCTAAACCCAGAAATAGTGCTTCAGGTTAAGAACTTTGCTTCAGAATAAGAACAGAAATTGTGCTCTGGCGGCGCAGCGGCAGCAGGAGGCCCCATTAGCTAAAGTGGTGCTTCAGGTTAAGAACAGTTTCAGGTTAAGAATGGACCTCCGGAACAAATTAAGTACTTAACCCAAGGTACTACTGTATTGTCTACTCTTCTTGGCAGGGAATCTAAATTGGCCAACCCCCCTGTGATAGGTGACCTTGCCTCAGGTGACCTTGCCCCTTCCTTGTGGGAAATTCCTATCAGAATCTCTTTCAAGTCACAGAGGGTTGGAGCAAGCTCACCCCTGCTAATGGCAGAAGTACTACTTGACACATCCAAGCTCCAGTAAATTTCCCTGATAGAAACTTTGACATAGGAAATGTGAAGTTTTCATTTTTCCATGCTCTGCTTAGTATGTTCCTTTGCATGCTCTCCTCAACTGATTTGGTTTCATTATCCTGTTCTTAGGTAATCAAAATTTTATATCCATTCTGATGATTGTATCTTCTGAAGTGATTTTCCAGATTTTCTCATCAGGGTGAAGTAGTGCCTGTCCTGTCTTATGATAGCCTTTATAACCTGTCAAGTGTTCTACAAGGCATGCTAGTGGAGATGTGCATATGTAGTGGTGATGGTATGCATGACTATGCAAGCCACTGTTTGAAATCAAACCATTGCATTGGGTTGTTATGCATCTTGCACAATGTGATAACAAACTAAATTAATCAAATCTGTTGCAAATCTTTTTTATTTTTCTTTTAAAAAGGATCCACAGTGATTAGGGCACAGGTGACAGACAGCTTTTAATTTCTCTCTGAAACTGTAGGTGGAGGAAAGCTGGAAAGTTAAACCATCTGATGATAACTTTAAGTGCTGAATTTGTTACAAAGCATTAATTACTGTAGTATGCTTGTAGATCCAATGGCTAAGATCTGAAGCACTATTTAAGGCCCAGCAAAGCTATTATTTTATTTTAGTTTTGTTTATTTGAAGAGGTGGCACAATTCCAGATCACAATCCATTTTTGAAACTTGCCAAAGAGCGTTTTGACATATGCCACGGCTGCTGCTGCTGCTGCCTATAGGAAATTGAAGTTGTGCAGTTCATTGGATCCTAACTAATGCATTAATTGCTGCAGCATGTTCTCTGTATATTCAAGTGGAAGTTCTGTTGTTATTTTGCAGGGACGGCTTTCTTGTAATCTGCTTTCTTGCAATTTGAATCCATTTGGTTTGTGTCCTATCCTTTGGCGCATCAGAAAGCAAGCTAGCTCTGCCTTCTCTGTGACAGTCCTTCAGATATTTGAAGATAGCTATCACACCACCTTTCAGTCTTCTCTTTGCCAGGCTAAAATACCCAATTTCCAGCTTATATTGCATTAGTCATATTTGTTCATGTTAGTGACTCTTATGATCATCTTGTAATATGATGTGTTTCTGATGTGGTGTTTTCTTTTTGCAATGTTCTTCTTAACATTAGTGTTATAGACCATGAGGTGATAATGAAAAACCTATAGTCATCAATTATATTGGGATAATTTATTGTAAAGAAAGTAAGATCCAAAGGCTTGGATCTGAATATCTACTTGAATGATCAGAAGCACTTTTACTTGTACACAGGGTAGTCTGGCACCAATTTCCCTCTTGACTACTTGCTACCTGAAAAGCACAGGAGATGCAGCCTGTGGAGAATTGGTGATAATCGCCCTGCAGCAGGAATGTCTCTTCTACAGGGTTTGTTAATAGGTGAATAACTTACTGATAATGTTGCTCCGCACTTCTCTCTACACCCCCCCCCAAATGCTGCAAATAGGTCTCCTAAAGCAAATAATTTGTGGGAGCTTGTGAAAATAAAATATGTTTTGAATAATAATTTCAAAATACTGTACACAAGCATCAAACATGATGCATTTCCTGCCTCAAAGCTCCACCCGCAAGAGCTCCTTCATTTGTAATAACATCTCTAAAGGAGCTTGAAATGTAAGTTGCCTAGCGACAGATTTCACAAAAGATCAGTTTGCAGTTGTGTTTGTAAGGAAAAACAGTAAACAAGTCTTCAAGACCCACAAATTGTTCAAAAATTATTATAGTGAAAGTCCAGAATCGAGGAAGAGAAGATAACCTCTAAAGATTTCACCTGCCTGGAAATACTCCATATCTACTGGGGTTGGGTGGGAAAGACATCATACTTTATTTCTCCTAAAGCTGTCCTGCTTCAGCTGGATTAATCACCATTATTTCCAAAGCCCTATCATCCAACCCTCCTGGTTTTAAAATAGTATATGCATTTTGTTTTTGTTTCTTGCATTCTATGTAGGTGCATTGGTAGCTGACTTATCCCGAATTAGACCATTGACCATTTAGCTAAGTATTCGCTACCGTTTCTGGTAGTGGTTCTCTAAAGTTTTAGACTTCCAGTCCTGCCTAGAGAAGCTATGATTGAATCTGAGGTCTTAAGCATCCAAAGCATGCGCTCTGTCACTGAGCTGCAGCTCTCTGCTTACGCCAGTTAAAGCTGAAGTCCAGAATGCAGGTATCAGGAAAGAATACCAAAGATTCACAATATTACCATACATATTGTATAGGGTTGCCATAAGTTTTTTTCTTTTGCTCAAAGTTGTTGTTCAGCAACTTTGTGGTTCAAGGAAATTTGCCAAAAACTACACTTTTGACATAAGTTGCCATTTCCCCAGACATTACAGCAATTTCCACCCAGACACTGTTTCCAACAGCCTAATCCCTGCTATGTCCGGGAAATTTCGGACGTATGGCAACCCTAATATACAGTGGTACATCGGGTTACATACGCTTCAGGTTACATACGCTTCAGGTTACAGACTCCACTAACCTAGAAATATTACCTCAGGTTAAGAACTTTGCTTCAGGATGAGAACAGAAATCGTGCAGCGGCAGCATGGCAGCAGCAGGAGGCCCCATTAGCTAAAGTGGTGCTTCAGGTTAAGAATAGTTTCAGGTTAAGTACAGACTTCCGGAACGAATTAAGTACTTAACCTGAGGTACCACTGTACTTTATTTTATGGCGATTCCAAAATTTACCTTAGTTTATCACATAAGGCAAACGCAGAAATGGGCATAGTTTATTCTTTCAGGTATAATAACGACAGGAAGGCAATACTCAATTTAATTCAATACAAGATGCTTTACGAACCCGAGATTCTTACCTATATGGATCATTTCATGTTCCAGCCCTAGTAATAGATAAAGAAGTTAAAAGAGTCACCTTGGTGACAACCTCTCTGCTAACCAATTCTATGATAAATCTCTAGAATGGCTATGTAGCTTTACAGGTACAGATAACTGGAGTTCCTCATTTATGTAGGGATTGTGTTCTGAGGCACCATGCGCATCAGCACACCCCACCCCTTTCCATAGCCGAAAACAGGGTTTGCATCAGTAGTTGCATGGCACTCAAACACGTGCAAATGGGGAGTTGCGTGTACATAACAGACTCAGCAAATGCTGAAGTCATTTGCAGGCAGATGGGATGAAGGAGCTGTCATCTGTGAGGTTCAGTGGTAAATGTAACTTTAGGTCTGGCCTGGCTCCAGCTAAGGCCCGCACGGCGACAAGTCTATTATGGGGTTGCAGAGCAACTATTCACAGAGAAATTGGATGTTGAACTATACAGACACTTCAGAAAAGTTGAGAGTTACCATTCAGAACATTGTATGCAGCATATAATAGCTCTCAGATTTAACTAGCTCTAATGGCTTTAATGATGAACAGCCTTTTTTCAACAAGCCATGATGTGTTGGCCAAAAAGATCAGTGACGATGTACTAAGATGAAGCTGTTGCTGGTGCTTAAATGTACTCTAATGAACATCTTATGAGGTGGAAGCTCATCAGTAAACCAGACCTGGAGACTACTATGACATCTGCGACCTTACCCAATTATGCTTTTAATGCTGCAAGTTAATCTCGGTGGAATTTATATGTAAAGGCTAATATAGGGAGGAATAATTACAGTTCTTAAGCTGTGGCTATTAAAGTGAACAACTGTAAAGAATGCAGCCCAGATAGCAGGCCTCAGATTTGTGTTTTAACCTGCTTTTGAAGTTTATAGTATTTTGTAAAAAAAAAATTAAAAATTAAAAATTCTTTATATACATATATAAAGCAGAGAGATAAAATTATGGCACATTAGTCCCATTCAGTAATTTTCACATCAATGGTACATCGTTTGCTGCACTGGGTATGGGAGATCTGTCAAGCTAGTTCTCAGTCCGGAATAAACCAGAAAGAAATTATTGCACTTAGGTCCTGTCCTACCCTACCCTACCCCACCCTACCCTATCCTACTGTAGCACCCTGCTTGTGGTTAACGCTTAGCTGGAATGAAATATTCAACGCAGCAACAGAGAAATTAAAAAAATAATTTATTTGTCAGACAAATAAATAAGAGGCACAGTGGTATATGGTTACCAAGCTCTGGCCTGGCCTCCTGCCATTATGGCCAGCACTTATATTCCCTTAATCCAGCCCCCTTTGCTCCTCCTGTGGCTGCCTCTGTTCAATCAGCCTGGTTGGATTTCCTATTGGCTGATTGCTATAATTAATTCTAAGAGATACACCCATATCCTCCTGTCCTTATATGGAACACAAAGAGCTATATATTGTTACATCTATAAATGACAAATAAGTAGTAATATATCTTACATGTGTCTCAACAAGGAATCTTAATTACCAGCTCACCTCTTGTCTTCCTTGCCCTCCAAAACAGATGGTTAATAATTTTAAAATTTTATCTTGAACAGATGTCAGAGACCTTGGGTTCATATTCTCATGCATCATCAATGAAATATCTCCTTTTGGAGGTCTTTAAACAAAGGTCTGACAGCCATCTGTTATGAGGGCTCGTTTGGCGTCTCTTGTCTGACAAGGGGGGCTAAATACAACTATATGAAATCTAGCATTTCTTAAATCCTTTGCATAATTACATTTAAGACAATATATTTAATACATAACATAGGTAGCCTTTTAAAAGGATAAACTTCCTCAAAGTAAAAAGGAAGAAACAGTTTACAGCCTCAAAATAAAATAGGAGAAAAAGCCTCTTCCCCTTTTCCCATGTGCCCTTGGCCTTTTGTCCTGTGGCTCAAGTTTAATGGTTTTATTTTACTTTACCCATTCCTAATTATGTTTGGTCTCTGCCCTTTTTATAACATGTAGGGTCAGTGTCCTCACTCAGTCTGTAATTCCAGCTTTTACGACTTTGAGAATTGTTTTCTGCTATAAATCAAGGGGGGGGGGCCTTTGTCTGGGAGGAAAACACTGTCAGTGTTTTCTTAAGCAGCTGGTCTGCCTGGCATGAATACTTTTGAAAATCTAAGCCCATTTAATTTAGGAACCTGATCAAGATATAAGCCAATATATGCCTTGATTAAAAATGCAGTCTATATTCAGATGCCACACTACCAGGTATCTTATTTATTATAAGAAACATTAGATAGCAATCCCAATCAGGACAGAGACAATGTCATTTGGCGGTGGCTGGGATAGGGGGAGATTTTAGCTTTTTATCTCTAAGCTGTGGTCCCACTGAAATCCATTCTGCAAAGCATCCACTTGGGTTTACAGAGTGATATCTGTACCATAGTGGGGTGGGGAGTTTACCTCTTTCACCACAGTCCCATTTCTGCCCCCCTCCAAGTCCACAATGCTTTTTTTTTTTTAAAGAAAAAGTGAAGAACCAAACTACAAATTTAACATGATGTGTAGCTTGGCCTTAGTTGCTTCAGCTAAGTGCTGTATTGCAAAACTCTGATAAAATATCAGTATGCTTAACCTTTTAGTAAGAGTTCTATGCTTTGAAAATCAAGCTAATGCTGTAAAATCTGTTGCATTCCTTTACAAAGCGTTTGCATAAAATATCAGTACATCATTTTAATGCCTACAAGCTGTAAGTTGAAATACATATTTTCCCTATAATGCACTTGCTTCAGTTTTTTGTGTTCATGTGAAAAGATTGGGGTGGTGGGGGTGGGATTCTATACCCCATAGTGCTGTGAAGTGCAAAAACAGATATGGCGGGGGGTGGGGGTGGGATTAGCCTTGGCATCTCTTGGTACATCACTTTCTTCTTTGAATCTTCACGAAGAATGCTTAATCACCAAGTCCCTTTGACAATTAAAAGAGCAATTTAAGAAACTGTGTAAAAGCCAAAAATCTAACTACATCTATATTCTGTCCCCAGACCTCTCTAGAAAATGATCTTTGAGTACTAAGTACCTAATCAAAACACTCTGAATGCAAGATGCCATTGTTTACAGAACATTCTCAGACTGAGCTTTGATAGTTAGTGAACTGAGCATATCTCATCTAAATATTTGATTCAGGCAGTGAAATTGCATCCATGGTCACTTTTTAAATTGTTGTAATCATTAACTTAGTTTCATTGTGCCTGTGGACTTGATTTCATCGTTCTGTTTCACAGCTGCAGCGCATTACTCTGATGTGTTCTTTCCATCCAAAAACTCAGCAACGGCGCTTTTTGGATGGTGTCCTTGAGGAGCTACTTGATTTCCATGGAGGATAAGTTGTGGTGTGTGTTGAATAAATACTATCCTGAATTTAATTGGAAATGTTTGTGATTTTGTTCCACATCTGAGCCATATTGTGCTATTTTGGGAGTTAGTGCACTGTTTAGATTCCCTATGGCAATGTGCTTGGTTGGGATTCAAATGACCATACATTTGAAAAGCATGGTGGCTTTTCCTGCGGACTTACTGCTGCAGTCTCCATTACCCTCCCCACAAAGAAACCCTAGACCCACTTCTGAAGGTAAGAGTACTCTTTAGAATGGTGTGTAATGCAGCTGGGAGGGTGTGTTGTCCATAAAGTGTCTTCTACTTGTACACTGGGCTGTTTTGATCCTGGCCAATAATCTTTGAAGGTACTTTTTGCATTGTTTTAATAGCTACCATTTTTTAAACTTGTTCAACAACTAGGCATTTAACTTATTGAAGTGTACTTTTAAATACATTTTCTCCATCAAAGCAGTAACTGAAATGTATTTGGGAAATCTCTTGCTTCACAAATCGGAACAGCACGAGAACTAATATATCAGTGGGTTTCAAATTATTTTAAAGGGATATTTCACTAATAATCTGGCCATCAACTATATTGAATTATGCCTAGTACACAGTTAAGGATGTTGATCAGTTTGTAGTATGTAACTGAGGATCAGTGAGATAGTTTTTATATGTCTGCAGAACTGTAGTATTGCAGACCTTTCAGTCTACTTTTCTGGTCTGCCAAAATTTTTAATATGAATTTGAAAGTAGTCTTGAATCTTGACTCTGTTGGGCATTGCACTATAAAATTCTGCATGGATACGCTCTTTTTTAGCTGAAGCATAAAATTCAGAAGTACAGTTCTTTTCAAAACTAAAGTTTAAGGTCTCTTTCTGCAAGAGTTTGATCAAGTACTGGCATAATAGTTTGAGACAGTTTATGATGGGCTAGAATCTAATTTTAGATATTTTGTGTATAACAATTTCAGTCCCTGTCCTGTGTGCTTCAAGGCTCATTCTAGCTAAACTAGCTGAGAAAAACCTGTGCAAAAATCCAGTAATTGTAGGGTATTTTCTGGTCTATATAAAACAACAATACTGCAGGCCCTCTGCACTGTGAAACTAATCTTGCTTCATTATTCAGCATAAAGTGCAGCACCAGGGGCATAAGCCAGAGGGGACAATGCCCCAAATCTTTTCTGCACTTTGCTGGATGTCTGATGGATGCCTCCTGCTGCTGCCACCCATCAACTGATATCTAGCCTGCTGCTGAACCTGTGAGAGTAGAAAGTGATTCACTGTCATAGTCAGCTGCTGAGTAGAGCCAGGCAAAAGTACTTAAAGACACCTATCAGCTGTGCAGTGGCTGGGAAGGCAGGAAGCTTGCAGCCACCTGCCAGCCCAGCATGTTGTACTAAGAAATGTCTTCTTCTATACCACTCATGCCCCTTGAAGCAGAAATTTGTTTTCAAGGGGTGGGGCATTTGATGTTTCAATTTGCAGCATGCATTAGCTTGTGTCACCTATAAAGAAGAAAGAAATAGGCCACCACTTGCCAGTCACCTTGTTTCATAGTAAGGATGTGTCAGTAGCATACATTTCCTTTGCCCATAATTCTGGGGTGTATATTTCTCTGTATCTCATTCAGTGTCCCTTCATTAGTTAGGTGTGTGTATTGTTGTGAGCTTGGGGGATCGGTTTCCAGGGTGCCCTGAGTCCTGTGTAAGGGTTAAAAGTTGATAGAGGAATCTCTTGCTGAACTATGCATGGCTTTCGCTGGGCACCTTCATTAGCATAGCCAAAGAAGTTGCCCTGTGCCATAGATCAGATGGGTGGGCCTTTCCCGCTTTTCTCTTTCCATGCTCTCTCCATCTCTTCCACACTGCCCAGTCCTTGTTCCAAACATCCCCTCCCTCCTGATTTCCGACCCCAAAACCTTTGTCTTTCTCCATTCCCTTTCGCCTTTCCTCCTTCCTAATCTTCCTCTACTTAACCTTCTTCCTTGACCCCTTCCCTCTACCTCCTCTATTACACTCTCAGCCCTCCCATCTCCTGCCCAGCATTTTGACACTCCTCCCAAACAGAATTATGCACCATTTTAAAAATGTAATTTATGATGTGTGATTGATGGGTGTAATTAACTGAATAGCAGCTGATTCAATTTTGGAGCAGAATCCAGGTGGGAATTTAATTGAGGGTTGTTTCCTGAGACAATATGGCTTGCTTTTGGATTAGTGTCCTTTCCATTTTTCTGCATTTTTCACACCTCTTCACAGCTATAGTAAATTAATTGTAACGGAAGTAGAACTATTGGTCTTGGGTGACCCAAGAGTGGGAGGCAAATTCATTGACAAATTTTATTTGGGATAAATTAGATGGAGAAATTAATTGGCTGGCCTTGCCATGTGCAAAATGGATGTGATTTTTAAAGTCACTAGTAATGCTCATGGGAAGTACTGTACATGAGAAGACTCTAAGCCAGCATACTTTGTGGTATGTCCCAAGGAACTATACAGTAGATTAGAACAATGTGCATTGGAGCTAAAAACTGCATCTTAATTGATTCCATAAGAGTAGCTTTGTGTTTAGTCTACTGCAAGGAGAACAACAAATAATCCTGTTACAGTGAACTTCTAAACATTTATTGTAACACGAGCTTTTGTAGGAAATGCAATATTTGCAAGTTGACCTGGTTCATCTAGGACACATGGCCCTGTTACACCTCAACCATATTTCTGTTGAGAGCTATGTTCCCTCAGGGCTAAAAAGGCACAGGGTACTTGCTGGAATTGGGTGAAGCCATTCAACATTTCTCCAATGAAAACAGGGATGTCCTATTTCATTATTATTATTAATTATTATTATTATTATTATTATTATTATTATTATTATTAATAATAATAATAATAATACCCCACCCATCTGATTGGGTTGCCCCAGCCACTCTGGGTGGCTTCCAACATATATAAAAACACAACAAAACATTACACATTGAGAAAAACCTTGCCTTGAGATGTCTTCTAACGGTTGCATAGTTACTTCTCTCCTTGGCTCAGGGGATTGCATAACTCCGTACCCTCCAACATTTCTCCTATGAAAATAGGAATGTCTTACCATATCCTCCAACATTTCTCCTATGAAAATAGGGACGTCCTACAGAAAAGTGGGACATTCTGGGATCAAATCAGAAACCAGAATGGTTTCTGTAAATCCAGAACTGTCGCTGGAAAATAGGGACACTTAGAGAATCTGAGCTTATGGTAAACAGAATCAAAGACCATCCTGATTCAATTCTTACCTGGCTACCTAGGTTTAAGCAAGTCTGCTCAAAAAAAGCTACACTAGGTTTTTTTGGTCTATTTATATGCTGCTTTTCCAGACAAAGACTGTACAAAGTGGCTTAAAAACAATAAAAAACTGCAAGGATAAGGAAATAAATATTATCAAAAATGAAAATAAAACAGAATCATGAAGTTAAAAACAAAATTGAAATGCAAGTAGCATAATAGAATTCCAGCTTCCATCCACCAAGAGGGACAAAAAATTACTCTAGGGAACGGCATTCAAAACTAGTAAGAGTTTTGGGCCTTCAGAAAAGCTTGGAGTGGACACATCAAGAGGGTTGAGATCTCAATGTGCAGTGAAGATTGTATGAGTTCAGGCAGTCTAGATTTGATGGAGTTAGTCTAATAAGTATTACTGTGGGCAATAGTATGCAGAGGTTTGTTTATGTATTCTTAGTACAATAGACCAATACAGGTGCTATTCTGGAAAGCAAGAGGAAGTAATTCCTTTCTGACTTTAAGTGTGCTGTATACTCATAGGAGAAGCCTACCAATTTGTTCTGTGTCAGCTGTGGAGAAAAATACCCAGGATAAAAGTGCTGTTTTAGAAAAATTAATTTTTATCAAGGAAAGAGTTGTCACTTCTGCCTGTTTTGAAACTTCATAGAAAGAGGGAGGGGAAGCACCTTCAAAAGCAAGCAAGAAAATAAGGATGAATGAACAAATTTGCTGTGAGTGCACAAAATGAGGTTGGAGATCACAGGATGCACACCTGTAGACTTTTGCTTGTGGCACATTTTTAATCTGGATTGTGTTGCCAGTACCTTCTGACCACTGGGTTCTGCCTCTCAGTTTCTGGACCCCCCAACAAGTTGCAGTTTTACAGCAGAGCCCCTATTCTTATCTGTTAAAATGTTGGGCAAAATGTTATTCTAATATATTCACAATATTTTGTATGCAGTGGTTTCCCCGCCCCGCTTCAACAAAGGCTTTAGCTTTTTGTTTGTCTTTTATCTATTGTGATCACTGGGGGAAATAAGAGTTTTCATTTTGTATTGGGGTTAATGAAGGGTGTTGTGATGAAATATGCATTCTTTTGTACTTTGGTTTATTTACATTTGTTCTGTGGGCATTACACTATTTATGATCATCTTCATTATAGACTTCCTTCCCCAGGTTTTTGTGAAATGACTTGATAGGGAAGTACATTGTTAGCATCCCTTTAGTCATTTCCCCCCTGTTCTGCTTGTTTTTGGAATATCTAATGCAGTATGAAAAACATACTTATATGGAAGATAAATGAGTTAAAGGAAGAGGAGGTGAGATAGCCAAAGGTTCATAATAAATTCATTTATCATACATCTGTCATCTTTGTGTAATGGCATAGCCAAAGGATGGCAATGTTCTGTTTTCTTTGGGGTCACTCTGTTTTCCAGATAGTAGTTTGAAGGCCAGAACAGTGTGTTACCACACACAATTTCGCCTCCTCACAAGTTGTCAGTCATAATCTTACAATATTTATGGAACACGTTTCTTCAGGCATAGCCTTAACCCCACATACAGAATAAATAGCAGAGATGTAACATTCAACATCTCCTTTATGAAAACATGTATTAATAATTTATTTCAAGTATTTCTAATGCTGGCAGGTACTTAGTGACAGAGCTTTTTCAGTGGTGGCTCCACATCATCATCTGTGCAGGTCCATCCTAGTGCAGGGCATTAAGAATAAGGACCCAGATTATGAACTGTGTTGTTGGAAATGGGGAATTAGCCAGTGGATCTCTTATGCACTGTGTCAAGTATTGGTATGGCTGGACTACTCACACGTGAAAACACTTAATCTTATCTTTGTATAAATGAACAGCTGTGGGCAAGCCCAGAATGAGAGGTCAGCATTTTTGAACATTTGCCAGGGTCCACTGCTAACTGAAAGCACCTAAACCAGGTGTGAACAAATCAGTTCTTCTCTTCTCACATTCTCTGTGAGGCTATGCACTGCAAAGTGCTTTCTCGCAAAGCAAAGTTTCATAGACATGAAAAAGAATAAGAATGTGGCTAAACACAAAAGGGTCAACCGCCATCACCCTTTGTAAGTTGAGGCATAAAATAAGCTATTTTATACACACACTGTAAGAGACTTCCCTATTCTCTATGATTGGAGTATAGTTTTGAACATCTTCTTTGTGCTTCTTTCTATAAGTGAACTCATTTTCAAGGACTCCTGTAGCCCTATTAGATGTTTAGAACAGATGATCCACAAGTTGAAAAGCGATAGGGAAGTCCCTGATACAAATACTGAATTGACCAAAACTCAATAGGCAGCCTTCTCCAAGCCACTATTATTTAAGTTTGACCACTGCGGGCAATTGCACACACGAACACAAACACAATATATAGTAGTAATAGTGCTAATCCACTTTACAGGTAAATTTTAAATGCTCCTGAAAACATATATGTGAAGAGCTTTAATAACTTTTTAAATGTGCCATTTGAAACACTACTTTTTTTTTCCTTTTTCAGTTACTAATGCTGTTCTCTAAAGTGTGTTTATTTGAATAATCCAATGAATACTCCTCCATAACTCTGCACATCAAATATATTGCCTTGTCAACAGATATATAATTAATATAATATAATATAATATAATATAATATAATATAATATAATATAATATTAATGCCTTTGATATTGGGGTCTACAGTAATGTTTTCAGGGTGTAGGGGCAAGTAGTATCTTGAAAACTGTTAAATTGCATGGAGGAGGAGGAGGAGAGTTTGGACTTGATATCCCGCCTTTCACTCCCCTTAAGGAGTCTCAAAGTGGCTAACAATCTCCTTTCCCTTCCACCCCCACAACAAACACTCTGTGAGGTGAATGAGGCTGAGATACTTCAGAGAAGTGTGACTAGCCCAAGGTCACCCAGCAGCTGCATGTGGAGGAGCAGGGAATCAAACCCAGTTCACCAGATTACGAGTCCACTGCTCTTAACCACTACACCATGCTGGCATGATACTGTTTGCTGCCATTGTTTTCTGATGCTGTTGCTTCAGCACCATTTCCCCCCTTATAATTACTGTCACTACTTTTTTCTCATGAAAGGGTTATGTTGAGTGATCTCAGCCAAGTGAACTAGGATGCATATCACAACACTATGCCACTAAGCAGGTCTGGTCACATGACAGTGCCACATTAGTTAAGGTTCCTCAAGGCAATTCAGAATGAGGGCAATGGTTTCTGGATTGGTTAACCCTTTTACAGCAGTCTTAAGAGTGGGGTGGGGGAAACAACAAGAGAAGTGTTTTTCAACAGCTTTGAAATTGCTCACTAATGCCACCCCAGATTTAGCTCAGCTTTGCTTTAACATTGCTTTAAATTCTTTGCTGCTGAAACATCAAGTGTTGTCTGAAGATAGTTTATCCCCTTATATTTCAGTATACACAGCTTGGAAAGCTTTGTTGGGGGAAAAAGCTCACCATCTCACATTGCTTTTTGAATTATGTCTCATAAGAGCCATTACTGCCAGAGATAAAATGAAAGGAATATGTTGGGGGGGGGGTCTGCAGCATACCAGAGGCATGAGAAAGATGACTGAACACCTGTTATTAAGTGTCTCCACCCGAGACAGGCATTACAAAAGTTGTTCAAATGGGGTTGCCATATTTCAAAAACTGAAATTCCAGACAGAAAAGTTGAGGTTTCTTTTGCAAAATCACATGGGAAATGGCAACCCACTATGCAATCAACTTTCATAAAGTTACCACAGGATACTTTATTTTAGCTTCCTCACTATCCCCTACCTGCTTTTCGTTCATATCTGTGCTTTCTAACCCAAATGGAATGGCAGGAAGAGGCTAAACGATAAGGCTCTTTAATCAGCATCTTATGCCTGTATTATACTGTACTTCAAATAGTGATTGAGAACAACATACAGTGGTACCTCGGGTTAAGTACTTAATTCGTTCCGGAGGTCCGTACTTAACCTGAAACTGTTCTTAACCTGAAGCACCACTTTAGCTAACGGGGCCTCCTGTTGCTGCCGCACCGCCGGAGCACAATTTCTGTTCTCATCCTGAAGCAAAGTTCTTAACCTGAAGCAATATTTCTGGGTTAGCGGAGTCTGTAACCTGAAGCGTATGTAACCCGAGGTACCACTGTACTGATCTAAGCTGCTAAAATTGGGAAATAACTGAAACAACCCATCCAGATAAAGGTTTTGCTACTTTATCTTTAATACGGAAAAACAGCAACATCATTTTATTGACTTTGGAAACACAAAGTGAATGTGCTAGTTGTGAAAACAGATTTCTATATCTGAAGATCCTGGAAGAGTAGGTCTTTTTTTGTATACAACTCCATTGAGTCTCATAAAATCCAACATTTTGTTTCTTTTCCCATCTCCTATCGTCAGCTGTAACCCTGAAAGAGGCTGTAATAGACTATAAAGTTATTCTTTCTCCAAAGGCATGGGTAAAATAATCCTGTATGACAAGACTAAATGCATGTTTATAGTATGTTTAATGAAACAGAGTTGCCTTAAGTAGAACTTTGGGCCTATCTCATAAATGCACACTTAGAATACCATATTTTGTTATAAATATAAAGCTAGCCATGCAGAGCACCGCTGAGAAAATTCACCTTGCAGTGATTTCTCTCTCTTTTTGCTACTTTTAACTGTATGTATTAAAGGGATTTATTAGGTGTTTCTGAGGGATATCCCAAAGCAATATTTTTGTTTACATGGCACAAACTAGGAACAAATAGAAATAAACTTTGTACAAGTCTCGGAAATATGGCTATTACCCAAAGGGGACAAATGTCAAGGCAGGTAGTTGTTTATACTTGTTCAAAATTGTAAACATGCTTGGCTTACACTTAAGTTGGTATGACCTAAAATAACAAATGCATACTTGATGTAGAGCAGGCGTAGCAGTGTGGGGAGCACTGCGACTAGGCCCACAACAACATTATAATATTGGCCAAAGGCTTTGAGGAACTGTATCCTATTATGAGAAGCTCAAAGGCTTCCCTTCAGAGATCACTTGCAGGCTGAAACTTGTAAGAAACCAGAGTTTGCCAAAGATGTCGTTTTTCTCCAGATCTTGCTGCAAAAGTATCAAAAGCCACTTAGCAAACAAAGATGTAAAATGTGCTGGCTCAGAGAGTTGAGACGTGTTCGGGTGTTCATGCCATCAGGTGACACTTTCATGCAGTTTCACTGCCCAGTGTTGGAGACAGTATGCCTCTGAATGCCAGTTGCTCAGAGAGCTGTTGTACTCCTGCTTTTGGGCTTCCGATAAACATCTGGTTGGTTACTGTGAGAACAGGAAGCTGGAACTGATGGGCAATTGGCCTGATCCAGTCCAGCAGGTTCTTCTTAAGTTTTTATGTATCATGGATGGTGTAGATCAGGCTTCCTCAACCCCAGCCCTCCAGATGTTTTGAGACTACAATTCCCAGCATCCCTGATTACTGGTCCTGCTAGCTAGGGATCATGGGAGTTGTAGGCCAAAAACATCTGGAGGGCCAAGGTTGAGGAAGCCTGGTGTAGATTTACTGCCATGAGTATGAACTAAGTAATAATACTTAGAAAACAAAACACATTGCTTTTTGAAGTTTCATAATAATATCCACAGGTGGTTTCCTCAGGAAGGCACCATTGGCCCACTTCGTCTTAGGAACACTGCCCAAACTTGGATTGGAAACCATATCTGCAAAAAAGAAGTGTGCAACGGAATGTTGCATGCACGATTCCCTCAATGGCAGACTTTGTAAAACAAAGATAATATTTTAGTGATCGGTCTTCCAGGATGGAAAATTGTGGGTTGGACTACCCCTTTCCCAGCGTGGCAGGTAATTGGTGGGATTTTTAGATATTAAATAAGAGGTTTTTGTGAGTGTAACTACACACACACACACACACACACACACTGCACACTCCTTTGGACTGTCTTGAGTGTGGCATTGTCTTTTTAAAATAAAAACCAGCCACAGCATCCCACAGAAAATAATAAACCATTTCAGTTTTCTCTAGCAGATGCAATGAATTCAGAAACAGAGGTGCACATTGAAATCTTGTCTTTTTTATCTACTTCTTAATTTAACACACTCAAATGATCTTAAAGAGACTTGCTTCTAAAATTGAATGCATTATAGCATCCATCTCTACCTTAATTAAGGTTAGAGTGAGCTGGTTTCATAATACCTGGGTTGCAACTCTTTTATTTTTCACTAGTGGAGTAGTTAATAGAGCTATTCAGGGTCCATAGCCTTACAGATATAACAGACTAATATATCTGAGAAATTCTAGAATGTTGGTGCGGTGTGAGTAAGCTTACATGCAGGAACACCTCATAAAAACCATGTACTTAATTGTAAGTTCAAATATATACTGTGACTTTATACATTCAGAAAAGCTGTCTTAAAAAAATAATAATTGCAGTCTTTTTAAAATGAAGAAAGATTAAAAAACTAGGATTAAACTAAAATGGGGGTTCATTTTTTCATTTTCAGGCAGCAGGCAAAAAACCCCCTATGATTTCTTTCTATATAATGGATTTTCTGTGTAAAACTCTGTTATGCAGATGATATGCTGCCAAATTTTCATAAAGCAAAGATAATTGGGTTTGGATGGATAGTTTCAAGATTAATTTAATTCCTTTGTAGTAGGATGTGAGGACTGTGTGGCCAGCACGATGACATGAGATGTAAGGGCTTAGTTTTGCTCTCCAAATAAAGGAAACTCATTTTGATAACTTCTTCATCTATTAATCCAAAATGGAAATAGGTAGTCTATAAGTAAATTCTTCTAAAGTTTAAGTGAAGAATTGCCATCAACTTCCTTTATGTTTTATATTTAATACTGGTGCTTTTATAAACAGAATTTGCTTTAGCAGGAAATTTGGCAGATTCAGCATATTTGCCTACTGATTGCTCTGCTAATAAATGCAAATTCCTTTAATCAAACTATATTTAACTAAAAAAATTCCATATATTTTTATAGAGGTGCAAATTAATTTTTTTAACAACTTCCTCAGATCATTATAAATATGAACTTGTATATAGGAAACATTTCACTTCTATATCAACAAAATATTGTTATAAAATATAATAACATCAGTACACTTAAGCCATTTAAAACAAACAAACCACCCCCTGTTTGGAATGTAGAAGAAACAAGATGTATCTCATGACCTTACAAGCAGAAATGTGTTGGAGGAAGTGAGGAGTTTGCTCTCAAGGAAGGTGAATCTTAGAGAACACCAATAGACAATTCACATAAGAGTCTCTCACCTGTTGGGCCATCCCCATTGTGTAAGATACAATTAAGCTTCTTACAGTATAAGAAACAGCAAAGGTCTCTGAGTGGGTGGAAATGTTTCAAGCACCTCTCTTTGAAAGCAGGAAAATATAAAGTTCCAGTTAAAGTCACCTAGAGAATAGCCTTGTTCAGAGAATGAGTCCCATCAAGTCTTGGGCTCTCATGCTTTTCCTTCCTCCTCAAGTGTCATGGGAAGAAGAACTCTGAAAGCTTTCACTTTTTAGATTAATCACAAACTTCTTGTGTTGTCCAAACCAAAAAGACTCTGGTTAATTTGAAGTGCAGTGTGTTGAAACATGTCAGCTTCAAATAGGGACATTGGAGAATTCTGCCAAAAACGGAAGTAGGAGCAAATGATGTTTGCTTATTTGCCCCATGCCAGAATGAAAATCAACCCAGCAAATACTATCAGTGTTGTTTTCAGTCTGCAAATGATATGTACGGTGTGGGTAAACAACTCCTGGATGGTTAAATCCAGTCAAAGGTGACTATGGGGTGTGGCGCTTATCTCACTTTTCAGGCTGAGGGAGCCGGCATTTGTCCACAGAAAGCTTTCCGGGTCATTTGGCCAGAATGACTAAACCACTTCTGGTGCAACGGAACACCGTGATGAGTACCAGAGCACATGGAAATGCCATTTACCTTCCCACCACAGTGGTTCCTATTATCTACTTGCTCTGGTATGCTTTTAAACTGCTGGGCAGAAGCTGGGACAGAGCAACGGGAGCTCACTCCATCGCAAGGATTCGAACCGCCAACCTTCCAGTTGGCAAGCCCAAGAGGCTCAGTGGTTTAGACCCCAGTGCCACCCACTGTGATATGTAACAATGCACAATTGATGTTGGTGGTTTTCCCCCAATTTGCATTGTGCTATGTTTGGATTGTGATGAAAAGCATAACAATAACATAAATAATTATGTAATTAATTACATAACATTTTGCCACAGTGGGCAGTGAGACAAATAACACAGTTTTTGGTTGGACGCTGAACTGCAGCAGAGCAGAAACAGAATGCGTAGAATGGAAATGGATGCCTTCTTACATATTTAGCTTCAAACCGTAGCTTATGAAGCTGCTATAGCATTTTTTGATTAAGCTGACATGCTAAAATGTGGCCAGTCTAAAACAGAAGTAAAAGTTTTGATCTCCTTGATGCTGGACTGGAGTAAGAGCTGGGAAGAGAAGTACATGAGTCCAAGGCTCAGGTTAAGAATGCTGATAAACCGTAATTTAGCATTAGATCTGAATACAGCTACTTAGTGCCTTGTTTGGTATATGGAATGAAGAGAGAATGGCATTCTTTTTTGAATATAGAGAAGTAGGCCGGATGGGAGCGTAGTGTAAAGCAAAACCTTTATTTTTCCATGTCATACTTGCTACAGCCAGTCAAGCTTTTGTTTGAAGAATATATGGAGCAGAATTTGGCACCCTGTTCAAACATTTCAGTAATCGGAGCTATTGAGAATAATGGGGGGGAAATGATGCTGTGAGCATAAATCAAGAGCAGACCATCATTGTTCATGTTCTAATTATGAACATCATGATTTGTCATCATATGATGGACACCAGACAACATATAGCAGACAGTTTGTTCTTACAAGGTGACAGTCATGCAGTTCTAAATCTATGACCAGATGGCAGCTTCTTCTTTCTGTAGTATTAAATTAGAAGCAAGAGAGAAGGGTTACCTCAAGGAGATGCCCCGACTACTGAGCATATTTTGAGCTATAGTCATTTTCCAGGATTCCATCATCAAGAAGCAAATGGGGCACAATCCATGTCTGGTTTGTGAGTGTTATGTGTATTGATTCAGTTTGATTGACGCCCACAAAACTCTTAAAATATTTTGCACATAATAAAATTTGCAAAGGTAAAAAAAAGTAAAGGACCCCTGGACGGTTAAGTCCAGTCAAAGGTGACTATGGGGTTGCGGCCCTCATCTCGCTTTCACGCCTATACAATCTATCACTGAATTAACCTGAAATAAATCCAAATAAAGATGGGCTTTTAACATTCTTTTATTTAGAGGTGCATCTACACCATATTACTAAACATCGCCAGTGATCCTTCCAAAGTTTAATTGTTTTTAATGTTAATCCCATAAAATATTTAAATGGTGAGCAACTTCCAGCATGAGTTGTCCCCCCAGTTTGAACCAGCGGAGCTCCTCAGTAATGCCTCAGTAATTCCAGCCAGTTTTGTCATACACAATCTGATACTCTTTAAAGAAACATCAGAAGCTGCCTTATATTGAGCCAGACCCTTAGTCAGTCTCAGTAAAGGTAAAGGTAAAGGTAAAGGAACCCTGGACAGTTAAGTCAAAGACGACTAAGGAGTTGCCACACTCATCTCGATTTCAGGCTGAGGGAGCTGGTGTTTGTCCACAGACAGCTTTCCTGTGGCCAGCATAACTAAACTGCTTCTGGTGCAACGGCACACAATGACAAGTGCCAGAGCACACAGAAATTCTGTTTACCTTCCCACCGCAGCGCTACCTATTTATCTACTTGCACTGGCGTGCTTTCAAACTGCTAGGTTGGCAGAAGCTGGAATAGAGCAACAGGAGCTCACTCCACTGCGGGGATTTGAACTGCTAACCTTACAATTGGCAAGCCCAAGAGGCTCAGCAGTTTAGAGAATACAAAAATAAAATCCAAGCAACAGCATAAAATAGTACATCTTTTCCAAAACTAAATGTTTCCCCAGTAACAACCTCCAAATAAGACCATCGCCATCCCAGACCAGACAGAATGGGCCACGGAAGCAGGGACCCATTTTGTGCAGGTCACCCCACCCCCATGTCCTGTGCTTTGTATCCTATCAATATCTGAGGTTCTGTTGCATTTTGTGCCACTGACTGAGATGTGCTGAACAGGTCCAAGAAAATCATGATGCCAACAATCTGGAATGCCTTATTCAGGGAAGCTTGCCTGGCCCAATGATTTTTCACTGTGTGATAAAGTTCTTCTGGGAAGCTTTAGTGGTGGCTGATTCTGGGTAGGATATTTTGCAGCTGCACATATGAAGTTCTGCAGATTGATTCCCCCCCCCCCTATTTTGTTTTTCGGTTTTGCTGCTTTTCTGATTGATGTACCCTGAGGCATAGTTCAGTTGGTAGAGCATGAGACTCTTAATCTCAAGGTTGTCCCACCTTGGGTGAAAAATTCCTGCATTGCAGGGGGTTGGACTAGATCAGGCATAGGCAAACTCCAGCCCTCCAGATGTTTAGGACTACAATTCCCATCATCCCTGACCACTGGTCCTGTTAGCTAGGGATGATGGGAATTGTAGTCCCAAACATCTGGAGGGCCGGAGTTTACCTATGCCTGGACTAGATGGTTGTCATAGTCCCTTCCAACTCTGATGATCCAAGCTTCAAGCTTCAGTATTGGTAGCCTATCAAGAAGGTGAAAGAGAGTCATGATTTCTCAAAAAGTAAATAAATGGCCCCGTCCTGTGCAATGATTTCATATTTTGAGGCATGATACTGAAATGTGCAATGAATTGATACTGCAAGGAATCTAGCTGCCCCCTCTCAGGTATTGCTTGCTTGTCTAATCTTGCTCTACTTCTCCAGTACATTATTACATACCAGCAACTGGTATTCAGTTTGCTCTGAAATCCAATTACCTGGACCACAAGCAGAAGAGTGCTTGCACACTTGTCCTGCCTATAGTCTTCTCATATCATCTGTTTGGCTCTTATGTTCTTATATACAGTTGATTGTATACCTGCTGCAACAATAGAATACTAGGAGTGCTGCTGCTGCTGTGAAACAAAAAAAAGATGATGATGGAAGATGTTGCAGCCTAAACCTGTGTTCTTCTTATGAAGGGGCACTGGAAAAGCAGGAAATGATTTTTGTAAGGCTAGTTTAGTATTGTGAATAGTAAATAATGGGGTGTGGGTGTGAGTGTCATATAGTTCACCTACCTGTATGAATATTCAAGGTTAAGATGAGAGCATGCAAAATAATACACATAATTCATTCACATGTCAACGCCAGAAGCTGATAAAGTTTGAATGGTAAAGTTGATGGTAGTGTCACTGGTATTTTCCCAATATAATGCTATGGCAGCAATGAAAATGTACAAGTAATGGGACTATATTTTTCTGTTAATAGTGCCTGCTACTGGTCAATGTGATGTCAAATTAAGGGACATCAGACAGACCCACACCATACATTTAAAGCATATTCAGTACACATTTAAATCACACAACTTCCCCCAAAGAAGCATGGGCATTGTGGTTTGATAAGGGTGTTTGGAATTTTAACTCTGTGATGGGTAAAGCCCGGTTCCCACGATTCTTCGGCCAAAGTAATGTGCTTTAAATGTACAGTGTGTATGTAACCTTACTTTGTTAGAGCCCACTAGCCATAGCTGGCATTGATTTTATTTTGCAGGGACAGCCAGATAGATGGTATTATTTTCCATATTTTCAGAGTCTCTGTTGGTCTTCAGAAAACTGAGGATTTCACTGAAGGGCTAAGTCTTTGAGCTAGCAGTTTCTGACAGCCAAAATCTGAGCAGTGAGTTAAAGTACTGTAATGTCTGGTACAGCAGCATTATCATAGCTGCATTTTCAAAAATAGCAGGTCACTTAGCATTCCATGTAAGTGGGTGGTTTCAGGGTGTTGTTTCCAAAAAGGAGAAAACTACAGTTCCCATAATTCTTTGAGGAAGTCATGGGCTTTAACTATGTGCTGAATGTGCTTTTTAAAAAAAATGATCTCTGAGAATGACCGCTCCACGCTTAAAACGGGGGGCACCCTTTGCGTGGACGCGCGCAGCCCCTAGATCTGGAGCGGCTCCAACAGCATAGGCTTGGTTTGCCTTCCCTCAGGTGGGATACCTGGAGGTCTCCGCCTACCTCTGTCAGTTGTCCAATCCCACCTGGGGGAAGCGTTGCCAAGGAGACCAGGCCAGGTAGGGGAGGGATCACCTGCCCACACAATAGAGGGAGGATCTTACCTGGGAATCCTCACTTGGCTCCAGAGCTTCTCCCACCCTACCCACCCTCAGTTAATGTCTTATTTGCAGGTTAACTTTTCTTCACAGGTATGCGGGCGCTGCTACGTTAAGGTCGCTGTTAAAGGTCCGGAAAGGAATTTCCCTGCATTGGCAGGTTTCACCTTTCCCGTAGCAAAACGTCACAACTTTGGCGGTATCAGGCCTTGAGCGGAATCCTTTAGTCCATCTTCCTCTTTGCGGCAGCAATACCAGGGTTCCCCGTTAAAGGGGTTTCTGAAGGGAGGCTTTGACCGTACGCCGAAAGGTTGCCATTGCTCTCACCTGCGGCGGCGGCGTAACGGGGGCGGCTATCTCTGCTTGAACCTATGTTCTCCAGAGCCGGCCCATCCCCCCCCACACACTGGATAACCCTGATGCTCCCTAGGTCCCCAGCTGGGGACTGGGAGGGAGAACGCCCAATGCCTGAGCCAAGGTCTACCCACATTTGAAATTTAATAAAGTTGTGGCCAATTTAATCCCATAGCACGTTGTCATGAGTCGTTATTTCACATGACGGGGGGGGGGGCCGCGCGGGATCTGGGGACTCCGCCTGTCCACGCATTAACGTGTCCAGTATGTTTACATTATAGTTTTTTTGTTTCCTCAATGGTGAATGGAGACAGAGCTGAATGGGGACTGGAAAGTTACCCATGGATCTCGCAGTCCCTATATTGGCCTCTTGCACTATATTCTCTCATGCCCACATGCCCATTCAGGCTGAGGGAAGGGACAAAAAGGAATTGACTGTGTGTGTTCAGTGCACCCCTGTTTGGGAACATAGAGGAGTTTTGTGACTTCTCTTTCTTCCCCAACTAAGTTGTTTTGCTTTTTTAAAAGCGTAGAGAAAGGATGGTTGAGTACGTGAGAAGGGAACCGAGAAAAGATGCAGAACAATTCTTGCCAAAGCAGCAGTGGGGCAGCTGGTGGTTGATGAGAGCAGAGCCAGGTTGTTCAGTGTGGAGAGGAAGGAGTTGATTTCTGAATATGCATTGTGAACTAGGCATTGATTTCTGAACATTGTCCCATACACTGTTGCTGCCTCAATGCAACACTCATACATTGCCTCAAGGCCATGCCAGCAACAGGGACTGGGGCAAAGTATGTCACATCCACTCTGTTTGTCTTGCTGTATTTTTCAGTGCAAGGTTTGAGCCATAGCAGGTTAGTGCTGCAGGGCAGATGAAATTAACCTGTGAGGCAGGGGTTCCCCATTCCAACTTTAGGTGCATTCAAAGACAAATAAATGTGTGACAGTGGATGGATGTGGTCTTTGAAGACTTCCCTTGTGGTAACCCAAGAATTTCAGTGTGAAGGTTCCTTTACCATGAGAGTAATGCCTCTGGTGATTAGTGATCCGTTAATGGTGTACAGATGCATTCCTACTGAATGGGAGGGCTGTACTGCTAGCTTTTTATTATTATTATTATTATTATTATTATTATTATTATTATTATTATTATTATTTTTACAGAGTGTGTCACACAGAGTGACCACATAACCTCTGCAGAGGAGAGGGGAAGGGGGCAACAAGGACAGGGGAAGGGGGACACACAAGAAAACCCATTAGACATTGTTTCTAACTGAGATAATAAAAATCATTTGAGTAATTGTGGGAGCAATTCATGAAATAACAAGCATCTCTTTTAAGGGAGACAACATTTCCCCCTCCCCCCAAGCTGACCTATGATAACATTCTCTCTCCCCTCCCAATACATATACCCCTACTATTTTTCTTCTAAAACCCATTTATAATCTCATTCTTCGTCCTTGTGAGTCTGCACTGGTCTCAAAGTGATAATGAAGTCTTTTCTCAGCTTAGAATTACAGTAACTAACAAAGAAAATATGATTCATCATCTCCATCCATTATTTAATGGCATGTCAGGATGTATTTGCTAGCAAAATCACCCGAGGTCATCTAGAATGATAACCAAAAATCCAGATTCTTAGCATCTGCCCACTGCAGCTGCTAGTGTGTGATATAGTTTGTGGGCACAGCAATTTTCTATGAATACTTAAAATCTAGGAGGAAAGCAGTGAAGGCAGTTTCATTAACCATGACTATGGAGTGAAAATCTGCTGCCAAACTTGCTGTCAAAATGATGTAAATGAGCCAATTTATTTTTCATTACCTAATTACAGTACTCTGGCCAAAGAAAAAGGAGAGATTTGAAGTATAACAAGGAAGAAGGGAATGAGAAGCAACCAGGCTGGGATGTTTTTGTTTAGTTTCTTACCATGCAGTAAGTGTTGGTTGATGTATAATCTATAATTTCAAAATATGTGGTTTTCAATTACTAGATTGGGTTCTTGGACAAAGCGCTACAATGCTCATGCTAATTATAAAAAAAAACAGGTGTTCTCTTTTTTTGTGAGGCACTAGTGAGTCCCCCCATTAATATGAGACTTCAACATGTAATGCAAATTATATATTTCACTGTTGTGCTTTAAAGTTAGTTGAAGCAGCTAAAATGCTGTTGTCCCTTTGCCAACATAGAGATTATTGTTTAAGCTGAACTGCCGCAAATCATGCTTAACTGCAGTACTCACTAAATACAAATTAAGGACTAGTAGGTGGAGGGCAGTAGAAAAACTGCCATTAGTCACAGCTCATATTTTGAAACATTATGCCTAGTGTAATCATGCACTTTTCTCCTCAAAGTGTGCCTTGAATTGCTACACAATTCGGAAATCAGAGGTGGAGCAAGGCATTCTGGGGCCTGAGGCAGAAAGCCAAATTGCCCCTCATGTTGTTTCAGTGTGTGTTCACACACGCATGCATACAGTACGTACTGTATAATTGATAAAATGCTGCTCTGTCAAGGTACTCCAGATGTCCTCATTTTTCTGTCGGCAGGGACAGGGCTGATGGAAATTAATAAGTGGATGTCATAGGACATACACCGTTCTGCTGAATGCTGCAGAGCAACAAATGGTTCAGTTGTCTCTGGGAAACCATTGGAAGACATCACCCAGGGCAAAGAGGCAAAATCTTGCTATCTTAATTAAACTTTTGGCAGTTGCTGGACTGCTTTGCCAGGCTACCCAAAAAGATAGCTTCAGGCAACTGAAGTGCCTAAGCCATACGTGGGAAGCACTTGTGTGCTAAAGCTCAGGCATATAAAGGCACAAAAATTCTGGAAAACATTACCCCATTTTTTTCTTGTACAAAATGTAATTTGAGCTGATGTAAAAATGTGGCAAAATTGCAGTGCAGCTCTAGTTTTAATACAGCAAATTACTTTTGGCATGCGATGCTTGTGTGGTTTATTTTGAGTTCCCATAGTGCTGCAGCTATTTTTTGATGTATATTGTTTGTCCAGAATTTGGTAACAACAAATGTCAAGAGAAGAGGATCTGTTGCAGGAGGTGGGACAATATAAAACACTTCTGAATAGTTTTCCTTATATAATTGATGGTTTGTTTCTATTTTGATAAAATTGGCCTGGATGTATGAAATAATCAGGAATTTTAAAAATGTTGAATGTGCTATAAAGAGTGCAATTCCCTTCCCTCTGTAAAACAAACGAACAAACAAAAAACCAACCCTCTTTAATACAAAGAAAACAACTGCAATTTTCTTGATATGTATTAAAAGTTGTTTTTCCTATTTCAGAAACGTTAATCACCTACTAATAGCAAACATGTGATTGAATGTCTTGCAATTAGAATCCTGAAAAGGGCCATAAAAATAATGTACTCGTTTCTACATATTCGCAGGATTTTGTGTGTGTGTGTGTACACAAATAGACTCACATGTGCCTGCAATCCTCCAAGATCTGTGGAATGTTGATGTCAATTCAGCACCACAGAGAGATAAAATTGTCACCACATTGGATAAGCGTGTTCTCCCCAACAGAGAGCACGTGTTGCGGTTGGGGGATACAAGCCACCCTCTTGTTGCTGGGCAGATTTGGATAAACCCAAGCCATAAGTGGTTAAAATTGGGTTGCTGGGGAGTTTTGATTGTTGCCAATTCGGAGGAGGGGTCAGAGTCTTTAAATACAGGACGCCCAACGCTGGGCGTCCTCTTGGCTGCTTTGCACCGGATCACTCGCCCACCCTCCTTTTAATAGGGGGTGTTTCTTGATCGCTTGACCTTGCTATGCTTGTCATGGGGTTGTTTGCCTTGGAGCAGGGGCCTGGTAGGGATTTTGCCATCTGGCTGATTGGCTGGTGCCATTTGGTTTTTGCCTACTGCGTAGCAAATCATCACAACTTGTAAGGTTGGCGGTTAGGCATTGGTTAAAATTGGTTGGTGGAGGGGTAAGTACCTACCCCTCCAAAGGTGGTGCGGAAAGGGAATTCCATTAAAGGGGCTTGCCATTCTTTTCGTCCTTGTCCCTGGCATCGGACTTGGGCCGTGCAAGCCCCACAGGAACATGAGGGTGAGAAGTGAGGGACTGATGCCCAGCTTCATTTTCTCACCCAATACTTGTTTCCCACGCTGGCTTCTGCTGGAATCCGGAAGTCAGTTCTGTCCCTGGGGCAAGGACAGATAGTCATAACCAATGCCTAAGCAACCACTCACATTTTTTTGTATTTTGAATAAAGTTGTGGCCAAAATTATGCCCAAAACCTTAAACAAAAATTGATGTGTGATGTGTGAATTTTTTTGGGGTGGCATTGTGGGACTCAACACGCAATGGAATTTCTAAGCTCACATTAAACACAGGAACTCCTGTCATTACTGCTGCTTTTGCTTATGCTGCTACCAAGTCATAGCTACACTAAGATTCCTCCATGTTTATTTGCTAAGTATGGATACCACACACCATGACACCTGAAGAGGAGCATTCTTCAAGTATCTCAGCTCTTCTGAGCATAATTGAGGCAGCACACTGTTTCTCAAGCAGCCCCCCCCACCCACGTTGGTTCTGCTTGTATATCCTGCTCCTTAACACAGGGTGGAGAATGTATGTGGGATAAAAGGAAGCAAAGGGCTCCAGATGATGGGAAGAGCATCTTTTCCCACTCTTGCAAGCTGGATTGAAATGGGTCCAGATGATCTGCTCCCTTCACGTGTGCCTGAAATTAGACTACCAACACTCTCAAGCACCTTGCTCAAAAGGGGGCTATTGGTGCCTTGGCAATGGTTCATCACTTCTTGCTCCAGGGAAGTCCTCTTGAGAAAGAGATACACTTTCCTTAAGTGCCAGTAGCAACTCCTCCCCCACAACAAGGCAACCACCATACCCATGACTCAGTGTGGTACAGGGTGCAGGGAACTGCTGGAGGGGGGGGGAGGGAGAGAGAGGCTGTGAAACTTTCTTTCCAAAATCTTTCTTAAATTATTTCAGTCTGATTATATACTTCTTTCAGTAGACGCCATGCACTAAGTGGATGAGATATCACTGATGTTTCAATGCAGTTGTAGTGTTATGTTGGCTTTGGCAGACTGTGTTACTTAACTCTTCCACATTAGATATTCGGGGAAGGTATGTGTATCTTTTGAAGTACTGCCCTGAGCATTGGGAACAGGGAGACTAAGGGACAGCCCTTGGCAAGTCTGTGTGCAGTGTTCTTCAGCCTAGAGCAAGCTGCCCATGTGCACCTTTAACATGATTCAGCATACTAGGAAGTACTGGGTGTGCATTAAAATGAATCTTGCTACCCGTGCTGGCAGCCAGTGTTCAGCTTTTCATTGACTGAGAGATGCCATGCCATTTCCCCTGTGGTTGCCACATAATTGGAAGTCTGTGTAACTAGGTCCAAATGCTTCAGGTGCTGAATAGTTCTTAAAATGAGCCCTGTCATATTTGTGTGCGTTCCTTTTATTTTGAATTAGAGGACATAAATATTCCTTTGCTGCTGTGCTCAAATTTTAAACTCTGCTATAATCCAGGATGTTCATTGGAGTACTGACAATTTCTTTTCTTTTTAAAGTGTGTCAAACTATTGAGCTCTTTCCTTCCTTTCTCATCCTTCTGCCAATTACTGGAAAGATTATGCATTAAGTTAGAAGAAGAAGAAGAAGAAGAAGAAGAAGAAGAAGAAGGAATTAAGACAGTAGAATTGGACAGAAAATCCATCAGAATATATGCAGCATATTTTGGTGATTTACGTCTTGCTAAACAAACCTTGAATAGCAGGTGGTCAAACAAGAACAGGGAAGGGAGTAGTTTATTTCAACCATAGGCAAAGTTGTACATGTCAGTGCTTTAAAGAAATTGGGAAATTGGGGTGGGGATATTGCCTTTCTAATATGATAGATTGGCAAATTAGTAGTCTCCTCATTAAACCACCACAGTGGCTACTCAATTGGTCTTGAGTGATTTTAAAAAATGTGTCAATAGTACTCCAGACTGAGTCCTCTTACCTGAGAGCAGCTTGTATTTGATTAATCAGTAAATACTGCTTGTTTTCTGATGCTGCAACATGAAAGAAAATAACGTAGTGGCCAGTAGCAGAATAAAAAAAGATTAAAAGCACCAAATTAGGGTCTGAAATAGTTTTGGGTTGTTTTTTTAAAAAAAGGGAAAATATTGTTGCAATTTTCTCTGTAAAAGCTCTACGTAGTGCTTTAGTCAGTGTAGCTATATTCTACTGTTGTAAGTTTTCAAGGGAGATATATGTGCTAGGAACTAGGAGCAATGCTTGTGGACATGTTTGTGGACGTGTATACTTAGATGTATGCAGAACTACATGTACAGCTAGGTTCTGCTCTCTGATGTTTTACCCTACAACCAGGGCTGCATTCACAAGCCCCTTCTGTCAAAAAGCAAAACAGCCCTGCAATTGTCTGCTTGGTTCTAGAACCAAGGGCCTGAAGGAATAGTTCTAAATCATGCGTTTACTTTTTATGAAGACACCCCCATCGCTACTGGGACATTTAGACATATTCTAAGTATAATAATAATGATGATGATAATAATAATAATAATAATAATAATAATAATTTGTTTATACCCCACCCATCTGGCTGGGTTTTCCCCAGCCACTCTAGGTGGCATCCAACAAAATATTAAAATACAATAGTCTATTAAATATTAAAAGCTTCCCTAAACAGTGCTGCCTTCAGATATCTTCTAAAAGTCTGGTAGTTGTTTATCTCTTTGACATCTAGTGGGAGGGATTTCCACAGGGCGGGTGCCACTGCCAAGAAGGCCTCTGCCTGGTTCCCTGTAACTTGGCTTCTCGCAGCGAGGGAACCTCCAGAAGGCCCTCGGCACTGGACCTCAGTGTCCGAGGAGAACGATAGGGGTGAAGACACTCCTTCAGGTATGGTGGACCGAGGCTAAGGTCAGCACCAACACTATGAATTGTGCTTGGAAACATACTGGGAGCCAATGTAGGTCTTTCAAGACCGGTGTTATGTGGTCTCGGCAGCCGCTCCCAGTCACCAGTCTAGCTGCCGCATTCTGGATTAGTTGTAGTTTTCAAAGGTAGCCCCACACAGAGCACATTGCAGTAGTCCAAGCGGGAGATAACCAAAGCATGCACCAGTCTGGCGAGACAGTCTGTGGGCAGGTAGGGTCTCAGCCTGCGTACCAGATGGAGCTGATAAACAGCTGCCCTGGACACAGAATTGACCTGTGCCTCCATGGACAGCTGTGAGTCCAAAATGACTCCCAGGCTGCACATCTGGTCCTTCAGGGGGCACAGTTACCCCATTTTCCAGGGATGCCTCCACACCTGCCCACCTCCTGTCCCCCCAAAACAGTACTTCTGTCTTGTCAGGATTCACCCTCAATCTGTTAGCCGCCATCCATCCTCCAACCGCCTCCAGACACATGCCTCCAGTATAGAGTAGGCATCTGGCTAGTTGTAGAGAATGCTTATAAACATTCCAGAGCAATTGTTTTATAGAAAGCTTGATTTCTGTAGTTTTTCAGTCATCTGTGTCTTTGCAAACAGATAGCATGAATGTACTTTGGTCTTAAGAAGTGCCAGAATTAAGATTCAGTTCAGCACCTGTCCACTTATTTCCCTAGGTGCCTTTACCATTCAAAATGCCTTTTTTATCAATAGGTACTAAATATATTAGTTGTGAATAACCTTTTTTTAAAAAAATTGAAAGATCCATCCTTCATTATCATCTGGGACTTCAATTTATGGCATTATTAGTCTAAACTTAAATTAAATTTCCTCATCCACTTCTGGGGAAAAAATAGTGCAGGTCAGAGCAATTCCCTTGAAAGACACACTGTGATAAAGCATCCATATTTTAACAAGTTTCCTAGTTAGCTTGATGCTTTACATCTAAAAATTCACAAAATATATGCTTTTTGAAATCATTAACACTAAACTCTAAATATTTTAAACAAGACATAACACTTTTCTCTAGTAATTACATCGTGCTTCATGAAGAAATATATAGTCAAATTGATGGATGACAATCTACCACATTTCAACTTCCTTCAATAACTGCATTGAAGATTTTCCTGTTTTCAGGTAGCAGTATTAAAGGGATCCTAAGAGACATTTGATTGATGTTTCAGGGTCAAGCAATAATAAGCAGGGATGTTGCCCAATTTTGCGAGTACCTGTTTCAGAATATGGATTTCTGTAACTTGCAATATAAACTGCTGTTTTCCCCAGAAGTTACTGTGCTGCTCAGAAAATAAAACTTTAAGTGTTGCGAAGGTGCAGACTGTAAATCCTGGACACTAAGTGCAGTTCAGGCAGAGCTAATTAAATGAATTAAATGCAGATTTGCATCTGACAATATGGAGGGTCTTGAGAGAAAACGTGTCTCTTGGTCACACCATAATCAGAAATAGTTAATAAAATATACACTAGAGATAATGCATAAGGAACCTTGCAGGGGGAACTATACACGATGTGTAGCCCTTGTAGTCCAACTCAGACGCTGTTGGATTCTACAAGCCATCATCCCCAGCCAGAATGGCCAATAGTCAGGGATGTTGGGTGCTGTAGTATCTGGAGGATACCACATTGGCTATTCTTGCATAGATTGTTTTTAGATTGAAACATTTCCGAACGTTTAGGCAAGCAAGTGAAGAAACCGAACAGTTCCTTTGTCACAAGGCATCATTGCTTCTTGGTTGTTCTCACAGTTCCTTGGAGTCTTTTAAAGTTCCTTGTGTAGCTCAGCTCTCTCTGAGCTGTAAATAGCGTCCATGTCTTGAACAACAACAACAAAAAGTAGATTAAAGTTTAAGGGAATATGCTACACTGAAACCAGGCATTAGAATTGGTGCAGAACACTGTGTGTGGTGGGGATTATTATTCAACAAAGGGTGTGTGGACATAAGAAAAGCCTGCTGGATCAGTCCAGTGTGGAGCCAGTGTGGTGTAGTGGTTAAGAGCGGTAGACTCATAATCTGGTGAACCGAGTTCGTGTCTCCGCTCCTCCACATGCAGCTGCTGGGTGACCTTGGGCTAGTCACACTTCTCTGAAGTCTCTCAGCCCCACTCACCTCACAGAGTGTTTGTTGTGGGGGAGGAAGGGAAAGGAGAAAGTTAGCCGCTTTGAGACTCCTTAAAGGGAGTGAAAGGCGGGATATCAAATCCAAACTCTTCTTCTTCTTCTTCTTTAACTTCATGATTTTGTTTTATTTTCATTTTTGATATTTATTTCCTTATCCTTGCAGAACTTCCGGTTCGGCGCCAGCGCTAATGGCTGCTCTCTCTCCGAGCTCCGGAGAGAGGACGGCTCTGCGAGTTTGGGTCTGACCCGCTTCGGCAAGCGGGGGACCCCTAAAATCACAGGAACGGATCCTGTGAACAAGGAGATTCGGTGGGCACCCGAAGCGCCCCCTCTTTACCGCAGAAAGAGCCTTTTTAAAGGCTCCGGAACGACAACGGGGGAGCGCGGTGCTGAGAATCGCTACCCAGCCCGCAGAGTGAAGCCGCGTCGCCATTAGTGGAGAGCGCCGATTCCCTTCCTGAATAATCTGGACAAAAAAGACCCGTGAGTAAGACTGAACCTCTATTCGAATTAAAACTACCTGAAATTAGGCTGAAAACGGGAAAGGCAAAAATTAAGGAAGTCTGCCTTCTCCCGACTGCATGATAATCAAAGCAACGAAAGTTACTAAGCTGCATCCGTAAGGGAAAATCGTTTTTAAATGCTTGAACCCGACATTTGGACTTTGACTATCCCCTCCAGCTTGCAGGGCAGAGGGGAGGAAAAAGTGACTTTATAAGCTGCATGACTAATTTAAAGGAAAAGGAAACTTTCTGCAGCCTCCCACCTGGTACGAACTGCTCATAAAACAAAGGAACACTGAACTGACTTCAGATTCCTGTGAAAGCAACAAAGTGGAAGCTTTATTGTTTATTTGTTACAAAGTTTTGGGACTTTGTGGATACATTATATCAGGGAAGGCTGGGACTCTATTTACTGGGAAAGTGTTGCATTATACTTATAGAAGCCTCCTGATAAATTTGCTTTTTAACACTCTTTATTTCGGTTTGCGGACATTCTGATTTGCTCCCTCTAGAGGGTAAACTAAAAGTTGCTACGCTTTGGGACAGTGGAATTTTCTTAGGAGAAGGCTCTTGTGGGAAACGACCTTGGGATATGAGTGGCCCAGCAGACGAGATAAGCACGAGAGCCAAGACAAGGCAATATCAACAACAGCTGCAGCAACACAAGAAAAGAGGCTCGATCTCAGGAACAACTTCTACAGTGACAACAGGACAAGAAAGAGGTACAGCAGTCTCCATGGATGCAGTATCGCAAGCCCTTCTTAAGATAAATCAATCCCTGGAGAATTTAACAAAGCAAACGGCAGAGAACACTAAGAAATTGACAGAGAACTCACAGAAATTGACAGACTTGACAGCAAGACTTGATTTGAATACAGAATCTATAAATAAGCTTACGCAAGAGAACTCTGCCACACGTCAAATTGCGGAGGAAGCCAGAACTATTGCTGGAGAGACTCAGGAAAAATTAGAACCGATTGCCAGGAAGGTCTATGACCACGATGCAACTCTGGCACTGTGGGAACTACAAAGAAAAGAAAGGAATCTGAAATTACGATCAATTCCAGAGGACGAAGGAGACAATCTCACGGACTTTTTAACGAAGGAGTTTGCTGATGCTTGGGAAGACTTAGAGGAAGAAGAAATCAAAATCACAACGGCATTCAGACTGGGCAGAAGACAGAATAGAAAGGTACCGAGAGACTGCTTGATCACCTTGAGATCGAAGGAGGAAAGAGACAAAATATTAAGACTGCATTTTGAAAAGGCCTTACAAATTGGGAATTCACCGATACAGATCTTTAAAGATATCCCTAAACATATTCTGGACTTGAGAGCTTCTTATAAGGACCTGGTTTACCTGCTCAAGAAGAACAACATTCGTTTTAGGTGGGAATTCCCACAGGGACTGTCCTTTGACTATAGGGGGAAGAAGGTGAAAATAAAGACGACACAGGATAAAGACAGCTTCCTGCATAAAAATCAAGAAGATCTACAGAAAGGAACTGTAGACCCAATTGCTGAGCAAAGGAGTGTAATAGATATCTTGAACCTCTCATTTGGACAGAACCTTCCACCACCAACAGAGGAGGAACAACAATTGGGAGCAGTTGGAGGAATACCAGAAAAATAACAAGATGGCCCTGCAATTCCTTAGCTGGAATTGTAATGGGATGAACATGCCTTTGAAGAGACGACAAGTATTCCACATTTTGTACAGAGAACAACTGGACGTGATTTGTTTACAGGAAACTCACATAACCAGAGCCCACAGGAGACTGCTTATGAATAAAAAATTGGGACAAGAATTTATCTCGTCGGACAAAGTGAAAAAAAGAGGAGTTGTGATTTATGTAAAAGAGAAGTGGGCCCCAAAAATGATTTTTAAAGATGAAGAAGGAAGATATTTAGCGGTGGAGATTCAAGCACAAGGAGAAAAATTTTTGATAATTGGGATTTATGCACCAAATGAAGGTAAAGCAGAATTCTTCAAAAAACTTCATGAAACCCTGATGGACTATTTGGAATATAACATGATAATCATGGGAGATATGAATGGTGTAGTTTCTACAAACATGGACAAGACACAAAGACTGATACTCACTAAAGAAGGGAGACTCCCGAAGACTTTTTTTGAAATGACTGAAAATATGGACTTAATAGACATTTGGAGAACAAGGAACCCTCTTGAAAGAGAGGGAACCTTTTTCTCCCAAGCAAAGATGACCTGGACCAGAATCGACCAAATCTGGATTACTAGTGGAATGGCTCCGAAGATTAAGAAGGTAGAAATCTGCCCAAAAACCTGCTCCGACCATAACGCCGTGAAGATGGAAATGAAACTTACAACAACTGGTCAGTTTAGATGGAGAATGAATGACACCCTGTTTCGAGATAGAGAGTTCCACTTGAAGGCCCAAAAAACCTTAAAGGACTATTTTGAAATCAATCTAAGGGGCGATGTGGAAAGAAGAGTGATCTGGGACGCAAGTAAAGCTGTGATGCGAGGGTTTTTGATTCAACAAAACTCAATAAAGAAGAGAAAGCAGAAGGAGAAAAGAGAAAAAATTTTGGAAAAGATAAAAGAAGGAGAGAAAAAATTAAGGTCAAAACCAAAGTCCCAGGAGATTTTGAGGGAGATTAAATTGTATCAAACACAATATATGGAATTGATGAACCAAGAGATAGAGTGGAAAATAAAGCAAATGAGACAAAAGACATTTGAGTCGGCAGACAAATGTGGCAAACTCTTGGCATGGCAACTCAAGAAAAGACAGAAATTAAATACAGTTTCAAGTTTGGAAGTGGATGGAAGGACCATATCTAAACCAAATGAGATAAGAAACTGTTTTGTGAGTTATTTCAAAAAACTTTATTCCCAAGGATTACAAAATGAAGAAGACATAGATAAATTCCTTAATAAACATGGATTACAAAAAATCTCTCCTCAAAGTAAGGTGGATCTAAACCAGAGAATAACAGAACAAGAGATAGAGGGTGCCATTCAGGACATGCAATTGGGCAAATCTCCAGGGCCAGATGGACTGACTTCCAGATATTACAAATCGTTAAAGGAATGGTTGATACAACCGTTAAAGGATGTCTGTAATGAGATCTTAGAGGGAAAAAAGGCACCTGAATCGTGGAAAGAAGCATATATTTCGCTCATACCAAAGACAGAGACTGAAAAGACTCAATTGAAGAACTACCGCCCAATCTCGTTACTCAATGTGGATTACAAAATTTTTGCAGACATTTTAGCAAAAAGATTCAAAAGAGTATTGATGGAAAAGATTCATAGAGACCAAGCAGGCTTTCTCCCAAAGAGACACCTCTCAGACAATGTTAGGAATATAATAGACATTTTGGAAAAGTTAGAGGTGAACATAAATACTAAAGCAGTTTTGATATTTGTGGATGCGGAGAAAGCCTTTGACAACATTTCTTGGAGTTTTATGAAAAAGAACCTTCATGGGATGGGGGTAGGACAAGGTTTTGAGAATGGTATGGGTGCAATATATTCCGAACAAAAAGCTAAGTTGATTGTAAACAATGTAATAACTGAGGAACTTAAGATAGAAAAAGGAACACGACAGGGGTGCCCAATTTCCCCATTGCTTTTTATTTCGGTCCTGGAGGTGTTGCTGAACATGATTAGAGAGGACCAGCAAGTTAAAGGTGTACAGGTCGGAGCAAAACATTACAAGTTAAGGGCTTTCGCAGATGACTTAGTTCTGACTTTACAAGAGCCATACACTAGCACGAAAAAGGTGTTGGAGATAATTCAACAATTTGGCCAGGTAGCTGGATTTAAATTGAATAAACAAAAAACTAAAGTCTTAGGGAAAAACCTGACAGATATGGAGAAGAATAAGTTTCAAGAAGAGACGGGTTTGATGGTGGTTAAGAAGGTGAAATACCTAGGGGTTAATTTAACATCTAAAAATTTGAATTTATATAAGGACAATTATGAAAAATGTTGGTTAGAAATTAAAAAAGACTTAGAAATATGGTCAAATTTGAGATTATCAATGTTAGGCCGAATTGCAGTAATTAAGATGAATGTATTGCCTAGAATGTTATTTTTGTTTCAAACTTTGCAGATTATTGACAAGATGGACTGTTTCAAGAGGTGGCAGAAAGATATTGCGAAATTTGTCTGGCAGGGCAAAAAGCCCAGAATAAAATATAAAATATTAACAGATGCAAGAGAAAGAGGGGGATTTGCCCTGCCGGACTTAAAATTGTACTATGAGGCAGCAGCATTCTGCTGGCTGAAAGAGTGGATGCTCCTCGAGAATACAGATATCTTGGACTTAGAAGGTTTCAATAACGCATTCGGTTGGCATGCATATTTATGGTATGACAAAATCAAAGTGCATAGTGCCTTTAAAAATCACATTGTAAGGAAAGTGTTGTTCAATGTTTGGATGAGATATAAAGACCTGTTGGAAAACAAAACCCCTAGATGGTTGTCACCCTTAGAGGCGAAGGCCCATAAGAAAGTTAATATGGAGGTCGGATGGCCAAAGTATTGTGAGATTTTAGAACAGGATGGAGAGAAACTGAAATTAAAGAGCCATGAAAAACTAAAACCCAAAGTACAAGATTGGCTCCACTATTATCAAATAACGGAGGTTTTTAAACAAGACAGGAAAATTGGCTTCCAGGTGGAAAAATCAAAACTCGAGACAGAACTGCTAGAACCCAATACTAAGAATTTGTCAAGAATGTATAACTTGCTGTTGAAATGGAACACACAAGATGAAATAGTTAAATCAGCTATGATTAAGTGGGCACAGGACATTGGTCATAATATTATGTCTGCTGACTGGGAAAGGTTGTGGAACACCGGAATTAAATTTACGGCATGTAGTGCCTTAAAGGAAAATGTGATGAAAATGGTATACAGGTGGTACATGACCCCAGTTAAGCTAGCAAAAATTTACCATTTGCCTGACAATAAATGCTGGAAATGTAAGGAAACTGAAGGTACTTTTTATCATCTTTGGTGGACATGCCCGAAGATTAAGGTCTTCTGGGAGATGATATATAATGAAATGAAAAAGGTATTTAAATATACCTTTCTTAAGAAACCAGAGGCCTTTCTCTTGGGCATTGTCGGCCAATTGGTGCAAAAAAAGGATAGAACTTTCTTTATGTACGCAACAACAGCAGCAAGAATACTGATCGCAAAGTATTGGAAGACACAAGATCTACCCACCGTGGAAGAATGGCAGATGAAAGTGATTGACTATATGACATTGGCGGAAATGACGAGCAGAATTCGAGACCAGGGAAAGGAGACTGCGGAAGAAGATTGGAAGAAATTCAAGATTTATCTTAAGGACTACTATAAACTTGATGAAGTTTAGAATGTCGAGATTCTATAGAGAGAAAGGGTTGCAGTAATATAAGATTAGAATAAGAAAGGACTATGATGAATTAGAGTTGGAAAAAACATTTATAAGTTGCTATAAAATTTGGACATGAGGATGCAGAAAGGGGAGGTATGGGGAAGTCCGAGGAAAGAAGTTTATGAAATGACATTATGAAATTATACTTGTTTGTTTGTGTGTTTTCTTTTTTGTGTTTGTCTGTTATAAAAACTTTTGTAAAACTAATAAAAAATATTATAAAAAAAAAAAACAGAATGTTTGTTGTGGGGGAGGAAGGGAAAGGAGAATGTTAGCCGCTTTGAGACTCCTTAGGGTAAAGTGGGATATCAAATCCAAACTACCCTCCTCCTCCTCCTCCTCCTCCTCCTCCTCCTCCTCCTTCTTCGACTGATCTAGTCCAGCATCCTTTTCTCGCAACCAGATGCCAGAGGAAGATGTAGGATCAGAGCATAAGAGCACTCTCCCCTGTGGTTTCCATCTGCTTACTGCCTCCAGCTGTTGCCTCTCCTCTATTAATTAACCCTCTTTTAATTCTCTTTAAATCATTAGTTATCACTGCCTCCTGTGGGAGCAAGTGCCATAGTTTAACAATGTGCAGTGTGAAGTACTTTCTTTGATCTGTCCTGAGTGACTGCTTACCCTTTTCCAGAGTGGTGGTGGTGGCCCCTTGTGAGACTGCTGCCATCCCCTGGAGCCCAGGTCTCATGAGGTCAGCTGTCTGTTAAAATCCATCCTGGCTGGCCACATTGCAAGGTGGGATTGTCCACCAAAAGCACCAGCCAATCAGGAGTCCCCCTAGCCAGCCAATCAGGAGTCCCCCTAGCAGGCATCAGTCTCTACAGCCACAGTAGGCACGGCCACCTTCCAGCAGTTTGACCTCACACCCAAAAGTATACCCCTTTATTGTCTCCCTAGACAGACAGATGCCAAGACACAAAGCCATTGAGAGTAGTCATTGGGCATTTGGAGTAAACTGTATTTAATATGCTGATGACACACAGCTCTGTAACATCTGAATCAGGAGTGTTTCTGGACCTTGGCAAGATGGAGGCCCTGTGGGTGAGTGGTTCCTGTGCACATAAGATAAACCAGTTACCTTTTCTGGATGGGGTTGCACTCCCTCTGAAGGAACAGGTACATGATCCATGGATGCTCATAGATGCTCATAGATCCAGGTTTGTCACTTTGTCAGTGGCTAGGAGTGCCTTTTACCTGCTTGCATTGATGTAACCATTCCTGTACTGAAACAGCTTGGCCACTGTGGCCCTGGCATTGATTACTGCAATACACTCTATATGGGTTTCCCTTGGACTTAACCTGGAAACTTCAGCTAGTGTAGATTGTAGCAGCTAGATTGTGGATGGAGGGATTCCAATGACACCATGTAATACTTCTGCCGAGGAAGCTGCACTGGCTGTGCAGCTACTGGAAGAAATTCAAGGTTTTCCTTTTAGCATTAAAAGTCCTAAGCAACTTTGGAACAGGTTGCCCAAGGAACTGCCTTACCAAATATACCCCTACCCTACCCAGCAACTCAGATGGGTATACTGCATTCCACAGAGGTGCATTTAGTTCATAGTAGAAACCAGGATTTCAGTGTTGCTGAAATCAGTTGGCACTGAAATTAGATAGGAGCCTAGCATCTTGATGTTTAGAGTGCTAATGAAGACATTATTGTGGCTTTCCCTGAGGTATGTATGACCCAGGCATTTCATACAATATTAAGCACACGGTTGTTTCCAGAATTTGAATTTTATCTTGCTGCTAACCTCTTCAATAGATTTGGTTGTGAAGCACTTTATAAATCTGTAAAATAAACAAGCATAACAAACAGCAGTGGGAAACAGACGTGTGTTGACAGGTTGGGAGAATTTATTCCAGCCAATAGCAACAAAACCACTGGCATCCATAGCAAGCCAAAGAAGTTTATTAGGAGAGAAAAGAACAGTTGGTTAGGATAATGGTATACAGCAAAGTAGCACAACAAATTAAATATAATTGCAGTTTCTTGCCAAACTATATTTTAAGGATCTGGTGATTACTTGTGAGTATTCCTAATTCCTTATTGTGTTAGTATTAATTTTAAAAGACTAAATTATGATTTCCCCTGCCTTTCATAAGCTGGTTTCTAGCCTAACTGGACTGGTGGGACAGCTTACCAGCCAGGAAAAAAGACTAATCTAGTCATCTGAGAAATAGATTAATTCCTGGCTTATTGATTAGTGGACATAATTTGAGAGCCTAAATAACAACACTATCACAATTTATTTCACCTGTTATTCCATCACTAAAAGTAATTACAGGTTACGTCAGAAATCTGAAGCAAGGGACGTTATAGAAAGCCATGTCCCTTTCCCAGGGAAATGGAGTTGCAGGCTGGTCATAACCTTGCCCCATGCACAGAGGACGTGGCTAGCCCCCCCCCCCGCGTCATAGGTAGACCCCTGCCGTGTCACTCCTTAGGCCAAGCAACCCAGTTGGCCAGGGGGTGTGGCTTGCTTCATTTAAGCAGCCCACAGTCAGGAACTCACCCCTTGTCTGAATCCCAGCCAATACCACTCACATTCTGTAACCAATAAAGTTGTGGCATTTTTTAGCCCATTAACCTAAATACTGGTGTTGGGTGTCTTTATTCCAACAATGGGGGGGGGGGGTTCGGGACCTTACCACGTGACAGCAACATAATTAAAAAACAGCACAGTTGACATTAAAACTGCCAGAAACCACACAGCACGTTTGACAGGAGGAGGAGGAGGAGGAGGAGGAGGAGGAGAAAACTTAACAGGTCACCCAATTCATCCAAACATAGCCATCCTAACCCGTTGGTTACTATTTCTTCAGTAACTGGATAAGACTGATTCAGAAGAGAGTAGAATAATTCACAGTGATTCACTGAGATAAGCCATACTGTATATCATCATTATTTTTCTATCAGTAACACAGGGACATTCATGCGTGACCTCTTTCAGATTATCTTGCATTCAGTCTTTAAAAAGAGGTGCTAATGGTTAATTTTGATCAAACTGTTCCCATGAATAAGTGAAAATAATCAAAGTGTAAAGGTCATAGGACAGGTTACAGTAGATTAACTATATATTGTTGTGTACAAGATTGGACTGGAGTAGATTGTGATGATACTGGGGCCAGGGGAGGCAAGTTTTTAAACTCTATTAAAAACCTAGAGCCAACTAAAAACTAACATTTGTTACTCCGTGTGTACATATGATGTCCACATCTACACAGCAGTTTTCTATAAATTTTTACTGTTTAAAGTACTGCCTTGATAGACGCAGCAAAGCAGATTGAATAATCAGTAATCTTTCCTCTGTGATCTTTTTTGTTGAATTTTTTCCTGATACTCTCCCCCTGCAACAAGATACAGTAAGGGACAAATGTCATGTGAATGGAATGGATAGGGCAACCTTGTTTGGTAACATACATTTCACCAAACCATTAAGTAAGAAACTGGTACATTCTTCTGGTATACTGTATATCTTAAGACTCAACAATACAATCTGTGTATGAATTGTAAGTGACTCACAAGAATCAGCTTTAAAATCAGCATGGAAATTGTGAACTCAGCCCAAAGGTCTTTGGAATAAAAAGGTCAATTTTAGCTAGATCTTTAGATCTTAAATGATAAGATCAGACAGGCTTAGTGGACTCCTATAATTTTTATTATTAAAGTTGCTTCAAGTATTTCAGAGTGTCTAAAGTATATTTTAGCCTGTCTTATCTTTGACAGTGACTTCAGGTTAACATAGCAAAAATAACCCTGTGAGTTTGTTCTGAACATTTCCCTCTCTTAGTCAATCTGTCTTCTCTACTACTGCATAAAAATAGCCAAGTACTTGGAATATTTGCTCCAGAGTCATAGAAAACACCATCTATTTGTGTAGGGTAGCCACATTGCAACCTAGAAATTTGCTGTCCTAAAACCTCAGAGAAAGTGGGAGATGAAGCAGTTCCAGCTTTGCTTGCCTTTTCCTTCTCCAGTTCTTTTGACTGTCCTATTCCTTGGGCTGTTTTTCAAGGCACCTAGGGATATATGGGACATAATGAACAGAGAAAGCATTGCTTTCCACTTCTGTAGTTTCAAAGGGAAGGGTGGATCATAGGTAACAGAATTTTAGAGTTGGAAAGGACCACAAATGTTAACCCCAGTCCAACCCCCTGCGATGCAAGAATTTTTGGCCCAACATGGGGCTCAAACCCACAACCAGCAGCTATTCATGCAGGTTACAATCTACTAATGCTGTGTGAAGCCATGTTTATTCTTACTGGAAGTTGAAGAAGACTTTTGACTCTCTCTCTCTCTTTAGCAGCCATCTTTATTTTTTATTTTTTTTAATGCTATGTAATCATAACATCATAGTGATCAAAAATAGTACTTGTTTCTCTCTCCTAAATGTGGAGTTTTGTGTAGTTCGTGTACTGTGAAGTCAACTTTCTGTAAAATTAGAGGAAATTCAGATAATTCTAAAACGTATAAAGAGAATGCTTTATCTTTTCATTTCGGCAATAAATATAACGTGGAACATTTTATTCAGCATGGAATACAGGAGACATATTAACTGAAGACTGTTCAGTCATAATCAGGAAATTAAAAGATCCCTTGTAAAGATTTGACATCCCCTTTCACTTGTTCTTATTTTTATAAAGAGAAACTGATACATGAAGGATGAGGGGGGAAACTTAATATCAAATATGAATCTTATCTCAGCCACAGCTATTTATGTAGCCAAATTGTGCCCGAATAAAGTTTCCTGGCTTGTAGTAATTTTGTTGCTATGATATTTCTTTTTGAAGTTCACACTGAGTAATACAACTGAATAGAATTTAAATTATTTCTTTCTAAAGTTTTCTGCTCTGCAGACTTTTGCTTGGGTGTGTGTTTGTGCAAATGAACTATGAAGCAACATAGTAAATTATGTTTCAAACGGGGCTAAAGAGTTGAAAGTAAATGATCAGCTCAGTTCATTAGAGCGTGGTGCTGATAACACCAAGGTTGCAGGTTCGATCCCTGCATGGGACAGCTGCATACTCCTGCATTGGAGGGGTGGACTAGGTGATCCTCAGGGTCCCTTCCAACTCTACAATTCTAGGATTCTATGTCACTTAGAAGTAGGAAAGAATTTTGAAGTCAAATAACATTTAAAGAGACAAATACAAAAGAGATGAGTGTCTTTCAAAAATAATATTAAAAATATTTTTAAATGTGATACAAAAGGAAGTCAGCCAAATATTTAAAGAAAGAGATAGCTGCATGGGAGATGAGAAATGGAACAAAGAGTGTGCATTTAAAAAGAGAGTGTTTGCTGAACAAAGAGACCCACAAATAGAATAGAGTGGTAAGTAAGTAAGTAAGTAAGTAAGTAAATAAGTAAGTAAATAAAGAAGTTTAAACTTAATTCTAAGCAATATTAAGGAAGCATAAAATAGGGGTAGCATGGGTAAAATGTAATACAGTGGTACCTCAGTTTACAAACTTAATCCATTCCAGAAGTCCGTTCTTAAACCGAAACTGTTCTTAAACCAAGGCACACTTTCCATAATGAGACCTCCCGTCACCGGTGCCCTTCCACTGTTTGGATTCCGTTCTTAGACCAAGGTAAAGTTCGCAAATTGGGACACTACTTCCAAATCCTTTGTAAACAAATCCTTCGTAAACAGGGTTGTTCTTAAACCGAGGTTCCACTGTAATAGAAAAATAAAAAATGAAATGAATGGAGGGTTGAGAATAGACTCACACATTTAAGCTGGGAGACAGGAAGGCTGGTGAAGAAAATAGTCAAAGTAAAAGAGAATGAAAGCAGTCAGTAGATAACAGACTATTTTTTTTCCTGTGCTCAATTAGTGTACAGATGAATAGGTGAGGTGGGGAGTTGCGCTCATGCTTACTGGCCCTGTTCTTGTCATTAATGTGTTTCAGGCCCCATCTGGTTTTGCTCTCACCTTTAGTTTTTGTCCTTGCCACCTCTTTAAATTCTCCTGTTCAATATCATAAAATGTTGCTCCATTAGATTGAGTACGAGGAGATTGAAACAGGCTGCAGAATGGGCATAAAGGTGGCGCACTCCATCCATCACAGAAGACCCTTGTGCTCCAAGTGACATTTGTTGGAAGTAGTCTTCCTTCTTCCCACAAGCAGTTTTGCCCCTGCAGCCTGTTTCTCTGATAGTTCCCCTGCCCCTCACTTAGCAGCCAGTGATCTGGAAGGCTTGCAAGCAGTCTCTGATTGTCAAATGCAGGCTAGGTTTGTCTAAATTCAGTTTTGCTTAGAAATAAACTGAGCAATTCACTGATTGTTGGAGCTTGGGGGGGGGGTTGAAGAGAGAAATGAAGGATCAGCTTATTTCTGAGTTATCTGATTCAAGCTACAGGTAATTCTCTCTAAGATTGGAGCCCTCCCCTTCCTTTGGTATAAGTGTTCTCAACAAAAAGAGAGGAGAGAGAACTTGATGCAATAGAGATTTCAGATAACTTTAGAGACCTAGATAGATAGTATAGTTGGAACTTGAGTGGGCGCCCAAAGTTACAAAACTCTGAGATATGTTTATGTGGCTGTCACATATTGGCCCAAAGTCTAAAGCGATTCTTGAGGGGGGAAAGTTGCAGCTGATCATGCTCAAGGTATGTGTGCTTTGGGAATGGCCCAAGATAGATGTCAGACTAAAAAGTTGTGTACTAGACACCAACAAACAAAACGTGTTGTTGTTTATCCTACTTGTGTAGCATTGTTTTGTTGTTCTTTAGTTGTCTTAGTCATGTTCCACTATCCGTGACCTCATGAACCAGAGCATGCCTTGGAAACTCTCACTTTCTTCTCAAAGCTGCTCCTTTTTTTATGTCCATGGAGTTTTCTTGGCTAAATACTGGAGTGATTTACCAGTTCCTTTTCCAGGTGGATCACATTTAGTCTAAACCTTCGGCTATGACCTGTCCGTCTTAGGTGGCCCTTCACGGCAGTGCTCATAGCTTCTTGGAGTTATTCAAGTCCCTTCACCATGACAAGGTAGTGATCCATGAAGGGGCTGTGTAGCATATATACCTTATAAAAACAATATATCCAGAAGAGGAAATCTTAATACTACCTTTTGTAAATATTTCAGAAGTGTTATACAGAATTTCGCACTGTGCAAGTCTTTTAAGAATGGGGAGTGGGGTGTAGAACACAGTTTAAACAATTGCATCTGTGATGGCTGTGACTGCATGAAGTGGTACTTTGAAAATGCCTGCTCTTGAATAATGCTCAATGTGATTTGATGAAGCTATCATTATGTGCCTTCATAGGGAATGTTCAGCAGCCAGCTTTCACAATGACTTGTAAGAAGAACTTGTTAAAACAAAATTTATCTTCCCCCCTCTTTTCACACAGTGTCAAATTACATGAAATAATACTTCTGAATATAAATATTGATGTACAATTGCTACTACAGAATTATTATATCTTCAAATCCATGTGCCCATGATGATGTTCTGATTGTTTGCTTATGCTTTGTTTAATGTATGTGATTAGGCACATCCTAAGGAAAAGTGGGACACCTTGTGGGACTTAGTCATTTAGTGTTCCTGCTTTTTTATCATGTCCCTGTGATTTAAATCCTTCTTGTTTCTTCCACCCACAGTCCTTTGGTTCTGGAGCAGACAAGTCCAGTCCGTTTCTCTAGCTTCTAAATGAGTTTTCTTTAGCTTTCTTTTGTATATCACCTAACTTAGTCCTGTGCCTTTGTATCTGTAGTTTGTCTGACAGCTCATCCCAAGGTGCTAAGACTTTTGCTGCTGTCTGCCTCTCTCCCTCTCTTGTCAGTTTAAAGCTGGGTTTTTTAAAAGCCCATTCCTTACAGGGAGAAAAAATTGTTGTCCTATTTCTCCATTCTTCAGTTCATCTTCATCTTGATTACAGTGAGCTGCTGTTTCCCCTCTATTTTAGGACCTCTGAGAACTCTCTGTTCAACTTTGTCTTGTGCTGACAAGAGTTTGCTCTGCATTCTGCTGTCTGTGGAGCAAAAACAGTCTTTGATCCTGTCTCTAGGATTTAACAGGACAGTGCCAATCTATGCCAGTGTTTTTCAACCACTGTTCCGCGGCACACTAGTGTGCCGCGAGATGTTGTCTGGTGTGCCGCGAGATGTTGCCTGGAGGGAGGCGGGCGAGTCGGGCGGCAAGAGGCGGGGTGGCGGCGGCGAGGAGAGGCCGCCCAGCGCAGGGCTCTCGCCGTCTGCCTGCCTGGCTGCCTGCGAGCTCGGCGGGCAGCGCCTCCGTCCGCAGCGCCCGCCTCGCGGCTCTCATTCCCTGCCCCTGCCAAAGCTCGCCAAGCCGCGCTCTCCTTCCTGCCTCGCTTTCCTGCCTCCTCCCCCACCCACCCCCAAAGCTTGGAGGTTCCCCGGCAAGGGGGAGGGAAAAAAATTGAAACTTACACTTTCGTGCGTCCCTCCCGGCGTGACGCTGCGCGCTGACGTCACGGGGCTGCAATGGTGGTGTGCCTCGAGATTTTTTTCATCAAACAAGTGTGCCTTTGCCCAAAAAAGGTTGGGAAACACTGATCTATGCAGGGGTTAACTAAGGAGTTTCTTATGTATTTAATTTTCATTTTTGCTAGTATGGATGCCTTTTTATGTGTGCTCAGGAAAAACTGCAGCCTCTATGTTTTGTAGCTCTTATGCTGTTAATCATACATTGTGGGTTATGTGTCCTTTTCTGCATGCTGAGTATCTTCACAGAGCAAAGCCACCATAGCTTTAATCTATTGCTAAAATGTCTGTGATTCTTCAAAGACTGAAGGCCTTTCCAGTTTGGACCTATTTGTATAGATACAACCTTGATTCAGCAAATGCTCTCAATACAGTGCAGCTCCTATAATGCATTAGAGGAGGCAGAATCCTGGTTTTCATTCTTTTCTCCCTGGCAACATTTTGTCGTGGAAGATTGCTGTACACAGCAGCAATGTGATGCCAGTTGAATGGATTCCCTGCATAATAAGGCATGATAGACATGGGAAAACAGTTTTGCTAATAAAGACTTAAAAAAAACACCAAAAACCAAGAAGCCAGGATTGAAAAGGCAACGAAGATAAAATCCTCTGAGTGGGAAATAATACTTGTTTATCATCTTCCCAGGGGTAACTGTTCATTACAGGCTAATGGGATTAAATGTCACAAGTACTACTGCATTTGTCATCTGCAGCATAAGATGTTCTTTGGCATATCTGACAGACACATAGCAGGTTTTAGGACACCCTAGCACAGGTGGGCTGCTATTACTGCCATAAAGAGACTGTCAGGAGCAGAAGCATAAACAGATGAGGACGTATTTCCTAAGCTCACCATAGTGATTTCATTTCGTGTGACTTTTATCGACATCAGCCAACAATGGCTAGAGCAGTTACTGCTATTTCTGTTTCTATAGTTCAGGGGTGGCCAACTCTCAAGAGACTGTGATCTACTTTCAGAATTAAAAACTGGCAGTGATCTACCTCAATTTTTGGGGGGAGGAGAAAGGCCCCACTTTTTTGGGGTTACAAAAAAGGCTATGGGGGAAGTTCCATTTTGGGAGGGGGGTTTAAAGGCAAGGGACAAAGGGGTAAAGTCACTCACAAAAAGATCACTATGGATCAAAACAGCAGCACAGAGAAAGCGCCATCTTCCAGAGATCATACAACAATGGAGGGAGGGGCGAGGGGGCGGGGCAGGAGTCAGAGATTGACCGCGATCTACCAAAACCTCACAGGGATCTACCAGTAGATCGTGAGTGACCTGTTGGACATCCCTGCTATAGGCCTTTTAAGTTGGATGGTTATGTTTCAAATTGTCTTGGACATTTGGTAAATGAAAAGGTGAGGTAAAATGATTGGTACAGACCCCCCCCCAGTTTAAATGTATAGTGGGATTATATGTATATATGTGTGTGATGGGATGATGAGCTGCTTGTGCATAAAATCGTAGTCCCTCAGAGTTTGCTCAAGTCCACAAACCTCTGTCTGTGATGGAGCCCCTCAAACATGACTCCTCTAGTCACTGGCAGATTCCGACAGTGGCTGCTTTCGGAATCGCTTCCAACATAAAAGCTCCTTAACGGAAACACGTCTTCTTTACTCACGGCGTGACAGTTTCCGGCGAGGAGTGGGTCTCCCTATGGGAGGTCCAGAAACCTCCCCACTGTTCTCACTGGAAGAGTCCCTGAGCCATCCCTCCTGCTCGCTCTCCCTCAGAGACCCACCTCTCCCCCTGCTGGTTCCTGCTTCAGCTGCAGGGTCTCTCCCAACCTCCGTAAGCCCTTCCACCACCTGTCCCTCCGATGGCAGTTCCCTGACAATGTGTCACATTTTTAATGTAATAATAATAATAATAATAATAATAATAATAATAATACAATATGGTTTTTCCTGTCCGCTTTAATGTGTCAGTGTTAGCTGCTTCCCCCCAGACCTTTGTAAGACTGTCAAAGTATGTGGCTTCAGATAAAACACAGGGCAAGCTATTTTGGCAAAAGCTGGACATATTGGTAGCTGTCCAATAATAATAATAAAAATAAAGGAGGCCAGCAGGGCAGCCTAGTAGATGAAGAGAATTCAATAATGAACAGCAGCAGACTGAAAATGTTTTAATTCTAAGTGTGCCTCTTTTGCAATGGATTCCATTTGTTGGATCTCAGAGTTCCGGTTCCTTCCCCTGATCTACTTTGATTTAGAAGACATCTGAAGGCAGACCTATTTGGGGAAGTTTTAAATGTTTGATGTTTTATCGTGTTTTTAATATTCTGTTGAGAGCTACCCAGAGTGGCTGGGGAAACCCAGCCAGATGAGCAGGGTATAAATAATAAATTGTTGTTGTTGTTGTTGTTGTTGTTGTTGTTGTTGTTGTTACTCTTCAGGATACCAGAGAGCGTTCTTTCCCATTACCCCTAGAGATGCTGGGTACTAAAGCCTCATGCAAACCATGTGTTCTAACATTAAGCTGCTGACAGGTAAACTTGCCATGGCATCATCAAAGCAAATCAGCTACTTTAGCTCAGGCACAGTTCCAATGGGGACATATTGCCTTTATACTGACTGCCCATTGCCAAATGTGCCTTAGCAAGAGGGAATTATTTGGGGAGGCTGATAATCGCCTTAGGATTTAGCATTGAAGCTTGTCAACTCCTGTGTTCATGTGCAATACTGTTCATTGGGGCAGAGAAACATGGCATTTCCTGACTTGGTTAAATGCAACGCTTTGTATGTAAGTGAAAGGAAAATAGGTCTCCTGGTGGAATTATACAGTGCTTTTTTTCAGGGGGTACTCAAGGGTATGACGTACCAACACCTCTTTTTTGTTGTTGTTAAAAAGTGTAGAACTCACTTCATGGTGAATACCAGCACCTATTTTTCTAGAAGAAGAAAAAAAGCACTGTTTATACATATGTTTGAATGTATTCCTGACATCCTACGCATCCAGAAATTGCCATCCACCTGAAACATAAAACACTCGTTTGTTTTATTGGGTTATAACAAACATTAAATGTGCTTTCTGCTTGCATACTAAGCTATATTTCAATTGCCTTATTTGTGTGGAATTTGCAAGTTTGCTATTGGTAATATAAGCAAATGATACAACCCAGGATTGTGTTTGGAGTTCTCCCACCTGCTGGTTTACGAACATGGAGGCTGTTACATGAAGTGTAGATGAGGCTATGGTGTGAATTGTTAGTTATAAATCACCTCAGTACTTGTGAATTGCTCCAGTGAATGAATGTAAGTTTTACCCTTCCAGGCTTACTATAATTAATCTCAAATATGGGTTTGTTCTGAAAGAAAATTAAATGCATCCACACTGCACTTGAAGTAAGGACCTTGATGTAGTGTTAATCAATAACAGTGCCTCTTCCATGACGATGGGGGCGTAATTTACCAGATGATACAGTAGAAGCAGCTTGTCACTTTAGTGACTGACACAGAGAAGTCGATAAATAGGGTAAGTTTCACTGGTTGGAAGAATGCCTCTTGTGAAGAATCCCCAGTTTATGCTCCCTTTTAAGTGTTACAAATAATTATTTATTTTGAGGTTACTTACAAAAAATGGGTAGTGTCTTGCATGAACACTAGATCCTAACGTGGTGACTAAATTTTAAGTGAAGCCGTATCTTCAACTGACTAAGGGCTGAGGGGGCAATAATAATTGGGCACACCCACAAGCCAAGATGTAGGGACTTTTTCAACAGCTGCATTGCCTGAGAAGCTTTGGGAGAGCTCTGTCTTTCAATACCACACAGTTGCTTACTAACATTTCACTGTACTTTGGCTGTGTGTGTGTGTGTGTGTGTGCGCGCGCGTACAGAGTGAGAAGCTGAAGAGAAAGTAGCTAACGTCAAGATCAGGAAATGGAGGATAAATAGGCCTGTATCTCAGCTTGGGAGAAAGTGACTGAGAAGCATAATAAAGTATATCATAAAGCTTACCCTTTGGATTGGGTGGGTGGGTGAAGTTGCATGTGAATGATTTGGCACCTGGACTCCCAGTTGCCTATCCAAGTGCCTTTATATGGAACCTGCAGTTCAGGGTATGTCATGCATGACAGAAGAAAAATAAGAGAGTGAAATAATGAAGTATTGGGTTTTTAAAAATAGATGTCAATCTCCCAGAGATGAAAAATGCCAACAGTGTTCCTCCTCTCATACATTTACAACTATCTATGGTTCTTCTCTCCAGGTGAGATTTATTATTCTTCATTGATTGCCTCATTCCGTTGAAGGACATTTCTGGCAATAAAGTAGTAGATCTGCTGCACCTATCATGATGTGTCAAAGATCTGTCAGGTTGATGACTTTTTGAACTTTGCTGCTTCAGAAAACCTTTCTGACCATTACAAGCAGAATTCGACATTTTCAAGATGAAAATCAATCTTTATAACATGAAGTTTCAGAATCCAGTCTTTTATAGTGATTTCAAAAGCCACACATATAGAGTGAAGTTTGGAAAGGGATGTGAAATGAAAACCTTATGAGTATTTTTTTGTGTTTTTAAGCTTAAAAAATTAAAGTTTACTGCTGCTATGACTACAAAGATTATTCTTATCCCTGTATTGTCTGAAAAACTAGTACATTTTTATACTGTACTGTCTCCAGCATAATTTTAGAGTTGCATTTCTGCTCCTCCTTTTCAGCATACTTTTAAGACAAATAGCACTGTGTTAATGTTTAAGCTGGGAAGTCTGAAGGACTGAGTTCTCCTTTTTTCAACCTGACCTTACACGGTGCTTGTCATGGAAGTCTTTGTCAATGGAGATACCAGTGTGGGTAACTAAGTGCCTAAGATCAGGTCCAGAACTGAAGGAAAATACATATTTCAGAACTTAAGGAAAGGTATCATAGACTGCATTTGTACTGAATGTGCAATCTCAAAGGTCTGAATGAAGCCTAAAATAAATATCCAGATAGAGCTTTGTTTCTTAACTTCAGTGTCAATTTGTGAGCAATGATGACCCTTAGTAAGCATTAACTCTTTTTTAAAAATGGTTTGCTTCTACATATGCTAACAGAAATGAAATAGCATATTTGTGGACAAGCTTGCCTTGGGTTATTGATAATGAGAGATTTGAGCTCTATTTCTTACATTTTGGACTCAGCTATACAGCTGCAAATATAACGTTTTAAGTGCGTTTTAAGTGCATTATACAAATGTGACATTAGATGGCTATGGTGAACTAATAGCAAATTCCTCATATTTTTTAAAACATTTTTTTAAAAGCATTTCCACAGCATTATTTTATATTTGTGTAGATTCCACCTATATTGATAAAGCCCCAAATAGCCTGAGCCCAACATTGTATAGGGAGTGTTTTATTTCATAGTGATGTTTCTCCCATGCTGATACAGATTCCATTTCACCCAGCAGCAAATCAGCAACTAGTATAGGTCTTTGAGCACAGGTGTTAGATGTCGGCTGTAGTCCTAAGCAGTTTGGAAAAGGCTGATCTAGAGCATACCAATGGGCTTACCCACACTGGAATAAAAAGTTAGTGTTATTCTGTGGGTGTCAGTTAAATCTACGTATCCTCTTTGGTTCTTAAAAAAGAAGGAGATAAAATTACCTTGAAGTACTGTCTCCAATGAGGGACGCGGGTGGCGCTGTGGGTTAAACCACAGAGCCTAGGGCTTGCCAATCAGAAGGTCAGCGGTTCGAATCCCTGCAACGGGGTGAGCTCCCCTTGCTCGGTCCCTGCTCCTGCCAACCTAGCAGTTCAAAAGCACATCAAAGTGCAAGTAGATAAATAGGTACCGCTCCGGCGGGAAGGTAAACGGCGTTTTCGCGCACTGCTCTGTTTCGCCAGAAGCGGCTTAGTCATGCTGTCCACATGACCCAGAAGCTGTACGCCGGCTCCCTCGGCCAATAAAGTGAGATGAGAGCGCAACCCCAGAGTCGGTCACGACTGGACCTAATGATCCCTTTATCTTTTTACTGTCTCCAGTCTATCTTTTGGAGTTGAAGGGAAGATGTTTTGATGAAGTAAACAATTTAGGAACATTACTTGTATTGTTTTAACCTGTGTAGAGAGAAGTAAGTAAAGAGCACTCCATTTGCACATTTGTTGTTTGCACTTGTCTCAGCATGTAGTGGCATTACTAATGTTAGCAATACAAAGAAACCATCTGAAGCTGCAAGAACAAAGGTCTTAACAGAGAACGGTTCCACGTAAAGATCAGCATTTTCTGCATGATGGGACAAACAAAATTAGGATGAAGGATAATATTATTTTGCCTCAGAAAATACGGTGTTCAAACAGAACTCCTTTTATAATTCCACTCCAGTTTTCAAGCACATATTTTAAAAACAAATATTTGTTTTGGAATGTCACAGTGGCAGTGCTTAATGGGCTGAACACAATATGTGTTAATGGAGTGTACCTTGAAATGGATTTCTTGATTGAGGTGTCTTGAGAATGGAAAGAGTTAGGCTGCATTTGCTGCGGCATGCTTTATTTTATTGGGGGAAAGGAAGTTGTCGGTCCCACTTAAATGGAAATGTAGGGCTTTTAGCAAAGGGTAGGGACAGGACAGTTCTTTGTTTTGTTCAAATCTTTATGATGGCACAATTAGTTTATGGCTGATTTCTTTCAAATTTCATATATGGAAAGCTGCCACATTTAGTTCCTTTCTCCCAGGTCAAAACTGCAGCATATATATTTGGCACAGTGGCAAATGGTAGCTGTCATGAATCCCATGGAGGTGTCAGGAGTTCAGCCTACACTTGAGTAGGACCCTGGCAGAGACACATGCCCGACTGGCATGTTCTCTCCCTCCTGGTCGATCGTTCGGGAGCTTCAAATCTTTCTTCTGCCCGAACATCACAGCGACCGATGCCAACCAACACCGGCACACTTAGGGATCAGCAGAGTCTTTGCAACGTGAGTGACAGACCTCAGCAACTCAGCATTTTGGCTTATCTACTTTATTTACATATAAACACACATGGAGCACTGCAACATGGCTCTCTCTAGCATCAGACAGCAAAGAGAAAAAGAACAAAGAACAATAGTCCCACTTCATGGAACACAGTAACACAAACATCCTGTCTCCACTTTCAGAAACCTGGTGTCAACAAAAACACAACCATCAATAAAAAATACAATGCTTTTCCCAGTTTTGCAATTCATATACCATAGAAATGCAAATGTTAGTGGAAATAACATACCAAAATGCATGACGTTATTATTGGGTAATTTTTTTAGGGGGGGGAAATATGTATGGTATTAATCGCTCACACATCTAACTGTGGGCGCCATTTGTGGACTGCCACGCTGCACCCCCATTACCCCTTGAGACACACTGGATTGGCTAGAGCTGGCCAGCCTTCCTGGCACCACGGACTGTTGGGGGACACATATTCAAACGTGCCAATCCACAGCGTTGCTGGGGGCAGGGCCTGGTGAGCAGACCAAGAAGGAATAGAAAACATTCACTGTAAAATGCTGATGAATTATCCAAATCACCTCCCTCTTAGGAGGAGTGGCCAGAGAAAGTATGCCATTAAGGAATCTCCGTTTATATGTCAGGTGTTCTGCAACATTGTCAGAACACCTGACATATAAACGGAGATTCCTTAATGGTTCTTCGGGAATGGACCCTTTTTACTGCGATTCCTGCACAATGTTTGCCATCTTGCCAAAGGTTGCAGGCAGCTTTACCTGCAGCAATTGCATGTTGATTGCCCTATTAAAAGACAAAGTCCAGCAACTGGAGGAACGTGTAGCTACGCTCCAAAGAACTAGAGAGCTGGAGCTCTTCTTGGAAGCAACAGAGCACACCATCCCCACCAAGGAGGAGACAGGGGACTCCCCTGAGAAGGAGGCTTGTTCACCAACACAGGAGCCAGATATATGGAGAAACGTGACTCAAAGAAGCAGGAGGCCCAGGGTCCACTCTGATTGTCTAGAAATACACAATCGCTTTGAGGTCCTCTCCCCTAGCATGGAAGACGAAGAGCAGACTCCATTTGAGGATCTCTCCCTCATTACAGTCGATCAGGTATATGAAGACGAGCAGCAAAGTCAGTCCTCAGGGAATGTGCAGGTGACCTTGGAACGGACAGCTCACGGAAGAACCCCGACCAAACCCAAGAGGAGGCGTGTAGTGGTGATAGGGGATTCCCTACTGAGGGGAACAGAAGCAGTGATCTGTGGGCCTGACAAGATGTCTCGGGAAGTGTGCTGTCTCCCCGGGGCTAAGATCCAAGATGTAACTGAACGACTGCAAGGAATCATAAAACCCACTGACGAATACCCCTTCCTCTTGGTTCATGTGGGAACCAATGACACTGCAAGCAATAGCCTCCAGAAGATCAAAAGAGACTACGAGGCTCTCGGCAGGAAATTGAAGCAACTAAATGCACAAATTGTCATCTCGTCTGTCCTCCCAGTTGAACGACGTGGCCCAGGGAGAGAGGGGAAAATAGTGGAAGTGAACAGCTGGCTTCGCAAATGGTGTAAACAGGAACGGTTTGGATTCTTAGATCACGGACTGCAGTTTCTTGAAGATGGACTTCTGGCAAGCGATGGGCTGCACCTCACAACGGTTGGGAGAAATGTTTTTGCCAAAAATCTCAGAAACCTCATCAGGAGGGCTTTAAACTGACTAATGTGGGGGAGGGAGACAATGCTCCTGAAGGTAGGAGTCTTTCAATTAATGAAGATGATCATCCAAATGTCATAGACCAAATGGACAACAGCACGCGGACCTAGTGGTGGGAGGAAAAAATCCTTAAATAAGAGACACGGGGGAATGATTAATGGACTTCAATGTCTGTACACTAATGCGCAAAGCATGGGAAATAAACAAGATGAGCTTGAGCTCTTGGTACAGCAAACTAAATATGACATAATAGGCATCACTGAAACCTGGTGGGATAAGTCCCACGATTGGAATGTAATAATGGGGGGATACAATCTATTTCAGAGAAGCAGACCAGACAAGAAAGGAGGAGGAGTGGCGTTATATGTCAGGGATGTGTATACCTGTGAAGAGATCCAAGATTTAGAACCTCAAAGCCAAAGTGAGAGCATTTGGGTCAAAATTAAGGGAGAGAAGAATAACAGAGACCTCATTGTGGGAGTTTACTATAGATCCCCAAGCCAAACGGAGGACATAGATGATGCCTTCCTGGAACAGATGGCCAAGCATGCAAAAGGAAGGGAGATAGTAGTAATGGGGGACTTCAATTACCCGGATATTTGTTGGACGTCAAACTCAGCCAAGAGCATAAGGTCAAACAGATTCCTCACTGGCCTTGCAGACAACTTCATTGTCCAGAAAGTGGGAGAAGCAACAAGAGGAACAGCCATTTTAGATCTGGTCCTAACCAATGTTGATGACCTGGTTAGTGGGGTAGATGTGGAAGGATCATTAGGCGCGAGTGATCATGCTCTTCTGAAGTTTACTATACAGCGGAAAGGAGCAGCCAAGCATACTAGGACTCAATTTCTTGACTTTAAGAAAGCCGACTTCATAAAACTTAGGGAAGTGCTGGGTGAGATCCCATGGACAGCAATACTTAAAGGAAAGGGAGTTCATGATGGCTGGGAGTTTGTTAAGAGGGAGATAGTAAAAGCACAACGACAGGCAATACCAATGAGACGGAAACATGGAAGGTGCCTAAAGAAGCCAGGGTGGCTATCTAAAGAACTTTTAACTGAATTAAGATCAAAAAAGGATGTGTACAAAAAATGGAAAAGGGGGGAAACCACCAAAGAGAAATTCAAACAAATAGCCAGCACGTGTAGACACAAAGTCAGAAAAGCTAAAGCACAGAATGAACTCAGGCTTGCTAGAGAGGTTAAAAGCAACAAAAAAGGCTTTTATGGGTATGTTCGTAGCAAAAGGAAGAACAAAGAAACTGTGGGGTCACTCAGAGGAGAAGATGGTGAAATGCAAACAGGGGACACAGAAAGGGCTGAACTACTCAATGCCTTCTTTGCCTCAGTCTTCTCCGATAAAGAAAACAATGCCCGACCTGAAGAATTTGGAGCAAATGATTCAGCAAAGGAAACACAGCCCAGAATAACTAAGGAGATAGTACAAGAATATTTGGCTAGTTTAGATGTATTCAAGTCTCCAGGGCCAGATGAACTGCATCCAAGAGTATTAAAAGAACTGGCAGATGTGATCTCAGAACCACTGGCAGTCATCTTTGAGAATTCCTGGAGAACAGGTGAAGTCCCGGCAGACTGGAGGAGGGCAAATGTTGTCCCTATTTTCAAAAAGGGGAAAAGAGAGGACCCAAATAATTACCGCCCAGTCAGTCTGACATCAATACCAGGGAAGATTCTGGAGCAGATCATTAAGCAAACAGTCTGTGAGCACCTAGAAAGGAATGCTGTGATCACCAATAGTCAGCATGGATTTCTGAAAAATAAGTCATGTCAGACTAACCTGATCTCGTTTTTTGACAGAATTACAAGCCTGGTAGATGAAGGGAACGCAGTGGATATAGCCTACCTTGATTTCAGCAAGGCATTTGACAAGGTGCCCCATGATATTCTTGTAAAGAAGCTGGTAAAATGCGGTCTTGACTATGCTACCACTCAGTGGATTTGTAACTGGCTGACTGACCGAACCCAAAGGGTGCTCATCAATGGTTCCTCTTCATCCTGGAGAAGAGTGACTAGTGGGGTGCCACAGGGTTCTGTCTTGGGCCCGGTCTTATTCAACATCTTTATCAACGACTTGGATGATGGACTCAAGGGCATCCTGATCAAATTTGCAGATGACACCAAACTGGGAGGGGTGGCTAACACCCCAGAGGACAGGATCACACTTCAAAACGACCTTGACAGATTAGAGAACTGGGCAAAAACAAACAAGATAAATTTTAACAGGGAGAAATGTAAAGTATTGCACTTGGGCAAAAAAAATGAGAGGCACAAATACAAGATGGGTGACACCTGGCTTGAGAGCAGTACATGTGAAAAGGATCTAGGAGTCTTGGTTGACCACAAACTTGACATGAGCCAACAGTGTGACGCGGCAGCTAAAAAAGCCAATGCAATTCTGGGCTGCATCAATAGGAGTATAGCATCTAGATCAAGGGAAGTAATAGTGCCACTGTATTCTGCTCTGGTCAGACCACACCTGGAGTACTGTGTCCAGTTCTGGGCACCACAATTCAAGAGGGACACTGACAAACTGGAACGTGTCCAGAGGAGGGCAACCAAAATGGTCAAAGGCCTGGAAACGATGCCTTATGAGGAACGGCTAAGGGAGCTGGGCATGTTTAGCCTGCAGAAGAGGAGGTTAAGGGGTGATATGATAGCCATGTTCAAATATATAAAAGGATGTCACATAGAGGAGGGAGAAAGGTTGTTTTCTGCTGCTCCAGAGAAGCGGACACGGAGCAATGGATCCAAACTACAAGAAAGAAGATTCCACCTAAACATTAGGAAGAACTTCCTGACAGTAAGAGCTGTTCGACAGTGGAATTTGCTGCCAAGGAGTGTGGTGGAGTCTCCTACTTTAGAGGTCTTTAAGCAGAGGCTTGACAACCATATGTCAGGAGTGCTCTGATGGTGTTTCCTGCTTGGCAGGGGGTTGGACTCGATGGCCCTTGGTCTCTTCCAACTCTATGATTCTATGATTCTATGATTCTATGATTCTACTTTATATGGTATAAATTTCTCTCCTATGCTAACTCAACTGAACAGCCCACCAAACCCATTGTTCTATAGACAAGTATATAGAGAGGTTTTACTGAGAACTGAATTGACCCATCTTTTTATTCTCGAATGCAACAATTGAATGTGGCACTATATTTTCAGTAGTTTATTGGGGTTTTTTAACCCCTCCTCTGTATCTGTGTTTTATTTTTCTACTTTTACAACTATTTTTATTTGCCGTATCCATCATTTTTATTGTATTATGTATGTGTTTATGCCAATAAGCTTTTAATTAATTTTAAAATGAATTAACCTAATAGCTTTTTAAAAAAGAAACTGGTGTGAAGAACTGAACCTAAGACTTGAAAAATGAGAATCTGTGAAATTTGAACTGACAGATTTACCTATCCCTAACTTGCTCCATATTTAAGGTGAAGATGTCAAGTGGCCAAGGCTTCTTCTCTTTAGAACCAAGGAATTATGAGCTTTGGCAAGATGACTCAGAATTCATTATTGCTGTTATACTAAAAACCAAGCATGCCCTAGGGCATAAAACCATCCAGGGTGGGGACCCGCATACATATATCCCCATCAACAGGAAAGTGAAACTATCAGCTTTTGCTTTATAGCAGCCCTTGATTTATGACTTGCAGAATTAAAGTCGCTACAGTGCCCACTCTAAATGGAAGCACAGCTAATAACCCTAAGGATAATTGCATACTTTTGTAACAGCCAAAAATACTGCTTTTAAAGAAAGAGCAGTAACATGTAGGCTAAAAGAAACGCCACAATCTAGAAAAGCACAAGGAAAATTGCAAAACGTTCTTGGTGACTGCATTTTCAATGAAGGAAATAATCCATTTTATTACTATGTATTATGCCCATTGAAATATAAGAATAAAGACACCTGCAAGCAAATGCAACTTTTTAAAACCTCCCCCCCCCCGGGCAAGGGAAATCGGGGAATGGTTAACTAAATAATGTTAATGGGAGGAAAGTTTTCCACTAGCTGCGCCCTCCAAAGCCTCCACAGAAGGTTAAGGATCATCCTGCATCTTGAACAATGTGGGGTAGCGCATAGGTGACTGCTGAGTGTCATGGTGGGAATAATCCAAATTGGGCATGGATCCTAAGCTGTTATTGTAAGAAAGTTCACTGAATGAAAGTTTCCCATCCCTTCCTCCTCCACAATATGCCCCTATCCCACACTGTTTAACAGGGTCTCCTGATCTTCCCATTGGCTTTTTAGTGGCTGTATTGCATGTGACTTCAAGGGAGGTAAAAGGTAAAGGTAAAGGTACCCCTGCCCGTACGGGCCAGTCGTGACCGACTCTGGGGCTGCGCGCCCATCTCGCTTAAGAGGCCGGGGCCCAGCACTGTCCGGAGACACTTCCGGGTCACGTGGCCAGTGTGACGAAGCTGGTCTGGCGAGCCTGCACCAGCGCAGCACACGGAAACGCCGTTTACCTTCCCGCTATAAAGCACTACCTATTTATCTACTTGCACTTAAGAGTGCTTTCAAACTGCTAGGTGGGCAGGAGTTGGGACCGAGCAACGGGAGCTCACCACGTCGCGGGGATTCGAACCGCCAACCATACGATCGGCAAGTCCTAGGCGTGGAGGTTTTACCCACAGCGCCACCTGCGTCCCCTCAAGGGAGGTAACCTACCTTAAATTCAAAGTCTGTATTTGTATTAATGGGGTAGTTCTAAATTAATCAGTTGGGTTTATGTATATTAGTGCTATACAGGCTTTTTATTTCCGTATAGAGCATATGCTTTGGGTTGCCCTTCCTTTCACACTGAAAAGCACACTCTCCTACTGTTTGCACATACTACCTAAACATCTTTAGGGAGCAGTCTTCATGCATACAGTTATGCAGTGGTGCCTGGGTTTACGAACTTCTTCCAGGGCAAATTTCACAAACCAAAACACCTACTTCCAGGTTTGTAGCATTCTTAATCCAAATTGTTCATAAACTAAGCTGTTCTTAAACCAAGGTTTTTGTTTAGTCGTCTTCGACTGACCATGACCCCATGAACCAAAGCTTGCCTTGGAAACTCTCGCTTTCTGCTCAAAGCTTCTCCTTTTTTTATGTCCATGGAGTTTTCTTGGCAAAATACTGGAGTGGTTTGCCAGTTCCTTCTCCAGGTTGAACACATTTAGTCTAAACTCTCGGCTATGACCTGTCCATCTTGGGTGGCCCTGCATGGCAGAGCTCATAGCTTCTCTGAGTTATTCAAGCCCCTTCGCCATGACAAGGCGTATCCATGAAGGGGTAAACCAAGGTTTCACTGTACATAAAAAGGGTTCCACAAGAGTTGGAAACCTGCAAGATTGGGGGTCCCATGGAAGCCTTTGCACATACAGCTGTATGTCTGAAGGACCCTTCAAACAGATGTGTACATCATGCTAGTAGAGGGGACTTTGATTGTGTGGGGCTACTCAGTGTGGTTTTGCTCTCATATGGCTCTGCACAGGAACTAAAATGTTCAGTTAGTGCTCTAGCTGTTTAGGAATGATTGGTGCAGTCTGTTGAGATATTCTAACTGGTTTCACAAAGGCAGATAATTCATATAATGTTTAGTTTATCTTTGTGTCTGTATCTGTGTTTTTTGTTTATATACATTTCTTGTTATTAGTAGTGATTAGTCTTGACTGTCTGTAATAAAACCTTCTATTTTTAAATTTGTGCTTCTAAGTTGACCTGCTTTTAGCTATTTTACTGATAAGGCTACAGCCACATTCCTTCTGTAAAGTCTTTCTTCATTTTTCCCATGTAGGGCTTTGGATTTCCATCTTTCAGTTATTCCTTTTATCAGTGCTGAGACTGGCTGGCATAATCCTTCACTGATCAGCCTTGATCACTGCTTGGAGAATTGGATAGTCCATTGTCCTGAAGTAGTTTCAGCATTCTGCTAGCAGATTTTTGCAGAGTTCACATATGTATGTGTATTGTCTACTTCCTTCAGAGCTTTAGATGTATAGCCCTTCCAATATGGCATTTGGATGATGCATTCTGAACTTTGTCATGATTGTGCAGGTTAATCCATCAAGCACATTGAAACCAGCATCAGACCACTTAATTAAATCCACTGAGTGTAATACACAGGACTGCCTTGGTGTAAAATGCATTAATTTTATTCTTGGCTGTAAGCTCAGCTTTCACTACTATAAGGAGTCTCTGACTGTGCATACTTGGCATTCTATTCTAAAATCAGTGGAGACTGAGTACTTGTTCTTTTCTCAGTTGTCTATGCAGAGGGTGAGATTCACCTAAGGAGTCATGTCAGCTGAGCTCCATGCAAGGACTTCCACAATGGGGCTTTCCTCACCTCTCCTCACCAGTAACACATGGTTGACTTTAATGAGCAGAGGTGTATCTAGGACCCCTTGCACCCATGGCAAGCAGTTGTATCAGCATCCCCTCACAGGGGAAAAACACTTGTTCCAAAGTGCAGAAAGGATGATAAATATTTTGGATACTGAACAATACTGCTAGGTTTTGTGTGTACTTTAAAAAAAACATTTCTACTAGCAATACTGAATTTTATCCCTTCCATCTGCTTTCTTATTTCGTGCCTTTTGACTGACGTACTGACGTCTTCTGATATATCTTTTATTACAATTTCATTGATAATATTACTTCTAGTGGCTATGATAGAAAGCTATGCAATATTTTCATTAAGCCTTTAGACCAGATCTCTCTCTAGTAGGGTTTTATTTTTTCTTCTTTTCTTGTGGATTCTTTGGTTGTATATTTGCTACTTTCTTCACATTTATACAGGGTATCACCTTTATGTTAGCAAACTTGAATTCATTGACAATACCAAGGGATTACAGCAATCATAAATGATTTTCTGGAACATTCAGAGATGTTGGGGAGTGGGGGACAGGATGTTGACACACTGGAGTAAAACTCTCCATGGTTTCACTTTTATTTGCTGGATTTCCATTCCAGAGTGGCCAATAACATTTGTAGGGCATCATATTCACTACTGATGCCAACCAGACATACAAGAGGTCCAAACAGTAGTCTCCCAAAGCTATTTTCTGGTACCAACCCTGTATATAGGAGTGAAACTATTATTGTGCTCCTGATACACAGTTTGAATCAACTTTATCAAAGGCTGTAGATACAAACACTGCAAACTTTATGGTATGAGATGCCAAAATGGAGTCCCATCTTCTTCTTTCTAAGAAAACAAATAGTTTTATTCCTTTTTCCTCAGTATTCCCAATAGTTATATTTCCAGTGGTGCACTTTTTCTGCTATGCCTTTTGTAGCTACTTTTTAATGACTGCAAAGTTTTCTGTCTATTGCAATCTCATACCATTTACCTAACAATGATAAAATGGATAGATATATGTCAGGGAACTGACATCGGAGCTAGAGGCGGAGGGAAGGCTCTCAAATGATGCTGGAGAAGGGCCCAGCAGGGAGAGAGGCAGCTCCGCAGATGGGGAAGCAAATCAGCGCAACACCAGGGATATAGAGGGGCTGATGGGGGAATCGGCGAGAGGGCTCCTGGACTCTTCACTGGACACCAGCGGGGAGAGCACGGGTTCTCCGCTACCCATGCCCACCCTGCGCAGAAGACTTCCGCGCAGAGAGTGTGAGGAAACTGGGTGTCAAACAACTTTTATGTTGGAAAAGATTTAAGAAACACCCACTGACGGATTCTGCTAGCGACTGAGGCAGCCACGAAATGAAGGGCTGTCCAGACAGAAAGGTTTAACAAGGCAACATAACCAGGAGAGGCGGCAACTTATGCACGAGCAACCCCATACCCATTACACTATATATTTAAAACATTGCTGCAAACTTGGCTGCAGCTTCTATTCCACTTTCATATCCATGTGATGCACAAAACCATCTGCTGGGATTTTCCAGATCTATATTTACTTTTTGAGAAGGTGACTTGTAGTCCAGGAAACCTTTTGTGCAGCCATACAATCCTTCATATTATTGCCAGCAGAGTTAAAAAGTGTAAAAATATCAATGTTACACTTCATTTGGGGCTTCTGAAACGAGATTTACTTACTTACTTACTTACAGTATTTGTATACTCCCCACTAACTGATGTTCTCTGAAATTCTAAATGCTGGTTTTTGCACTCCCAACCCAGTGGGTGTTACTAAATTATTAAATGTAATTTAGTATGAGAAAAAGCAGTAGCTGTTTTACAGTCTGGATCTTTAATGTGTAATTCATATTTTTAAATTCCTACAGTGGTGCCTCGCAAGACGAAAATAATCCGTTCCGCGAGTCTCTTCGTCTAGCGGGTTTTTTTGTCTTGCGAAGCAACCCTATTAGCGGATTAGCGCTATTAGCGGTTTAGCGGATTAGAGGCTATTAAAGGCTTAGCGGCTTAGCGGCTAAAAGGCTATTAGCGGCTTAGCGGCTTAGAAAAAGGGGGGAAAGCGGGGGGAAATCGGAACACTCGCAAGACGTTTTCGTCTTGTGAAGCAAGCCCATAGGGAAATTCATCTTGCGAAGCAGCTCAAAAACGGAAAACCCTTTCGTCTAGCGGGTTTTCCGTCTTGCGAGGCATTTGTCTTGCGGGGCACCACTGTACTTTTAATCAGCTGCTCACTTAAGAAAAAAAATATCTCTGAAATTTGGAAAGCCTGTACACTTCAGTCAAACTGAGCAATCTGCAAATCTTTACATATATGTTCATCTTGCAATATGAATTTTGATTAGTTCCATGATTAGTTTCATGACTTCAATCAACTTCATGCACATTAAAATGAAAATTGTATCTTATCAACTTATAAAGTCTTTTGCGCAACATTTTGTTTATATAAATGCCGAATTCTATTTTAATAGCACATAATCAAAATTCAGTTTTTAAATCTGTTATGAATTCACTGTGTGTAAGTTTTCATTAATTCGTGATGGGGAGAAAACCCTAAATTACTCTTATAGAAAGTGTTTAAAGGACAAAATTATATTTGAATATTTTTTCATGCATCTGATTAAGGTTATGATTCTAATTTTGTAATATTATAAGGTTAAAGAAAAACTTTTACAGGTCATTGCTTCTCTGGCATTGTTATCATGGAATGCAAAAACCTATTTCCTCATGCAGTGCTGAAATAGATAGTGTTTATAATATTTCTAATGAAATAAAATGGTTAGCCAATTTAATCCTTGGTTTCCCTCCCCTGCTACCCCCAACACCATTGATTGAAAATGCTATTACTCCATTATGGAAATCTAGCTCAGCATCCTCAAAATAGCATTTCAGTGTGTGGATAAACTTGTAAATTATTCATACTCTTTCTTTAGGCCAGATTCCATGGCCTTTAATTGATTAAAATGTACTCTGCCTTCAAATAAATAAATAAGAAATACCCGATGCTATTCAAATTTCACAAAATAATTTGCATTTGTGTGACTTATTGATTCATCATTTTATAAATTGCAAGCATCATTGATTCTACCCTTGGGCTTAATGGAGAGCAATGTGGAAGGGAAATAGCTCCTCTCTACAACTTTGTTCAGCAATTGAGGTATCTGGTCTCATACCACAAGATTTTTAACTTTCTGTTCTTGGATCACCATTGTTTTTTGCAGAAATGTACCAGTACTTTAGTTGACCAGACATATAGTGCTAGCAATGATATGGAGACAATCAAAGGCAGGTCACATACCTCACATGAACTTGAGAGAATTTTACAGCTAATTCACATCAGAGCATCAGGGAATTTGTGGGAACTGTAGCACCATTCACCAGTAAAATCAGTGGGGGTTTAGAATACGCACAGCTACCTGATGTTAAAATATGGCGTTGATTCCCATACAAATTAATTGGAAGGGGGGAAAGTCTATTACCTGCAGTATGAATCCTGGTTATATTATTTATAATTAAATTGTATGTTCTTAAAACAGTGGTAAAGGGATGTGGGTGGCGCTGTGGTCTAAACCACAGAGCCTAGGGCTTGCCGATCGGAAGGTCGGCAGTTTGAATCCCCACGACGGAATGAGTTCCCGTTGTTCCGTCCCTGCTTCTGCCCACCTAGCAGTTCAAAAGCATGTCAAGTGCAAGTAGATAAATAGTTACCGCTCTGGAGGGAAGGTAAATGGTGTTTCTGTGTGCTGCTCTGGTTCACCAGAAGTGGCTTAATCATGCTGGCCACATGACCCGGAAGCTGTCTGCAGACAAATGCCAGCTCCCTTGGCCTATAGAGCGAGATGAGCACACAACCCCAGAGTCGTCCGCAACTAGACCTAACACTCAGGGGTACCTTTACCTTTACCTTTAAGACAGTGGTAAACTAGTTTTAATCTTCAACAGATTTTGTAAGCACATTTCAGGAGGTTTATTTATGCCAACAGTAAACTAATGCATTTTGTTTGACCCAGTTCCTAATTAGGTTTTGTTTCTACCTGAGCAGCTCAGATTATATTTTTAAGCTAAGTGTCAAACAGAATGGCACTTAATTTTATTTTGTGATGCTATGTTTACATTCAATTACTTCTATACAATACGATTGAAACACAGTTATTGTTTCAAAAAAAATAACAAAATGTTTTGCCCTTATATATAATTTCCAAATGAGTGCAATTGAGCAAACATCCCAGTAAGAATCTACTTTCCATTCAATTGCTTAAAACAAGAAAGAAAGAAAGTTATTCTAGTCTTAGACAGAGTTACTACAATACTGCACCTTTCAATGGTTATTTTCAGAGCTGAAGAAGCAGAAACAGTTTTACTCCACTCTTCAGAGCATGGACAACTGAGACTGGGCTATCCTGGTTCAGTAATGGCTATAGCTAGTCTAAACAGGGCAAAAGCCACCTGAGTTGTATGGAAGTAGTCTGAGGATTCACTTTTAACCCTTTTTTAACACAGTGAAGACTTGCATACTCACCAGAACTTCATCATTGCCCTGAATACTGAATGGCAAGTTTCAGTATATGAAATTAATCCCGTTCTGTACCTAACAGCAAGCTTTTTGTTAGGCTCCATTAAAATGCAGATCTCAAAAACCATACTTAATTATAATAGCAAAGAGGCACTTATCAATACATACTTGTAAAATCATAGCCAGCATGAACGTAATAGTACAAGACATTTTCAGAACATAGAAATACAAACCTATAATGTTAGAATGGATCAATCATGCAAGATTTATCTCTGCAATAATTTAATTTAAAGCCAGTATGGTTTTATTAACTTGTGCCTAAAAACCAAGGAAAAAATAGAAAATATTCCCTAAGTAATAATGAGAGTTCTGTAGCTTTAACATTTTGAAGGATGTACCTCAGCATGTTGTCAATCAAGACCTCTGCTAAAAAGCCAGCACTTTTCACAGAAAGGGTGAAGTGTGTGTATAGAAGCAGCAAATAGATAAAATTTACTGTTCCTACTCTTCCTAGAGTGGTGGAGAGATCAAGATAGCAACAGTGGCATATACCAGAGTCATCTTACCAAACTGCCACAATTTTCTCAACTTTTCTCATCTCCAACTAATCATTATCTTGCGGCTTCCAGTTCTTTTACTCTTGGATGAACTGTTGGAGGGAGAGGGAATAAGTAGCAAGGAGAGGAGATAGCTTCTATCAATATAACCAAATGCCTAAAAAGTGTGGCAGTACAAAGACATGGGCGGCGCTGTGGGTTAAACCACAGAGCCTAAGACTTTCCGATCAGAAGGTCGGCGGTTCGAATCCCCGCAACGGGGTGAGCTCCCGTTGCTCGGTCCCTGCTCCTGCCAACCTAGCAGTTTGAAAGCATGTCAAAGTGTAAGTAGATAAATAGGTACCACTCCGGCGGGAAGGTAAACGGCGTTTCCGTGCACTGCTCTTGTTCGTCAGAAGTGGCTTAGTCATGCTGGCCACATGACCTGGAAGCTGTACACCGGCTCCCTCAGCCAATAAAGCGAGATGAGCACTGCAACTCCAGAGTCGGCCATGACTGGACCTAATGGTCAGGGGTCCCTTTACCTTTTACAAAGACAAGGCAAAAGGTCAATGTGTGCAGGATCAAAGAGTGCAGTGGAACTGAAACTCAGCATCTGAAAGGGATTCCTCCCACTGCCATCTCTCTCAGCTGTGCTTTCCTTGGTTCTTGTTCATCCTTCCACCCAGCACAAGCACATCTCTTTTTTGAAAAGCCAAGATAGAAAAAAGATTTGTGCATGGACTTTTCTTGTTATAGTTTTTGTCAATAATGAGGAAATAGTGTCCTCCTTGCAAACCTGATGGCATTCTAGAACTACTAAAACACAAGTAGGCTTCAGTTTATTGTACATTGTACCACAAAGCAGAATACACCCTAAATATCTATCATCTGAACACATTTTGCCCTCCAAAGTAAACTCATTTTAATGCCCCTACACTGAATGACCTTTTTGTAGCATAAATGAAGTCATAAAAGTAATGTGACCTTTTGGAAGTTATTAGATTATAATGAAGCACTTGTGTTATAGAAATGTCCCTGGGCTGCTGCTTCATTTTGCAATAAAAATATGGTATAGAAGTAATATAATCTGCATTCTTAGTGCACTTCAATTTGTTGCATTTTTTTACAGCATTGTTTATTTTATTAGACTATAAACAGCCCATTTTCTGTTGTGAGGTTAAAAACTTTGGGTGCAATTTTATGGATATATTCATTTAGTCATTTACCATCAGAGGTCAATTTGGCAACAGTTCCAACTCTATAAAATGAAAGGATTTTTATTTTATTTTTTTACAAGCATTTTTGAGGGCAGAAATCTGGAAGAAGCTTAGTGGTTTGTCCCCGAATTGAAGATAAGGTCAGTTATATATGCATAGGACGTGGTCATTTGTACAGACAATTCTTTATAGATGGTCTTCTAAATACCGATAGTTGCTCATCTGTGACAAGTAAGAATTTCTTCCATGTTACCAAGTAAATAAACTTTTTATAGAGAAAGCTAGATTCCTCCCCAAACACACACATCACCCATTTAAGGCTTTCAGGATGGAACTGACATAAATACAAGTGAGTTTTCTGTATGGGGTGTTTAAATATATTTGCACAGATATAGACACATACAACAGAAGAGGTGACATACATGGTGCAGATTAAAAATATAAGAACACAACAAAAGGCTGCTGGATCTGACCAATGCCCCATATAGTCCAGCACCTTGCTCTTGTAGTGGGCAACCAGATACAACCAGATTCAGGTGGGAAACCCGCAAGCAGGACTTGAACAAAAGAGGACTCTCCCCTCCTGTGGTTTCCAGCAACTGGTATTCAGAAACATTACTGCTTCCGACCTCCTTTGACATTCTAAAAAAAAAAATTCACACCATGAATGCCTCTGCAGCCAGATTCTGGTGGCTGGTCCAGAAACTCCTCAGAGTTAGAGTTAAGATTAGGAGAACCCTGAGGAGGAACTTCTTACCACTGGGAGTTCTGTTGCCATGAAGGAGCCCTTTACCTGGCCAGGAGGCAGACCTCAGGGTGTGGGGCCTCCAGTGGCTAGCCAGCCCTGTCGTAAAACTCAGGCAGTTGCTCCAAGACCTTGAGGAGACAACTTGGACGGTTGACCTCAGCAGCTATCTATGGTATTAAACATACACCTGGGTTTTCTTCCAAGGTGCCTGCCCTGACTGGGAAACTAGGAACTTCTATACTTCCCTTGCTTGAGCCATCTCTTCTCCTCACTGGCAAGAATTCCCACGGAACATGACATAATCCTTGCTGTTCTTCTAAATATTGGGAGGAGAGCATGAAGGATGGGTTAAGTTTTGCATTGGATCTGGGGTTCGGTTCAATGGTTTCTTCAAATGCTATCTGGGGCACTGGTGGCGGAAGAGGAGTGCACCACCCACGGCAGCACGATCCTGGTGGGGTGCCATCGTGGCTGCCCCCCGCCGGCACTGGGCGCCAGGTCCCCCCAGGCAGTGCACCACGCCCCTGGGACACCCACCAGCCACCCACCCACCTGCTCTCCTCCCCCCGGTGCTGCAACGTGAAGCTCCGCCACTGATCTGGGGTCTTTGGCCATTGTCTGATCTTTTCATGTGGCAAAGTCTTTCCTAGCCACTACTAAAGTGGAACAATGACTTCACTGACTTTCTGGAGAAATTATTGGATTATGAAATAGAACTCATTTGGTCAGGTTCCCCCCCCTCCAAACTTTAATTTTCATGTAATGATTGCTTTCAGTTTTGTTAGCAATGTTAAAACTTAAATAAAATTTTAAAATAAAACTTATTCAATGAAAAATAAAAATGGAGAAAGCCTCATGTGGATTGTTAATAGTTAATAGTAACACTTTTAAGTGGTTTTTTTTCCATTTTATGCAAATGTTTCTAAGCTGAAGAAAAAATGATGTTTTTGTTTGTTATTGTTGCAATATCAGAACCACTAGGGAAAACAAAAACTCATGAGGAATGTAAATATTTCACCCTTTCTAAATGACACTACATTATAAATACGTAATTGTCAAACATAATCAAATATCTTCATGGTGTAGTTTTAGAAGCTGATTACGTGCTCGCGCGCGCACACACACACTATATTATATAGACAAGTTAGAAAAACTAGGACAGAATTTTATCTCAGCTGAGACCAGGAAGAAAAAAGGGACACTTAAATCATCGTTGTCAATTATTTGAAAAGCGAGATGAAGCAGATTGGGTAATGGAAAATGTCTTAAGACATAAGAGATATTCAATCTCTAGTGGCTAATTTTTTATAATCTGTGATTTTATAAGGTGATTTTCCAAAGTATGAGTATCTTTGAGAAAACTGAATGTTAATCATTTTAGCTTAGAATTTTACTGTGCTCCCACTCACAGGGCTTCAAGACATCCATATTAAAGTGCTTGACATTCAGCAAAGCTTTTCGACGTAAAGGTCTAAACTGTGTTTGTGTTCAGTGTTGCAAGAGCTTGCTGAGTTAAAGAATGCATAAGTTAAAAGAATTCATTCTTTCACCTTCATTGGCAGGGAGTCCTTCTAAATTCAAGATAGGAAAGGATGTTGGGCTAAAATCTATCTTGCCCCCCCCCCCCAGTTTCCCAAAAATACTATTGCTCTGCAAAACCCTGCACACTGGTTTTTTGTGGCTTTCTTAGAGGTGGGAGAGAAATTTGTTGCATTTTTTTTAGATGAGGTTGCCACTTATGTTAGTGGGTTACACCAAGAAGTGTGGCAGTGCAAAGTTGCTCAAAGAGCAACATTTCACTTTTACTGGCAATGCTATCCAGAATGCCTTGGGGCCAATGTGATATGGAGTAGCATGGCTTTGCTCCCATGCCATTCCTAGAAGTGTGAATGATAGGAAGTGTTGGGGAGAGTCTTGCACCATGGTGTGCAATGTGAGACTTTTCTTTTTAAAAAACAACTTATAATGCCTGTGAAAACCCTCTTCTATTTTTATTTTTGGATAATTTTATTTCCTTCCCTCATAATCTTCTAGGAGGGTTTTGTTTTGCTGACTTCAGGCAGGAGTTCTTTTGGCAGACACCAACTCTGTGTTACAAAGATGTCTGCAAACGTGGCATGAAGGTTGGCAACATCAGCTCCTCCATGTGGAAATCCTTTGCTGATGGCTGCAGTGCCTGGCAATCAGGTCACAGATGCATAGCAGTGACCAGAGGAGGAATGACCTCAGCTTGGAGGAGTGCAAACAGAATAAATGCCACTGTGCATCTGCATCAGCACAACATGATGTCTTCATCTGCCCCAGCTGCAACAAAACATGTTTCTCCTGTATTGATCTCTACAGCCACAGCAGGCGCTGTAACCTTCCAACAGTTTGATTTCACCCCCAAATGCTCACTCCTCCATTGTTTTCCGAAACAGATAGATACAAACAACATATGTGTTGTACCCACCCAATGGATAGCTGAAATAATTGGGGGGGGGCATAGTTGGAGTCATGATTACCATTTCATGTAAGTCATGTGCCCCTCCTGCCCAAATCAGTATTTCTTTCATCACCACATATTATATTCCATGGCTGAGAGCTGCTTAACTTAAGCCATGCTGTGATGACTGCATATCAGCTAGCTGTGGGAGTCTTTCCAACCTCTTTAACCAGACATACCTGCCCCAGGAGACACCACCTAACCTGTTTGATGGGTTCCAAACACTAGGAGAAAGAGCAAAAATGTAATCAGATCCCTAGAGTCTGTGGCACAATCAGTTTTGAGTTAAATGACTGTAAAAGTTCACATATTCTTTAATGCTTGAGAGAGCTGCTTAGATGATATTATTAAAACACAAAGCAGTTTCCTCAAGAGGTCAGCCTTGTCAGCCCTTGCTGTTTACTCACATGACTAGCAATGGCCAGTGAGTAAAGAAATGTCACATGAGTCAAGCCCTTAATCACTGGAGAAACTGAAAGAGCATATTATGTATTCACTGAAGTGCTTTCATTTTAATGGAGTATTAGAGTTATTTGTGGATTTGTTTGCCCTAAGTTACTAGATGCCAATTTTAGAAGCGGGGGGGGGGGGGGGGAATCTATCCTGAAGGATATTTTTGGTGTTTTTTGCAGTGAATCTAGGCAGTGGTGTTTTGGTAGAAAATATTATGCAAATTCTCATATCTTTATGAAATTACCATGTGTGATAGTACAAAATGGATGCCATGGGCAGCAAAGAAAAGGGGTAACAACAGTCTGCACCGTTAAGTACTGTCACACACACACACACAGAGAGAGAGAGAGAGAGAGAGAGAGAGAGAGAGAGAGCACTGAGTCTGTGGCTGTTGGGAATTGTAGTTCAAAACATCTGTAGGGTACCAAGTTGGGTAGGGGGACATAGAGAAACAAGAAGATAACCATTTGAATCTGTTCTCTGAACCAAAAGTAATAGATAGAGAGAGAGAGAGAGAGAGAGAGAGAGAGAGAGTGTATACATATATACATATACGTCTGTGTGTGTGTGTGTGTGTGTGTGTGCGCGCGCGCAAAGATGCAAAGCCCTGTGTCCTGCAACTTTTCTGTTTCAATTGTTAAGAACAGCTGAGTAAAAACAAAATGAGAGAACAGCTTAGCATACTACAGAATTGCTAGCCTCAGTTTAGAATAAATTATTTTCTTGAAGTACAAGTTCTTATTCTTATCTAATGGGATTTTGCACTGTTGCTTGTCTAATATAACTTTTCACCTATGCATCTTAGTACAAAATATGGAAGCAAAGTGGGGGGATTAATCAATTGTTATATAACACACAAATGTTACATAAGAATATATCAGGAATAGCTTTCACTTTTTTGTAGGATTCAAAAGTGTTTCAAGAATCTTTCAGCCTAATGTGAAAATTTCACCCTCAGCTTTAATGATAGCTCTCATGATTAGGAGACACTTGCTAGAGCTGTGATAAGGATATTCCCAAATTAAAGAGGTTATTTGAAAATTGTGGTGTCACTGTGATGAGACAGTCTCTTTGTGTAGCTATATGAGCTACATCTTATCTATTTTAAGAAGGACTGAAGACAACACCACTAAGCTGTGTTTCTCCTATCCTGATGTTTCTTGTGTTGCAGCAGAGCACATCTGCCTCCCAAAGATAAATATTTTCTGTTATATTTGCTTTTTTATTTTTCCTGATGATTTATGAATGCAAGGCATGTGTCCCAAAATGCTGGTTTGGTCTGTTTATGATTTCACAGTCTCTCAGCAAAGTTAGTGGTAGCTTTTAGAACTGCTCTATATGAATCTGTACCGAATATTCTCCAATTTTGAATCTGGGATAGAAACTCTTAATTGGTGAGGTAGATTTCTCTCTCTCTCTCTCTCTCTCTCTCTCTCTCTCTCTCTCTCTCTCTCTCTTTCCTGCCCACCTTTTAAATGATAGCTTGGTTTTATTCTCTCCCTGCCCCAGCCACTGTCTTTCACCCTCCTGCATGGATTAAATGCCTTGTGTGGTATTGGGGGTGGAGTAGTGAGCTCTCTCGACCCGCCTGGTGTTTCTAAAGGAAGATGAGGAGGTTCCTCTTAGTGGCAAAGTGGAACACAGCCCTGCCAAGATTCTGAACCTCTCCCAAACCTCCAAAGCCATGATCCAGTCTTTGCCCTGAAACCCACAATAATATCAATTTCCAGTGACTAGGAGGCTTCTGTCTAGCTCTATGCTGTATTTAAATCACAACATATTTAACTCTCTGTGTCTAAAATACACAGAGCATGGGCCAAGTAGTCTGATAATGTTCCACTGTGTAAGAGGTTGCGGAGGTGCACATTTTTTAAAAAAACACCTACTTCCTTATTTATTCAACCCTGTTAACTCTAATGAACCATGCAGCCCTGCTTCCTTGTTAATGTTCTGCATCCTCCTTCTACTGCAGTTTAAAATTATGAATGATAATATACAAAAGTCAATACTCATAGTTTCGTTCTTTACTCAGGGTGATAATTGATCAATTTCTCAGGTAGTCTCTATGCAATTGAAGTTTTGATTTTCTGTAGTTTCTGGAAGTGATTACAGACTCAGATAGTAAAAACTGGGCTTGTGGCCAGATTTTTTAAAAGTTCTTATTAAGTGTTAACTGCTTCCTGTTTGTTTATGTCTGAGAAGTACAAAGAGGGAATTTAACTTTGTACTTTCAGTAGAAGCTTTTGGTTGAAAAGAGCAGTAGCTTCCTTCTCTTTTTCAACAGTGAAATTTCATTTTGAATTTCTGTTTACAGAAATTTATCAAGTGCCGACTATACAAATACATATCACACAATTTTATTTTATTTTTGGTTACATAATTACACCTGCTTAGACAAAAGAGAGTATTATGAAATTTTGAGGGTTACTGTTGTACAAGGACACTGGAAATAGATTCACCCCTCCTGTATCGTAATTTATTTTACACATTATGCAGTGTTTTGATTCAACCCCCCCCCCCGAATTGTTTACAACAAATTAAAGAAGAAAAACAATGCAATAGTGCTAAGACCAGAGCAGAGAATGATCACAGCATTAAAACTGCCAATATTATAATGTCATTGCGGGCTTAGTCGCAGTGCTGCCCACCCTGAGTCAGTGTCTATGTGTAATATATGATTAATTAACTCAGGCAGACATCGATCTGGATTTAAAATGGCCACAACTTTATTGCTTACAGATGTAGGTGGAATTTTGGCTCAGGCATATCCATTCCAGCCTCCAGCTGGAGAACTGGACTCACTGTGGGAATGTGCCAGGATTATGGCCTACCCAAGACATCAGTCTACTGAGTTGCACTCCGAGGCCCCCAAGCCCACCCCCAAGTAAATAACTTCACTTTAGGCCACAACTTTATTGATTACAGCAAAGCGAGTGGTATTGGTTTAGGCATTGGCAACTGACTATAATTGACTCCTCCCTCTCTGGCAGGTAGTCTGGAAGGGTAAACACCAAATGAGGGAGCAACATTGATGAAAACCAACGGAAGCTCACCTTGGGGTTCCTATAGTCCTAGCATGGCCCTAGCCCCTTAAGTGGACTTCAGATGAGATCCAGGACCCCCAGATTCCCTCCCACACACCTCACTAAGCCAATGCCTAACTGCCAAACCTTACAAAATTGTGACGATTGCTAAGGGGGTAGGTGAAAACCAAGTGGCCAGTGCCAATTTGCCAAATAGGAAACATTCCTACCCGGCCCCTGTTCCAAAACAGGTGACCAACCAATATCCGGAGCAAGGCCGCAGCAGCAAAACCAACAAATTGGGACGGGAGGGTGGGTGTTCGGCAGCGTGAAAGTGCCTCAGCCACATCGCGCTGCTGCTTATAAAGCCCACACCCAATCACACCACCTGCATCGGATTGGCTCAAATGGCTTGGCGTGATTGTGGGACCCCACAGACAAGGTCTGGGGCATGCCCTACCCCTACAACCCAGCTGGGGGGGGTGTCTCAGGGGCCCATGCACAACCAGGACCCTCATTAAGGAGGATCCCATTTGGCTATCATAAGGCTGCTGCTGGAAGCCCTATGGCAGGACTGCACTGAGGTGGGACAGTGCCACCAGCTTTTATGCCTCACTGGCTGCGAGGGCATGTATGCAGCCAATGCCCTTTTAGCCTGTGAGGCACACCCTGCAGGGGTGACTGCTAATTGGCCCATTTGAGATACAGTAGGGGCAGGAACTCGAGCCAGATGTCCAGGCAGCCTGGGGGGATTCCTCTAACAACCGCTTGGCGGTATGTACTCTGCTCTCACTTCCCAGGGATGGCAGCCGAGCATGCATAGCATGGAGAAAATCCATAGAGAATGGGTTTCTCTCACACACATAACACTAAAACTTGTGGACAACCAATGAAGTTGGAGGTTGTGGGATTCAGGACAAACAAAAGAAAGCATTTCTTCACCCGGCACAGTTCCACCAGAGGCATTGATGGCTGCCAACTTGAATGGCTTTAGAAGAGGATTACACAGATTCATTGAGGTAAAAGCTATTAATGGCTACTCACCCTGACAACTGTTGCTCTTCTTTCATGGTCATTGGCTGTATTCTTCAGGATGCTGGTGGCTGGAAGCTGCAGGGCTTGAGCTCTGCATGCAGGCTTCCCATATTCATATGCTTGGCCAGGGTGAGAAACAGATGTTGGACTAGATGGGCCATTGGCCTGACACAGCATGCTTTTACATTACTAGGAACATTGTTTGCATTAATTTTCATAGACATGAAGTTTTGTGGCGTGTGCATAATCAGGTGTCTTCAGTAATAGAGGTTCAAATAATGGGTTATGAAGATGATATAGTAAGTAGATACTGCTGTTCAATTGTTGATAGTAATCCACTAGGTCATCAAAATAAGTGTACAGTGGTACCTCGGGTTAAGTACTTAATTCGTTCCGGAGGTCCGTTCTTAACCTGAAACTGTTCTTAACCTGAAGCACCACTTTAGCTAATGGGGCCTCCCGCTGCCACCACGCCACCGGAGCACAATTTCTGTTCTCATCCTGAAGCAAAGTTCTTAACCTGAAGCACTATTTCTGGGTTAGCGGAGTCTGTAACCTGAAGCGTATTTAATCGGAAGCATATGTAACCCGAGGTACCACTGTATTAGTAAAATCCACCACTTTCTGTGAGTTGAATCAGTGAAACACCATGAACGGTTAAGCATAAGTTATAACTCATTTTCCGTTATGTATGTGGAAATAACCTAGAATAACTGTTGGGTTACATGATCAACATGTTCATATGGCATATCGGGTGTGACGATTTAATGTTCAAATGCACTACTCAGTTTTTTTAATAAAACAACTACAAAAACAGAGAGAAGGTTCTAGCCTAACTTATTTCTGATATACAAAGAAATTATGTATTTCCATGTAGTGTTTATTTCATAGGGGAGCATTCAAATATTCAATACTACCTCTACCAATTTACCAAACGCATCTAGTAAGTCAGCAATGTTGCTAAAAGTGGAACTCATTTAGCAATTATTAGCAAAAGATGAAGTCTCTTGCTATGAGGCACTGCTTTTCATACAAAAATCAAAAGCATCAGACAACTCCACTGGGATGCTTACACATTTCTCTTTAAAGAACCCGACATTTTAAAAATAAGAAATAAGAAATGCCACTGATTGTCTTTATGTTGCTATTTTTTTTTATTGGTACTATTGGGTCCTTTCAACGCTTTGAGAGAAATGAAACAAAATCCAATTGAATGGCAATTTTTAACAGATTTCCTAAGAGACGCACACAATAAGCGTACTGGCTGTAGTCAAATTATTTGTAATTAGGTTACCCTAGGGAAGGAGACAATTGTAGCTTTCTTACAGCTCCCTGAGCAACTTGAAAAGATATTGAAGCATTTAATGGTTTATTAGTCATAAAGAAAGGAAACTTGTTTTACTTTTGACTATTGAGTGTGTGTTTTTCTATAAAGGTTATTAAAGTTGTCTTAATGCATTATTGCAAAAAGAAGCAAGGACAAAATCCAGTTGGAATACTAGAATAAGAATGGCTTTATGAATGACTGAATTGCAGGCGCTGATCTTTCACATTTTTCAATAATGCTGTCTCTGGACACTTCTGTCATTAAGCCTGCTATAAAAGGAGCTGGTAAACAAGTTGTGCTTGTAGTTGATGAGATTTCTATTGCCAAGTGCCCCAGACTCACGCCCATTAAAAAGTGCAAGAGGCATGTCTTTGACCACTTGCCCTTTTCTACCCTGAATATAGGCACTACTTAGATATCCACAAGCGGCTTGGGTTAATTAGAAGTGCTAACTACAAAAGCCATCAGATTGAGAACTGACCTCTGTTCCTCTCTGCTTCTCTTCTCTTCTTTTCATTTTATCTTTACATTGTGTGTGTTTTTTTTATTTCTCTATTTCTATTTCACCAGGCTTTCCCCTTTACTTCCTGTTGATTTTTCCACTCAGCTTTACTTCCTATTAATTTTTTCCACTCAGAAAGTCCAGTTGAACTCAGTGGAACTTGTATCTGAGTAGACACTCACAGAATTCTGTTGTCAGTCAACCAAACACATTGAGCAACAAATTGGGAGAGAGATGTAATAAAAAAATAAGGCGGCTGTATTATGAAAATTTAGGAATGCAGCTACTTTCAAAAGAAATCATTAAAAATATGTGCTGATTTATATGAAAATTTACAAATGTTGAGCTACAGTTTAAAATTCACTGCTGAAAAAGAAGTGCCAAATTCTGTGCATCATGATGTTGACAACTCAACATAATAATTTCCACACTCCTGTAACAATGGAAAACATACATCAAAGTGATTTGTCTTTCTGTGCCAGGTAGTAGGTGTCTTGTATTTATTTATTTATGTAGAGTTGTCTGTGGTTGTTGTTCCTTTTTTTTCAAATAGCTTGATTTACATCCAATATACTAAAAGAATACAGTGCAGATGCTGAGTATAATGTGCTTCTGGCACTCATCAGAAGGCAGACTATTGCCTTTGTTTTGTGGGACCCACCTTTTTTCTCAAACTTGGGTCTCTAGCTGTTGTTGGACTACAACTCTCATCATCCCTGACTAATGGTCCTGCTTGCTAGGGAAGATGGGAGCTGTAGTCCAACAACAACTGGTGACCCAAGTTTGAGAAACACTGCCTTCTCCTTTAAGGCTCTTGGCTCCTCAGCTGGTGAGCATGTGTAGTAATATTCGGGAGATATAGTGAAGTTGAGACTCTGTTGGAACAAGTGATCAACTTCAGCTGACCTATCCTGGGTCTTGAAAGCTCTGCATCTGACTACTCTTGCTTATTAATTATTTTCTGGCCTTTTTGACTCTGGCATTTTGGGCATTCATGCACTGTGTCTTGGATCTGTATCTGGAGCTTACCAGTTCCTGCTTGACTCATCTGCTGAAGAGTGCTAGATTTACCATCTGTATGTTCCAGTATTTTCGAACATAGCAGCTTGGGCTTGTTTGGAAGAAAACATGACTGACTTGAAGTTTTGTGCAGGCTATAAATGTAAGTATGACAAAGTGCATCTCTGGCATTCCATCAGTAAAACAACAAAATCAACACATATGTATATTTCTGGATTAAGATTCTTTGCATTGTCAAGATTTTGATAGTTATTTCTTTTCACTGAAGCAGGACTTTTGCAGTTTTTCCATCTTTGCTTTCCGTAATATAGTCTCTTTGTGTAGATTTGCAGCCATCTTCCCTCCACACCCCATATTGATCCCAGCCACTCAAGTAAGAGCCAAGAAAGAAGGCAATGCTTTCCCCAACAAGCAAGTGTCCCCTTGCTCACAACCCAACTTAGCAAAGCAAAGATGTACCACTGCATAAATGGACTGGTCCACTCCAGAAACAACAATGGTTTTATCTTCTTGCTTCCTCAACCAAGAGACCATATTAAGAGTTCCTCCCCTGTTCTCTGCCTCACTGTTAAACATCAAAATAAAATGAATGTTTCGCTTCTTCTGCCTCCACATCTCTGCAAACTGGGGAGGGAATTGCCTTCACAGTCTCTGAAAGACCTGCACCCCTATGAAGAATGCGTGGTTCTGATTTGCTTAGGGTGGGTGATCATAGTGATTTTAATGACTGGCAAAGGAGATGAGATGGAAATGTATCAATATGGCTATGGGTTACAGAACTGGACAATGGCTTTGGAAGTTTTGAGGGCGCCTGTCAGGATCTTGGCAGGGCTATGCCACACTTTCCCTGTAAGAGGGGCCTCCCCTGCCATACCATTGTTCAACTGTGTGCTGTATGAAGAAGTCTGTCTTTTTGTCTGTCCTGAATGTTACAACATTCAGCTTCTTTGGATGGTCCTCAGTTCTAGCGTTTTGAGAAGCGGAGATAATCGTCTCTCTAAAGTCTTGCATTTTCAACTTGTACCAGCCACTGTTAGCTGAATTTGGAAGAGAAAAGTGAAGACAAGTCGCCTTGCACTTTCTCACTGCATAGTACAGTAGCTAGCATCCTAATCTTTTCATCTGACAAGTGTAAAACAACAAACTGGAGAAAAGCTTTATACAGAACGGGGGGGACGGGACATGGCTAAGTTTATACAAATATTTGACAAGTCATTTTGCGCTCTCTCTATAGGGTTATATGCTGGAAATCTTTTAAATTGGTAAGAATCAGAAAATTGTTTACTTGCGCTGATACTTTGTCGCTGTCAGAATTTGGAAAGCATGAGCCCAATAAAATATAATAAAAAGCCCCAAGAAAATATATTATGAAAACATGCCAGGCATTCCTGTGTTTGTTCATATCTTCTTCTCTTGTATCTTCTTGGAGCTTTTTGGGGGCACTGTTCTTGTGCTGTTCTTCAGGAATAAACTTCATTTCCATACTGGCAGAGATTATTCAATTCTCGAGTCTAATTTTATTGTTCTTAAATTTGTGGGCAACAGTTTAAGCATACTTCAGTGCTTCATCAATTCAGTTTCATATATCATTGGTCTGGAAAAACACAGGGCATTTTCATGTTGAAATTTCAGGAATGTTGTCATCAGGAGGCGAATGAGTTTATGTAGTAAACAAGTCTATAGTGTCTTTAGTGTGTATGCCTATCAAAACCTTAAGACCTTCTTCTGGTGCCCTGGTATGAGTGTCCCTACCAAATGAAGTGATGTGGGTGGATACTAGGGAGAGGGTCTTCTTGGCAGTGTGACAGTCGCTTCTCCAGAGGGAATAGGTCTGCAGAGAAGCTCATTTGGCACCTTCTCTGATTTCTTGATTTTTAAAAAATGCTGTAATTGACCCCACTTGAATAATTTTTTATTCACTCAGGCTTTTTAATTATAATTTAAATCCAAGCTGGTTTATGCAATTTTTTTTTTCTACACCAAATATATTTTGGGTTTTGTGTGCGTGTGTGTGTGTGTGTGTGTGTGTTGTATTGTTCTTTGTATATTTTAATTACATTTTGTAGAAATATTTATTGGTTTGTAAGCCACTCAGGGAATAATTATCTGTTGATGGCTATATAAATATGTTCTTGTGGTTGGTTACCTGTTTCCCTGTTTGGATATTAGTTTCCCCACCACTTTAGGATTCTCCCCACAAATTACTAGGAGCTAGCTTCTGATTCATGTACTCCCCCCCCCAAATACTTTCTCTCTATCTTTAAAAGAGGTAGATCCTATCAATTGTTAAATGACCATAATGTCAAATAACATAGCTCCACAATTTACCTCTGTGTTAGCCTGGAGAGCAAAGGAAGGTGTATGTGCACTGGTGCAACCCCCAAAAAATTGCTACTGATCTCTGCTTGGTAAGAATCCTGAAGTAGGAAAAACAGAAGGAGAAACAGTAGCAATAACAGCCATTGACATTTTGTCACAGTGAGCTTTCCTGTTACTAAAACAAAACGAAGATTCTCAGTTTATAAAAGACAGAGAGAACGTATGTCACAAAGGAAGAGGCAAAGGGGGGGGGGGTATAACTAGATTGGCAGAAGGTGTTCTATGTTGCACCATAATTAGAATTACAAAATTGTAGAGTTTGAAGGGACCACAAGGGTAATCTGGTTCAACCCCCTGCAATGTATGGATCTTTTGCCCAACTTGGGCAACATCTGTTAATCTGCCACCTGATATAATCAAGGAATATGCAAGGTGGACTGTGCAAGGAGTATATGATTAGAGAGAGAACATAGGTCATTGTAGAACCTACAAATTGCACAGCCAAATAGGATTGATGGAGTATAATTATTATGCCGTCCTGTTTACAATACCATCACTGATTGACTAGGATCATGAAGTGACTATCCTCGGTCTCAGATGCCTTAATTTGCCCTCAGCCACACTGATCATAGCAAAAAATGGTAACATAGCACCATGATATAATCTTATTCACTATGTGATTTTATTGAGGGCAATGAAAGTAAAGCATTGGTGCTTTTGAATTATGGTGCTGGAGGAGACTCTTGAGAGTCCCATCGACTGCAAGAAGATCAAACCTATCCATTCTTAAGGAAATCAGCCCTGAGTGCTCACTGGAAGGACAGATCCTGAAGCTGAGGCTCCAATACTTTGGCCACCTCATGAGAAGAGAAGGCTTCCTGGGAAAGACCCTGATGTTGGGAAAGATGGAGGGCACAAGGAGAAGGGGACAACAGAGGACGAGATGGTTGGATAGTGTTCTTGAAGCTACCAGCATGAGTTTGACCAAACTGCGGGAGGCAGTGGACGACAGGAGTGCCTGGCGGAGTGCCTGGCGTGCTCTGGTCCATGGGGTCACGAAGAGTCGGACATGACTAAATGACAAAGTAAAGCATTGTCCTTACTGTATATGGCCAAGTGCTCTTGATTCTTTTCAAAGCAATAAGTGAAAAGGGAGTAGTGCTTTTTACTGTGAATGCCTTTTCACTTTGGCTGTAGCATTGGGGTGTATTTGACCTAGTTTTCTGTGTGTGGTTTAACATGTTGTGGACTATAAAACATAAAGCACCTGCTGTGACAAGCACTTCCAAACTTATTGCAGTAGAGTTGAAGGTTTGTCAGGTTTCAAGTGCCAATGGGGGAAACTTGTGTCATGTACTGTAGGTATACTACCTCTGGATGTCATTTCAAGGTATTTAGAATATGGTTTGAAATGCCAGAATTAGGTCTAGGTAAAAGGGATTCATTGATTCTTTGAGTTACAGTTGCCAACATGCATGATTTATAATTGCTTGATTATAACTTTATTTGAGGGCCATGACTACTAGGTATGTCAGTTTGGAAGGGCAGTTTATTCATACTGCAATACATTATCCCATTATAGCCTGCTTCTTTCGTGGTCCATCTGGGGTTGCCGTTATCAAGCTGAACAGGGTAATTTGCTTCTGCTTCCAAACCTTAACAGTGTACACCTTACCAGAAGTAGCTTCCATTAAGTTCAATGAGACTTACTGTCAGGTAAGGAAGTATAAGATTGCCACTTAAGTGTTCAGAAACTGCAGTTCTCCATAATAGAATGCCAGGGAGCAGTCCTTTTTCTCTGAGGAAAGCAATAATTTGGCCTTTGGAGTTAAAGTCCTGTCGTAAATGGGGGGGGGTGTCTCATAGTTGAAGGCAAAATGAACTGTTGGGTGTGGAGAACAATGCACAGGACCAAAGAACAGGAAAGACTGTGTGCTATAGGCACAAAGCAGAGATGGAGTCATGATACAAGGACCAGTTGGCCAAGAGTCGGGTGGTACAAAATAGGCAGAGAGATGAGGAGCAGGACGTCAAGAAACAATGGGTGGTATTTGGAAGGAAATGACAAAAGAAGGGACCAAGGAGAAAGTGGCTGTTAGAAACCCTGTGCTGTTTATTTTAATTTTATTTCACTTAGCAAAATGTGTATACTGCTTATGTGTAAATGAAACCTATAACAAATAATCTAAAGCAAAAAAAAAGTCAATAGAATGAATGTTAAAAGCAAGTTTTTTCCGTAAGTAAATGAATAAAGCAAACCATTGCAATTATAACATTCTAAGCTAAAATTACAGATTAAAATATGCATCAGCTTTACATGCCTGGGTAGGCTTTCCTGAACAGAAAAGATTTATGCATCTGCCAAAAATAATACAGCAAAGCTGCCTTCCTAATGAGAGGGAGTTCTAGAGTGAAGGAGTCTTACAAGTGAGAAATGAACATTATGTGGCACTTGTATAAGGGCCAGTACCACAGACCAAAATACATGGTCCTTCCATTGCTAGGGAGAGCAGAGACTGTAAGACTGTATGATGGGGATGCAAGGAGACATAGGTTTGTCAAGTTTATGCCCCAAAACGGTTTTTATGCCTTTAAGAGTCTAATAAACTGAAGAGCTATTCCAGGTGCCAGCAAAGAGACCCACTAACCCTAAATTTGTAGTAAAGACCAATATATGCAGCCAGGGCATATATTGATTTGAAGTAGCCAGGGAATATTTGGCTGCAAGCTTCTAGTTCATATTATAATGCTATAAAAGATGCATATTTAAAGCTAACCCACTTAGCATCATGAATCTGTTGCACTTGGACACCCAGGGGGATGAAAATCCTGTGGCTTAAACCTTCCAATTAATGTTGGCTCTTCTTTTCACATTATGCATTGTTTATGTTTGGGGTTTGCACAGAAACAGTTTCTCAGCAGCAAGTGCTGAGAATGACAATAGAATTATTAAATATCAATATGTTGCTCTTCCTCTGCAGAACAGTATTGAAACCGCACATTGAGAAGGAGGACGTAACTGGATGAAGTCAAAATCCTTTGATACTTAAAATAAATAAATCCATAGATGCTGAGAGAGTTTTCTTTCCACTGACTGTTCGGAGTGGACATTAGCACTGTCAGATACTGCTCTTAACAAATAACAAGCACTGAGCCTGCAGAATGAAGTTTTAACTTTAATGAAATCTGGCATCTCATTCTAGAGCATATAGAATCAGCAAAAAAAGAGTGTTAATTAAGAATAGATGTGAATAACCTAGTGCCCTCCAAATGTGGATCTACAACACCCATCAGCCCCAACCAGCATGACCAACAGTGAAGGATGATGGGAAGTGTAGTCCAATAACATCTGGAGGATGACAGGTTCCCCATCCCTAGTTTAGAATGGATGTATACACGGAAAGTATACATGGAATCCTGTATACATGAAATGTACCTGAGTGGTTATCGTCTCTGCCTGCTTCATTTCCTACCTTATTAATGTAAAAATGCAAATGTGAAAATCTCTGGAGTTTTGTCCCGTCTCCCCAATTTAACTGTAATAGATGAATACAAGCAAAAATACAACCACAAGTACAAAAAAGAAATTTATAATAAAAATGGCAGTTTTAAGTAAAATGATTATACTTCTCAGGGCAACTTATTAATACTACTACTATATTAGTATCCCGACTTGTTCTCAGACTGGGACTCAAGGGAGTTCATGCAGATTCAACAACAAGCATACAATATGGAAGGCTAAAAGCATATAATATTTTAAGAAGTAATTAAGCTTTGCCAGACATTTCTTCCTAAGCAAGGAAGTGAAACATAAACCTTCTTGCCCCCTGAGCCATGAGAGGGTATCACTAGTGGTGGTGACATGCTCACTAGGGCTTTGTTTCCAGTAAAAGCCTGAAAGCAAGTCTTTTCACTACCTCCACCTCATCCATACTGGTGGAGCAACTCCCCGGGAAGGAAAGTTGCAACATTTTTTATTTGGGAAAAATTGTGAGAAAGGTGTATGTGGTAGAAGTATATGGAATTGTGCATGGTGTGAAAAAAGTGGATAGGATTTTTTTTTTATCCCTCAGCCTTCTTTAAGTAAATAAAAATGAGCAATGCAGGCACTGTTCTTGTAGGCATATGAAACTGATACACTTCTGACTTCAGTGTGCTCTCCATTCTGCACAAATACATGGCAGAAGCCTACATTTGGACTCAGGTTGCTGGGGGGGGGGGAGATTGGCTAAAAGTTTTAAAAACCCATCACTTTTTAATCCCCCCCAATAAAGTATAAAGGTAAAGGGACCCCACATCATTAGGTCTAGTTGTGGACGGCTCTGGGGTTGCAGTGCTCATCTTGCTTTATTGGCTGAGCGAGCCAGCTTCCGGGTCATGTGGACAGCATGACTAAGCCGCTTCTGACGAACCAGAGCAGAGCACAGAAACGCCATTTACCTTCCTTCCGGAATGGTACCTATTTATCTACTTGCACTTTGACATGCTTTTGAACTGCTAGGTTGGCAGGAGCAGGGACCGAGCAACGGGAGCTCACCCCATCGCGGGGATTCAAACCGCCAACCTTCTGATCAGCAAGCCCTAGGCTCTATGGTTTAACCCAGTATATTCCCTTCCTATTGTTCAATCTAAAACTACATAAGGGGTGCAGGGACACGAAAGAAGTGAACCAGGAGGAAGGAACTCTGATGGGATAGGGAAATGGGGAGAGTTTCGGGAAATATTGGTGACCGCATAAAATGAGGTTGTGGCCCATGGGCTGCAGGATGCCCACCTGTGCATTTTAAGTTTGTTCCAGAACCAAGGAAATCAGACATGGTAGCGACAGATCATCTTAGTGTACTATATGCCTAGCTGTATGGTGCAACCCTGAAGCAGTTACAAGTTGCCTCCATATGGTTAAAGTACAGACTAGAAATCTTGCAAAGGGACACCAAAGGATGTGTCCCTTTGGTGTTCCTTTGGTGTCCCTTTGCAAGATTTCTAGTCTGTTTCTTCGAAAGGCTAGACACTACATACATTCTTTGTCTGTGTTGCTGCTGTTTTTCCTGCCGCTGCTGCTACTGTTAAGTAGTATATTTTGCCTGCACGTACCTGTAGTGAAGATTCCCAAGGTGTGTATTTTGTGTAAAGTCCACAACTTTAATAAAGAAGGTTCAGGATCTGCATAAAGTCAGAACAAATGACTGTGAGTTTGGAATTTGCACAGATAATTCTATATGCGTTTACAGTTTATAAATAGCATGTCACACTAATGCAGCACTGCAACTGTATACAACCCAAATGTGTTCTGTGGTGCAAAATGCTAAAGTTTACTAGTTTACATAATGTATTAGGTGAGAGAATTTAACAGGAGGTGCTGCAGTGAAAATGTAGTGCCCCCTAGTGGACAAGCACTTCATATGTAGTAATCCTGTTCTCTTGTAACATTTCTGTGTCAAGATTTGTGCCCCATCTGTAAGCAGAACTGATTTCAGAATAACTATGTTCTGTAATTAAAAATATGTATATCTTAAAAAAAATGCATTCCAGTATTAGATCTTGACATTTCACTTTATGCAAACTAAGCCATTTATATACATAAATAGCAGAAATAAAATAGTTTTTTTCCCTTTTGAATATGAAGTCTAGCTTGAACTATGCAGAATGATAAAGGCTTGATTTCACAAGATTAGATTCTTTAGCAAACATAAACCGTAGAACATTGCTCTAAATTGTGTTAACTTGCATCTTTCTCATTGAACTGAAAGCCCACTGCAGTATGTGTTTTTTATCCACAGAGGACCAACTTAACGAACTGACGAATGCATATGGTTAAAACAAAAGAAGAATCACAAGTGTTTCCAGACAGGAGTTTATTGTGGATTCAGTGCTGTTAATGCACACATTTCTTTTTTTGCAGCATCCATAATGTTGTCATCAACATGTCAGTCTGGACCTTTTTCCATTTTCCATTGAATCTGAATTTCCCCTTATCAAGGAAAATTGAATAAGTAAAAATAACCTGTTGTAAATCTACCTGAATTGCTCTGAATGTGCATCTAAGCTTTGGCTCTCATTTGTCTGAGGCAGGCTTCCTCAAACTCGGCCCTTCAGATGTTTTTGGCCTTTAGCTCCCATGATCCCTAGCTAGCAGGACCAGTGGTCAGGGATGATGGGAACTGTAGTCTCAAAACATCTGGAGGGCCGAGTTTGGGGAAGCCTGGTCTGAGGCTTCATTTGTCTGTTTAAGAAATATATATTCTTGATAAGAATTCTGCCGAGCACAGAATATATTAATAGCTGCTGCAGCCCCTCGAAGAGCTAATTAAGTCATCAGACTGGGCTATTTGTAAAAATGGTGTGTTTTTTCTGTTTGGCTATAATCATTTTTTCTGTGAATAAGATGGCAATCCTTTTTTTTTTTACAACTGAAGAGAAATACTACATCCCAACACCTTGTGGGATATCCTCATGGCTGCATCTAAAATATGGCTTTTAGAGCATTTGACCTTTCTTAATCTCAGGGTAATACTTCACATTACTGAAGACATGCTGTGCCTACCAAAAATGCCATCCTTGTCAAGGTCTCCAAACTCTCATTCAGTAGCAGTGACAGATTCACAGGACATTATCCTATTGTGCACACCTCACCAGTGGTAGCTAGTGATCTGAAGCTTAAAAGGAAGGAATCACATGATGGTACCCTGTCACAGAGTCAAATGGTTTACTACACCATGGAGATAAAAGGAAGAATCAACAGAGAAAGGCTCTTTTTGATGACAGCTCTCTGTTTCTTGCAGTGGGCAATTCCTGCTTCAGTAGACTTCAGACTCTTGTTTGTGCAATGTCACCAGCAAGATGATTAAGTTTGCTCATTGGCTTTACTTGTTGCTTATGATCCCTTTTATGTTCCATTCCTAGTTAGATTATAATAATACTTGAAAAAGGGGGGGTCAGAAGAAGGATACTAAAGTAATGTGCAGCAGTAATTGGAATATTAGTTTGTAAGTAACCTCAGGAAATCATGTAGAATCTGAATTAAGTGTGCTGTTGAGCAGGATAATCCTTTCTTAATCAGCACTCAAGAGGAATACATAGTTTCTAAACCTGTAATATAAATTTCAGTGAGAACATTTTTTTTTAAAAAAACCACACGATTCTGGCTGAAGGCAGCCTATGGGATGAAATGAGTTATGATGAATACTAGATCAAAATAACATGAGGAAAATGTTAGGTGTCTTTCTAACCCCTACCCATTGCCCATGCAAACTTGGGGTGCCATCCAGTAAGTGGTTGCCCACTTACACAATTGCATATTAGGTTTATCTTCCTCCTCCTCCAGCCTCTGTACGTACCCCAAATTTGTTCTGTTAGGGTTGGATTACCCAACTAGTAGCAAAAGAAGCAGGAAGCTGTGGGAAGAGGAAATGGTGCAGATAAAAAGGCTGTGTCCTCAGAAAACTACCATGGTAGTGGTAGGAACATTAACCCATTAGAAGACAGCCTTGCCCTATGGGTTTTCTGCAGGGAAATATTTTACCACCGCCAGGGCTTTTTTGCAGAGCCCTTGCAGCCAAAATTGGGATTTTAAAATAAGGGGTAGAGGGGGTTGGGGTGGGAAGCCATCTAGGGGCAATAGAATGGCTCCCGCAGATCTGGCTGAAGAAGATGAATCCTTTGAATTCATGCCAAAAACACAAAGCTACAAAAAGAATCTTAGGTTTTTGAAATCTTCATTGGTCCTGGCCAATCTCAGCAATGAGAAAACAATACAGAAAATAAGAGTGATATGAGTAGAAAATGCATACTTGTACCTGTAAATAGCTTTGCCTTGCTGTGATAGTAGACTTTAATGTCCCTTTTTATTTCTGCACTGTGTTAAAAATATATATTTGTATGTGTTCAGAATTCTGCGCGGTGACCCTCTGCTTGCAGATTTGATCTTCTGCTCTTTATTCACCTTCAGGCATGCCTCAAGGGTTCTTGTGCCATATGTATGTATTTAAACAATCAGACTTTAGTGGCTGACAAAATCTGGGTTGTTGAAATGTTGTCAGGTCATGTTTTAAACCCAAGCCCTTTCAAGGTCTCCTGGGGAAATAGGCATCATTTGCTCTTCCTCTCTTTCTCTCTCTCTCTCTTTAAACTGCTTTGGCTTCCCTCCCAGCCACTGTTAGTGGAAGAACCAACCAAATAAGCTTCATGCCTGCATGCTTCAGTAAAGTCAGATTAATGTTCTTCTAGATAGCATGGTCAAACCAACTGACCTTTGCCAGCTTGTTTGCATCAAGGTGAATTATTAATTACAAAGCTCGTTGAGGGATTTTCTATATGAACCTTTTGCTGTTGTTTGAGACAATCTATTCAGGCAGATGGGACGTGAGTGGCGCTGTGGGTAAAAGCCTCAGCGCCTAGGGCTTGCCGATCGAAAGGTCGGCGGTTCGAATCCCCGCGGCGGGGTGCGCTCCCGTTGTTCGGTCCCAGCGCCTGCCAACCTAGCAGTTCGAAAGCACTCTCGGGTGCAAGTAGATAAATAGGGACCGCTTACTAGCGGGAAGGTAAACGGCGTTTCCGTGTGCGGCTCTGGCTCGCCAGAGCAGCGATGTCACGCTGGCCACGTGACCCGGAAGTGTCTTCGGACAGCGCTGGCCCACGGCCTCTTGAGTGAGATGGGCGCACAACCCTAGAGTCTGGCAAGACTGGCCCGTACGGGCAGGGGTACCTTTACCTTTACCTTTTATTCAGGCAGATAAATAGGTTGGGATGAAAATATTGAAATAAAGGGATGGCAAGGAAACAGGTATCATCATCATTTTCTATTTCAAACAGATGCAAAACTTAAGATGTCACAACTGTAATATTTTTGTAGGTTGCTTGCCCTTCCATTCACTTCAACTTCCGGCCATTGCTGTGGCATTTTCATATTTGTGTGTCTATCTTAGCAAGTTCTCAAGACTTTCAGTTTCTGTCATTCTGTAATACACTATAAACTGTTCTGCAGTAGTTTGCTGCTGAAACTCATTGGCACAGTTTAGCAATTTTAGATTCTGTACTATCTTTAGATAGTATTGGGCATTACTTCACGTATTTGAAAATGTGGAAAGTCAGCCATACTACCATGGTGGTGGTCTTCTTACTCACTCTGCTGAGTGGGACTTTGTCCCATAGTGTTGCCCTGACAGCATCAGTGCTAAAACTGTGAGAGATTTGCATTCAGGTCTAAGAATGCTAGTTAGTATATGAAGGGGTTAAGGACAACAGAGTTCTAATTAGTAGAGTAGGATCAGTGAGGTCATGTCCTGTCTTCTCATAGGAGGAAGGAAGTACAGTGGTACCTCAGGTTACATAAGCTTCAGGTTACACACTCCGCTAACCCAGAAATAGTGCTTCAGGTGAAGAACTTTGCTTCAGGATAAGAACAGAAATCGGGCTCCTACGGTGCAGCAGCAGCGGGAGGCCCCATTAGCTAAAGTGATGCTTCAGGTTAAGAACAGTTTCAGGTTAAGAATGGACCTCCGGAACGAATTAAGTACTTAACCTGAGGTACCACTGTAACACTTGTTTCCTGTTCCCCCCCCCTCCCTCTCTCTCTCTCTCTCTCTCTCTCTCTCTCTCTTTCTCATGCTACACTCAAAGAAGGCGGACATGCCTCAATTTAGCTCTCAGTCTCAGACATTGTCTGAGATTGCCTTTGCTGAACTTCAGCTAAGTATTTTACTTGCATTATCTTATTGCTGTTGCCATAAGGAAAATGCATGACTGTGAACTCAATTAAGTAAGTAAATCATTTTTAAACTTACTTCAAAGTGTGGTCTGCTTCACTGCATGGGGGTTGATGGGTTCAGCTGAAGAGGGGATGGGTTCAGCTGCTCCATGCAGCTGAATGGAAATACAAGGTTTAATACCCTATTCCTATGCTTGATTAATCTGCCTCATGATGAGACTCAATGATCTGCTACTGGGACTCTTTGTGTGCTAGCCACATGACTTTTTTTATTAAAAACAAAAAACAAAACAGGTACCAGCCATTTTTTTGCTTTGTTCATTAACCCACACATGTAGGTCTGTGGAGGATTAAATATAATTAATATATCTTCCTACTGATTCACATCAAAAACTATAACTGGCTATTGTACCACTATATGCATTTTTTAAGTTACCTAGAAGACAACGTGTCAGTTTTCTGCTGTTGTTCCTATGGCTCTGAAAAGAAAGGGAGTCTTAAGCAGTATGAGTTATTATCCCCTTTTGCAGAAGAAAGACCCTTTTGAAAGAAAGGGAGGATCCATCTGTTTTCATTTCTGTTTCAATATTAAGAAAAATTATGGCAGAAACCTTTATGCTCCCTTGCTTCTCATATGCGGTTATGGCATAGCCGCTACATCTTATGTGCATGCACAAATACTGTCGGTTACCTGCTGGAGAAGGACTAACAACCCAGTTTCTTGATTAGGTAGAAGGTTCTGCCTCCCCTATATAGTTTATTAATAATTTTATATTGTTTCCCAAATGAATGAATGGCAAAATATGGAAGAAAGTATATGGGTGCATTTGAGGACAAAAGTTCACTATCTGCCCATTTTTCTCTCTTCTCCCCTAAGTGCATAATGTGTCTGAAAACAGTGTCTCGTAGCAAATGCAAACGAACTGTGAAAAAAAGACTATGAATTGGAGGTGGGGATCAGCATTTACTGTCAGAAAGTCTAATCATAATCTACTTTCCTGTTACCTGAATCCAATGGTTTGGGTCCTACCCTCTGAAGAAGCAAGCAAAAAACAAGCTTGTTCCATCTTCCATGTGACCTTTTAGATATTTGAAGATGACTATCTTTAGTCTTTTCTTTTCCAGGCTAAACATACTCAGCTCCCTCAATTGTTCCTTGTAAACCTGGTTTCCAGACATCTTGGTCACCCTAATATGAACACTTTCCAGCTTTTCAATATCCTTCATAAACTGTGGCACCCAGAACTGGACCAACTGGTATGACCAAGGCAGAACAGAGTGGTACTATTACTTCCCTTGATTTTGGGACACTATACTTTTGTTGATGCAGCCTAGAATTGCATTAGCTTTCTTTTGCTGCTGCATCACACCATTGACTCATGTTCCGCTTGTGGTCTACTAACACCCCCCTAGATTTTACATGACTTTTCTATGGCCAACTATAAGTGAAGTGAAAAATGTGTCACTTCAATCATTGCAATAGAAATTAAGGGAAATACAGTCATGGAATAATCATGTGCTCAGCCTAATATTGGTTTTATGGAGCTGAAGTATAAGCAATAAAGAACGTTCATCAAAAGGAAAGGAGAATGGTTGCAGTCCTGTACCTACTGACTTGGGGCTAAGTCCCATTGAATTCAGTGAAACTTGCTTCTGAATAGATATGTGTAGGATTGTGCTATTAATTGCCTTAAGAGTGACAACTTTTGAGAAGTATTAAATATATTCAAAGAAGATAAGTTGACAAGTTAAGGCTATCCCTTGCCTATTCAATTCCTGAATGCATTTTTCAACCTTTGTGAAGTGAACCATCTTTTAGCATAATTATTTTTTCATCTACTATATAAAATAGCAAAGGCTTCCAGTGCAAAGTGGGAAAGGTGATAGCTGTTGAATTACTGAAAAAAATCTTCAATTTTAAGCATTTGAAAATGACTAGATTTTTTTATTGTCAGATAGAGGCCTTGATATGGAAAGGGATTTCAGTGAATTAAGTACTCTAGAGGTTTTTAATCTGTTACAGTGAAATGTCACTTTTGCATAGCATGTATCCTACCTTTTATTTTATTTTTATTTATTTATTTTTTTAAAACCCCTTTGGTACTATATCATGATCACCTAGACATGTTCCAATCTGAAGAAACCTGGATTAATAGGATAGTTTGTATGAGGGGCTCATTTGTTTTGCTGTAGATAGTAATCAATAATGAGAACCCTGGGAGTATTTCTGGAATCATTTTATTGTAAGTGAAGCTTTTGTTGAAAATTAATGAATGTAGGGCACCTTGTTACTTTGGAATGCCCTGTTAAACTGGCTTTGCAACCAAGTGCTTACTGAGTCATGTTATTAACTCATAATTCCAGTTAAAACTGAGTTTTGTTGCATTTTGATTTTCTGAAGGGGAAAAAAAGAAAATCTTCATAAAAATTATATTTGCAAGTGGAGAATTATATTTGTATTTGTATATTATATTGTAAAAATTCCCTTCCCTCTTCCCTCACCCAACCTCCTATGTTTTCCCATGCAACCATCTGTCTATATCACATATGCATACTCTCAGATATACCTTCTCTGAAGAACACAGGATCCCTCTCCTCCCTCCATTCTCCTAATCCCAATCCTTTCCTCAGCTCTCCCCTTTCACCTCCCCTTTCCCTTGTATCATTTGTGGACATTCAGCAGCAGGTAAGCAATCCACTGTGGGATGCCCAAGTGTCAAAACCATTGAGCCATGAATTGCCCTTATCTAGTGTCCATCTCTCCCAACAACACATATTTAAGTTCTGCCCTGGGGATATGGCTGAGCACTGAGAGCCAGTGTGGTGTAGTGGTTAAGAGCGGCAGTCTCGTAATCTGGGGAACCAGCTTCATGTCTCCGCTGCTCCACATGCAGCTGCTGGGTGACCTTGGGCTAGTCACACTTCTCTGAAGTCTCTCAGCCCCACTCACCTCACAGAGTGTTTGTTGTGGGGAAGGAAGGGAAAGGAGAATGTTAGCTGCTTTGAGACTCCTTCGGGTAGTGATAAAGCAGGATATCAAATCCAAACTACTACTACTACTACTACTACTACTCTTCTTCTTCTTCTTCTTCTTCTTCTTCTTCTTCTTCTTCTTCTTCAGCTAACACTTTGGCCCCAGGACCAATAACAGGAGATTGTGTTGTCCAGCAGCAACAAGCACAGGCTGCATGACCACCCTCATGTCAGCTCTGGGTGTAATCTCCTTCTATGCACTTTGGGGGCAGAAATCACCAGTGACAGGAGAGGACTTGGGCCGACTTGAGAAAAAAGTACTTTGGATGTTGTTTTTGGCAAGTATTTGGGTAATGACAGCTAACAATAGCAGATAGCCTTCTGCCCTGTCTCTCTGAGTTTGGCGTAGTAGGTGTCCACGAAATCTGCATTCTATATCTCTCCAAGGCTTATTGTAGGACAGATAAACCTTTGGAGTGATTCACTGACTGATACTGCTGATGATGCTTCATTGTATTCTGACTGTGCTGTGAGTTCCCTGCTCACTTTAATCCTCTAACTTGAACAGATGTGGATTTTTTTAGATTTGTGGTGTTATTGTTGTTTTTTAATGGAGATGAAATCTGCAACACTGCTTTTTGCCTCAAGGCACTTCCTTGAAACTTACATAGTTGTATACCTGTAGTGTTTTGTCTATTTGTGCACCTAAGGGCCTTAAAAATATTTCCTTTTCTATTATTCCTCTGTTCTTTTGCCCAACTATGGGGAAGTCCATGGGAAAGACTTAATTCTGTTTTGCTGGAGTTGGTACAGCTTCATTTTATCCGGCTTAGAGGGCATTCAGATTTTTCAGCAAGTGTATTTTCCTTCTTCTGCATGAATGATGCACAAGTACACCCTACTACTAATAAACCTCTGTGAAGAAACCAACCTTGGAGACCGTACATCCATACATAAAGTTAACCTTTTAATGTCCCCTTCAGGGTGGGGTACAGAAGCCAAAACTACATATTGACAGAAGTGAGTTAAAATGTTTCAGTTCACAGGATTTGACCCAGCATAGAGCAAAGATCTAGACACCAGACAGTCAAGTTGTATTGCCACCCAGCCTGCATGTGGGAAGAACATTACAAGCAGATTGAGGGGGCCTTCGTAATGGGGTGGGGACATGGAGTTTATGAATCACGGTTTCATTAGTGATAAAGACAGACAGACAGACAGACAGACAGACAGGAGAAGCTAATGGGGTGATTCACAGAGAAGTTTTTCAAGATGATATTGTTCAGTAATTGCCCATTCTGAGTCAATAAGAACAAATGTCATGGGCTGAACCTGTAGGTAATAAACTTTCATTTTAAGTTGCCAAGGACATATGTTGATCTTTATTTGTGAATCAGCATAATCTTGAGCATTGGAAAGAACACTGCTTGTTAATACATCACTAAATTAAATTACCATGTGTGGAATCTCTATGTTAATTCCACAATGAACTGATTTCAGAGATGCAGCTCCTTAGGGTTATGTTATGTTGTTATGTTATAATTTCCTTCTTAGTAATTAATTATAATCTACTTTTCAAATATTTTTTTCAGAGCATGTGGAAAGTGGTACATTTTAGTGGTATGCTTACAGAACGATTTCCTTCTCTTTTTTCAATATTCTTCATCAGGTCTTATCTTAATATATTTAACTGACATTAAGGCTGGATAAATGCAACATTTTCTTACAGGATTGTGGAGACTGAGCATATAAACTGAGCCCCTAAAAAGCCCTTCTTGAGAAAGTGGTTTCATTCTGAAAATAAACACTCATTGCAGATATAACCTTAGTATTTGTGAGCTGCTTGGGTCTTCATTGGATAAATTTATTCAATAGCTGGTGGCACTGAATTTTAAGGAGAGCTCCTTAGAAGCACAGGTGCTCTTACCACACAAAAAGGAAAGTGTATTTGGCACATTTCACAGCTGATTAGCAGATTCTGCAGCAGACCTTGCTACATGGGTACACATAAGCACATTTCTCTTTTTTTGTGGGGACATTTGACTTCAGGTTCTTATATTGCTGAAATTATTGTCTGTAAAAAAATTTTAAAAATATGTTTTCAAGCAAATAATATTTTAGATTCTGTGACCTGGTGTTTGGGTCTGCTAAATATTGAGCACATGTGCAGAATCTTGATTTACTTCTGGGGGAAATGAATTATTTGTGATACATATGAGCTCCTTGTGTTTATGGATTATGGCAACATCACCACTTGCAATATATAATGAAACAGGTCCTTTTATATTGGTGAATAGAGCTCTGCCTTGAGAGGCAAGCACATAAGGGCATGTTGCCACCCACTCAATAAGACAATATGTGCAATTGGGCTATATACTGACTAATTTGCATGGACCCTAATGGACAAAATATGAATGACATTTGAACAATACCAAGGATGTTTAGGGCATATATCAAGTATTCCTATTTTACAAGTGCAAGTACAGGGTTTTGTACAATATTCATGTAAATATTAACATTAAATATTAAATATTACTATAGTTTTATAAATAGCTTAGGGAGGGAAATAAATCCACTTTTGGGTAGTCACTGAGGAATACTTTGCTGCTTCACATTTATCTTGATCTTTTTTATTTTATATATATATATATATATATATATATATATATATATATATATATATATTAAAGAACTAGAATAAAATACTGTTCCTACAGCTTCTTGGTTCAGTGTCTTGAATAAAAAATCCAGAAAGGCTCCTGTCAAAATTTTATTGTAATGACTTTAAATACTGGACACACATACACATATGTTGTGGATAAAAGTACCAAATTGTAACAGTAAAGTGAAATAAAGATATTAAATAATCCAACCATAAGAAAGAAGTGCTGTTGCTTTTGTGCCAGTCTTCAGTATGTAGACTTGGATTAAAAGGAGGCCCTCTTTTTATTACAGTTGGCAAGTGCCACAAAAATTATATACGATCAAATGAATTATCGTTAAGACTGTTTTGTGTTTGCTACTGCATGCATTTATAACATAACACCATTTTGCTACCATACTTTAAAAATATATATATATATTTTTTTTTATCCACAGGTTTGCAACAATGGTGGACAAACTACAGAATGCCATATTGCAGTGAAGCTCAACCTAACATCATGACTCCAGAGTCTTGGTGAGGAAATGTTTCAGAAACTTGAATCTTTTTGTTTATTTAACGTCAGAGAGAATATGTTACATTTTGCACGAAGAGTTAGACGAATATGTTTTTATTTATATTCATAATCCTTGCACTTAAAGTAAAGGTAAAGGGACCCCTGACCATTAGGTCCAGTCGTGACCGACTCTGGGGTTGCGGCGCTCATCTTGCTTTATTGGCCGAGGGAGCCGGCGTACAACTTCCGGGTCATGTGGCCAGCATGACTAAGCCGCTTCTGGTGAACCAGAGCAGCGCACGGAAACGCCGTTTACCTTCCCACCAGAGCGGCACCTATTTATCTACTTGCACTTTGACGTGCTTTTGAACTGCTAGGTTGGCAGGAGCAGGGACCAAATAATGGGAGCTCACCCCGTCACAGGGATTCGAACCGCCGGCCTTCTGATCGGCAAGTCCTAGGCTCTGTGGTTCAACCCACAGCACCACCTGCGTCCCTACAATCCTTGCACTTACTGAGAGCCAAATGGGATGTAATGTGGCAGTCACAGGTTATGCACACATCTGTCCACTTCTTAAAATGGAAGGGTAGTTAGGGTTTTTCAAGAAAACTTCTATATGGGTGACTTGAGACAAACCTTTCTTACTCATTGCTCAAATGATGAACCACATTTGTTTTCAGGCCGACTGATTTCTCATGACTAAGCCAGGTTGGCAGAAACATGCTAAGTCACAGCATAGAAACATATCATAAGTCAAATGGAGGTAAAGGGAGTTCAGTTTCCTTCCTTCCAAGTCCATATGGATATATCAGTGTTAAATATTATAGCCCAATCTCACCTGACCACTTCGATAGGAATGAGGCAGATGCACTGGGACATGAGCAGCCAGAATGGCTGGTCCTTCTTGTGTCCAGTTTGTTCCTTGTCCCTGTCTATTTATCAAACTTTTTTTTTTTAAAAAAGTGCCAAACAAACCCTGTTGATTAATCTTCTGGGGCTTAAACTGAGTGAACCTGCATACAGTGGTACCTCAGGTTACAGACGCTTCAGGTTACAGACGCTTTAGGTTACAGACTCCGCTAACTCAGAAATAGTACCTTGGGTTAAGAACTTTGCTTCAGGATGAGAACAGAAATTGTGTGGTGGCAGTGGGAGGCCCCATTAGCTAAAGTGGTACCTCAGGTTAAGAACGGACTTCCAGAATGAATTAAATTCTTAACCCGAGGTACCGCTGTATTTCCAAAAATTTAATATAGGCATAGAGAAAGGGATGACAATGTTCTTTTTAATCTCAGCTGCTCTGAAGGCTGCTTCAAATATTAAAAGTAAATGGGAAGAGGAGGCTCAAATTTTAGTCACACTTGTGCTAGCGGCTCACAGGCAAAGGGGGAAATGATCATCATCATATCCCACTGTGTTTCATCAAGGAATCACAAACCATCACCCATCCAAGCATTGAGTAGCAGACCTAGAAGTGCTTAGCTTCAGCAAGATAGTGCCTTCAGATCATGCCATGGGAGAACATGAATATTCCTTGAAGAGGAGATACACAATTTGTTCTTGTACTGGGAAATGCAAATCCTTCCCTTCCCTTTACTTTTGCTTCAGATTAGACCCAGATGTAATCGGTAAAAAACTCTCCTTCCTTGAAGCTTTGTAATCAGAGGTTAGATGGCCACCTGTCATGTATGATCTTGTTGAGATTTCTGCATTGCAAGGGCTTGGACTAGATGACTCTCGAGGTCCCTTCTAACTCTACAATTCTATGATGCTATGATAAATATGAGTTACAATTGCTTTCTCTATCACTGATTCCTTTTGAACTAAACTGAGTAGCTTCTATTGGGCTTTTGCTGCTTCTTGTGATGGCCTGTAGTGATTGAGATGAATGAAGGAACAGTTTTTCATATCTTCCATTAAAGCTTTAGTTGATGGTATCCAAAATAGAATACTAAATTAATGGTAAAAACTCTCACACACCTCACCCGATATACACCAATCCAGTGTTTGTGGCTGGAGACAGGATCATTTATTTGGTCCATGAAGATTTCTCAGCAGATATTTAATTATTCTCTAAAATGTAAAAGAGTGCCAGAGCTTTGCTTGGCAAAATTATGCTATCAGGAACAATGAACATTTAGTCCATTGATGGATAAATCCTGGTATCAAAATATGACATATTTATTTCAGAAATTTGACAACCTACGCAATTATTCCCCCCCCCCCAAGGGGATATTGCTTTAGCCAAGAAAGATTTTAAATTGTGTAGAAATGATGTGTTTATGCAGGAAAATTTTGCATCTCTTTATACCTCTGGTATAAATATAAACCAGACCCAGGGGATTGCTTATTTATAATTAGTACACTTTGTTTGATGAAGGAACTCACTCTTGCTTGGTTGCAATTAATGCTTTCTATATTTCTTGATATTAGCAAAGATACCATACAATCTAAGTTTCTACCACTGGTCAATAGGTCAGAAAATAGGTTTCCTGTAAGGATATTAATACAGGCATCCCCACATTTAAATATTTTTGGATACAGTCTTTTTTGCATGGATTGAAGAGAGAGTGGCAGAGAGGGTGTTTAAGGAGCATTTACAGGGTGCTCCCACTTTATGCGATTTTTACAGGGTGCTCCCCGCTTTATGCGTTTAGGGGCCCAGAACATAACACTCAATAAGTGGGAGCCCCAGTATACTGGGGCACAAGCCAAAGTTCACATTGCAAATGTGAAATATCACAGAATTGATTGTCTCTATTTCCTCAATTTTATTTTTGTATATTTAATTACAGACAGCAGTTACCTACAAAACTTCAGCTAGAAACCAGTATGATGGAAATTTAAATCTAGTTAAATGACTGGTAGAGCTAATTATGACATTTGAAGGGTCAGCTACCAGGTTTTAATTAGTTTGTTTTTATTTATGCTTCGTTTATTTATTTAAGCTTTACCCCTGCCCGTCGGGCCAGTCATGTCCGACTCTAGGGTTGCATGCTCATCTCGCTCTAGAGGCCGTGAGCCGGCGCTGTCCGAAGACACTTCCAGGTCACGTGGCCAGCATGATGAAGCTGCAGCTGGCAAGCCAGCACCAGCGCAGCACACGGAAACGCCGTTTACCTTTCCGCTATAAAGCGGTACCTATTTATCTACTTGCACTTAGGGGTGCATTCAAACTGCTAGGTGAGCAGGAGCTGGGACCAAACGACGGGAGCTCACCCTGCCGCGGGGATTCGAACTGCCGACCATACGATCAGCAAGTCCTAGGCACTGATATATATATAAAAGAAAGGGAAGATTATGCATTGTAGCCCTAGCTTATATTTTAAAACGAGCTTTTTAGTTACACGTAAAATATGTTTTGTACATTTTTGGAAGAAAAATATCACATGTTAGAAAAAGGAATATTTTGTTTGTTGTTAAGAAGGCTGCTGGAGGGCAATCTGGTAATCCTATAGGCACAACTGACAAGTGTGCTCAGTTGCTGGGAATTTGCACAGGAACTTTTCTTATTTGCCTAAATTACATTTTAGAGGGCAATTTATTACGTCTAGACCACTTGAATGCGTATTGATAAGTTCTGCTTAATATTGCACACTTGAGAGCCTTACTCTACTGGTAAGATGCGGGTCTATGTCATAAGTTACTTCCTCTGTTACACTTAAGTCAAAGCTTTACTAAAGGATGAGGGTCAGGTGGCCGTTAGATTATCTTGCTTTTAATAGCAGCTGACTATCATTTGAAACAAGAACTCTATCCTTCATAGCTGATCTGTGCTAGATGTTTTACCCACCAAGTTGGCAAGTAATGGTCATAGTTTATCTAGATACCATTTCCACCAGTTCATCCCACACTCCCAACATTTCATTGCACCCTGAGGTGGCCAAAAAGCCAGAGCAAGCCCTGGTTGGAGTATTTATGAATTTTGCTGAATTTCTTAGGGGGCAAATTAATGGATTAACTGTGAGAGGATGAAGAAGGCTTAGCCCCTACCTTAATGGTGCTCCAAATACATATTTGGCTTTCTCCCACACAAGTGAATAGTTGCCATTCATTCCTATAGGGACATAGTGTTGCAGTTGAGGACACAGAGCGTAATTTAGTCCAGCCCTCTACAATGCAGGAATCTTCTGCCCAACGCAGGGCTTGAACCCAGGACCCAGAGATTAAAAGTCTCACGCTGTACTGACTGAGCTATCCACAATGCATATCCAGTGCTTCTCTATGTGTGTGTGTTCATTCATTTGTGTACTTGTGCACATGCATGCACACCTGCACGCAGACACACATAACACCAGTGGCGGAGCTTCATGCTCCGGCATGGGGAGCAGAAAGCAGGAACGGGCGGGGCTGACACGCATCGTGGGGGCAGGGGGCAGCCGCAATGGCACCCTGCCGGGATCGTGCTGCTCCCCCCGCACTCCTCTTCCTCTGCCAGTGCATGACACAGCACAGCAGGTTGAATTAAGCACAATTGCAACAAACATTTCAGGATGGGGAAGGAGTGTTTATTTTGACCTCTCTAGGGGCCATTATTTGCTTCAGAGGAATGTGGGGTTAGTGACAGGTTTGGCCCCTTCCTAAACTGATGCTGGATGGCAGGAGAAATAGGAAAACACAATGGACCAAGGTTTTGCCCAGTTATCGTCTCTATGTGATGGAATCATGGGAAAAAGCTGTCCCATGAGCCTTTGCTGCAAAGAGTAAGGGAAAGCCTTTATAAGGCTGCTTTCCTTGGAGCTCACAGCCATTTTGCTTTGAGAGCTTATCAGGTTAGAGCCTTCACTGAGCAATTTTGGGTCGCTGGGTGACAGGCCCAGAAAGGATTTTTTCCTCTCTCAACCTGATTGGCGCTTGGTTGGGGTTTTCTCCCCGCCTTTCTCTCAGTAAAATTATGGTTTTCCTTTGTTGGGTGGAAGAACATTGTATGAGGGTGGAAATGGCAGGATCAACATAGTATAGGGGGCTGCCATAAGTGGCCTGAGGGGAGGATTGATAAACCCAAGCATGGGTTTGGTATCTGCCTGGTTGGAATCTGTACCCTGGTCCCCCAGTGAAACCTTGCTTGCTTGACTTGCACCACAGCACGGTTCGACACTGGCCAACTCCCGTTGTTCAGGTTTGGAGTGATCCAAACCCAGTGGATCCATTCCATCAACATGGGGCTTGTGGAATGCTGAACTGGTTTTGGGACCCAATGCCATTCCAACCCTTCCCCCGCCTGCTGCTGTCAGTAAAGATTTGGCCTGATTTTATCCCATCACCGTTGTACGGTCTGGTTATTTTGCCGCTCTCATGGGTCACATAATGCAGTTGCGTGGGCAAGTGAATTCTTATTATATCTATATACTTAGTGATACTAAATGAGTGACCTTCAAATATTAACACCAAAATAAATCTGTATCGTATCTGTAACAATGATCAGTGTTGCCACTCTTTTCAAAAGCAGATAGTAGCTAGGTACCAGTACCCCTTGTTTAAAATTCATCCCTGCATTTTGTTACATGGGTTTACTTCGTCGGGAGTCAACATAGCTCTGTTGAACTTTTAACATCTTAAAGTCAGGAAGAGTGTTCTTAATACTGGCAGTTTGTTTGATCAATGCCATGATATATAATGGGAGTTCTGTTTTTGTCACTTTAACAGAAAAATGTTTTAGGAGCTCCATCACTGGGTGCCAATTTAACACCAGGTTTCAGCAGTGCTCTAAAAGTGCCAATGTAATTTATAAGGTGACCTGCCTGTGTGGAAAGCAGTACTTAGACAAAGCTTCAAGCAGTTTGAGAAAATGTTTTAATCTTGTGCTTGTTCAACCGGAACAAAAGAAGTTTGAATGCCTGCCTGTTCCTGCACTGTATCTAACAACCTGGTCCTGTAGATTGGCTTTAGCTGAAATGATGCAAATAGTAGCTTGCTCTGTTGCAGCCGAAGTACAATCCCATGCACAGAATATATGGATATTTTCTGATGTTTTTTTGATTTAATGTGAGCAGGTTCACACTACCTTCTGGGGTTCCTATGGGTTGCAGAAGACCTACAGATAGAGCAGAATGAGATGATGATGATGATGGAAAGGGAAAGGAGACAGAAGGAACTCCCAACGGAACTAAAACAGTCATGCTTGCTTGTGAAACAGAATCAGAAAAAGCGCATGATTTTACGTTAGCAGTGTTTCTGAGGTTAGATTCCAGCAGCAAGCCAAGCTGTCGGTTGTACTTCAGCAGGTTTTCAAACAAAATAATATTCTTGTGCCCCCAAGGAAGATTTCATCTGCACTTTATTGGGCAATTGACATGTTTATTAACATTCCTTATTCCTTATTTCTGGCACTGTTTGTGTGACTAGCCTCTGTTTTTGTTACTGCACTGGCTGTGGTGCTTCCCTCTTCTTTCTCCTGCTTCAACAAACCATAGTTTGCTGGGCTGGGGATGTTATATCTGAAACCCCTATTGATTCCCCCGCCTTCACCCAGTGTTAGAGTTATGACACCTTTAGTATTAACAAACACATTACAGTGGTACCTCTGGTTGCGGACGGATCCTACCAACGTGTTGCTAATAACTTTTCTCCTTCTTGTTGCATTTTATTTAAAAACAAGAAGCCTTGTTAGCGATTTTTAAAAGAGAAATACTTAAGTTAAATTTCACACTTGAAAATTTCAACACAGAATCACAAATTTTAAGCCAATAAACTATTCATAAAATCAGTAGTGAATCTTCCCAAACAGGGTTTTATTGGTATCAGGCAATAAAATTAGTACCAGCAGTTGGGATTTTGGAGAATACTGGTAAAAATGGGAGCAGAAATTGCTGGTGTTCACTGCTTCACTGGATGTCAGAAAAATCCAGTGCATATGATTGGCATTAATCATGTAAATTATGTAGCCTACATAATTATGTAACTTACATAATTTTGCCACTGTGCAAATTGAGACAAATAAAGCTTTTGGTGGAGGATGAACTGCTATGGAAAGGAAACCACGCTGCATGAAACAAATATAGAATGGGAAGCAATGTTTTCTTACATCCCTAATCAGCATTCCTGGGAGTGACACATCCCTTGGATCCAGATATGTGTTGCACAACCAGAAAAGTACATCCACTTGCACAACATACCCCACTGAATTCCTCTGTTTTTCCTGCCCTGTAGTACCCTGTGCCGTAACCCATGCTTGTTCCAAAGGATTTGTTGATCCTTAATTATAATCTCAGATAGGCGTGACCTGTAAAGTCAAACTCTGTGGCACAGAGCTATAGATTCCACAGGCAGTAACAACACTCTCCAACATGCTAAAGAGGAAAATCAGGATTCACGTCTTTTGGTGCTGTGCTCCCACAGAAACTAGCTAACTCACAAGAGAGCACAGCCACCCAAAATGGGTGTCTTTTGAGGCCGCACTCTTGTGGGAGCCAGAACGGCACATCCCAGGATCCAATCAGAAACCAGGTTGGCTTTTGTAATTCTGGGATGTCCTACACAATTTGGGGCAGTTGATGGGTATACAGTAAGTGGCTGTGGCACGCTTGACCAGGGAAGTGTTCATCTCCCGCTTGGACTTCTGCAATGCACTCTACATGGGGCTACCTTTGAAAGTTAACCGGAAACTGCAACTAATCCAGAATGTGGCAGCTAGACTGGCGACTGGGAGTGGCCACCGGGACCACATAACACCAGTCTTGAGAGATCTGCATTGTTCCCAGTACGTTTCCGAGCACAATTCAAAGTGTTGTTGCTGACCTTTAAAGCCCTAAATGGCCTCGGTCCTGTATACCTGAAGGAGCGTATCCACCCCCATCATTCAGCCCAGACACTGAGATTCAGCGCCAAGGGCCTTCTGGTGGTTCTCTCATTGCAAGAAGTGACGTTACAGGGAACCAGACAGTAGTGGTGCCCGCCCTGTGAAGGAAATAAGCAGCTATCTTATCTTTAAAAGACAGATGTCTTTTAGGCAGCCCTGTTTAGGGATGTTTTTAATATTTAATGCTGTATTATTTTTAACACTCGATTGGAAGCCGCCCAGAGTGGCTGGGGAAACTCAGCCAGATGGGTGGGGTATAAATAAATTATTATTATTATTATTATTATTATTATTATTATTATTCATGGGCATGACAATGGCAGGGTCATTCGCATTGGGAATGGAGACTCAAAGTTCCATAATGAAAAATGATTGTATTCATCACAATTTATGCTGGGAGAGGTTTGGGCTTGTGGTCCCAGGCCTTCCTTACAGGGATAGATTATCAAATAGGGAGCCTTCATGGCCTTCCTTGTCACCACAGGTTAGCGGCAGATTCCTCTGCAAGGGAAGAAGGTAGCAGAATAGACACTATGGCGGGAGTTTATCGAGACTGTTCAGTTTATCCACAGAGTGTTGAACAGAGTAGCCTGTAAAAGCAAACCTAAAGTTTCTTGCAGCATTCCTAAAACTTACATCAATTGGCCATAGTGCTAATTTTCATTGTAACAGTCCACTTCCTTGCTTTCTCTTCTGTATTAACATTGTACATTCAAATCAATGATGCAAGAGAGGTTCAAAGGACAATTTAAACCTCACTATGAAAATATCATTATTAAGTAGTTTCTACCTAGTCAATTAAATACACATCTGTTAATGTGAATATGGTCTTGGACACAATTGCCTGGATCAGCTTCTGGAAGGTTTCGCTCAAGCGTGCCTTGAAATTAAACAGCTGTCAGTCTACAGATCTGCACATTTTTCAACTTATTTGAAAGAAAGTAGTGTGAGAATCAATTTTTGCTGTGCTTACTCTCTTGAAGAATTTCCCCCTTCATTTTTCAGTACATTTCACAGGTACAAATATATATGCTTCCATAAATTGCTTCCTTACATTGGTTCAGGCAGTACACCCAGTAAGTAGCTATCTTTGAAAACACAGAACACCTCCCCTCCCACCCCAAATTATGGAATTCAGGAGTGCTTCTACATTTCAGCCTTGCAAAAATAACTCTTCAAAATCCTAAAATGATATATTTCCATGGGATGGAGTAGTCCACCCAGTTTATTGTGTACGGTGACAGCATTGCAACCATATATTTGAAAGTGCTGTGCGGTTTCGATTTTTCAAGGAAACAAATATCAGTTCCTCTGACATGTTTTCATTGGGAAGCTGAGTCAGTTACTTCTTCAGATTTGCCCTATCTGTCTTACTACTGATAATGTTGTATCATGTTACATTGCATTTACTCAAGATATTACACACAGACAAAAAAATCAAACAGGAGAATGGTTGTCCTTGAAAGATGATTTCTAACTGTTTAAGAGCTCTCATCTGAAAAGCTTGAAAAGTTGTATGATCCAGTTAAGAATAAGGTACCAGGCCCTTTGCTTCTTCCTTAAGATGTTTTATAGAATATTATAACTGTACAGGATTCAATCTTTATTGCTAAGCTAAGCATTAGCAACACGCCAGAAATAAATAGCAATGAAATAATGTGATTTGAAAACCTAGGTTTTCTAGGTATTTGGTGGTTTTGCTTTTTAAAGAAACAACCATGGTTCGTTTTTGGTTTTAACAGCTGATAGCCTTAACTGTTGCTATTTCAGCCACTTTGGCAAATGTTGCATTAATACCTGGCAACATGGATTTTACCTGTTTCCTGACACTGAAGCTTAAAAGTTGACATTTTAGGTGTGTGGCAAGCACATGTTTTGCTTAAAGGTAAAGGTAAAGGTCCAGTTGTGGCCGACTCCGAGGTTGCGGCACTCATCTTGTTTTATTGGCCGAGGGAGCCGGCGTACAGCTTCTGAGTCATGTGGCCAGCATGACTAAGCCACTTCTGGCAAACCAGAGCAGCACACGGAAATGCCGTTTATTTTCCCGCCAGAGTGGTACCTATTTATCTCCTTGCACTTTGACGGGCTTTCGAACTGCTAGGTTTGCAGGAGCAGGGACCGAGCAACAGGAGCTCACTCAGTTGTGGGGATTTGAACCACCAACCTTCTGATCAGGAAACCCTAGGTTCTGTGGTTTAGACCATAGCACCATGTCCCTTATTCAACAAATTTACATAAACTTAATTTAACATTTTTTTTATTTTTATTTTGGTGTGGGGAATGTTTGTCGTTTCAGTGAACAAGTTTAGATACTTGTCACCATTTTCACCTGCCCATCTTCTAGCCAGCTCTGGCTGCCGAGGACTTGTTTCCCTGTTCTCTTCCTTTTGCAGAGATAATGACTTCTGCACTTCTGCTCCTTTCTACCACCTCTTCTCTTGTTCACAAGCCTGTCTGCTTTCAAGATAAGCAAGTAGACGGTAGCAACAGGAATGGCTATAGACTCACTCCAGAGAAGACCCAATGAGAGCACCTTGTCCAAGCCCCTTCTTCCCAGATAGTGAATCAGTTTGAAAATAAGCAAATCTGCAATTTATTGTGTAGGCTACTTCATTTCAAGACATAGCTAGCCTCTTTCTTTCTAGTCAGACATGGCTGATGTTATTTTTTTCACCATTCTCTTTTAGGATTTAGTTTACATCAATGAGATTTCCATTTGATCTTAATTTTTTCTTCTGTGCCAGAGGCTAATCAGTTAATATTTTATTGTGACTCAGTCCACTCGGAATAAATTTAGCTGTCCTTTGCTGCACTTCTAAGAATTGTTGTAACATTGTTTTGATCTTTGCAGTTTTTCCGGTAGACAGTTTCATTATTTAACTGATCACATTCTCATCTGAAAGAAGACATCAGCAGTTCAGATGGTAGTTCAAATGGTTTGGGAAATCTTGAGTAATATGCATCTTAAATATGGAATAGGTATTTTATTTTAGTTTTAGTTTTTCCTCTACTTTCTTGGGGGGAAGGGGGTGGAATTAGTTTCCTTCCCAGATGCCTGTGAGCAGCAATAACACAGACTCTTACTAGTTTTGAAGCAAAGATTAAAATTAGAGCAAAGCTAAGATGTCAGCTGTTTGGCTTCCCTGTTACTATATGCCAAGAGGTGGGCATTTCGATGACTAGGGAAGATTTTTTTGAAGGAGTGAACTTATCTTTTTTGTTTCCCCAAATGTCCCAGAATTATGTTGTGTTCTAATGTGAGAAATGGTCATTTCCCACTTCCATGGCTTGCCTAAAACAGCCTGGAGGGCCAAATGGGGAGGACTGATGGGACAGATTAGGCCAATGGCCAGACTGTTCCCACCAATTCTTTGGAGCAATACAACACCTGGGGCACTCTGGGAAGAAAAGGGTGGCTGTCAGCCACTGACATCAAAGAGTTCTGCCACCCTGACAGTTAAAGAGGCAGCAAGGGCAAAAGAGAAGAAGAGAGAAGCAGTTTCCTGGCACCTATCAGGAAGTCCCCTTGACTTTGTTCCAGTTTTGCCCCACCTTCTAGTTTTGTCTTCTTCAACTAGGACATGTCTGAAACCCTTCAGAGCATCTGTCAGTCATGATACACAGTAAGTGGACCAATTGCTTGACTCAGTATAAGGTAACTTCATAGTGATTCACATTACAAGAAGTTTGTCGCAAAGGTGGCTTTTTCTTTTCTTTTTAGTCTCTTGGAATTAAAATTATATTGTTCTGACAAATCCATCCAAGCCACTCTGAGCCTCTATCCATCAGAGAGTCTTGGCCATTTAAAACTGCCACAACTGTCTATTTATGTTTTCATTGTGTTAATAAAACCGATAGCTCTAGTAGCATTAATATACGATGAAAACATTTAAAAATCCAGAAAATTATTTCAGCCTGAGGGATCAGAACAATTTATGTCGAACTTGTCAGGCTACTGGAGCAAACTAAATGAGTCATCAGGAAATAATTTAGGTTTGTTTCATATAGCACTGAAGTATTTTTATGAACATTTAATCATGTATTCCAAGAGGCAGCGGCAAAGGCCTTTCCTTTATAATAATTAATTGAGGGTGGTGTAACACACATATCCAAATGATCTGTTGTGTATTCATTCTGGACTAGGTAGCATAAGTTGATATATCTTCCAATAGATCAGAGAACTTCTGGCCCAAGGGACAGATTAGACCCGGGAGGGGTCCTAATTTGATACTCAAGGCTATTCTCTCCAGAACATGCTCACTAGCCCCTCACATGATATTATATGTGATAACAGATGTGGGGCAGTTAAATTTATAGCTAGAAAGCAACAATAAGGGGCATTAAAGGTGGACTCCCAATTGCATTCCCTCCAATGTGACATGATCCAAATCCAAGACACCATTTTCCAGGTTCAAAATCCCATGCAAGATCACAGACCTGGGGAAAGTGGTTTTTCAGACATGGTGCCCCAAAACCTGGAGAACCCAAAAACACGTTTTGGGGGGGTGAGATCTTGGCACAAAACTTCGTGAGAACAAGTAGTCACCGTACTCTCACGGGGAAAAAACCCCAGGATATCCTCCTCCTCCTTTTCAAAGCTGTTGACAGGTGTGCAATTGCTCCTTATCAAGCGAGGCTTGCTGTCGGTGCTGATAAACTGATCGACAGCAAGCATTGATGAGAACAAGGCTTGCAAAGGATTGGCTGCACTAGAGAGTTCCCAATTTAGAACAGTGCAGCCAATTTCTTCCCGATGTAGGGCTTGCTGTAAGTTCAAGTGTTTACAACAGGCCACATGAGGAAATGCTTGGGCCAGCATAGGTAACAGCATTTGCATTTCTTTTCAAAATGAAATATGATATATACATTCTTTTCATTCAATAATAAAAAAGCCACTTCATTACGTGGGATGGGCAGATGGCAGCATCTAAGCCATTACACAATAACCTTGTTGTTCACCTCCCCGGAGTCCCAATACTAGACTAGGAAGGCACAATCATGTTTTCCAGCAATATTGGAGACAGCCATCTCATTCGCAATATGGCAGGCAGCTTCCTCTGCATTTTAGTTGGGCACCTGGGGAGCTGTTGTTGGAATATTGGACTATGTGGACCCTTCATTTGATTATGTATTCATATGAGCCTTGAAGCTAAAACCCATTTTCAGAAAATAAACCGTCATATGACATTTGATCAAAACATTGATCAAAGATAGGGGGAGGTATCACTTTATCATTGTCAGGTTTCTTTTAAGAAAATAATAAACTAAGATTACAATTGTTTGAATAAAAAAAGTTTGATCCAGGCAAACTTTAGTATGTTCAAGGCTTATTGAATTCAATAGGTTAGTGGGCTGTAAAGTTTTCCCCAGTAAAGATAATTCTAAAATTATATTTGAAATGGCATTTGAAATTGCTTAACTTTGGGTGCATTTTGCAGAAAGGATCCAGCTATTTATTTGGTTGAGACTATCCAAATAAAGACTGATATGAAACCATGTAACACGTGTGGTCTTAATAATCATGCCCATTTAGGAGCTACTAATGATATATGTTTTTATGTACATGTTTAAAATATTAAAATGTATCACCTTTTTATTTTATCTAGTCACATGCTAGTATATTATAAAGAATAAAGAGAAAAAGACATGTACAGAACTGTTCTAAATACTGTATCTTTGGATTATGGACAAGAGCGTCCCACTCAAAGGCTTGGGGCAGGTAGTAGTATTTAAAAGTACTGTATTCTGAATTAAGAATATAAATCACAGCTACCGCTCACGTTAAAAAGAGGAAATGTGTAGAGTTAGGGTGAACTGTGAAGAACCATCTAGGTAGTGCGAATTCCAAAAGTTTTTAATACTTCCAGTCACGTTCTCCTTTGGGGATACTCTCCAGGATACAGGTTGTTGGGGAACCCATGCTTAAAGGAGAATGAAATACTCAAGAAGATATTTCAGTAGCCAAGGCCAAGCTAGAAGAGTTTGAAATCAAGCTGTTGCAGTCTATACAGAATTCTTTGAACTGATGACTTCTCAAGCACCTGGCACCTTAATGGCAAATGCTATGAAATAAATATTTACTGGAATGTAAAGGACAATATATTATGTGGGCAAATAAAGTAGTTTGCTAACAAAACTGGATTTATCAAAACTAGATTCTGCACCAGAAAAGAAATTATTTCTCAGTTAAAATGACATATAGCCACCTGCTACCTTTCAGAGGATTTACTGTTTGGTTATGAACAAAACTGTTTTATGTCCTATTGCTAAATATATTTTCTCTCTTTGCAAACGAATATTTAAGAAAATAGTATCAGTCTGAGTCTAAAGTTTTAAAGCCTGTAAATCAATATATATGGCAAACTGGAGATCCAAGAAAAGCCCTGGGCCTAAATAAATCCATCATATATTGTGGGAGATTATATTTTAGTGTACACACATATACTGTGTCCTGGAATACCCAGACTGACCAAGAAAAAAAAGCTTTGGAAGGGTTAGTCAGTCACATCTTGATTTATTGGGCAACAAAATTGGCCATAAAACTACCTTTTACAGTGCTCAAGAGACCAAAGCATATAGATGTCATATTGAGTAATAACATCAGGATAATACCAAGGTCTTCAGTTGGTTTGCAGTTTTCATATGGATAAAACCAGATACAAGACACTTAATACCAAAAAAAAAAACCCAGGACATATTCTTCAAGTATTAAAGCACCTTGAAAGATGAATGTTCTTCCAAATAAGGCCCCAGTTATATGATATAGGGGATCTGAGAGCAACCAAAATACCATTTATTTTTTTCTTTTCCAATGCAGCAATGTGTATCTGTTTCATCATGCAAATATTGTCAGGAAACTTAATTCAGAAGTATTTCTATCATGTCCCTGTTTGTATGATGGATGATGCCCAACAATTCCCAAGAAGGAAATTCTATTGCTAACTCTCACGTGTGCCGGAAACCCTGGGCTGCCCATTTGACAACTGCAGAGAGGGGCTACAAGTTTCATAAGAAGTGAGGTTCTTAAACTGGCTTTAAACCATGAGCTACTTCCACCTACCTTGCACCATCCTCCTGATCACATGCCATGGCAAGCCAGAGTATGGCTTACCAGCATCCTGGACGACAGCTGTCAGGTTTGGCTCAGCATGTCCTCCAAACACGGGATCAAAGTTAAGGTCTCCTCTCCTCAACCATGAGCTGTAGCCATGGGATAAAGCTTCACTAGCAACCCTGGTTAAGCTAGAGAACCCTATCCCAGGTTCAGGCATGCTGAGCCAAAACATTAGCTTAGTGTTGTGGCTTGGTCCTAGCTAGGACTCCCGATTGTAGCCTGCCTGCACATTGGCCAATCGCAGGCAGGCTACTGTGCAGTGCCAAACCTTTCACATTTGTAACCAACACAGTTGCGGCCTAATTGACACAATGTATATACTCTTTGTCCTGTCTGCTTATTTCATTGCAATGAAGTCACAGGGCTATGGCATGCAATGGGGTGTTGTATGGTATATATGAAGGGTTGCATGCATACCCTGCTTGATACTGGTTTCTCTGGAGAATGGGAGTGTGTGTGTGTGTGTGTGTGTGTGTGTGTATGCACCAAAAGCCATGCTAGCAGAATCAGTAAGTAAAATCCTCCTTCAGATAAATAAATATAATCCTGAATCAGGTATTATTCCTGGTTACCACTAGCAAAAAAATCCATCCTATTTAATTGACTTTGCACTGTTGTATAAATAATAATAATAATAATAATAATAATAAAATTTTATTTATATCCCGCCCTCCCCAGCCGAAGCTGGGCTCAGGGCGGCTAACAACAATCAAAATAGTTCAACATTCTAAAACATTCATTATAAAATTAATTAAATCAAATTAAAATCAAATTAATGGCAACCATCAAGCAAAAATTTGTGCAGATTGCCAGAGGGGTCAGGCTGCGCCCTGACAAAAGGCCTGGTGGAACAGCTCTGTCTTGCAGGCCCTGCGGAAGGATGTCAGGTCCTGCAGGGCCCTAGTCTCTTGTGACAGAGCGTTCCAGCAGATTGGAGCCACGGCCGAGAAGGCCCTGGCTCTAGTTGAGGCCAGCCTAACCTCTCTGAGGCCTGGGTTCTTTAGGGTGTTTTTATTTGCAGACCGTAAATTTCTCTGTGGGACATACCAGGAGAGGCGGTCCTGTAGGTACGAGGGTCCTAGGCCGTATAGGGCTTTAAAGGTTAAAACCAGCACCTTAAACCTGATCCTGTACTCCACCGGGAGCCAGTGCAGCTGGTACAGCACCGGATGGATATGATCTCGCAGCGAAGACCCCGTAAGGAGTCTCGCCGCGGCATTCTGCACCCGCTGGAGTTTCTGGGTCAGTCTCAAGGGCAGCCCCACGTAAAGCGAGTTACAATAATCCAGTCTGGAGGTGACCGTCGCATGGATCACAGTGGCTAGGTCAGGGCGAGAGAGATAAGGAGCCAGCGAGAGAGATAAGGAGCCAAATAATATACCACAACAGTTTTAGAAATGCTTTGGGGCATTTTGTGGTGTTTTCTGTTGATAATGTGTATATAGCTCTAAATTGAGGTCCTCTTCCGAAGGAAGAAACTCACTTACAAATATTTAGTGTTTATTTTTCTACTGCTTAGTTGAATAGTAATTACTTGCGACTTGTATAATAGAAACATTTAATTTGTATACTCTGACTTATGGCACATACTTATTAAGGTGAGAGACAGCTTGGAGGATAACATCTTGTGACTTGGCTCTTATATTTCATATTCAATTGACAGTTCTTTCCACGTTTATGTGTCTGCAATAAATAAATCATAACATTTTTTTTCTCAGTGGAATCTTGGTGCAAAGTCAATCATCCAAAGAGAAGTGGAAAAACAAGTGCATCATCCACAGAGACGACCATCAATGGAAGCGCTAATAGAATTGCATGGCTTTTGATAGAATTCCAGCCTGATACTGACAGGTGATCCCGTACATGGGGGCATATATAGCTCCAGGCTTCTGTTATCATTATGTAAAGTTCTTGTTCTTTACACTCTTTGTGCTATTTCCTTGGAGACATGGTTTCAGATACAAAGTATTTTGTCAGAGTCTTATAATTATGAATTGAGCAGACTGAATCTCCCAGCTGTTGCAACTAACAGCAGCATTTAATTTGACAGTGAAGTCAGGGGTATTTTCTGCTTCTTGAATCTCAGCCAGCATTCATTATTAATTAGTATGAAATTTGAGAAGCATGTTGTTAATACACTCCTGCAACCGGTACAGTTTTAATGGTACAGTCTGGGTGTGACACTGACTTGTTTAAATAGTTTAAGTGCAGTACTTCATCACTCTGTGTCCCTGAAAGGTCACTTGCATAGGGTGCCCTGGCTCAATGTTCTGCAGATCCTTCTGTTTCCTGTTCCACTGCAGCCCTGTGCACCACATTCAACATTGTTTAAACCCTCTGATTTTTATTTTTATTTTGGTGGAAGGGATGTAGGGGGTTAAGTGTATGGAGTTCAGCAATTGCCAATAACTGATAAAACAATATATATCCCAAAAAATTTTAATATATTTATATTCCTTAGTAATACCAAAGGATGATGCAAACTTTCTTTTTTCAAGACTTTTATTAGTGATTTTACAAAGTACATAAGCCACTCAGATAGACATGGGGAAGTTACAACATATAATCACTCCCTGTGCTTATCTGTTTCCATATACTACACCTGTTGTAGAATACATCAATGTGTGTTGAGACTTGTACCCTTCATGGAAAAATGAATGCCTCTACTTTGGATTGCACACTCTGTAGTCCAGTATAAAGGCTGCAACCATCAAGTGGCAATTCGGAAGCTCACATTAGCTGAGCAGGGTTCCATTCACCCTATTCTGGTTCCCAAGCATGAGTGTTCAAACACACAGAGACATTATTCTGCAGCATCAGGTGGCGGGTTGCATGTGTGAATGAGCTATAACAGGACATGAGAAACTAACATCACTTCAAAACCACCCCATTAAAAAAATAAAAATAAAAAAATATGGAAGAGATTAAAAGAAATGAGTACTACCCTCCAAGCTATTTTAGGAAAATTCTAAAACAATGTGAAGACTATAACATTGGCTGCTTTTGTTGAGCTATTTCTTTTCTTCCTTTTCAATCTGATATGGAGTACTGTGATATCTCACTCTCTTTTTGCTGGGTAGTGGTGCACATTTTTCCTTTTCCTCTTTTACAAAAATGGATAAGAGAACATATACTATATCATATATGAACATCTCTGAATTTTTAAGAAAGTTCAAGGGAGTGGCAATATTGCTGCATGTCCTGCACATGGATGTCCTTGAGCTTATCCTTATTTCAACCCAAATCAGATTTGTTAACGTTTTCAGTAGTTACTAGGGGTGTGAATTGGCTCTGTGTGAGAGTTGGATAAAGAGGCAAACTGAGGTGCTCTGGGGATCTGCCCCTCTCTAAATGCTGAAGCATGATGTCAGTTACACACACCTAAGACAGGGACCTCCAGAAAGCCTTGCGTTACTTTGGTTCTATGCTGTTCTGTGCCATATAGCTGAACCTTACATTTCCCTATATATATGTTTTCCTATGTTTCTCTAGGTCCAAAGTGAGGCTGTTCAAAATGTCACCTGCAGAGCACTGAAGAAATATGGGTGATTCTTTGTTAAGCTGTAGCAATGGATTACTTTTTTAAAGACGTTAAAAGCTAAAATTGGCTTTTTGAAAACCCCATGTTTTTCTGCTTTAAGCAAAGCAACAACAATCAGAGCACTTCAGAACTCTATAGACAGCCATTCTAGACAGCTTCACATTGTACACTTGGTTGGATACCTTTAATGGTGTATCAGGAAGCCTGTAAACGTGTAAATGCCTAGGTCTGTAAGGGCTAGCAGAGGAAACAAACAGCTACCAAAAGGAAACTCCACATCTTACTTAATATTTGCTTTGTTTACAGATATGCAGACAAGAAGTCTTGCATTCTCAAGAAGTACTGAATTCTCAAAGAGCATTTTGCATAGCCTTCAACCTTTCTGTTTTTGGACTCTTTGGCTCTCCCAACAAAACAGACAAAGACACATTGTAGAGCACTGATCTGATATGTTCCCTTGCCAGTCAATTGTCATTCATTCAATAGCCACAACTGTTAAAGGATCTACAGATCTCTAGATCCAATTGTGTGCCACAGGCAAAACCACAATGATAAACCTAGTCAGAGTAATAAGATGGTCAAACTTTCAACAGTATTATCGGCCACAGGCTGTCTTCTCTTATGTTAGCATTTAATTAAATATGTCTGTAATATGGATGAAACTGAAATTGGAAACCAGGAAAGGTGTAGTTTCTTATTACCTGTTCCTTTTCATCCTGCACTTCGCTTTCCTGATGTTGCCTGGCAGGGTATCACATTTACACTCACTTTCCCCTTCTGAATGGGATTTATTCTCCGTATATTTGTATGAAGCATCTCATAAATACACAGAACTGTTAAATCTACCTCTTTTTATTATTAAGAGAATGTTGTTTAGGGGGCAGAGCACAATGGCCAGTTGGGTATGTAAGAAGTAAGGCATCCTGGCCCCAAGCTGTATAAAGTTTCGGGAACCAGAACCAGCATCTTGACCTTAGCTTAGTAGCTAATTGGAGGCCAGTGCAAGTCTTACATTTTCTGCCCAAACAAAAGTTGGTTTATGCTAGTGGGAACAGAGGAATAATGAAAAACCTCATAAAGTGAGGTTAAAACAGAGCAAATGGATCTGCACAAGTATATGTGACTGGTAGCTTCAACATCAGCTTCCTTGGGCAAGCACACTGAAGTATTTGAATCACTGAAGAAAGGCAAAGTTTAACACAATTATTTCTGTCCATCTTGCCTCCCTGCCCTCCATTATCACTTATCCAATTTCATTGGTTTTATAATCTAATCCTGGTTCCTGTGCAAAAGAGAGAAAAGGAGAGTGGAAACCGTAAAGAGACTCCCAACTCCTCTGTTGCACCGAGTATAATTTCCCCCCTTATATTGCCCTGTTTGCAACTTGAGAATTCATAAAAGCAGAGTGACTCAACTGAAGAAGAAAGGGTTGCAGGAAAAGCTAAGAAGAGTGCATAGCAAAGATACATTAATGCAATAAAATACATTAAGGGCCACCATCTTTGTCATTCTTTGTCCTCATCACAGCCATTTTATGCATTTCTGGCTCCCTAGCAGTTTGTCATTTTCATAAGTTATCCATTTAAGTATCATTAAGTGATTATTAGAGATTTCACTGAATTTTGCAATTACTTGGCTTAGAACCCAAACCCCAATAACTCATAATGGTAAGCTTTAAAAAGGAAGCAAACATTAAAGGCACCAAGATTCTTCTCCAGATTAAATTGGACTCTGAGTTGAAGAATTCTTCCTTTTCTCCCATGCACACACTTAGGTCACTGATAAATTGGTAGAAGTGTCTCCTTCCCATCTTTCTCAGGTTTTCTGGCACTTGGCCCATTATTGCAGCTATATTCTAGTAACTAGAGGATATATTCTAGTAACATGCTGTCACCACAAAAAGCAGCAACTGATATGTAAGGGTGCTTGAGAGCTCATGAAGGTTGGAAATTCACAGGGAGCTGCAGGTACAAGGTCACATCTCCATTGTGAAGGAGTGACATGCTTCAAAACATCAACTTCACACAGCAGAAACAAAGAAATATCTGAAATTAATAAATATTTTGTAACATTAATTGCCCAACACAAAAGGCATCGTAAAAAAACCTAAACACCTTGAAGCCCACAAACTGCAAGCCAGCAAAAAAATCATTTTAACTATATGACATTTGGAATAGAAGAAGGCCAGATCTGACGAGACCAGCTGCACCTCTTTTGGAAGGGAATTCCATTTAAGGAATTTGGTTTGGATCGTAACTGGACTCAGTAATTATCAAGCTGTGTCCTGACTATTTAAGGAAGATATTGGATTTACAGAATCTAGTTCAAATCTCTCTCTCTCTGACTCATCACTACTTAGTATACCTTATCATACTTGTATGATAATTTGAAATTCATCAATAGAGTTTTATTCTTGCACAGTTCCTCTGAGATCCTGTTAACTGGCGTCCACTTTGCCCAAAACATACTTGGCTTGTTGCTTTGAGAAAATTTGCTTTAAGACATTGCTTCTTTCTGTAGAAATGAAAGTTGAAAATACCATCTGACCATTTGTGTATTTCATTCTAGACACTAATAACTTTTTGACAGAAACAAACAAAAACAAAAAATCCTTCCAGGAGCACCTTAGAGACCAACTAAGTTAGTTATTGGTATGAGCTTTTTGTGTACATGCACACTTCTTCAGATACACTGAAACAGAAGTCACCAGACCCTTGTATATAGTGAGAGAGGGTGGGGAGGGGTATTACTCAGAAGGGTGGTGGGAATGGGTGATTGGCTGATAGGTGTGGTAAACCTGTTGACGACTGTTAATGACTGCAATTGGTCTTACAGGAAAAAGCAAGGGGTGAGATGGCTAAAAATAGCTTTATCATGTATAATGAGATAAGAATCCAATGTCTCTATTCAGACCAGGTCTCTCCATGGTTTTAAGTTTGGTAATAAGTTGCTATTCAGCAACTTCTCTTTCCAGTCTATTTCTGAAGTTCTTTTGTAATAAGACAGCTACTTTGAGATCTTGTATAGAATGTCCTGGGAGATTGAAATGTTCTCCTACTGGTTTCTCTGTCTTGTGATTCCTGATAGCAGATTTATGTCCATTTATCCTTTGGTGTAGGGTTTGTCCAATCTAGAGAGCTGAAGGGCACTGTTGACATTTGATGGCATACACAATGTTAGAAGATGAGCAATTAAATAGTCCTGAGATGGTATGTTTGATGTTGGTGGGGCCAGTAGTGGTGCTGTCCAGGTGTAAAGGTAAAGGTAAAGGTACCCCTGCCCGAACGGGCCAGTCTTGACAGACTGTGGGGTTTGTGCGCCCATCTCACATTTATTGGCCGGGGGCCAGCGCTGTCCGGGGACACTTCCGGGTCACGTGGCCAGCGTGACATCGCTGCTCTGGCGAGCCAGAGCCGCACACGGAACGCCGTTTACCTTCTCGCTGGTAAGCGGTACCTATTTATCTACTTGCACCCGGGGGTGCTTTCGAACTGCTAGGTGGGCAGGCGCTAGGACCGAACAGCGGGAGCGCACCCCGCCGCGGGGATTCGAACCGCCGACCTTTCGATCGGCAAGCCCTAGGCGTTGAGGCTTTAGCCCACAGCGCCACCCGCGTCCCTTGTCCAGGTGTAAGTGACAACAAAGTTGGCATCTGGGTTTATTGCGGGCTCTGGTACCAGTGTCCATGTTAAGTCTGCTTGTTGTATTGTTGTGGGTGAGGAGTTGTTTAAGATTGGGTGGCTGTCTGTAGGCAATGAAAGGCCTTCCTCCCAGAGCTTGAGAAAGAGAACTGTCATTGTCTAGGAGAGGATGTAGATCTCTGATGATGCATTGAACTGTTTTAACTTGGGATCTGTATGTGATTCCTAGCGGTGTTCGGTTATTTTCTTTTTTGGGTGTGTCTTGCACCATTTTTTTTTGACAGAAGTTGAAGAGACAATGTGTGTGGAATCCTTATGGAATAACTCATTCTCTGAATTACTAAAGATATCTGTGGCAAGTCCAGCTTGTCAAGACTGGCATATTCAGACACTTACGGAGGCATTCCTAAAAGCTCGTGAAGAACCCAGTTCACTTAAGCCTGCTGCCAGCCTGTGAGAGTAACAACAGCTACCTGCATGTCTCAGGGACAGATAGATCATCACATTAAAGGCATGCTAAGGGAGACCAGCAAGGTTTTGTACCATCCCCTTCATGGATGATTAATAATCCTTGCTATTGCAGGATGTGAGCAGGCATGGGATAAAATGAGGTGTTCTATTGGTGTTTTCTTAGTTTAGGCAGGGGTTCCATGTTTGTTTGTTTTAGAGGAGGAGGAAGATGGAGCCCTATTTCTATGTGAGCGAAGAGAACTCTATTTGGCTCTTATTTTGCATATGTAAGCCCAGAAGAATAGTAATACCCAGTTTAACTAGAAATGAGAGGAGGCAGTCTCATTTGGTTCCATCCACTTGTACTCTTGTTTCTGATAATTCTTTATAGGTTATCATATCAAAAGCTCAGCCGGTTAGAGCATGGCACTGATAACATCAATGATTGCAGGTTTGCTGCATATTGTTGCATATTCCTTTTTTTTAATCAATATTTTATTAAGTTTTAGCAATAAAAAAGTTCACATATTGTTGCATATTCCTGCATTGTAGGGAGTTGGACGAGACGATCCTCAGGGTCCCTTCTATAGGGACCAGTGGTGGACTTTGAGCTCTCAAATTTCAGCAGTGCTAAAATTTGGCACCCTCCCACATCTCTCTCATTACATTGTCCACAGCATTTTCATGGTGCAGCTGCACCAGTCAGCAACCTTAAAACCTTCTATGACAGGACATCCATTTATACTTTATATATAGGGAGTACTACATCTGCATAGGTATTTCAAAATAAAGTTTGTAGCACCTACTTTTGTTCTTGCAAATTATAACCACAGGGTATTATGCTTTAAATGGATAAGTTATCTCCTAATTACACATTATTACCAACATCTTATCCTAAATCATGATAATCTACATCATTAACATTGTTAAATAACAACCCCATTAATGGTCTTAGGAGACTAATTGCATCCAGTTGTTGGTGATGATGCCTTTATGCTTAAGTATGAATACTTTTAGATATAAGATACTCATTAGCATTGATTAAACAATGCGGATGCAAATAACTGCCAGAACTATATAAGCCCCAAAGCAGCATTTGTTGTTTTCAAACAGTGATTAGCAAGACCTAAGTAAAATGTTAATGAAAGCAGATTACATCTTAAGGGGAAGGGGGGGAAACTTGTATGAATGAGTTGTTTTTTCCTTATCTTTTCCCAGCATATGGTTTACCTTCTGTAATGGAGAGGCAGCTAATTTATAAATGGGAGTCAAATGGGTCTGGTGGGCTCCCATTGTACTTGGAAGGTAGTAGTTCTGGGACCCAAATTAATAGGGATGATACAGGAGTTGTACTGGACCATAGATACATTAATAAATATACATTTTTATTGTTACATCAATTAACATTATAATCACAAGCCAAATGTCCATATAATTTAGTTTCCCAGCTGGGCATCACATCCTTTTGGTGACATGCTAGCACTGCAAGAGGAACCATTATATTTAGCTGTGATCATCAACATCTTTGCACATTTCCTGTATGTTGAGAATGCCATATAATTTTGTAAAGATTTCTCTACAAAATGTGAGGGAAGGTTTCTAAAAGAGACCTTTCCAAATGTTAGCAGAAAAGTGTCTTTTGTTTAGCCTCCAAAAAGCAACCATCTGACTCAGCCTGGGACTCGAGACCCAGAAAAATATAGGAAAACAGATGATAGTGTAGGACTGGTTTGTGACTGCTTTCCTGCCTTTGGAGTGATGGCCAGCAAACTCAGAAAACTACAAAGAAAACTACACCAGGAACAGTTACAGATAGGTAGCCGTGTTGGTCTGCCATAGTCAAAATAAAAAAATTCCTTCCAGCAGCACCTTCAAGACCAACTAAGTTAGTTCTTGGTATGAGATTTCGTGTGCATGCACACTTCTTCAGATACACCTTCCTACTGGAAGGAATTTTTTTATTTACACCAGGAACACTCATTCTGCATTTTCTGATGGCATATATGAGTCATTATTTGATGCCGTAGTCACTGAATAAGCATACATGTGAAAACCCTTAGTGTGGAATAGTCTAGTATTAAAAGAGTCCAGTTTTTAACTTCAATGAAATGTTTCAGTGAAAGATGCTCTGAAATGCTGTGTGTATGAGAGAGGGATAAGGAAGGAAGGAAGGAAGGAAGGAAGGAAGGAAGGAAGGAAGGAAGGAATGCTAGTATAAAAACAGTTACCCCCACCTTTCCACAAAACAGTATTTTTTTTAATCCAAACATAGCTATTCTCTGCCTCCATAGTCCGAGGCAGTAATGCTTCTGAATACCAGTAGCTAATAACCACAGGTCCTCCTTATGGATTTCCCACAAAAATATGATTGGCCACAGTGAGAACAGGATGCTGGACCACGCGGGCCATTGGCTTGATCCAGCAGGCTCTTCTTATGTTCTCAGATTCTTTTATATCTGCATTTTCCCAATAACTATTTTTTAATAAACCATGTAGCATACTTTTCTTTCAATCCATGTTTTTCACAAGCAGGGCTTTTTTCAGCCGTAACTCTCCTTAACTCAGTTCTGGCACCTTTCAGTGGGCGCCATTACCATTATAAGAGAACAAGGGAGGCATTCATAGTGAGTTCCGGCAACTCTTTTTTCTATAAAAATAGCACTGTTCATGAGATTTCGGCATTGCAAGAGGTTGAACTACGTGGCCCTCAGGGTCCTTGCAACTCTACAGTTCTATGATTCCGTGATGACATTCTGTTCCTTCATGTGACTGGGAGCGGGGGCCGAGACCACATAACGCCGGTCTTGAAAGACCTACATTGGCTCCCAGTACGTTTCCGAGCACAATTCAAAGTGCTGGTGTTGACCTTTAAAGCCCTAAACGGCCTCGGCCCAGTATACCTGAAGGAGCATCTCCACCCCCATCGTTCTGCCCGGACGCTGAGGTCCAGCGCCGAGGGCCTTCTGGCGGTTCCCTCATTGCGAGAAGCAAAGCTACAGGGAACCAGGCAGAGGGCCTTCTCGGTAGTGGCGCCCCCCCCCTGTGGAACGCCCTCCCATCAGATGTCAAAGCGATACCTGACATTCAGAAGACATCTTAAGGCAGCCCTGTTGAGGGAAGTTTTAAATGTGTGATATTTTAGTGTTTTTTGGTTTCTATGGAAGCCGCCCAGAGTGGCTGGGGAGGCCCAGCCAGATGGGCAGGGTACAAATAATAAATTATTATTATTATTATTGTTATTATTATTATTATTATTATTATTATTATTATTATTATTATTATTATTATATGTGTCCGCATGTGTCAGTGATTGCATGCTTACAGGAGAAGCACATGTTTTCTTCTTGAATCAAGAGGACAGCTAGAATGAGAGAGTGGGAAATCCCACTGGACTTTAGATGTGTCTTTCTTTAATTTCCATTTACTGTAGTTCTCTGTAGTGATATTATTTGTTGTTATCTGTATCTGTATCTTCCTCAGTTGTTCCCAAATTTATTTCCCCTTCAATTTGCAGTTGTACCCAAGCCCATGTACTTATTTTTTAAAGTCCCTTAAATGATCTTCATGAGATTTTTAGTTTGTATAGCTTGCAATTTGTTGCCCAACGGACTTCTGTTGTTGGAATAATGAACTTCGTAGGGCAAGCTCAGTACTTTTCCAGACAACACTTTGTGTTATTGTTCCATTACTTTATTCCATCAACCAGTTTCTCTATGAATAATACAGTGTTTTATCATTCCAGGAACTGTGCCTTCAGAGGATTAAGCAGCTTTTGGGCCTCTTCAACAGAAATGGACCTAAGGCTTATTCACAACCTCACCAAGTTATCGTCTTATATTGACAACTGCACCAACATTGAAAAATGGGCGTGAACTAAGGGTAATTTTAATTGCCATTTTTAATGCCTTAGCTGTAAGGCTGAATGTTATTTCCAAAGTGAACTAATGCAATGACACATGTCACAAATGCAAAAAAAAATATTATATGGCCTTGGTGGCTAAGAGTACCTCTTTCCCTCTATGGTTGGTTCAAATCACCAACTGGGATGTCCTAATCACTAAGGTGATTTGGAAACTTCAGCTGGCAATCACCTGATTACTGAGTGGGAATCCATTTAGATTATACACAACTTTTTCATTTCATTTCACTTTTAATTTGTATACCATCTTTCTATAAAACTATACACAAGGCAGTTTACAACGACAAAATATACAACAAAGAACACACACCATATAATAATCTGATCCAATACAAAACATAACTTTAAAATGGAATGACATATCAAATAAAGTAATTTTCAGTAATCTATTAGAATATAAGAGTACAAAACAATTAACGCTCAAATAATAAATAAACAAACTCACTCTTCACAATTACAATAAATAATTAGTAAACTATGATCTATAAAGATAACTGCAAGTCACAATGCAAGTCACAATGAATAACATACCACAATACATACAAAAACATGTAAAAGGATCCAATTGAGAAACAAAGACACACAATTTATATAATTTTTAAAAAATGAAAATTCCTGAATTCCACTTCTCCCTTCTAAGTGAACAACAATGACAAAAAGCACTTCCCACCACCTTGGTGAAGTTTATTCTAGTTTCTCATGTCCAGAAATAATTTCATGGAGAATAAAACTATCAGTATCTAGTGTTCAGTCTCCACTGCCGGAAGTACTGTGCCTCTGAAGAGCATTTGCTGGGAATCACAAGTGGGGATTGTACTGTTGCCCTCATGTCCTGGTTGCAGACATGGGGCTGGCTTCTGTCAGAACAGGATGCTGGACTAGATGAGCATATGATTTGATCCAGCAGAGCCCTTTTTATGATTTTACAATAGTATACAAATATGTTATCTTAAATGTTATTGTTTGTGCAGTAGAGATGCACGATTCTACATATTCTTTCTTAGAAAGTTGTGAACATAAGATTCTGTTATCTTTCATTCCCCTGTGTGTCCCACCCATTTTTTTCCTAGTCTAAACTTTACAAGAACGTTTTCACTTGTCCTCATATATTACTTTAATGATACTTCCCTCTTGATTGCAGGATTTATCAATGACAAAACATTGACTGACAAATAGTTTTGTATATTTATGCAGACATAGTAAGGCAGTATCTAATAACAGCAAACATCTATACATGTAGTGCTTATCAAAGATGTGATTTAGGATATTGATTGGATGGAAATTTCATTTCCCTCTAATGATTAAGATTTATTAGTTAAATGCATCAGGTTTTTTTCCTAGCTCTAAAATATTTGCTATTTAAAGAGAAATTGCTCTTTAAGGTTTTGTAAAGCTCTCAAATGGGTTGTGTCCACTGAGTCCAATGGAACAATGAATTTTTTATAGTTACTACTTACTGCCTTAGTGGCTGGCAGGTAATTACATATCATCAAGGAGGAGGTTGCTCAAGGTTCATGTATCCTATAATTCTTCACTATCTTTCCCATGCAGACATTTGCCCTAGAGGATATCAAAAATTTTATGGTGTTTCCTCTGTAAAGATTCAACCACTGCAAGTGAGTTATGTGCTCATTTCTGCAAAGCAGAATGAACAACACTAATGTGATTTTAGACGGCAGATTCATTTTCAGAATGATGATGATGTGTCCTTATCTTTTAGAAGTTCCTTCTGTGCAAATCTAAGGCAGATGAGAAATCATTCAAATTGCATTTCAGAATTTAACTTTGAAACAAATGTCATCTGTAGTATATCTGCTTTTTAAAGAATACTGCAATGGGCATCTCTTACTACAGCTTAGATGCTCCACAGTTCCATGGCATGTGGTGCTGAGTATAGCTTGGAGTGTAGAAATGGCCTCCTTGTAGACCCCACCTTGCTTCATGGCATGCAAAACTTTAACTTGACTGAATCAACCTACATCGCAGTTGATGTTCAGGTTGTCTTTGCAACATCCCCAGGGGAAGATATAACTGAGGTTAAAAAAGGTAAAGGTACCCCTGACCGTTAGGTCCAGTCGTGAACGAGTCTGGGGTTGCGCACTCATCTCACTCTATAGGCCGAGAGAGCCAGCGTTTGTCCACAGACAGCATCGGGTCATGTGGCTAGCATGACTAAGCTGCTTCTGGCGAACCAGAGCAGCACATGGAAACGTCGTTTACCTTCCCGCCAGAGTGGTACCTATTTATCTACTTGCACTTTGACAAGCTTTCGAACTGCTAGGTGGGCAGGAGCAGGGACCGAACAATGGGAGCTCACCCCGTCGCGGGGATTTGAACCGCCGACTTTCTGATCAGCAAGCCCTAGGCTCTGGTTTAGACCACAATGCCACCTGCATCCCCCTATAACTGAGGTTAGTGGAGCCATATTGATGAAGCAAGGGCAAGGTCTTAGATACAGCAAAACTTTTCATCTAGCAGGTCTGGAAAAGGGTACAAGGACAATAATTGAAAAGCTGGGTTTGTTTTTCTCATCTACGGAGGTCCTTCCTTACCCAAATTTTTAGAAAGCTATGAAAATAAGTAACAATAGCATCCAATAAGGGTTCTTATTAAGAATGGTAGTCACTGTTGGCTCAGTTTGAGTTGAACTGTCCTCATTTCTGTCACTGAGAAAGCCACAATAACTCTCTTAGATTCAGTGTTGTGCAGTTGGCAGGAGATGACCTGCTCATGAGCTTCCAGTAGGCATCTTGTTGGTTCTTCTGTGAGCAGAACACTGGATTAGATTTTCATGTTCTAATCTCCTTGGGGGGGGGGGCAGGATTTACCTACCAGTAGTTCTTGTAGATGATAGATAGATAGATGATAGATGATAGATAGATAGATAGATAGATAGATAGATAGATGATAGATAGATAGATGATTGATTTATAGACAGACAGACAGACAGACAGATAGATAGATAGATAGATAGGTAGATAGATATATGATAGATAGATAGATAGATAGATAGATAGATAGCATCATGTACTTTGCTGGTACCGTATAGTCATTAAAAAAAATATTAATTAATTAAAATTATATCATGCTCTTCCCCCACAGAGAAGTCTGGGGCAGCAAACAATAAGTGATAAAACAAGAAAAACATATTTTCTTTTTTAAAAATTCCAATGCAGATGCAGATTTGGAAACATCTCAGATTAAAAAGCTTGTTGAGAGAGGAAGATCTGCAGTAGGTGCTGAAGTGACAGCAGGGACAGTCTTAATGTGTTCAAACAATTAGGAATACTGTTTGGGTAAGCACAACTGAGACAGTGATTGTCCTACTGTGTGAGAGAGTATTCATATCATTATTTTATGATGATATTTTATTATCATTGTGTGAGTAAAGTTTGGCCAATTTAGGCATTCTGAAATATGAAATGCTTTGAAGATTCCATTACATATAAATTCATTATATGAATAGTTTTAAAAACTGACCTACTTTTCTCTTTGTTTTCAATCTGAATGGAGGGAAATGCAATTGAAGTGAAAGCTTACTGGAGATTGCTGGTTTAGATTTTATATCTGGTGATATAATTTTGATAAATTATGTATCCTCTCTTCTGCAGTAATCTAGGACAGGAAGTGGCAAACTATGCCAGGTATTAAAGCCCATGAGGAGTGTGCACAAGCTGGGTACAAAGCTTTCTGTAGCATGAACCATTAAAAATAATCAAGTGGGGCATTTTGGGACTATAAACAAGCTCACATAGGATTTCAAAGGTCATTCAGCGGGTCATCTGATTTGGCTGAACAAACATACAAAGGAAGTATTGATAACAGTATCTAGGCTTCTCCACCCTCATCTCTGATATCCACATGTTGTTCTTTGACAGAATTATTGATTAGGAAATGCATACAATACATTTGAATTGAATTACCCATAACTTGACTGACTGGTCTTATGGAAAGTAATGGGCACATTGGAGAAGTGTGACCTCCCTGCTTGCTCCTTCCTTTTGCTTTGGTTAGAAGGTGTGGAACTGGGCTTCTCCTGCTGTGCCTCTGGCCCTTTCAAACTCCATCTTGGGCAAATCAGATTGTTCCAATCCTTATACTTCTTTCAATATAACATAACAATTTCATCTGCTGAGGCATTTTATCAACATGTGATGACTGTGTTATTCTTTGTGTATATAAACTGATGCATTAAAAAATAAATTGTGAAGACTTTTGGAAAGCTTTATTTCATTTCATTTTAGGGGCCATCTCAAGGTACCATTTCAAACACTTTGTTGATTAGAAGAGTGACAAAAACAGCATAAAAAGTAATAAAATTAATTAACATTACTCCCAATATTCTTGTGTGAATTTTGACTCCCTATTACCATAGACCCCCTTCATGGATCACTGCCTTGCCATGGCAAAAGGGCTTGAATAACTCAGAGAAGCTATGAGCTATGCTGTGCAGGGCCACCCAAGATGGACAGGTCATAATGGAGAGTTTTGACCAAACATGATCCACCTGGAGCAGGAACTGGCAAGCCACTCCAGTATCCCTGCCAAGAAAACTCCATGGACAAAGACAACAGGCATATAAAAGTTATGATGCTGGAAGATGAGCCCCTCAGGTCAGAAGGCATCCAACATGCTACTGAGGACGAGCAGAGGACAAGTAGATTCAGAGCTGATAAAGCGGTTGGGCCAAAGCCGAAAGGTTGCTCAGTTGCGGATATACCTGGAAGCGAAAGGAAAGTCCAATGCTGTAAAGAAAAATATTGCATAGGAACCTGGAATGTAAGAACCATGAACCTTGGTAAGTTGGATGTGGTCAAAAATGAGATGCCAAGAATAAATATTGACATCCTGGGCATCGGTGAACTAAAATGGACGGGAATGGGTGAATTCAGTTCGGATGGCCATCATATCTACTACTGTGGGCAAGAATCCCGTAAAAGAAATGGAGTGGCCCTCATAGTCAACAAAAGAGTGGCGAAAGCTGTACTGGGATGGAATCTCAAAAATGATAGAATGATCTCGATACGAATCCAAGGCAGACCTTTTAACATCACAGTAATCCAAGTTTATGCACCAACTACTGGTGCTGAAGAAACTGAAATTGACCAATTCTATGAAGACTTACAACACCTTATAGAAATGACACCAAAGAAGGATGTTCTTCTCATTATAGGGGATTGGAATGCTAAAGTAGGGAATCAAGAAATAAAAGAGATAAAACAAGCTGGTAATCACAAACACTCTTTTCCAACAACACAAGAGACAATTCTACACATGGACATCACCAGACGGGCAACATCGAAATCAGATTGATTATATTCTCTGCAGCCAAAGATGGAGAAGCTCTATACAGTCAGCAAAAACAAGACCCGGAGCTGACTGTGGCTCAGATCATCAGCTTCTTATAGCAAAATTCAAGCTTAAACTGAAGAAAGTAGGGAAAACCACTGGGCCGGTAAGATACAATCTAAATCAAATCCCTTATGAATACACAGTGGAAGTGAGGGACAGGTTTAAGGATTTAGATTTGGTGGACAGAGTGCCTGAAGGACTATGAATGGAGGCTCGCAACATTATACAGGAGGCAGCAACGAAAACCATCCCAATGAAAAGGAAATGCAAGAAAGCAAAGTGGCTGTCCAACAAGGCTTTACAAATAGCGGGGGAGAGAAGGCAAGCAAAATGCGAGGGAGATAGTGAAAGTTACAGGAAATTGAATGCAGATTTCCAAAAAATAGCAAGGAGAGACAAGAAGGCCTTCTTAAATGAGCAATGCAAAGAAATAGAGGAAAACAACAGAATGTGAAGAACCAGAGATCTGTTCAAGAAAATTGGAGATATGAAAGGAAGATTTTGTACAAAGATTACCATAATAAAGGACAAAAGTGGCAAGGACCTAACAGAAGCAGAAGACATCAAGAAGAGGTGGCAAGAATACACAGAGGAATTATACCAGAAAGATATGGATGGCTCATACACCCCAGGTAGTGTGGTTGATGACCTTGAGCCAGACATCCTGCAGAGTGAAGTCAAATGGGCCTTAGAAAGCATGGCTAATAACAAGGCCAGTGGAAGTGATGATATTCCAGCTGAACTATTTAAAATTTTAAAAGATGATGCTGTTAAGGTTATACACTCAATATGCCAGCAAGTGTGGAAAACTCAGCAGTGGCCAGAGGATTGGAGAAGATCAGTCTACATCCCAGTCCCAAAGAGGGGAGGGCCAAAGAATGCTCCAACTACCACACAATTGCACTCATTTCACACGCTAGCAAGGTTATGCTTAAAATTCTACAAGACAGGCTTAAGCAGTATGTGGACCGAGAACTCCCAGAAGAGCAAGCTGGATTTCGAAGGGGCAGAGGAACCAGAGACCAAATTGCAAACATGTGCTGGATTATGGAGAAAGCTATAGTTTCCGAAAGACATCTACTTCTGCTTCATTGACTATGCAAAAGCCTTTGACTGTGTCGACCACAGCAAACTATGGCAAGTTCTTAAAGAAATGGGAGTGCCTGATCACCTCATCTGTCTCCTGAGAAATCTCTATGTGGGACAAGAAGCTACAGTTAAAACTGGATGTGGAACAACTGATTGGTTCCAAATTGGGAAAGGAGTACGACAAGGCTGTATATTGTCTCCCTGCTTATTTAACTTATATGCAGAATTCATCATGCGAAAGGCTGGGCTGGATGAATCCCAAGCCGGAATTAAGATTGCCGGAAGAAATATCAACAACCTCAGATATGCAGATGACACAACCTTGATGGCAGAAAGTGAGAAGGAATTAAAGAACCTTTTAATGAGGGTGAAAGAGGAGAGCGCAAAATATGGTCTGAAGCTCAACATCAAAAAAAGAAGATCATGGCCACTGGGCCGATCACCTCCTGGCAAACAGAAGGGGAAGAAATGGAGGCAGTGAGATATTTTACATTCTTGGGCTCCATGATCACTGCAGATGGTGACAGCAGTCACGAAATTAAAAGACGCCTGCTTCTTGGGAGAAAAGCAATGATAAACCTAGACAGCATCTTAAAAAGCAGAGACATCACCTTGCCAACAAAGGTCCGTATAGTTAAAGCTATGGTTTTCCCAGTAGTGATGTATGGAAGTCAGACCTGGACCATAAAGAAGGCTGATCGCCGAAGAATTGATGCTTTTGAATTATGCTGCTGGAGAAGACTCTTGAGAGCCCCATGGACTGCAAGAAGATCAAACCTATCCATTCTGGTGCCCTGACTGCTCATGAGAAAAGAAGACTCCCTGGAAAAGACCCTGATGTTGGGAAAGATGGAGGGCACAAGGAGAAGGGGACGGCAGAGGATGAGATGGTTGGGCAGTGTTCTCGAAGCTACCAGCATGCGTTTGACCAAACTGCAGGAGGCAGTGGAAGACAGGATTTCCTGGCGTGCTCTGGTCCATGGGGTCACGAAGGGTCGGACACGACTAAACGACTAAACAAGAACAACAACAACAACATTACCATAAACTGAGATGAAACATAGTTGCCACAGCAGTTTATGTTCCAAAACCACATTCCATTTTACAAAGTTCCCATTGACTTCACTGTGTCATACAGAAAAGATAGATGCTTTTTCCTAAATATATTGCGGGTGTACGATGAGGTCATCAGATTTGACCTCACAATGCCTTTTAAGTTGTAAATGTTAGCAGAAAATACATAATTCAGGGATCTACAACTGTCTGACGGTGTTCTACTACATTATTTATATAAAGATCTAATGCCCATTAATCCTTATCGTGCACAATGACTGTACATCTATCTCCTTAGTGCAAAGTTGTGTTCAGCACTTCCACAGTGAAGTAATCGGTTTAGAATGTATATTTACAGGGCTGAATATGCCAATTAAGAAGCAGGAAACTTAACATTTATATGCTTTTACATCTCATTCTTCTTGAAGGGCATTCTGATTTAAGCTAATGAAGATAAAGTACTTCCCTCTCTCATCTGTTTCACAATCAGTTTTGTTTGTTAAAGCAGAAATTGGAAGTTAGAAAAAGTGTAAAGGATTAAAGTTTATTGCTTTAGCTTCAATGAGAATGTTATCAGAGCATAAAACAGGCAGATAATATTGTCTTCCCCCCACAGTTTCAATAAAGCAAATTTAGTGTTTTAAGTTGAGTTTTTTAACTTCAGAAGGTCCTTATTTCACAGAGTTGACCAAAATTAGAGTACCATGTTGAGCTATTACAGACAAAAAAATTTCCAGGGTTAGTAAAATAATCAGGTCAAATAAGTGTTTACAGTGCAGGTTTTGAGATTTCAATTTACACAGTAATATCCTATGACTGGATAGTCAAGAACAGTTTTTAAAAGGTAAAAATGTGGGGGGTTTTGGGGGGGTGGGTTGCAGAAGCATGGTACGATGTCACATTTGTCTCTGTCTGCAGATTGCTTCAATCATAAGGGAGTGGAGAAAGCAATTGCAAACTTAATTAGGTTCAAGCTTTGCTGTATGAAAGTGTATTGAAATACTTAGACATGCTAGAATGAAGAAGCAATGGGCTTTATTCCATCTTAACAGATAATGCCTGTGATTTCTAAGACTTTGACTCAGTGCAGACAGAAAACTGGATCCCTAGAACTGAAGTTTATAAAATGGGCCCCAGCTTCCAGAATACCCTTCCCTCTTCATCAGTCCTCCCCTCTCTGTACAAATTCCCCTTTCCCTTCCTTTGTTAGCCTTAACCATGGTGTCTCATTGTGCTTGAACCAATCCTAATAATGATTAGGGCTAAACAGAATTTCCATCTGAATCAAGGATTGTAAGCTCTCACCAAACCCTGGCCTTCTTTCCTGGCTAAATGGATGCAATTCTTGCTAAGCCTTATTCATCGTTAGCTTTGGTGCACATACAACACTGGGCAATGGCTAATGCACACAAGGCAATGATGGAATTTGCTCAAGATTGGAGAAGAGACGGATGAAGGATCTTTGCTTTATTGAGACAATTTAAAATGACTGGTTTGCAGGGAACCAGCATTATGTTTGCATGGGACACATACTTCCAGTCCCGGCAGTCTTCAGCATCATTGCTCCACTCCAGATACATAATCCGAGACCTGCTCTGCAAGAGATATCTGAAAAGCTTTGAGCGTTCATTAATTTCATTGTCATTTAAAGCTAAGAGTTAGTGATGGGCATGTTCTCAGAAGCCCCTCTTGGATTAATCTGGAAATTACCCAAGATCTTCACATCAAAATAATAAAAAAATCAGGTTTGAGAAGCCAAACAAGCAGCAACAATTGGAGGAGTGCCTTGGCTTCCACTGTGTTTGGCAAGAGCCGAGGTGTTCCTGTGCACCAGTTTCCCATGGCATGGGGAAAAGCCAATTGGCAACACTTGGAGGAGTACCGGAGCATGGCAGGCCAGGCCAGAAGTCGATGATTCCCCTTTGGACAGGGGTGAAAAAAAATGGAACAGGCCTTGCCTGCCTTTTCGGTGTGAGTGGTTGGAAGTCTAACATTAAAATCACTTTGATTTATATCATTGATATGTCATAATGATCATGTTTCGTTTGGCCTCCAGCAACCATTCAGTGTTGTGTTAAATTCATGGAAAGAACCATATCTCAGACTGTTTCTTGCCATCCCATGAAAGATAGACCATTGAGGTCTTTCTGTGGGAGGCAATCTCTAAACAGGCAGCAGTGAACAGCATGGCAGTTAAGCCCTTAAGTCTAAATGGAGAGTCTGGATTGGCATCTAGTGAAAGAAGGGCCAGAGCAGGGTTTGGGTTCAATGGTTAATCAATAACATTAGAAACTATTAAAAATGCTTTGCCCAAGCCCACTAAGCTCCCACCATCAATGTATGAGGTCCCCTCCTATTGCCACCAGCATTGGGATGTTGCAGAGGTGGCACAAGAGAGCTTGACTGGATTCCAGTGCCAGTGAAACACTACCTTCATAAGATGTTTCACCCATAATTTAATCAGACGTCTTCATCTGTTGTTATGCCTAGGTCATTTCCCCATGCCTTGTGCATGCCATTTGCATTTCCTACCTTGTAGTCCAACCCCTCTTTATACTGATTCTAACCAGTGGCTCTTCAGGATTTCTGAAAGTGGACTTTCCTGGTGGGACATTCATAGCCCTAACTGCAGATGCTGGGGCTTGAACCTGGGACATTCTGCATGCAAAGCAGATGCTATGTCACTGAGCTACAGCTGAGGGTTGTTGGTTTTCCTTGCTGAGGACCAATAAGGGATAAGCCCATCTCCTACCTACACCTTGAATGGGGCTAAAGGTGCTTCCGTAGGGAGAGAAAAAAAATAGAAGGGTTCATCTAAGGAAACTTTTCTTCTATGCAATGTAAGAGTGCTCTGTTCCTCCATTTCTTTGCATAGGAAAAATAGGCAATTGATCACCTACTTTGATTTTAATATGAGCTGGAAAATAATTCAGGTATTTCTAAGCCTCACCTCTCTTTGGAAGCAGGCTTTAACGAGTTCCCAAAGTTCTTTTCCAAATGTGGCTCGGGAGAACTTCTCTGGCAGACTCCGTAAGAATATTTGGGGCCTAAAGGATATTTTCTGCAGTTGGTTTTTTTTGTTTTTAGGCTGGCCTGACATTACAGCAAACCATTTACCTCAGAAGCATTTGCAGAGGGCAAGGTGCCATACTCAGTTTTAAAATTGCACTTTAGTTTGTTCCAGCCAAGCTAAATATACCTTCACCATGACATTATGGGCAAGATGTGCATTTCAAGTAGGGAAACAAGTATCTTGTAGATAATAATAAAAATATATCCATGTAATGGCCATTTATTTTTTTCCATTATTCTTTCCACACCTGTCCTACCTCTTATATCCAATGGCAGTCAGAATCTGAGAAATACTAAGATGAATATATTATAACGCAAGAAATATGCCTTATTACAGGGGCGAATTTATGGCAGTGCCAGTTTCCCTGCACAGGAACCAAATGGAGGGGATGAGAGGGGAGTGGTGAGATCGGTTCCCTCACTCAGTAGGTGGACTGAGAGGTAGGACTATCCCCATCCCATGTCCCTCTCTTATGCATGGTAACAGTAAGGCAGATAGTGAGACTGGAAGCCAATGGTGAATGATTTTCGTTAGGAGTTGACAGCTTTCTCTCTTTTTTGGAGAAAAGAGGAGGCAATTTCTAAACTTTGAATTTTTCTTTATGCTTGAGAAAGATGGATAGAAAATCCAAAGAGCTCCCTCTGACTTTCTTTGTGAATTTTATTTTTCCTGGGAGGGAGAATCAAGCTGGGGGGAAGGAGAGGAAAAATGGAGAGGAGAGGCTAGGATAGGAGAAGACATGGGGAGAAGAAGGGAGTGCCAGCCTCCTGTTGCACCATCTGGGGGAGGGGCATAAAATTTTGGCCTCTCATGGGATGCCATATTACCAAATTCCACCCCTGCTTATTATAATCTTCCTGTGACTAAATGTAAATAATGTTGGCCAGATCATAGCTCTCAGATTCTTAAGGAAGAATTTGTTCTATGCAGAATTTGTTTTCTGAAATTTAAGAGATTAAGAAGGGAAAATGTATTGTTACAGCAAATGTTCTCCGTAGGAGTTGTTTAGCAGATTATTTCTGAGTAACAACACTATAGATTTCAGCTACAAGAGCCATTAACACAACTGTAAAAACCTGCCTGAAGGGCAGCTTTCTATAGTTACCACAGGGAAAAAAGAATTGCTTTACGTAGATCAATTTAGTGTCTTCTAAACACTGTATGTTGAATGTTGGGTCTCTTCTGATGATTCCAGTTACAGAGTCTAGAGTATAATTGTGCCTGTGGTCTAGTCATCATTGAGATGGTAGTCCATTTTCTGGGCTCCTGAGAATGCTGGTGGATACTCATGTGACTGAATGCTAGTTTTACAAAAATTACCTCTAGCATTCTCCCTCACATTTGGTTTTCTGTCTGCAGGGATTTAGATGAACCAATTGGCTGTCTCGATTTAAGGCAGCTTCATGTATTGGTTCTAATTAGTAGATCTGGCAAGAGTAAGAAGAAGAGAAAAAACACTGACTTGGGATAGATGGGATTGGTGTCATATGACAATTGGAAAAAAAACTTCCTACAAATGTAATTTTCTTTGGGGTGCTATATCATATGACCAGGCTTTACTAATGCAGATTACATCAACTGGCACAGCAGGATCTTTCCTTTTGTTTCTTTGTTTGAACATCTGGCAGACTCAGGTTCTTGCAACCAGCAATTTATACATAGTTTGTGCAAAGCAGGTTAAATACATAATACATTTACAGATATTTTCTTCTTCATACTCTGGAATTTCATGTAGTAACATTATTTCACTGGCACATTGTGCTGTGGCATATTTGAGAAATGTCCTCATAATAATTCACCAGGAAGTAGTGAAAAATTACAGAGATCCTGAAGAGACAAGTAAAGAAAATAAGTCAGCAATTTGATGCATGCTTGCTTGAGAATACATCCCAATGCACACAGTATGACTTATTTCTAAGGAAACATTCATTGGACTTGGCTGTACAAATGTTATGCCAGAGCAAGCCTTATTTAAATCATTAAAGCAAAACTGGACAGTTTGGAGTCAATGAAAATTGTATTCTTGAATAACTAGAAAACATAATATGATTATAATTAAAATAGACTTTCAAAGAAAGTTTGTGAAAATGCTAGTTGATGAATGCCTTTTGTTGTGCCTAATATTATCTACAACAAGTATGCAGGGAAATAGAAGGGTGTTGCAATCAATGACAGACATAAGACCAATCAGCAAAACCTGTTCCATTTCAAACAGTGGAATAAAGAATTAGAGATGCGGAACAAATCTGACAGTACAGGATGATATATGAGATTGTGCTCCGTAGAAAACTTAATTTGTTTTATCTCTTTTGATCTTTTCTTACTTTTTTTGCATAGTGTAAATATTGTAAAAAATAATGAAATTTTAGTTTTACTAATGAGTTTTTTCCTGACCACTTCACAGGTAAATTATCCAGAGTGACGAGCAGCACATGAAATACAGAGCTATAATATATTCCAAGATCAAATGATTTTTGGCTTAAGAAAAGGCCCTTAGAAACACCAAAGAGCATGAAAATTGTACATTAATGCCCCTCTCTTAACTTCTAGGCTATGTAATATGTATATATATTAAATAGTTTCATATATTATGATCGTTCGCAACTTAGATTCCATGTGTTAGGAAACATTTTGCCGTCCTCTTCCAATCCCTGTCTGTTCCTGTTAAACAGTGAACTATAATGCAACAAAATCAATCATGGCTCTGTCTCTCTTGTTGCTTCCTGCTTCTAGCCCAGCTCTCTCACATGACTCTGGCTATTGCCCTTCTCACTACCAGCCATGTGATGAAGGGGGCCTACCCATTTCCCCTCTGGCACGGAGGAACCTCCTTTAATATACAGTGGTGCCTCGCAAGATGAAAAGAATCCGTTCTGTGAGTCTCTTCGTCTAGCAGTTTTTTCGTCTTGCGAAGCAAGCCCATTGACGGATTAGCGGATTAGTGCTATTAGTGGCTTTTAGCAGCTTTTAGTGGCTTATCGGATAAGCGGATAAGCGGCTTAGTGGCTTAGAAAAAGGGGGGGAAGGGGGGGAAACCACAGGAACTCGCAAGACATTTTCGTCTTGCAAAGCAAGCCCATAGGAGATTCGTTTTGCGAAGCACCTCCAAAACGGAAAACTCTTTCATCTAGCGAGTTTTCCGTCTTGCGAGGCATTCGTCTTGCGGGGCACCACTGTACTAATAACTATACTTGTGCTGGTACTTAGGTGGCAAGTAGACCCTTCCCTGGTTAATTCAACAATGGGATCCTCCATTAGATTTTAACACTTGCTGTTTCCAGGGAATTAGAAGCAACCTCAGGCATCATACAGACTGACCCCCGCTCCCAAACTCACAACAATATATTCTTTTTCTTCTGGATGGATGACTGTAAAAGTAGTGCCTGCCTACTCTTTTAAAATTAACAGGTGAGGCTCTTCTCTGCATCCTGACAGTGGTGAAGGTGTGACTGGCTGGGATGCAGAATCGGGTCTTCTCTGTGGCCATGTCTAAATTTAAAACTCTCTGCCTTGTGCTTTCATCTGCCTAGTCAATACAAGTTCTGACAAGCAGCGTTAGTGCATCTTTAGCAGACTGACCTCTTGTTTTAGGTTGTTTTTATATATTGCTCCTGCCTCTAGCAGTTAATGGTTTGCTGTCTTGCTAATGTTTTGTGAATGGATTTTGTAGTTGTCTTTTGCGTTGTTTGCTGCCCTGAGAATCGTGAGAAGGGCAGGATATAAATCTGCTGAAATATATTGATAAACAACCATTGCATTTCCGGGCTTGAGGGGTTAGTAGAAATAAGATTCAATTCCTTGAATCTAAGACTGTAAACACATTTGCTGGTTTAAAGCTATTCATCTTCTTAATTCAGATCAAAACTGATTTGGGATAAATGTATCAAAATGCAGTGTTTTGTAAGATAGGTAGAATAGATCCAGGTTAGATATGAGTTGTGGCTAATATGGGTGGATCATTTCCCAAGTCAGTGGTGGGAGTTCACTGGATGCAGAGTGAACAGGAATCTGCACACAGCCCAAGACACTGTCAGTCAACTTAAATCTTGCTTTCTGTCCTGCTAATGAAGCACCACTCTGTTTTGAATTATTCAGCTGAGAGAGTGATAGTTTTGTTGGTTTTAGTATACCAGATATGCTGGTTTGGATCTTGAAGGCATCTTCTGATGCCCTTCTCAAGATGTCTACATCAAATTAGATATAGTAGTTGTAAGAAACAAGAACTTTTATGTTTGTGTAAAGTCACCCTAGAGAGGCTAGCCTGATAACCACGTTATGAACCATTCAGCAAAAGTTGGAGACCTTGGCATTTCTCAGAGTTTTCAATATTAAACCCTTTGAGTAGTTTTCATATCCTTTGCATATTCTTGTACTTTTAAAATCCATGACAATTAGGTGCTGCTCTGAGCTCTGTTAAATTGGTTTTATTTTCTGCTACTAGTTTTCTGCTATATTAGTTTTGATGGTTTTATAGTCTTGTTTTAATTTTTACTGGATACTACCCAGAAAACCTATGTTGTCATAATATCATTGAAGGATAGGAAGACAGCTAAATATGCTCAATAAAAATGTATTTTAATTTACCATTTGCTATCCACAAATGCACCTGAGCTATTCCCACCTTTAGTTCATAAAATTTATATATCAGTTGATTGTAGAAAAAGAACTTCAAAGCTGGGTGAACATTTTCAGTTGGGTAGGTATTTGGACTTTTATGAAACACATTCTGATAGGTTTCACAACTTTTTCCTTGAGTAGCTCCATTACATAAGTTGGGTTGTGTTTTTTTTTGCTTGAATGGCCATAAAGTTGCATTACTGATCTAATTTCATTCTACCATGTAATTGTTTTACTGAGTGATGTTCTGGGGTTACTTTAGAGTTCAGTTACTAAATTAAGTCAATTTAGTTATTAATTACTATTATAATAGAATACAATTAATATAAAAATAAATGTTTTAAACTGTTACTACAATGAAGAACTACAAAATTTAATGGAGTAATATTAAGTCACAGCATAATGAGAACCAGCACTAATGGGAATGATTACAAATGTGAAGAACAGTTATGTCTAAACTAATCATAGAAGCTAGAATATATGATATTCTTTTGCTGAGTTTCTTTTGCAGAGTCTTGAATACTAAAAATTCCCATAACTTACATAATTGATTATGAATCCCCACCCCTATTTGCATTTTGTTTCCTTTGCAATGAAGTGAATGTGTTAGAATAACATAATGACAATGTAATTTATGTAATTAATTATGTTAGTTACGTAAATTATGTAATTTAGCTACAGAAAGATAAATAGTGTAGTTGTTGGCAGGAGAGAGACTGTTGTGAAATTGACACATTGCTGCATGTAACAAACACAGGGTGAAATGCAAACAGTGCTTTCTTACATCCCTAAAAGTAACATATATAATTCTAAAACTATCAGCTCTGTCTTTGCAAGATCATTTATCTCTGCAACAAAGGTATAAAATAACATTTTCTCTCTTTTAGGAGGTGGGATACTTTAAGTGAAATACACAAAACTCAATTTAAATACACCCCCAAATCCTGTGAACCAATTTTAGCTTAAATGTTTGTTTCTGGAGTATGGACACTTTCAGAATCTGCTACTGTTAAGCAGAGTGTCACAGCTGTGATTGGATGCATATTGAACCTAGAAAGTAGGAGAGTCTCTAAAGTAATAGATTTTTAAAGGTAAAGGTAAAGGGACCCCTGACCATTAGGTCCAGTCGTGACCGACTCTGGGGTTGCGGCGCTCATCTCACTTTATTGGCCAAGGGAGCCGGCGTACAGCTTCCAGGTCATGTGGCCAGCATGACTAAGCCGCTTCTGGCGAACCAGAGCAGCGCACAGAAACGCCGTTTACCTTCCCGCTGGAGCGGTACCTATTTATCTACTTGCACTTTGATGTGCTTTTGAACTGCTAGGTTGGCAGGAGCAGGGACCGAGCAACAGAAACGCCGTTTACCTTCCTGCTGGAGTGATACCTATTTATCTACTTGCACTTTGACGTGCTTTCAAACCGCCAACCTTCTGATCGGCAAGCCCTAGGCTCTGTGGTTTAACCCAGAGCGCCACCCACGTCCAATAGATCTTTAGACACATGCAAAACTAGGGAACCCATAAAAATTCACCCATACAGCCAAGACTGAATATTGCACAGGCACAGGCAGAATGAATTATGCCAGGGGTTGAGCAGCAGTTAGGTGTAAATAATGGCTTTTCAGACTGGAGAGCTGAAAAACCAGCTGTGGGTCTAGAGATTAGCTGATTCAGCCCTTTGCAATAGCTAGGAAACTGCAGTATAGTTTTTATTTATCATGTTCCTTAGTGGATAATAAATTGGCATGGGGGTGGGAATTGTTTTGGTGCTTATTGTGATCAAATAATTATCTTAATACTTTTGGACCTTTGGTCAAGAAGCTTATCTTCCTCACCCATCATTCCATTGCAGTTTTTATGCTCAGCTATTGTGTTATGTAAAAATATATCCATGTAATACTGCTACTATGGAAACTTTATTATTATTTATTCATAAGGTTTATAGATGGATAAACGTTAGATAATATCATTGCAGTATACAACAATAAAAATGAAATTATAAAGGCAGATGAAAACAGTTTCCAAAAGAAATATGATTCTGCCCATGGGTCAACTCATCCTTTTGGGAAAGCCTGTAGGTTGGTTGGTTTGTTTGTTTGTATCTAATGAAATTTGTTTTATGTTGGAGCCTGGAACTTCAGTGGGTAGTGTGATCCCCAAGGCAAGTGCCATGAAATGCTCAAAGAACACATGTCAGGAAGCTAGACAAGAAGTTCATTATATAACCAAAACAAGAGACTCCTGGCTCCACCCAAATACAGTGAGGTCCATTGCCACCTAGTGACTAAACTAGATGACACTGCCTCTGCAATAGAGTTCCAATCAGCCACATTGATTGATTAAAAACCTTTGATTAACTAAAAAGTTGGCTTTTTGTTGAGCATTCACCAAATGTATACGATTACTCACCAAGCGTTATTTAACTGGGTGACAGCTCAAGTAAAATGAAATAGTAAAAGTGTTTTGCTTTAGGATTTTGGAACTCATGCCACAGTTTTATGGTTACAGGAATATATTTCAGTGGAGAGGGAGAAAGAACACTTGGTTTCTTCTTAATCCTCTCCTCCCTTTGAACATGTAATTATCTGCTGCTGTTTACAGCATAGGGAAAGAAATGGTTAATTTCATGTCATATAGCAAAATACAGTGTCAGTTCATTCAAAATAGTTGTTTCTGTTTTTAAAGCAGAAAATTAGTCTGTCAATTTAACAAGCTGCAATCAGTTTTAATCTAGCAAAATCAAAGGCACAATCAAGAAAATTTACGCACTAATCTAGGGCAAAACACTTTTGGCTAGGAAGTCGTTGTTTACTTCAGTTGAAAATAATGTATAAATAAATATTTTGATGACTTAGACAAAATTATTCATCTTATTTTCAAAACTATCAAAAATCTAGAATATTTGTTGATGTTGAAATAGCTATATTTGCTGGGCTGAATATATCCAGACATCTATATCTACAAACACTTAAGTAAAGGTTTAGAAGAAGGCTAAACTCAGATATGGTGTGTATAATTTCAGATTAGTCTATAAAATCCAAATGTAGAAATATATCCAATAAGCAGTAAATTTTAATGTGCTTCGACAGTTCCTATTTTGTAATTTAATATTGATTGGTCATTAAATGAATGCTTAGGAAAAAAATTAATAGGCATGTAAGATATTAATGTACTTGTCAGCTACCATGGTTAATTCAATATTTCTTCAGTGATATATACATCATCTAGAGTCATAATGAGACATCAGTTTTGTTAGAGGTTTTTGGTCAGTTGCTACTGAACAGTTTTACAGTATATCAGCTGAGACATTTGCTGTGTTAAATGTATTATACATTGCTATCTAACAGAGCCATCCAAGCTCCTTTTGACATACATGGTGAGGTGGATTGGGTGAAGGAATCCCCCTGTCCAGATCTGATGTACCTCCAGCTGCAGAGTGAGAGACCCATGTAACAACTGTAGTGTAGAGCTCTCTTTTCCACCTGCTGAAAATGTAGGTGGTAATGCCACAAGTGGGATCGCCATCACTAGGAGCCAGCAGAAATGGACTTTTCTAGGGCTGATTGTATCAGGCTCAGTAGGGCAGATGACTGCATTGGACACCAAAAGAAAGCTGATCACTGTTCCAGTTTCAGTCTTGCACAGCAATCTGCCTGCTTCCACTTTCCGTCCCAGTTGCCATGCACTCCATTAAAACCCACTGGGCTTGCAGGCGGGTTGAGAGTAGGATTGCTCCCTAAAATTCCTACTCTTTGATAATGCATGTCAGGGGTTCAGGGGCAGAGGCACATGGGAGGCAGGAGAGGGAGGACGATTGGGCAGAGTCCGAGGACAGCGAGGAGGAGGAGGACTGTGGCCCAAGGGACTCCATGAGCTTTTCCAGTGAATCAGGGGATTCCCAGGAGGGGGCGCCTGTAGCCAGGGGGAGAGGAGCCCCAGGGGGGACTCATCAGGGGGAAAGAGCCAACAGGGAATCCCGAAGCAGCAGCTGGAGATCAGGGCCGGCTTCCCCTCCAGAGCGTAGCGAAGGGGGGGGGAGTTCCAGTGTGTCAGGAGAAGCAGCTCCGTCGGCTGGAACGGAGGAGAGGTCAGAACAAGCTATCATTCCGGAAGGGGAGGGGAGCAGTGAGAGGAGTGACGTAACCATCAGGAGAAAGGTTGGAGGCTGGGCGCGCGCGCCAAGTTCAAATGTGCAAGCGTGCGGGGAAACTGAGAGCCCGGGGGAGGAGCCAGGTCCCAAAGCCCGCAGGAGGGAGGGAGAGCCATCGGGTGATTCAGCGTCAGAGGAATCCAGGAGGGGCGGAACTCCAGCGGGCAGAAAGACCCTGCGGAAAAGGAAAGACAGGAGGAGGTGAAGCAAAGCAAGCATCTTAAGCTGGTGTAGGGGAGGGACCTGTTGGTTTCTGTTCTCTTCACTGTGCAGCGAAGTGCTTGTCACAAGACAATGTTTACATTCCACAGTCAGAGTACTGTTGGGTTTTCCCACGGGAATGGGAGGCTGGATGTGACGTACACTGGTTTCCTGTTTTTCACTGTTTTCTCTCGGTGTTCGTTATTCCGAGGAGAGGGACGGTTGCTTCTCTGCTCCCGCAGAGGCAAAATGCATGTTTGTAATTTCTCAACTTTGAACTGAAAATAAAGCAGCTTTAAGCATGTGGCACGTACCGTTCGTCATTCCGTTGTGCACAGGACTCTGCAATATCAACATTTTGGTTCCGGGCCCAGAAAGACGTAAATCCAGCTGAGTCGGAATGCCGGCAGAGGTACAGAGGAACGGATCGCGTTATCTGCTCTGCGCGTCAAGTTTGATTGATGAAGGTATGTGCTCATGCTGCCCGGAGCAGCCTGGCAGCCTGCCAGTTTCTAATTTATGGCTTCATGGCTGGACTTTGTACTTTTAAAGCCGTTTTTGCCACGAAACAGGCAAGGGCTTTAAGGCACAAGCTAACAGGCTTGGATGGCTGGGGAAAACGAAAGTACTTTTTACAAGTGCTTTTGGAAGTTGCTATACTGTGACGCAGCTTGTTTAAAGCAGCAATGATGGCTGAAGCAAAGCTGGCTGATGCTTTTGGGATTCCTAAGCTCAATAAGAAAAATTACACGGAGTGGGTGCAGTATGCAGAGGCAATTCTGCGGAAAGAAGGTCTGTTTAATGTTATTACAGACAACCCCCCAGCTCCAATTACAGCTGAATGGACTGCTAAGGATTCCAAAGCACGGGGAACACTTACGTTGATAGTATCCCCAGAAGAGCTCTGTTTGTTGCGTGGAAAGACCACAGCCAGAGAAATTTGGAACTCTTTAAGAGAGGCTCACTTGAGGACAGAAGCTGGTTCCTCAATGTACTACTATGCCAAACTGCATGGTATGGCTCTTGCTGAAGGTGGAGATGTGCGTAAACACTTGATGGAGATGCAGAATCTGAGACACGAGCTACAACAGAGAGGACTCAACTTTCCAGAGGCTGTGTATTCCTTCATGATACTACATTCTTTGGGTCCAAGTTGGGAGTCCGTTGCCACTCAGATTGCTGTTCAACCAACTGCTCAGCTCACAGTAGCCTATGTTACTGCCGTGATCCAGAATGAAGCAGATCGCCGGGGTGCTAGCTGCATGGGTAAGGGGGAGTCTTCACAGACGTCATCCCAGAGTGCAGTGGAACCACCAGAGGGCGCCAAAGCTTTGAAGGCAGTGAAATGCTACTCGTGTGGACGTCTAGGCCACATGAAGAGGGAATGCAAACATCCCAGGGCCAAGACAGAGCAGCGCAGCGGAAGTTCATCGCGTGGAAAAGGCCAAAGCAAAGGCAAAGGTCCGGTGTCCAGGACAACGCAGCACAAGGCAATGGTCTCACGCTTCATTCCAAAGGTTGCAAAGGTCCAGAAGACGTCTAGATCTTTCTTCGTTGTTGATTCAGCAGCTACCCACCACATGTGCAACGATAAGAGACTGTTCGTGTCTTTTACACCGCAGGAAGGTGCGATTCACCAGGCGGATGACCACACGATCCCCAGTCAAGGCTATGGGACTGTTGTTCTTCACAGTTTGGACTTAGAGATACAGGATGTACTGTATGTTCCAGATGCCACACACAATCTTCTAAGTGTGATGCAGCTGAATGAACGGAACATTGACGTTTCCTTCAAGAACAAGAAATGCACCATCACAAAGAAAGACGATTATGTATTGCATGCTGAATGTGTTGATCGTTTGTTTGTTTTGTATTATGATGATGTTGTGCAGAATGATACTTGTTGCATTGCAGGTTCTAACAAAAGTTTGCATGCAGGATGTATTCATGATTTTCACAGGAAATTTGGTCATTTGCATTTTGAGGCAGTATCTAAAATGCCTGCCTTGGTTGAAGGTATGACTATAAAACCCTGCAGGTACCACATGAAGTGCAAAGCATGCGCAGCAAACAAGGTGAAAATGGCTGCGAAAGGTAAGGTGTCTAGTAGGCAAGCTACAGAACCATACCAGATTGTTCATGCTGATTTAGTTGGTCCACTATCGCCCTCTTTGGGTGCAAATAGGTTCTTCATGGTTCTCATTGATGCATTTTCCAGGTATATTTACGTGTACAATCTCAAACAGAAATCAGAGGCTTTTCCAAGGTTCAAGGAATTCTGTGCTTGGTTGGAAAATGTGCATGGTAAGAAGATAAAAATTCTTTTCACAGATCGCGGGGGAGAATTCACTTCTCAGCAGTTTGAAGCTTTTCTGACTGAGAAAGGAATTCAACACGATTTGTCCAGTCCTCGCTCGCCATGGCAGAATGGGCTTTGCGAAAGGGCAAATCAAACATTGCTTCAAGGGTTAAAAACCTTGCTGCATGATGCCAATCTTCCAGAGAGTTATTGGGCCGAAGCTCTCTCATGTTTTGTTTACAGTTACAATCGCAGGTTATCTTCAGCGATTGGTTGTACCCCGTATGAGAAGATGTTTGGCAAGAAACCATACATCAAACACATGAAAATTTTTGGTTCTGATATGTGGATTCATTCACCACAAAGCTCCAAGTTAGGCAAACGTGGATTGCATGGTATCTTTCTAGGTTATCAGAAAGGTTCTTACAGAATAATGATGACTGACTCTAAGACAATTAGGCTCACAAGAAGTGTTGAGTACAATGCCAAGTGGGGGGAGAATGTGGGAATTTTTCAATGTTATCCTGATGACAGTGATGAGACTGAGGATAAGCAGCCGCAACAACCCACACCCACTGATGAAGGTTCTGATTCTGAGTCTGAAACTGAATCGGATACTTCAGAGGATTTCAAGAGTGCGAAAGCCTCTATGCGACCCTCTGAAAGCTCTGATCAGGAGTTGGAAGAACCATTGTTCACAATAGGTCACTTTTCTCCTAAGAAGGAAGAGGAAAGTGTTGAAGACCAAAGGCTGATTCGCAGGTCACAAAGAGCCACAAAAGGCAGACCTCCAAAGAGATTTGCTGATGAATTTGCTAAGACAGCAGTAGCAGCTGTTAAAAGCTCCAAGAAGGTATTTGAACCTTCAAGTTTCCAAGAAATCCAGGATTTGGATTCTAAGGAAGCTGAGCCATGGTTAAATGCTATGAAGGCTGAGCTTGATTCCTTAGAAAGGAACAAAACTTGGGAGCTAGTTCCAGTAGTTCCAGGAATGAAACTGCTTGGAAGCAAATGGGTCTTCAAAGCGAAGACTGATCAAAATGGCAAGATAGTCAGACACAAAGCCAGATTGGTAGCCAGAGGTTTTGCACAGGTACCAGGTGAAGACTATCACGAGACCTACTCACCCACGGTGAGATATGAGAGCATTAGGCTTATGCTCAAGCTAGCTGCAGAGGAGAATCTACACATTAGTCACCACGATGTAAATACAGCATTTTTGTACGGATCTCTAGGTGAATCACTTTATATGCTTCCACCTGATGGCGTACAGGTAAAACAGGGATTTGTTTGTGCTCTGAAGAAGTCTCTTTATGGTCTCAAACAAAGTGCACGGTGTTGGCACACTAAACTCACTGAAGCATTGTTTTCTCTAGGTTTTCAACAAGGGAAAGCTGATCCATGTGTATTTGTCAAAGAGGAGGGGCAAAAGAAACTGTATTGTTTGTTTTATGTTGATGATATTTTATTCTTTTGGAAAGATGTCACAATGTACAATAATGCCCTAGCTCAACTGAAAGAGCACTTTGACATGAAAGATCTTGGTGAGGTAAACAACTACCTATCTCTGGAAATAGAGAAAGATCAAAGTGGTAACATTCTAGTACACCAGTCACGGAAAATTGCTGATGTGTTAAACAAACTGAACCTGATGGATGCTAACCCTGTAGACACACCGATGACAACAGGTTATCAGGTAGAAGACACTGAAGAAGCATTTTCTGACACTACACTGTACAGAAGTGTGCTAGGCAAGCTAAACTTCATTGCCAGATGTTCAAGACCTGACATTGCTGTTAGCTGTAATTTGCTAAGCAGACAAGTCAACAATCCTACTGTTAAGGATTGGAAAGCTTTAAAACGCATAGCACGCTATTTGAAAGGCACTATGCATTACAGACTGAGATTTAACAATCAGAAGTCTGGTGGTCTTGAGATCTTTGCAGATGCAAGTTTTGGAAGTGACACTACAGACAGGAAAAGTACGTCTGGAGTTTGCTACATGTACAATCAGGGTCTATTTGATTGGTCATGCAAGAAGCAAACAACAATTAGCTTAAGTACTTGTGAAGCTGAACTAAATGTACTGTCTTATTCACTTAAGGATTGTGAATGGTTGTTACAATTGTGCAAAGACATGAAAATTCCTGTCAAATGTCCAATCCAGGTTTACCAGGACAATAAAGCATGTTTGGCTTTGCTGAATTCGGAAGGTTGTAAGCAAAGCACGAAGCACTTGCAGTTGAAGGTGCAACATGCTAGGGAACATATTCAGAAGGGACTCGTAACGGTGTCCTATATGCCAGGTAATGAAATTCCTGCTGATGTATTGTCCAAGATTGTATCAAGGGATCAACACTGTACCTATGTACAGAAGTTGGGTTTGTACTGATATTGTACGAACACACTGCCCAGTGATGTTCACGGAAAGGGGGAGGATGTTGGTTTCTGTTCTCTTCACTGTGCAGCGAAGTGCTTGTCACAAGACAATGTTTACATTCCACAGTCAGAGTACTGTTGGGTTTTCCCACGGGAATGGGAGGCTGGATGTGACGTACACTGGTTTCCTGTTTTTCACTGTTTTCTCTCGGTGTTCGTTATTCCGAGGAGAGGGACGGTTGCTTCTCTGCTCCCGCAGAGGCAAAATGCATGTTTGTAATTTCTCAACTTTGAACTGAAAATAAAGCAGCTTTAAGCATGTGGCACGTACCGTTCGTCATTCCGTTGTGCACAGGACTCTGCAATATCAACAGGACCGACTCAGAAGGGACTTCAACGGTCTAAGGCTAACAGACACGGGGCTGCGCGCCTCGGTTGTGGAACCAATAATGAACTGCAATAAACATCCTTGTATATAGGAAGAACTTGGCGTTGGTCTTTTGTGAGCTGAGACCTGAGGCAGCCCTGACAATGCACTACTCTCTTTTTCACATGACATAATACAATTTGTTGTTGTTGTTGTTTAGTCGTTTAGTTGTGTCCGACTCTTCGTGACCCCATGGACCAGAACACGCCAGGCACTCCTGTCTTTCACTGCCTCCTGCAGTTTGGTCAAACTCATGCTGGTAGCTTCGAGAACACTATCCAACCATCTTGTCCTCTGTCATCCCCTTCTCCTTGTGCCTTCCATCTTTCCCAACATCAGGATCTTTTCCAGGGAGTCTTCTCTTCTCATGAGGTGGCCAAATATTGGAGCCTCAGCTTCATGACCTGTCCTTCTGGTGAGCACTCAGGGCTGATTTCCTTAAGAATGGATAGGTTTGTTCTTCTTGCATTCCTTGGGACTCTCAAGAGTCTCCTCCAGCACCATAATTCAAAAGCATCAATTCTTCAGGGATCAGCCTTCTTTATGGTCCAGCTCTCACTTCCATACATCACTACTGGGAAAACCATGGCTTTAACTATACGGACCTTTGTTGGCAAGGTGATGTCTCTGTTTTTTAAGATGCTGTCTAAGTTTGTCATTGCTTTTCTCCCAAGAAGCAGGTGTCTTTTAATTTTGTGGCTGCTGTCACCATCTGCAGTGATCATGGAGCCCAAGAATGTAAAATCTCTCACTGCCTCCATTTCTTGCCCTTCTATTTGCCAGGAGGTGATGGGACCAGTGGCCATGATCTACGTTTTTTTGATGTTGAGCTTCAAACCGTATTTTGCGCTCTCCTCTTTCACCCTCATTAAAAGGTTCTTTAATTCCAATCTGATATATGTAACTTGACCAGTTATTTACTCATTTATATGTTTTCTGCTTGACCTGCAAGCCAAGGTCCTTGGATAAAAATTGAATCAAGCAAGTGCAATGAGGGCAGAGATGGACTTTGGGCTCTCAAAGTTTGGCAGTACCCTGTGTGACGCTAAAAGTCGGCATCCCCTGTCTCTTGCACTCTCTTCTACAGCATTGTTGTGGCATCCAATGTGGCCAAACCAGTCGCACTTCTCTAAAGCCGCCTGTGACACAGGGTTCAGCTTGCAGCTTGCATCTACCAAGAGAGCAAAATGCTCTATCATGGGAAGAACAATCTGCAACCATTCACCCATGCCTGCTATTCTAAACTTAATCAAAATCTTCCACTTTGATGGACTTGTGGGTTGCGGCTCTGTGACTAAACTCTACATCATCTACTTTCAGACAAGATGAGCCTCTGCTGCCTGGGCTTGATAAAGCTCCTTAGAAATGAAGAATGTGCAGCAAGTTACATGGTTTTACAAGTTTTACATGCACAAATATTCAGTTTAAAAGGTTTAAACCTAGCCACACTTGAAAATGCAGGCTTTTCACAGGCTTTCCCATCGTTCAAAACAAAAGCCTCTCAGAGGCATTGATGTTAAATTTCTTTAATAAAAGCAGGTTACATGCTGTCTTCAAAATTAAAACAAAGGCAAAAATACTGCCGCGTTTTCCCACTTTCTTTGGTCTGTTTTATATTTCCTTGTCTTTGTCTCCTGAAACATGGTGTGCTTCACTTATGTGAATACATTTTATAGTTGGAGAGAGAACTTATATTACAGGGTTGTCAGTTCAAATTCTGAAAAATATATCAGGGGTAACAAATATAAGCATGCATGACTTTAGGGAAGAGAGTTTTTCCACAGTTTCTTTTTTCCATAGGGTGCCTTTCATTATAATGAAACTAATATTTTTATTACATCTACTGTCTCTAGTATTGATGATACTAGAGTTAAACCTAAAAGGACTCTGAAGACAAATAGCTTGCTCCTGTGATATTGCACTCTACAACTGGAGCACATGGCACAGGGCTTCAGGCTTCCAAACTCTATAGAACAATGCTTAAAAACAGGAAAGCAATGCACACTAGAGTCTTTGAGACTAGAGCGATTCAGGAGAGGGCTCCCAGTAGCTAGTGTGGAGAGCTATTTAAACCTGCTATAGCTTACTCTCCCTTCCTATGGGTCCATGCCCTAACACCCTGCACCTAGCATGAAAGCCATTATCCATAAGAGTCCTGCTGGATAGGAACAAAGGTCCATTTAGGCCAGTATCTTATTCTCAGAGTGACAAATAATGTGCCCGAGGGAAGCTTGCAAGCAGACCCTGAGCGCCACAGCAATCTCCCTAGCAATTCTGCTCCCTCTGAAACTGGAGGTGGTACACAGCTACCCCTTTTCTCTGAATTGAGCATTATATTGCAGTTGGGATAATTACCCAGTTATCTTTAATAGTACTGCCCTACTGAATTGTAGATTAAGCAACAACTTTTGCCTAATTTAGGGATATAATCCAATTGGACCCTTTCACTCACAAAGGGCTATTCATTCAGGGGATGCATCCAAGAACTGGAGAGTAGGAGGTGATATTTTTACTGATGTTACCTTCTACTCCATTCTGTAGGAAGTCTCAAGTCTCTGGAGCTGATCTTCACGGTGTGCTGGGGAGACAGAGAACTGGCAAAAATGGCATCCCCTTCTCTGATCTGCAGGATCAGAAGCCCTCCTGTGAGGACAAGGGCACCCATTGCATTTCAACCAATATTTATAATGTATCCTGTGCTTTTCAAGGTGTTAAGTGTTTGCCAGCTTTAGGTGTCCTGGAAGAAAGAGGCTACTGTGGATTATCATTGCTAACTGGTTAGATTTCAAGCCCCACACCATCAGAAATGCATGCTCAGAAATTGACATTTACTTCAATTGTCTTGTTTTGACAATGCTGAAATTTGCTTAATTAGATTGACTTCACTTAATTCATTTAGCTAGTTTTCTGGAGTCAATGCAGCCTAAACAAATTAAGCAAAGTCTAATTAAACTATCTGAACCTAGATTCTTTTTTGTTCAACGTCTTCGGTATGTTTGTTGTTTTTGTTTGCTTCTGTTTTGTATTTTGCTGATTGCAGCTTGTTGTCGCACATGGCAGCAAGGAGAACCTGGCAACATACTAAATGTAAGAATATGCACAAATTGTTTGAGAAATTTTGAAAACATATTGACTAGAAATAGCATATATTCAATGCAAACTGTTAAAATAATGAGAACATGTTCAAGAACAATTTGCCAGAATTAAGAAGTACTCCTTTATATCTCTAGTTAAAAATTCATAATTTTTGGGTTTGACCATTACGGTTTGGGGAAATGTAATGTTTGTTTGTTTGTTTACTTATTCATATTCCACTGGTAGTAAATATGGCCTACTCTGAAATAGAAAATTTCATCCTGTCTCTGGGTGTGTTTTCCTCCATAGCTTGCTGAGAACAAGCTGGAACCTTAGTTTTGTTTATGTAACAAGTCCTAGCTGCTATGCTGAGCTGTTGTTCTGTTGTTCACCAACAAATGCAACTGTTGAAGTTATCCTCACTCCTGCTGCTTCCTGGTATTAGAGTAGGCTTTCCCCACACAGTGAGTACTCTTTCCAAACCTATGGGTTACCACACCACCCTTCCCTAAAGGAGCTCAGTGCAGTGTGCAAGGTTCTCTCTCCACCCTATTTTATATTCACACAAAAACCCCTGAGGTAAATTATGCCGAGTTTCACAGCAGTGTGGGGATTTTGACCTGGGCTAAACATTCCAAGTATTAAGGACTCTTGCTTGCTATTGTTAAGAATGAAGATACATTTTATATATTTTTATTTTCTACTGTTGGATAAAATATTTGGGAGAAAAATGTAAGTGAAATATTCAGTAAAACCAAAGCTAGGATAAAGTCTTATATAGTCCATTTTAGTAAAACTGAATTAACAACTGCAGCCGTTCTGGGATGTGTGTGTGTGTGTGTGTGTGTGTGTGTGTATCTCAATATATATCAGCATTTAAGAAAAAGAAATACATTTTTCCCCTTGGTGCCTGTAACGGCTGAGTTGTTTGCTTTGGATTTTTTATCTTTCAAACTGATTGACAGAAATGTCAACATCCTTCAGGAACGAAAACAGTTATTTCCCACAATTCATTTTCTGAGAGCTGGTCTACCATTTGGGAAGAGCCACTCAGGTAATCATACATTAGTAAGACTAATCACTTCATTAGTCTATTTTGTTCTATATCGGTGTTTTGTCCATTTTTGTTTTTTTTTGAAAAACGCAACTTATTTTATTGGTGTGGGGCTTGTTGCATCATTCTAGGTGAACAATCTGACAATGGAGGGCATAGGTTAAACCCAATCACAATGTCCTCCAGCTTACTTATTTCATGGTGTTAATAAGATATTGTATTTACGGTACTTATTTTACGTAATTCTAAATCACCCTTAATTCAGGCTTGTGAACCACCCTGTGATCTAAAAAGTTCAAAAATTGAGTACAGTGCCTAAAATATAGCTCATTTGAAAATGAATTTATACCTGAGCACAAAACCACACTAAACACAGTGTAAACAGAAAATCTGGAGTCTCCTGAGTGTCAGAGTTGACACTGCCATAAAAAGTAGTTTTAGTTGAAATGGCTGGTTAACCAATTATCACTAAGTGATTCTGTAGAGCAGTTTTCTCTTTGTTGCAATCGATGTGAAAGAATCTATATGATATTGTACCTGTAGCTTAATGACAGTAATGTTTGACTGAATGGATTGCATAATGCAATAAATGACTCTAGTGACTCCAATTAAAAGCCACGACTGTGACGGCCTTGTCATTTTGTTGGCAAGATAGGGGTAACAAATCAATTCATACCTACCTCATGTGAGCATCAGAATTATTCAATTAATTTCAATGCACAAGCACTGAAAAGAATTGTGAAAATTCAGTCCAATCAGGACAGAACGTTTTCAAAATAAAGTATCTGTTGCAATAACCTTCAAACTTCCCAGACCTGGGAACCAACTTTAACTGAAGCAAGCACTGGGGACCCATTTCTCACATTATTTTAATCAAATGTTTGTATAGTTGTAGTTGAAGCCCACACTAGATCAGACCATGACACATTAGTGGGTTGTGACCCACCAGGTGAAGACAAATGAGTTACCTTCTAAACAGCAAGAGGGGTACTAAGGTGGTATCCTGACATCATTGAATAGCTCTGTTTAGTGTTGTTCACTCTCATGTGACACCAGAACAAGAGGCAGAAACTTGGAAAGTCAGTAGCAAGTGTGTCTGGAACTCTGTATGGTAGCATATATGTGCACATAGACTTCCTATGCGCTAAACACAATTCTTAATTGTGTGTACATTTGTTCTGTTGAGAGCTTCTGCAAATGTATGGCAGGAGAGCTGCATTCAATGTTGCACATGTTGCAAGCGGGAATGCCTTTATTCTTTAAGAGTCATTTGAAAATGCTGCAGTGGTTCCATCCTTCCAGCATCCCAAGACTTTGTCAATTATGTAAATATTGTTAATTTGTTTGGAGGGATTGTAATGTTTCTAATCATATTCTGTGGTAGTGTACGAAGATTCCTGCTGGATCAGACCAAAGGCCCATCTAGTACCTCTGCTTATGTTCACCTCCGGTTACATATCCTTCGGGATATGCACACAGCAAACCTGGAAGTATTTTTCCGGGTTTCGCCGCATGCGCAGAAACACTAAACTGTGCTGTGCGCATGCACCTAAACGGCACCTCCAAATACACCCACCTCAGGATCTGAGTGGAGCTCCAGAACGGATCCTGTGCACAACCGGAGGTACCACTGTATAGAATTTTGTTCAGTCAAGGATTCTCTTACCACATTTTGAAGATAGTGATCATATAAAAGGCCATCCTTCTCATAAGGTCCAGAGTCTAAAATACCCAACATGAACACTGTGGCCTTTGTGACGTCCTCGTTGAATGATGAAAACAGCAATTGCAGAGCACACATCGCAAGCAGAACTCTTGCATCACTTCAGACACAATACTTTTCAGAGGAGATATTTCATACATGTGCATGCAAATGTGAATTCGTCTTGAATGCTATCAGGAATTAGCTGTATTATTGGCATACTCCAGGGTGTTTTTTGTAATGGGATGAAGGAAGAGACAAATTCAATCTGGATGTAAATTCTCTTTTTTAATATGACTAAACAGTATTGAAGAAATGCAAATGTATGAACTGCAGATGTGAATACATTTTGTCCTAAGAGATTTGTAAGGAAGTAAAAGCCCTGAAGGGCTGAAACTGCTTCTGAGTTTTATGCATGTTGTGTATATCTTTGTGTCTGATGCATTAATCTTGCATTAGTTGTCTGGATCCTTAATTGACAAATGCTTGCTTAGAATATGCAGACTGTCTGAAGGAATGCCTCGAGCATCATCTCCATATTATTTATCTTATTAAAGCATCCACTAGGTTGGTGTAAAATATCTTCCAAGACATTATATTTATTTATTTATTTTGCAAACCAATTCTGGCCCTAGGAGACAGAGTAAAACTTTACTGTAATAAACTGTAAACAGTGGTAGTAATAAGCAGATTTATATATATTTTAGCTAGTACATAAAAATGTAAACAAAAGACTTAAAAACACATGTATTTCTTGTTTTCAGGCCATCAGAGCTCTGGTGAAGAAATGCAAATAAGGTACAGTTTATTTTCTTTTAATATAGAAATGCTATAGGCAAAGTTAAATTTTACAATATGTTTTCCCAATTCCCCCAAATTAATCATTTTATGGGTTTTTTAATGGCACAGTGTAGACATAACTATTGTATGCTCATTGTACCACATTTTCTTGGCTGATTCCTGCACTGTCCCTAATGGTCCATTTTCTATACATGTTTGACCTTTATATGTCACATTTTTATTTAACTTGCATGTATGTAGATTCAAGGGATTTGTAAGGATTGTGGTACAGATGAATGCTGAATATGAATCTTTAGATGAATGATAAAACCTACATTATTTAAACACACAGCTTTTCGTTGCGGTGGAGTGCAGGGAAGTTCAGGTCCTGAAAGGTTTTTAAAAATTCAGTGAGTGAAATGGATATGGACACCTCAAGGGGAACTTCAGTTCAGTGTTCTTAATTCTACCTGTTTAGTTACTTTGGCTGTGTCTACACATAACACTAAGCCAAACCATGACTTAGTATGGATATGTGCACCTCCGGGCCCAAGGCTATCCAGAGCTAAGAATGAAGAGCTGGTGAAAGAGCCATTTTTGTGAAAGAGTATTTTTCTATAATATTTGTTTAGTTAGTTTTACTGCCCTTCATCCAAAGATATCACAGCATAAAAATACAAAATAAAAACTCAAAATACATAATAAAACAAGAACGAAACCAGTAATCCCCTCTCCCATAATTTATGTTGATGAACAAGAAAGCAAATCTGTGAGAGAACTTAGACATTTTGCACCACACAAACGTTGGTGTTAGACACAGTTTACACTAAAGAAAAGCAGTGCCTTTTACTATCCTTGTCGGATTTGCCACTGTAGTCAACGCTTTGATAACTCCAAGGCTGGATTACTGCAGTGTGAGACTGCCTTGGGCCTGGTTCAGAAACTCCAGCTGATGCAGAATGACCGCTGACTGCATAAAACGGGGGGCGACCTTTGTGTGGACGTGCGCAGCCCCTGGATCTGGAGCGGCTCCATTCAGCATAGGCTTGGCTTTGCCTTCCCTCAGGTGGGATACCTGGAGGTCTCTGCCTACCCCAGTCAGTTGTCCAATCCCACCTGGGGGAAGCGTTGCCAAGGAGATCAGGCCAAATGGGGGAGGGATTACCTGCCCACACAATAGAGGGACGATCTTACCTGGGAATCCTCACATGTTCTCCAGAGCCGGCCCATCCCCCCCCCCACACTGGATAACCCGGCTGGGGCCTGGGAGGGAGAACGCCCAATGCCTGAGCCAAGGTCTACCCACATTTGAAATTTAATAAAGTTGTGGCCAATTTAATCCCATAGCATGTTGTATTGAGTCGTTATTCCACATGACGGGGGGGGGGCTGCTTGGGACCTGGGGACTCCGCCTGTCCACGCAATGTGGCAGCCAGACTGCTAATTGCTGACAATATTTGACACCATTATTAAAACATCTGTACTGGCTTTCCATTTACTACTGAGCCATGATCAATGTCCTATTTTAATTTACAAAGCCCTGAAGACGTTAGGTCCAGGGTGTCTTAAGTTGCCTAAAGCCTTGTATCGCAGCTTGATCACTGAGATTGTCTGCAGGCGTGTTGCTAGTCATTTTCTCAGTTGGTTAGGCTCATTTATCCACAACAAGACAACAAGCCTTTAGTGACATTGGCATGTCTTGTGGAATTCTCTGCCAATAAAGAATCAGCAGGTGCCTCCTGTTTCAACCTTTAAACACCTGCTGAAAATGCTTCCAATCCATCGGGTTTATACAAGCAATTAAGAATACACCAAATTAAGAATACATGTTTTTAACTGAGCTCTGATTTTAAATATTTGGATGGTATTTTTAATAATATGTATAACTGTTGTAAACCACTCTTTCCTTTGGATGAAGTGATTGCTAGATACTTTGTAATATTTGAGTTTATTTACGAGCATACAAATTGGCCACAGATTGAAGCAGACTGCTTAACCAAGCCAGTCCAACTTTTCATACTAAGTGGGCCACAAGAATACTTTGAGATGGAACCTTGTTGTGTGGGAGGTCAGAGGTTGCTGAGGGCTGCCAAAAAGGCATCAAGGGCTGCATGTGGCCCTCGGGCTGTGTGCTGAACTGGCTTAAACACACCAATAGCAAAATCCACTACCCCAGATCTGATTTCCAGAGAGTCAGCTGCAAAAACACAGGGTGTGTGTCCTACTTCCAACAGAAGAATGACACAGTTAAGATTGTGCTGTTGTGCAGTCTTGCCTTTTGCCCAATCAGTCAGTTATATTATCCTTTCCCCATTCCATCAGAAAGCTTGTGATTTCTGGGCAATGGTAACACTAGGATTCTCTGAGCCTTTCTCTTGTTGTAAAGGCTGCATAAGGGAATCACACTGTTTGCTTCCTCCCTTAAGATGACATCACTGATCATACCATGGCAAGGGGGCAGTGTCAATGCTACAGGTAGTCTCTGCACAGAGTGATGGATGCACTCAGCATGGTTATTTAATTTCTCTTAATACCCCATTATTTTGAGATCACTGTTGGGAATGGGCTTGGATGTAGGAAATCTCAGCTCACTTCTCCAGTTCACTAGGAAGCATATTGTATAGCCTTGAGCTAGTCACTATCCCTTAGCTTAACCAGCTCACAGAATGGGTAGGAGACTAAGATGTTACTCTGACTTCACTGAAGGATAAATGGACTTTGAATGCAAGAAATAAAAAAGGTTGAAGGAAGAGATAAAAAGAGGCAGCTAAAGCCAATACCAAATGCTGTGTCCTTTAAAGATTAGCACTTTTAAACAACACTTTCTAAAAATCAATTTAACAACAACACAGACAATGCATTATTCAAACCCATAAACAAACACACTTATAAGTCCATTGCATTTGGCAGGGAAGCCTTTATGTAAACTTTACTAAGTGGGAATTAAAGTAATCCAGTCTGTGGGGTATTTTAAAGTTTAGTGCCATGACTTCAGTAAATGCTTTACCCTTTGGTTCTCATACCTCTTTAAGAAATGGCTTGTTCTATTCTGCTTTAATTTGAACAATTGTTTCCTTTCCCATTTTTAATTTTATTCTCACTGTAGAATGCAGAGGACATCAGAGACTTATCTCTCCTTCATAAATGGTCATAGCTCAAACTATTAGTACAGGAGAAAAGTGTGGAATTATATTAAAAAAACCACTTTAAGACAAAAAAAGATTAATCCCATAAGCTGTTCAATCAAGTATTAATGAAATATTTCCATTATTTCCAAATGAGTTCATTTTAACCACATATTTCAGAGGTTCCTGGCAATCTCTTGCCTTGTTCTGTTGGTTTAATGCCAACATTGCTGACGTAGGGATGCCAGAAAGAAGACAGAAAAACTGGAAGTGATAATGACATAATGCACCCTTTCCTGACATAGAATTGTAGAGTGGGAAGAGACCACGAGAGTCATCTAGTCCAACCCCTTGCAGTACAGGAATATGTGGGGCTCGAACCCTTGACCCTAAGATTAAGAGTCTTATGCTCTACCAACTGAGCTATCAGTCCAAGTCCTAGATGTTGTCTGCTCAACATATGAAACGTACATATATTCACATACTTCACTATTGTTTCACTTGAAGGATCTAATTTGCAGACACCTCTATTGAACTGTTCCCATATGTAAAAAATATTGTGCTTGCTTAAATACCAACAAGCATACAAAACACTTGTGCATCAAGAGCTATGCTATGCTAGATCCCGCTAAAGAAAGAGGTGAAACAACACAGCCTACCAAACAACCTATCAGAAGAACAATTTATTTTGCAATCACTTCTTTTAATAAAATAAAAATTTATGTACTAATAGAAAACTCAAATGCTATATAGTAAAGGGGAGCGTACTGTGAAACAAGAGGGAGGTACCAGCATGTACCACAAAAAAAAATCCAATGAAGACTTTGCATTCTCAGTAGCCACAAAATGAAGGATTCCTTAGATAGGGATTGCCTGTTAGTTCAACCTCCACAGATTGTGCATTGTTCATATTACCAATCTTCATGAACCCTCTATCTGCCATTACTTTCTGCCATTGTTTTCACTCATCCTTAGATAACTTCTAGATTTTTTTTACTTCATAGAAAGAGTGATTTGTTCCTACACGTTACATTGCTTTGATTCCGACTTTTAATTTAGCAGACTTCAAATTTCATTTAAGAAAACGTAGAAGAGGCAGTGACACACTGCTTCGCAAATGTGTTAGGAAGACATAATATTTTAGAACGATCAGAGCACTGTTTATTTAGAGACCTCTTTGCTCTCTTAAACACGTTGTTTAAGGAATGTTACTGTGCATTTATATGTGTTACTTCAGAGACAAGGAAGCTATAATAGGTGTTAAGATGAAGCCAATATGCTGTATTAAAAAACAGAGAGTGAAATCAGCTCACATCTGGGCAGTGTGAAATCATTTGCTGCCTTGGCTTCCTATTACAGAGTCATAGAATTAGAAGGGACCTTGAAGGTCATTTAGTCCAGCACCCTACAATGCAGGAATCTCAACCAAAGCATCCCTGACAGATGGCCACCCAACCTCTGCTTAAAAACCTCCAAGGAAGGAGACGCCACCACCTTCCAGGGGAGTCCATTCCACTGTTTAATAGCTCTTCCCATCAGAAAGTTCTTACTGAAATTTAGTTGGAATCTCCTTTCATGGAACTTGAATCCATTGATTCTGGTCTTAGCCTCAGGAGCAGGAGAAAACAAGTTTGCTCCATCTTCCATGTGACAGCCTTTTAGATATTCAAAGATGGCTATCAAATCTCCTCTCAGTTTTCTCTTTACCAGGCTAAACATACCCATTTCTCTTAACCATTCTTCATACATCCTGGTTTCGAAAACCTTGATCATCTCGGTCGTCTTCCTATCCACATGTTCCAGCTTGTTAATATCCTTCTTAAATTGTGGTGCCCAGAAGTGGGCACAGTACTCCAGGTCTGAACTGACCAAGGTAGGATAAAATATTACTTCCCATGACCCGAACACTACAGTGGTACCTCGGGTTACGAACTTACCGTATTTTTCACTCAATAAGACACACTTTTTTCCTCCTAAAAAGTAAGGGGAAATTTCTGTGCGTCTTATGGAGCGAATGCTTATGGATGACGGGGAGGTCCTGCTGCAGTCGTGAGCAGAGGATCCATGGTTCCACTTCCCTCCTCCGTGGCTCGCTTTGAAGCAGCAAAGCAGGAGAGGAGCCGTTTACATGGGTGTAAGCGGCTCCTGTCCAGTCGGCTGCTTTAAAGGAACTGTGCTCTCTTTCCCTCCCTCCCTCCGCCCCACTCAGCTTGTTGAAAAGCAGCAAAACCTTTCAGCGAGCTGAGCTGGGGAGGAGGGAGAGAACAAGAGCCTGCTTGCTTTAACGGAGCAAAGCGGGAGAGGAGAGGAGCTGCTTACACGGGTGTAAGTGGCTCCTGTCCAGTTGGCTGCTTTAAAGCGAGTGTGCTCTCTTTCCCTCCCTCCTCCCCAGCTCAGCTTGGTGAAAAGCTCCTTCTCCACACACCCCACGCGTGCTCCTTGTCACTTCAGTGTTTTTCTTTCCTTCCCCACTTAAAACGTGGTTACAAAGCACGGATCCACATGGATCCTCAGGATTTTTGCATTGGGCTACCCCAAACTCATCGTCAAATCACATGTCTGTGGCCACAGCATGAACCACAAAAATTATACATCCACTGCTTTGTTCAGAATATTTTTTCTTGTTTTCCTCCTCTAAAAACTAGGTGCGTCTTATGGAGTGAAAAATACGGTAATTTGTTCCGGAGGTCCGTTCTTAACCCAAAACCATTCTTAACCTGAGGCATGCTTTCACTAATGGGGGCCTCCTGCTGCCACTGTGCCACCTGTACACAATTTCCGTTCTCATCCTGGGGCAAAGTTCACAACCTGAGGTACTACTTCCGGGTTAGCGGAATTTGTAACCTGAAGCATTTGTAACCCAAGTTACCACTGTACCTCTGTTGATGCAGCCTAGAATAGCATTAGCTTTTTTTGTTTTGTTAAACTGCTGCATCACACTGTTGACTCATGTTAAGCTTGAGGTCTATTAAGTCCCCTAGATCCTTTTCACATCTACCACTGGCAAGTGTTTCTTACATCTATCATATTTTTAGTCCAAATAGCATTTTTATATTAACATCAACCAGGCTAATGTACAGTCGTACCTTGGACCCTGAACACCATGGTACTCGAACGTTTTGGCACCCAAACGCCGTAAACCCAGAAGTCACGCTTTGGTTTCTGAATGTTTTGGAAGTCAAAGGGACTTCTGGAATGGATTCCGTTCGACTTCCAAGATATGGCTGTACATCCATTATGATCATCTCAAGACAGACAAAGCTGATGCAACTGTACACAACCAGGAGCCTTCCTGTATGGGGAAAGGAATAGGAAAATATTGTCTATTGTGGAGCTTGTTTAGGGAGGAAATTATGGTGTAGAAGGCAGTCCTATTATTTGAGTTCTTTCATCAAATCATGTTTTCCAAATGCCAACCTTCCTTAAAATGGCATATTATCCAGATAATTATATTGATTCTGGAACAACTGAGATCATTACAGGCTCTGGGGTTTAGCAGATTTACATCAAGGAAGAATAATGTCAGAATAGGAATTTGTTTTGATCATTTTGTTTTAAAGTGAGAATAATTAAAAAGCAAGTCATGGTCTAATTCCCTTGTCTTAAATTGCACTCTCTGAAATTGTTTAATTTTTTTATATGAGCATAGCTGCTCCTTGTCTATTCTTGATCACCGTTGTTAATGAGAATAAAAGATCAAGAGCATGAACTGTGTATTGTTTCACGTGAGCATTTTCCCAAACAAGCTGACTTAAATATGTTTGAGTGTTCTCATTAGCTTCCTGATAATGATGGTAGCCTTATGGATACTTCCAGAGTGCTGGTGATTGCACATCATTTTTAAAAAACTCTATGTTGATCTTGTGACTTTCACCCAGCATGGGGAAAACAAAATAAAAATTCAACTGCTGGAGCCGTTCTTCCTGCTGTGATTATTTTAGGAGGAAGAACTGAATCCACATTGAAGTTTACATTTTCATGGCTCTAATATTACTTCATCTGAATGCTGCAACCTCAACCTCTTTGAGTATGTTGGCTATTCAAGTGGTTCAATGTGCTATTTGAATATAAACAAACTTGATGATAATGATGATGGGAAGCACTTACAATTTATTTCAGTGGGATTTGCTTCCAACTTAAAAAAAAAAAGAATTACTGTGTAATATTTGGAGAATAGCTTCAGTTTCAAAATGTAGGATGCAAGGTGTTCTCATTAACCAACATCTAGCACCTTTGCCAATGCCTTAGGTTTAGTTCTGTGTGGAATGCATGCGACAACAGGGAATATTTTACAATGAAGAATTTCACATTGTACAAATCAGTTTAATAATACTGCTTTCTGGGATTTCATACCAGAGTACTTCCCAGCCCTACCTGGAGATTCCAGGGATTGAACCTGAGATCTTTGGACCCAGTAGGCCCTGGGGCAGAACATTATACAGTTGTGGTGCCATGATAATGAATGCCATATGTCACACCCACTTCATTGCTAAGATGGAGAAGGAACTCATGAAGATCTTTATGCATACATGGAAAGATTCATATTGGAACAGGTGGTAGAGTAGCATCCTTCACTGACTGGGCAGACCACAAACTTCTGCTCCAGTTTCTCTTTTTGATACAGCCCCAGAATCCTTTCCTTTCAGAATTCTGCATGCAATGAAGATGCATTTAACATGCAATGAGTGTAAGGAGGGGAAGAGTTCTTCATATTCTGCACTATTAGCCTGTATAAAATATTTTCACAGAGTAGCATCTTATGTGCCAGGTCCCTGGGACTGGATTCCTTTTTTTTTCAGGGGGTGAGAATAAGGCCTCTGAATAAGAAAGGACATTGCATGTAGCTCCACACCCAGAAGCATGTCCCCAAGAGAAGCCCAATGGTTACTAGGGCACCTCTGCCCCAAATATGTTGCATTGTCATCTTGTGACTTGGAATGCAACAAGGGACTCCCTTGCTGTGCTGGAGTAAAAGATTGCTGGAGCAGCTGTACTTTACAAGTACCGGTAATTGGAGGCACATTTTCCCCCCTTAGTAAAGGCAGACCATACAACTGAGCTACTGATTCCAAATGAGGCTCACTCTAAAGCTGACTGTGGCATTTTTCTGCTGCGCCCTACATAAGGACTTGCCTCATAAGGGCCAGCCCTGCCATGATCTGAGGCTAGCCTGTTGGCTCAGACACCAGATTGGTGGGGTGGTGAATTGGGCCCCCTCCCCACCTGCTCACTGCTGCCTCCACTGAATATTTGCCCTGAAACCATTTGCCACTTGTGTTCATCCCCTGGCTACTTACCTACCCAATACTGCAGGCTGCCCTAGCTACAAGGATGCTGGCTCCCTATGGAGCAATGTGAACAAAACCTGTGTTATCCAGGTACACATGAAAGGATTGGTGTTGTCATCTTAGGAGTTGCCCTGGGCATCTGGTTAGTCATGGTTAGATAAAAAAAAAAGTTGAGCTCCATGTACTATTGGTCTAATGTGGCATGACATTACTCATGTTCCTTTTAAGACATTAAAAATGCCTAAGGGTTTAGGATTAAAAAGTGGATTCCCCCGCCACCCACCTTATAAATTTTGAAACTCCTCACAGTTTCAGAATGTAATTGCCATGGTGTCCTGGAAGCTGTTGTATGATAAAAACAAGACCTTGTGGAGTGAGTTAGTTGTTTTTAAGATCTAGGCCATGGTAGATAAAATCATTTGTTAGCATTTTGCAGCCTCCCTATATAATTTGCATTCATTATGGTCCCTAAAGAATTGCAGATCCTCAAAAAAGGATACCTTTCAAAAGTAATGTGTTGATGTTTACATAGGCCATGTATATAACATTTCACAAAGTAACATAAATACAGAAGACAGCTTCCCGCTCCCTGCAAGAGATGGAAGCCTGCAATATAACAATGATTGGGGGTGCGGGTGGCATTTATGTGCAAATGCAGTTAGATGCCCTTAGGCTATGTTTTGTTTGGGGGGGGGGCGTATTTCAAATTTCCAAAGAGGAAAATAACTTAGATGTCATTGAGTGTCTTCAATAATTTCCATACAGATGCTTCTTTTAAAATTGGTTTCTGCATCCATAAGAGCATAGAACATATGATATTGATGTGGTGCAAGAAAAGATTGGGGAGAAATCAAATTAGAAATGATACACATACCATTGGGAAATATGCAATCAATAAAGCTTTGCACGTAAAACTATGATGTAATATTTTATTTGCATCTGCACTCAGAATGAATGAAAGTGTCTTTTTATGTTCTATTCTGTTTTAAAGAATAAAAAAGAACTTTTTTCCACTAGTTTCAGGATGATTTGCCTCAGAGTATGTGAAATGACTCCCAAAGAAGAAAAATTAAAGCAGCACACAAACATTTGTTTTCTTCATTTTATAATAAATTTTGTGTTTTTTCCAGTGAAAACTATAATAGGCCATATTCTTTGTAATCAAATTATCCTTTCTCTGAAATACAGCCCAATTCTATTTATGCCTACTCAGAAATAGATAACAGCGATGTTCTCTTGAGTGAACCTTGACAGGAACTTTGAGGACTCATTAAAGCCTGCCGCAAAAAAAGAAAGACAAGTTTCAAATGCCCCCTAATTTTTCTCCAACATAGACTGAAACCTTATCTAGAGAATAATCCATAGTTTTGCACCTGTAGAATTTCCCCTATAACCCAAACAGGTTTAATGTAGTTCAGTAGCTCTATTGGTCTGCCCTCAGCAGGGATAGTCAAAGACTATCCTTCCCACTCTAGGCTTTTGGCTGTAAAGCATCCTTTTCATAGGGATTTATGAAGCCTCAGATTGGTTGGGGAATAGTATCTAATCTTTTCCAATTCTTTTTTGGGGGGAAGAACTCAACTCAAGTTATTTCCAGGTTAAGTTGAGGGTTTCTTTTGAAGCTTAACCATCTGTACTCAGAAGTGTTCCTTTAATTTAATAGGATTATTTATTCCTAAATAACTGACGCTGGTGTTGGGAAAGATTGAGGGCACAAGGAGAAGGGGATGACAGAGGACGAGATGGTTGGACAGTGTTCTTGAAGCTACCAGCATGAGTTTGACTAAACTGCGGGAGGCAGTGGAAGACAGGAGTGCCTGGCGTGCTCTGGTCCATGGGGTCACGAAGAGTCGGACACAACTAAACGACTAAACAACAACTGTGCATACTATTGCAGCCTTAATCTACCCAAAAGGGGAATGATGTTACTCGCATGGAAGCCTTCATATGCTTAGTCTACAGCATGTATTGTTATTAGATAATGAACTTATCTTATTAGTGCAAATAGAAAGTATGTGCCTAAGTAATATTGTAACCAGTTCAGACTAGGATTTAATGATCAGCAAAGATCCTATAGAGGCTACACATTAACTGGGGGGGGGGATGCAGCCTAATCCTTTGCAGAAATATTTCACTATCTGTTGATGGGAATAATTTTTGTTTAGTTTCATTTATCTCTTTTTGCATTTTTTCTCCAGAATGCATCCAGTTGCAATGAAACAACATACTCTTCTGGGAAATGAAGTGACCCTAAAGAGTTCAGGTACATTTCTTTTCTTACCAAAAACACATACCGTATTTTTTGCACCATAACACTCACTTTTTTCCTCCTAAAAAGTAAGGGGAAATGTCTGTGCGTGTTATGGAGGCAATGCCTACGGGTGGCATGCCTACAGATTTTCCTCCTCTAAAAACTACGTGCGTGTTATGGTCGGGTGCGTGTTATAGAGCGAAAAATACGGTAATTCAAAAACAAAACCAATGTTTGCCACATACAACATAACCTGAAATGCAGGTATCATACAATTTGTTTGTTTGTTTATTTTTAAATATTTATATTTTATTGAAAATTTTCGGTATAGAAATGCAGTGAAGGGAATGAATAGGAAATCCAAAAACAAAACAATGCTTAAAACTACAATACAATAAATAAATACATACACACACACATTGTATGTATTATTATAATACAATATATGTATATTGGGTATAAAAATAATACAGCTATTTTGACGAAAGTACTCTGGTTTCTCTTCAGATTGTATAAATCTTTCACCTTTTACAATTTACTTATTTTTTTAAAGAAAACTGGAGAAATAAAAAGCCAGTTTGAATATTTGAATAAAATGAAATATTTTACATGCTAGCGCTATAATACTGTGCACACTCACAGTGGTGAAAATCCCACTGAACGCAGTGGGACCTGTGAGTAAACATTCACAATATTGTATTGTTAATTTGCAATATTGCAAATTATGCAATATTACATATTGGTTCAATGGCAGTATCCATCCTATAGAAGCAGTAAAAATGTGTGTGCGCCTGTAAGTAAGTTAATTATGTGATTGATTGTGTGCCCAGGTGCCATGAGCCCACCACCCCACACTGTGTATGAGATTGAATGACCACTTGTGACAAAATCCCTTTTGGTTTAAATTAGGCCACAACATTATTGATTAGAGAGCTAAGGGGTTTGGATTAGGCATTGGGTATAAGTTGTATCAGGGACGCGGGTGGCACTGTGGTCTAAACCACAGAGCCTAGGGCTTGCCGATCAGAAGGTCGGTGGTTCGAATCCCCACGATGGGGTGAGCTCCCGTTGCTCAGTCCCTGCTCCTCCCAACATTGCAGTTCGAAAACACGCCAAAAAGTGCAAGTTGATAAATATGTACTGCTCCGGCAGGAAGGTAAACAGCGTTTCTGTGCGCTGCTCTGGTTTCAGTGTTCCGTTGCGCCAGAAACAGCTTAGTCATGCTGGCCACATGACCTGGAAAAACTGTCTGCAGAGAAACGGCGGCTCCCTTGGCCTGTAAAGCAAGATGAGTGCCGCAACTCCAGAGTCGTTCGCAACTGGACTTAACTGTCAGGGGTCCCTTTACCCTTTACCTTTACCTATAACCTGTATCAGCCCACCTCCTGCTGGTTTATTCAATGAAAGGTTGAGCCAGTGGTGAGGAGTCTTTTGACACCTCAAACAGGTACCACCCCACCAAGATCACCTTTTGGAGAAGTGCTATGGCCCTAGACCCCATCTGTGTGTTTCCTCCAGGATCCCTTTAACAGGATGCCCTTGTATCTGGTGTAAGTATTTCAGCTAGTGTCTTCATATTGTGATATGTCTTTTGTCTATTCCATCATGTCCTCTTGTGCTCAGCCAATTAATATGAACCTACATTTTGAGGATGAATGTTAAGCCGTTTTATTTTTGTGGGCTTGAAGAATGTTTCCAAAATAATAAAAAATGTAAAGATGAAGCTTATTACCACTATTTGTCTGGCAAAAAGCAGACGAGGATCCCTAGCATTAACACCATTCTATTTATATGGAAAAGTGAGGAATCTTTAATTTAAAAATGAAGCTATCAACAAACACCCTGGGTCTGAAGAATGGCTATTCACTCTTGGTCAGCTTAGTACCTGAGGTTCATTTTGATAATTCCAGTTTGGTGAATGCATACTTGCTCACTGTATCTTTTATTCTGGATTTTCTGTTATATCTCAAAGTGTCCTTTCTGATATCCACAGCATGGAGTTAGTCTTGTGCGACTATTTCTGAAGTAGTGAAATGGTTATTTCTAGTATTAAATTAGGGGCTAACTATACATTACTGTAAATGTGTCACTTAAAGCAACATCAGGGTTTTTTTAAAAAAAAGAAAATAATTAAAAACAGGTTTGGGAAGCAACTGGATTTTTGGGGGGTTTTGTTTTCAAATTTCGATTTTCCATGCAGAAAAGCTCCCTCCCCCTTTCAGGATTGTAGTGGAAAGGCTTAAATCCCCTTTTCCTGACCCTCTTCAGGAGACCTGAACTTGGTTGATTCTAATCACACATTTAAAGTAAGGACAAATTATACCCTTAGGGGTTTTTTGGCATGTGACACTTGAAACATCACAGGGAAGCATGGTTGTTGTTTTTTAATTCATAGCCAATGTAGGGCTGATATTTGAATTACAGACTAGCAAATTCAAAAACCAGTTTAAATCTTATATGGATGTTTTAAACAACACATGTTCCTGCTAAATAAAATAAAATAGCTTTTCCCCATTCTCAGGCAAATCTGTCGATCCATCTTCCTTCCTTTCACTAAGCTTTCACTTGTCCCTCCCCCCGAAAAAAATGCATATGAGGAATATCTCATTCTAACTTAAATGTTCAAATAAGCTGTAACAAGCTTATTCATTATTAGCACTGACAAACTTCAGCTGGTTTCAAACAGGATAAAATACTATTTAAATGCAGCCAGCCAGTCACCAACATCTCTTTGCTTCAGGTTGCTGACAGGTCCCTGTGTTATAGTTCAAATTTAGTTAGGAGGAAACAGGTTGAAGGAAAGCAAAGCCAGAGATATTATGATGAGTTATCCGCTGTAGTTTCATATATATATATATAGTAGTCTTAATTTCCTTTGGGACAAGGACAAAAGGGGCTATAGGGTGAAGAAGCAAAATAATAAAACATGTTAACATGAGAAATGCAGGCTAGATTTTGGATGTGAGGTTGTTCACTGTGTATTAAAACTGCACTGTGATTTGTGTGCCATGGCTGGCTTCTTGGTGTTCTATTTTCTTTTATTCACTGCCCTCTAGAGGTACTAACAATATAACAACAACTGCCAGCTGCCATTTGCCGTTTGCTATTATTTAGCAGGTAGATCTTTGCTCTATGCACCTCCCCACCACCCCCAAAAATGAACTTTTCCGTCATTTTAGTCCCTCTCCCTCCTTTCAGATAAATTCACAATTCCCGGATAAAATGGATACCATCCATTTTAAACAGCCGTGTGCACTAAAGTGCTTATTCCTATAACTGTGTGTTCATAAGCAATTTATGTGCTGGCTTTGCTGAAAAGGTCCATTACTCATCACACTTGAGGGATGTAAAAATGTTGGAGTTATCAGCTTCTCTCAGCCCCACTCCCCGCTCCCCCTTGCCATTTAAACCCAGCTATTATGTCTCCATACCATTGTGATTTGACTCATTTGCAGAGTGCAGAAAAAGAGGTCAAACTCTCAGTGTCGTCTTTCTAGAGAGAACTGAGTAGGAAGCAGCATGCAGTTTCCCCCCATTCTTTTTCTTTAATTTCCTTCTGTGCTTCAGTTAACTCTCGACTTCATCTAACTCTGCCAGATAATGCTGTACGACTATCAGCCTCTCAGCTTCTCTGCTGCTCCTTTCCCTGACCCCGGACATGGAAAAAAGTAGTATCAAAGGATGGGGCTTCACCCCTTGAATTCTGGCTCTGGTTTCCAGCACTTGTTGAAAGCATGTGTATGCACAGCCTTTCAGCTTTCCTTACCTGACACAACCTGGGGGGGGGGGAGCTTCTCTGATGGCATTTCCCCGGAAATAAGCAGCCTGGTGTTGAAACCACAATGTATGCTCTGCATACTTATTAGGGGATTCCAGTGTTTTTTCCTCACCTACATGTGCAGCATGAAGTGTGTATTATCCTTGGATGAGATAGCAAGTTTTTTTAAAAAAATAATAATAAGAAGAATTCAATAAGCCTATCCTTGTCAGAATATGTGCCATATTTTCTAGTCAAACGGTGCAAACAATTCTACTTGAACAGTAAATTTCTCAGTGGTAATCACGTAATGTTCCATATCAGTATATTATAGCTACAGCATACTCCTTGAAATGTTGCTTTATAGCTTTCAACATCATTTTTCATTTTGGCCATGGCTGTTAACACAAGACGGGTCATTGCATGCTGCTGCTTCTGCTACCCAAGCAGGGTAAAAATCAGGGCACTCTTCACAGAATGAGTTTCTATTATAGGTATGGACATTGGGGCTTTGGGTTATCTTTGCAACTATCTGTTAATTTAGCACAGCCTAAGCTGATCTAAGGGACACGGGTGGCGCTGTGGGTTAAACCACAGAGCCTAGGACTTGCCGATCAGAAGGTTGGCGGTTCGAATCCCCGCAACGGGGTGAGCTCCCATTGCTTGGTCCCTGCTCCTGCCAACCTAGCAGTTCGAAAGCACGTCAAAGTGCAAGTAGATAAATAGGTACCACTCCAGTGGGAAGGTAAATGGCGTTTGCATGTGCTGCTCTGGTTCGCCAGAAGTGGCTTAGTCATGCTGGCCACATGACGCGGAAGCTGTACGCTGGCTCCCTCAGCCAATAAAGCAAGATGAGCACCGCAACCCCATAGTCGGTCATGACTGGACCTAATGGTCAGGGTCCCTTTACCTTTACCTTTTTAAGCTGATCTTATGGGGCCAGATGAGAGATTGTAGTACCAGTAAACAGCGTTTCCTTGCACTCTGGCTTCTGTCACGGTGTCCCGTTGCGCCAGAAGTGGTTTAGTCATGCTGGTCACATGACCTGGAAAGCTGTCTGTGGACAAACACCTGAAAGCGAGATGAGTGCCGCAACCCCATAGTCGCCTTTGCCTGGACTTAACCATCCAGGGTCCTTTACCTTTTTTTTTACCTGTAGTACCAGACTCACAGCTATCAAAGTTCAGTCCCTTCAGAACCTAAACTGTTTTCTGTAACCTAGCTCCAAACTCTGGTTGCTCAGCAATCCTTTAGCATATTCAGAGCCTGTTTAGTATTTCAAAGATTAAACTTCATCACATTAAGACTGTGGTGGGCTGGAAGGGTGGATAGATTTAACATGTTGGTACTTCACATAGTATTAATACTTGTGAAAAGTCTGGTATCAGATTGCCAAGTAGGTGTCATGGACTGGCTGAATATAGAGGAATGGTAGGAGGAACCAGCCGGGAAACCCCCATAGGAACCCCCAAGGGGAGAAGACTCGGAGCCAGAAGATTGGTAGTGGGACAACAATGAGTGACCAGAGGAAGAAGACTGAGGGGAGGAGCTGTCAGAGGCAAGGGTTTAGTGAGCAGGAAGAGTCTATGGCAGAGTGCAGAGTTGCAACCAGCTCACCTCCCTGTCTTGGTCTCTGAGAATAAAAAAGAGCAGAACAGAGATTAGTTGTGCACAGGTGCACATCAGTTGTGCACAGACGCAGTTTGAGACTACGTAGGAAAAATTAAAATTGGATTCACAACTGAGTCCAAAATTAATGGTTGGCAATATGGGGTTGGGGCAATTTTGCAAATTATTCTCTGGGAAAAGACTGAAATTCTGAGATATTATAAAGGAACTCAAAAAGAAAGAGAAAAGCTTCAAACATTTGTCAGTAAATTATTTTCTGTGAAATTTCAACTTAGCCCTATTTTGTTGTCAAGTTATTTGGGTGTGATCCTTATTTGACATCTGATACTGTTTCTAGGAAATGACCACCCACTATGTTTGCAGGAAAACCAATAATCCCAAGGAATGACAAGGCTTTAGATCCTTAAATACCAATGAAGTGGTATCTCCTGAGTCAATTGACTCTTTCTTGTCAAGAACAAAAGTGAATAGTACTGAAATAGATATACTACTCAGGATCATTTAGAGAACCCCTTCTCTACAGGAACAGATGTTACACACACATAAATAGAAATTAAAGTAAATTGTTGGCCCTTATGGGAGAGATCAGCAAATCCACTTGCATGTCTTTCCTAGCAGCCATACTGACCTTGTGGCCCATAAGTTTCCTGGAAAGGGAAGAGAAATACCAGCTATGGCTTATTGCCACCCAATTTTTCTGTTGTGTATGTATTTTGCTCTGTTGCTTGTGTGGTAGTCTTTGTTCCATTCTCTTGAATTGAACACATTCAATGAAGAGAAGGCTATAAATACTTCTTCTACTACTACTTCTACTTCTACTTCTACTTCTTATTATTTCTATTTCTAAAATGGAATAAGCCATTGATTTTCAGAACAAGTCACATGCAAAAATTACTATTGTAATTTGTTGCTGTGTTAGTTCTGTGAAGGAGATGGTGTGCAGTGATCAATTCATACAGAAAAATTTGAGGAGCTCAGTTTTTGCACCTGTAAAACACAAAATAACAGGTGAAAGCAAAGGTTCCCCAGACACTTTTACTGGGAAACATTTCCTCTGGTGACTCTGGGGGCAGTCTACAAGGTCATCCAGTTTTGAAACTATATAATCTTTTTATGTTGTTGTTTTTAGCTCTGTTTCAGTAGATTTTATTTCTTCATCCTGGGGAGAGAGAAATATATTTCACAGAATGCTTTGCACCTAATGATAATCTGTGCAGGCAAATCTATATAACATACCATCCGCTTTTATTACTGAGCTCTGCATGCTTTCCCAGGATATGTCAAAGAAAGTTTAGGTCAAGAGGTATCATTTTAAAAACTGCCAAATCCATTAAACATTGCTGTGCATTTTTTATCTGTTTAGTGAGACTGCTTAGTGACTTCAAATACTTACATGGCTTTTGCAATATTGTTTTGATATATTTTGGGAAGTAAAAAAATAAAGAAATTGTCATGGGCACTCTTTCTGCTTTATTGGTTTAAACTCAGCCCACCTGGCTCACTTATAATGCAAACAAACTAAGTAATGTTCTGTGGTGAAAATATGTACCATGAGGAGTAGCTACCACCTTTTTCCACTGTTGTTGTGACAACTGAAACTAATCTCTAAATGTTTAAGGGCAAGGTGAAGAAATTGGTTGGAAGATGCAAGAGGTCTTCAACTGAGTATTCGGAATCTGTCTAATCAGCAAGCTTTTTTCTATGAAACAATTGTGTGGATACAATTTCCAAAGGCCTCTCTAACTGTTCACATGTCCAAAACCAGTAGGTATTCATACAACATGGGGTTGTTCTCAATGTGGAGACATCATTTAGCTATCATGAATAGTTGCTGTTGATTAGGATATTATCGGTGAATTTGTCTAGTTACCCCTTTAAAGCCATCTCTGCTAGTAACTAGGGGCTTATTTGGGCATCCTGGCTTCCATAAGGTTTGCAGAGTGCAATAAAATACTTAGAAATCAATGTTCATTTTTGTTGTTGCTGGGGTCAGGAACTTAAAATCCACTTAAAATGTGCCATAGACTGCTATGGCAGTGAAGTCTGGCTGCATGGCCATCACCAAGACCATTATACTGGACCCTACTAGCTGCTGTGATTCATAAAGACCTTTCCAGTAATCAAAGTCATAATGCTTATGTTTGACTATGCAGTCTACACCAAATTAAAGAGATACTTCAAATTACTGTGCATGGAGAGCTGAATGTGTAAAGGGCTCATTAAAAATATTTCTTTTCCCATTGGAAATAATCTTTACAGAAAAATTGCAGTTGCAAGGACGGTGCTGGAGTTGAAGGCAGTGAAGATGGAGGTAACACAATGAAATGGGGACAGAAAATATGCAGAGATTATAAGACTAAAGTTACTGGCTGATAAATATTTACTCAAATTAATAACATGTAAATTTAAAAGGAGGCATTTAAAGAGAACAAGAGCATAGCAGCAGTGACATGCACATTTTTATTGTTTGAAATTTTTATCGCCTGCAGTTTCATAAAAATATATCAGGGTGGTATGCAACATAAGCATCAACAGAAACATCAACAAATATGGATTGATTAAAAAGGGGGGAATGTCTTAAAGGCCTGTCTAAATGGTTGAGTTTTCAGAAGATGTTTAAATGAAGGCAAAGGTTCCTTCCAAACCTTTACTGGTAAGGGTCAATTGAACTTGATTGGTGTGTGGGACAACCACTCATCACAGGACCTCAGTGATGAAGGTGGAGCAAAATGGAGCAGGCAGTCCTTAGGCCCAAGTTGTTTTGGGCTTTGTGAAACAGTACAAACTTGGCCCAGTAGCAGGTATGCAACCAGTGAAGCTCTATCAGCAATGGGGTAACACGTTGCCAGTAACTTGGTGCTATGAAGTATCTGGCTGCTGCATTCTGCAATAGATGCAGCTAGTTATAGCTTTTACTAAACTAGTGTACCAGAAGGTTTGCAGTAGAATTTTTATAAAAGTGAACTGAATAAATGAGACCCTCACACATAAGTGCACCCTTTTCCTCTATCCTCTGGCACTGCCACAAGGAGGAAATTCTCAACTTTTACTTCCATTTTCTTCCTAAAGGTAACTTTAAACAGCTTTGATATCAAAACTCCATCTCTCCTCCACCCCAGCCTCCATTGCAGCCTGAGGCTGTGTGCTCCTGGAAAGCTTCGTGTAAATCCTTACTCCCACAGAGCCCAGGAGCAAAGACTAAAGGCAGCTCCCTTTCTAAATTGAGATTTGTAACCAAATACCTTTGTCACCTGATCTAAGGTTAAACACTCATGTGTTAGCTAGAAGAAAACAACAATAGTTACTTATCAACCCAAGAGTTCAGTGGCTACTTTAGGGTTGCCATATTCTGAAGAGCAAAAAAGAGAGGACATTTGCTGACTTTTACTTTTAACTATGGATCACTTTGATGACTCTCATTTTGCATACCCATGAAAAAGAAGGCATGTCCTGGAAAAAGAGGACATATGGCAGCTCTACTCTGGTGGAATTTCTCCATGCTAAAGCCTGCAGTAATACACATTCCAGCATTCCCCATTTCAGTGTCAATTAAACAGTTATACCTAACAGACTGGAACAGCTAGATGTGGGGAGTCTGTCTTACTTACAATGGAGGCTTAACCCTCACTTCCCTGCCAGAGACTGTCTTTAGGCTGCTCTCCTAAATCCCAATGGGTGGGGTCAAAGAGAAAATACCTACATTCTAGGTTTACCCAGCCCTCTTTCTCAAAAGTAAAGCCACACTTGCTGCAGACCAGGTGTAAGTCAGTGACTTCTTTAACCCTTTACTCAGACATGGGCCCATGGAAGATATGAAACACCCATCTTTTGATGTGCTCCTTCCCCTGGGCATTCCCGGTGGTCTCCACAGAAACTTCATAACTAACAACTTTTATGCAGCTCCAGCATGCTGCCTTTGCTGGTTTTTAAGCCGGGTTCACATGACATTAGCCACAATCCCCCTGTATCCTGTAGTAGAGAAATATTCCTCTTCAATGCTCTTTTTCTCAAGACAGCTTCTGTGCTATGCAAAAACAGAAGCTATGGTTCCATTGTGGTGTGAACAATTCCAGTGGCTTTTGCCCATGCATATAGATGGCATGTGTGCGCACAGATGAGAGCGTAACTGAATTGGAGTTTTTATGCAGGGAAAGAAATCATTGGATCAAGACATTCCTGCCCCTGCTTTGATGTGAACAGCAGTGGAAGAAAGTGCCTTGGAAAGATAGTTGAGGGAAACAACCTCACAACTTTTCAAGCTGCTGATCGGGACATAACTGAAAAGGATTTCAGTTTCAGTTTGTATTGACACTCCCCAAAAGTGATATCTAATCTATTTGTGGTGTTGTGGTGTGCTAATGAACTATTGAATTGGTAAAGGTAAAGGTAAAAGAACCCCCTGACTGTTAGGTCCAGTTGTGGATGACTCTGGGGTTGCACGCTTTACTGGCCGAGGGAGACAGCATTTGTCCTCAGATAGCTTCTGGGTCATGTGGCCAGCATGACTAAGCCGCTTCTGGCAAACCAGAGCAGAGCACAGAAACACCATTCACCTCCCCGCTGGAGCGGTACCTATTTATCTACTTGCACCTTGACGTGCTTTCAGACTGCTAGGTTGGCAGGAGCTGCGACCAGAAAACGGGAGCTCGCCCCATCACGGGGATTTGAACTGCCGACCTTCCAATCGGCAAGCCTTAGGCCCTGTGGTTTAGACCACAGCACCACCTGCGTGAATTGGTATTGGACAGCAAATATGTTTTTTTGTAACAGTTGTTAGTTTCACACATAGTTTTCTGATGGTTTTTTATTTCTTTACTCAAGATTAAATTCAGAGGAAATGTGGCAAAAATTCCTCTTCCACAGAAGCAAAAAGATTGACAACCAGTGCATCCTTGGATATACTGTCGGATCTATTTGCTCTGCAGTTGGAGTGAAATAATAAAAATGCAAGGGATTCAGCATTCATTTAAAATCTAATTCAGGCATATGTAGAAATGTAATTTTTCTAGTGTTAACAGACTTATTTTCGTGGCTTGCAGCATTTTTAAATGACAAAATTATTCACCTCACTGATCTGGGTTTCCTCTTTCTTTGAAATCCCCGCAACAGTAAATCAGGTAGATTAACTAGGGATAAACCACAAAGAACATCTTCCCAATATATAGGTGCATACAATGTTTGAAGAAGCCTGAAAAGATGTTCAGAAATCTTTAATCAACCTCAGAAAGTTTACTGTAGCAACAACGAAAAACAACACTATGCTTTTCCTTACTTTAGTGCTCAGTCATTGTGTGATAAAATAGACTTGAAAATGATTGAAATGTTACTGGTGGAATTAGCATTTTAAAAATGCTTTACTGTGTTTTTGTGGATATGCTCAATGAGGAAGCAACTGCAAAGGAATCAATAAGCAAAGTAATAAAACACACACCTGCTAATTCTCAATTACCAATATGACTTCTGTATACAGACAGGGATCTTTCCATTCATTAAAGGATTCTGGTCCAACAGAAAATCCTGCTAGTGGGAGGAGGGAGGCAGTTTTCCTGATTTGCCCTCCAGTCTCCCGCCCAAGACTATTCCAGAAGGTGATTTAACATTCCAGATGACACAAGAGGGAAGGGGAAATAAGTGAAAGCTACCTTCCTGCTTCCACCAGTAGGAGTGTTCCATGACCAGAATTCTGCTTGCTAATTTATTTGTTTAATGCTTGTATACCATCCTTTCATAAAAAAAGACCACACGGGTGTACAACAGATAAGTGTACAGTGAAAACCACATAAAAATCTAAACTGCAGCCCACTAACTAACTATAACATAATTTAAAAATTATTATTTAATCATCTGGATCAACCTGGCAGCATAGAAAAGAACACTGGGCTAGAGTCTCATGTTGGGCGAAAGATTCCTGCACGTCAGAGGGTTGGCCTAGAAGACCCTTGTGGTCCCTTCTGACACTCCAAGCGCATGCATTTTCTCAGCCAAGGATAGATATAGATAGATAGGTTGATAAATAGATAGATGATGATGATGATGATAGATAGATAGACAGATGATAGATAGATGATAGATAGATAGATGATAGATAGATAGATGATAGATAGATAGATAGATAGATAGATAGATAGATAGATAGATAGATGATAGATGATAGATGATAGATGATAGATAGATAGATAGATGATAGATAGATAGATAGATGATAGATAGATAGATAGATAGAGATAATAGTATTGTTATGCAGTGCCAGTTCAAGAAATTTTACTGCCCGAGGCTCAGTGCAAGTGGTGCCTTTCATTTCTAAGGCCAACACATTAAAAAGCATTGCTGCATCATTGAAAAAGAAATTCCCGCCTTCATCTGTCCCCATTCATGGTTTGCCTAAAGCAACCACAACCACCACCAGTGGGGTGGCATTCAGTAGGTCCATTGAAATTAATGAATGTGACTCAGGTCCATTAATTTCAGTGGTCCTACTCTGAATACTTGGTGGAATAGCAACTCATGTCTCTTGTTTTCCTTCCCTCTAACATGTGTGATGCTGTGCTGGTTCTGGAATTTCTTGCTGTTTAAGGAAGACGGGAGCACACGGCAACACTGCACATTTATAACCCACAGACTCTAAGCACCTAGCACTTACCAAGGAAACTCACGGCAGCACATACTAGATTACGAAGCAGTTTCATTCCCATCTATTTTGTAGCTCAGCCCAGACCTTCTTAGCTACAGACTGCCATCAAATACTGCCTTCTCTGGATCTAATCTCGTTTTTTTAGTCTCCACAAAACACAAATCAAGTATTCTCACCGCATTGTGGGCTGTGGAAACGCCAGTCCAATGTATTTCAGTTCTGTCCTCTCCAGTTTTTGCCCTGGGGGCCATTTGCAGGGGACCTGAAAAGAGGAAGCTAGTGGCAGAGATGAAGGGTGATGATCAATCCATGTAAAGTAAAAGCAGACTTTTTGCCAGGGAGGGGCAGAAGGCATGGTCTGTTTTATTAGCAAAGCCCTGCTAAATGTGCAGATTGTGGAAGCATGTACCTTGTTATTGGCTCACTAAGTATGTTGTCTGCTTCTCTTTCCCGCTGCTGTTTTCAAGCACCTCTGACCCTGGCACTGCCAGGCCCCATCAAAAATAATGAAGCCTGACAAATGCAGCTTTAAATCTTAGGGCTTTTCTCCTCCAGCCTACTATGCTGCTCCTGCTTGCCTGTTGTTGTCATCATTAGGCGTCTGATACAAACTAAGTAAAAGTGGTGGTTAGATTTGATTTACAAAATGGAAAAAAAATCAGTTTAATTATCAGTATATAAATTTGTAATATGGCATTGAGGCTCCCTCCCAAAACACACCCACACACACACACAACCCAACACATTCACTGGTTGGGGATGAGGTTGTGCTCTTATCTAGAAGTAATGACAGACATAATACAAAAAAAGAACAGAGATGCGAATGCACTTTCTTTTTATGCTATGCTTGCCATCAATGGGAATGTCAAATATTTCTCCAGCTATATGCATTACTGGTGCCAGAAATATTGATGCTAACTCAAAATCTATTTATTTATTTATTTGATTCTGCTTATTTGTTTAAATTGTTTTTCAAGCTCTAAACAAGAGAGTCCTTAGCAGATGCTCTCTGGGAGCTGGATATGTATTTTAAGGCAGTATCTAGGTTCGCACTATTCAAAACGTTTTGTTATCCTAAAAAAAAATTGGTAAATTGCTAAGTGAGCTACCTACTCTTGTCCTACTGAGAAAGGATTCCAGAGTAGAATGAAACACTCATTGCATCTGAAAGATCTTCTTTTGCATCTGAATGTGAGACAACAGGACATTTCTTGCTCAGTCTTACTATGTCTGAAAAAGAAACTATCTGCTTATCATAGAATTGTTTAGATAAGCAAATGTTGTGTGGTAGGGGAAATAAATGAAGTTTTATTTGGGTCACTATAGATTAAAGGTAAGGTGAACATTTGCTTTAAGCTCTTTCTAAGTTTATGGGACTATTTAAGACCTGGCGGAATAAGATTATCCACTGTTCAGGTAAGCATTCATCACACCTCATAATCCTTTTAATTAGTGCCTACAACTTTCAGACCTCTATACAAAATGCAGCTGTTATTTTTTCCTATGTTTAAGCTTTGTTTGTTTAAAAAGTCTTATTTTTACAACTAAACAACCAGGGATACTGCAGTAATCCACCAGTTTCCATTTCTGACATTGATATTGTAGATCCACTGAGTGGGCAAGTATCTGTTTAGTTTAGTTTTCATAAAGGTGATAAAAACAATTATTTAGAAGTTTTCTGGATGCATAAACTGATGTCCACACTCCTCAGAGAAACCAATTATTTGTGACTGGATGCTTTGCACAAACTGGCAGATTTGTGTGCAAAGGACGCTAAGAGCAGATATCACTGATGCTGAGAAGCCTTACTCTAACTCTGTAGTATGATTAGAAAAAGTTATTTCACAATGGAAATGGATTCTGCCTCAAGCTTGTCAGTTTCTTTGGTGTAGTTTGCAGCTTTTGCAACAGGTCTTGATAGTACATAGTGTGTTCTGTGTTACATCTTGCATTTCTTTGGAGAGTTGTACATGGAGGGGGCAGAGAGCACAGTCACTGCCAACATTGTTCCCCCTCACCTCTCCACCAAGGCTGTATATATATTTCTTCACAGAGTAGAACTTAAATAGAGGTTCCAAGCTTTGGGGTGGAGGCAGTTTGTCTGTATCACTGTTTCTTTCAGCCTTTCACAGGGGCTTGAGTAAATACATCAATAACAATGGGTTTTCCAGGGCATAGAGGATGAAGAGACTTTTTTTTTTTTTGAGTAAACACATTTCCTCTTTTTTTGGAGGGGAAATAAAGGCATGTGTAAAACTTGTTCAGAAACCGCAAAATTCTGTTGTGTTTCCTGGAATATCTGGCACTGTTAGTGGAATTTCAAGCACCGCACCATCAGTTCAGCTGAGAGACAAGCTCCTTTTGACTTGTCCTTCCCTGGATCTGTTTTCATCACAAATGATCTTTGTACCTTTAAGAACGGGTGTCTATTTGCTTCCCACCCACCCCTATCCTTTTTATTTTATGTTAAAGGTTTTTTGCTTTTTTTTAAGATTGTAAGTATAAAAACTCCCTTCTAAGCTGAAAAGGGAGTAGAATGTTTGGGGGGTTTTAAAGTAAATTTTTATTGTTTTCCTTACATATTCTTTTCTAACAAACCAAAATAAAACCATACATTCCCTTTGACTCTGCTGAGTCGCGACTGAAGAGGGAGTAGAATGTTTTAAATAAATGAGTTTCCGTACAGATCTGATACTATGGCTAGAATAATAAAGGCAGCCTGCTGCACAGTGACCTTGAAGGAGAGACACCACAAGGAATTTCCCCTCCCATGTCTCGCTTCTAAGACACCATTGGGGGTTATGAAAATGGCAGATAGATGATATCAGAATCCTCAGTGAGAGGCAGGGAAGAGCTTGCTGAATGAAAGACTGGGAGAGGAAAGGAAAGCTCCCAGGTGAGAGCTAGGAAGCTCTGTCATTTTGTGTGTGTGGCTTGGATGAAAAGCTACTTTCAGCAGAGAGAAGATTCAGTAATGGTGCAACTGTTGTTGTTGTTCTTCTTCTTCTTGTTGTTGTTGTTGTATTTTGGGGACCCTGGTGCCGATTTTCTCCTCCCTTATCTCCTATGCTGTTGCTATTACAATAATATGTATTTTCTGAGAATCTGTATTCAATTATATCTTTCTTATTATTATAAATGCATTTCTATAACTGTTTTTCCCCATAACAGTTATGGAAGTTTTTCCTTAATGCAATAAGATAAAAGAAACAAATCTAAATAAAAGCAAAAACAGAAAAAGGGAGCTCTTAACTCTTGTCACCTGCAGAAAGTGTGGAGCCTCCCAGCTCTCATCTGGAAGCTTTCCTTTTTTCTCCCAGTCTCTCACCTTGGAAAATCTTCACTTCCCTGCTTCTCACTCGACATAGTGCTTATATATATTACATGTTTTTATTTTTATATTCTATAGATATTATGTCATTTATTGACATTTGTGTTCTGTCGCAAACTGCCCTGTGGTTTTTGGATGAAGGGTGGCATATAATTTCTTTCTCTTTTTTTAGTATAAATAAAAATACTAAAATAATTATAATTATAATAAATAAATAAAATAAAACAAGTTTTACACATCCTCAAACAACTCTCGATTAGATAATCTAGACATAGAATCAATCATAGAATCATAGAATCATAGAGTTGGAAGAGACCACAAGGGCCATCGAGTCCAACCCCCTGCCAAGCAGGAAACATGAATTTAAACACTTCATATCGCTGGCTTTACAGACATTTTAATGGATAGCTACCATTGCACAAAACATTGGAAAAGTTTGGCAATTCATTTGCATTTAAATTAGCATGTGGAATCGAGATCATGAAGAAAAATTCTGTGTCACACAGATAACAACAACAAAACGTGGGGAGGTGATTGAACGCCTTCCTAAAACGATTGGAATGCAGGTTGGGCCAATTAAGAACTAAGAGAAGAATAGATCTTCAGCTCTTGCCCATGTTAGGAAATGCATCCTTGATATCAGTTTCACCATTGTGTCAGTAGGAGTTCTGCTATGAAAATAAAAACCAGTGACTTCTGCATGTGATGAAATAGAAATACATTTGCAAGAGTTTATCCATTGCATCCCTTTTAGTAGTCTACGAAAACATCCCCAAGAGATTACCATTCATTTCTTACTGCACTTAAATGTGGTACTGAGTCATATTGTTGGAAATGGAAGTCATTTGCTCACATGAACATCTTTTTTCATGGTCTCTCTAGATCTGGAAGCCTTAAGAAATGTTTGGATGGGTTATTCATAAGCCTCCCCTGTTTCCTCAGTGGGAGTCTTCCCTCTGCTATATCAGAGAGCCTGTTAACCACCTCTTTTTTTCTGTGGGGTGGAATGAAGTAGAGAATACCTTAATTCTGCCCAGAGGCAAGCAGAACTCTAAAAGCTGATGGTAGCATCAGGGGTCCATCCAAGACGGATCACAAATTTAATGAAAAGCTTAATAAAACATGTGAACAGAAAAGGCAGTAGGAAAAAGTTTGTCAGCATAGTCTATACATATTAAGTGGCCTATAACATTGAAATAAACTGTAGGAAGGAAGGCAGACCTGAAAGATGCTTAAGTTAGGTTTCAAGGGACTTCAGCAAGTTACATCAAGTGAAGAAAAATGATGAGAAGGACAAAACTAAAAAGGGCTGTGTTGATTGTAATGGAAATTAGATATTACAAGTTTGATTTGGAATTTATGAATTTTAACACAGAAGAAAATAAAGAGATAAATGGGAGTTATTAAATAGCAGTTAAATGGAAAGAGTTAAAAAAATATCCACAGTATCATTATGGGTATACCTTGGGGAAGAGGCATATCTCAGTGGGACAGCATATGCCCCCAAGTCCGTCCCTGGAAACTTGAGGTGGGACTGGGGAAAACTCCTGTAGGAAACCCTAGAGAGTCATTTGCAGTAGACAATTCTGAACTAGATGGACCAAAGGCTGACTTAGTATAAGGCACCTTTCTATGGAAAGATAAATTATACCTTAGAACTTGAGGTGGTTATCTTTATAAACTGAACTGTGGAACCATAAGTCATATCAGTACATAATGAGTACCGTATTTTTCGCTCTATAAGATGCACTTTTCCCCCTTCAAAAATTAAGGGGAAATGTGTGTGCATCTTATGGAGTGAATGCAGGCTCCTTGGCTTCAGCGATAGCAACGCGAAGCCTCCAAAGCGCAGAGGGAGAGCTCCCCCCGCGCTCCGTGGGCTTCGCATTGCTTTCGCTGAAGCCGCCTGAAGCCCCCAGAGCGCAGCGGGAACATGGTGATGTACCTGCAAATATAGACTGAGCAGAATATCACACAGCTTGATCAAGTCAGGTTCAAGCTGCATTTATTCTAGGAAAATGGGCTTAGCAGTAAAATATTCTGTAAACATTCAGAATAAAACTGTACCATCACCCCACGAATCATCAACATGCAATTTTTGGTGCTCTGTTGTGAAAAATGGTCATATTGGACTGGAATAAGGCTGGGCCTAGCCAAATTGTGAGCCAACAAGAGAAATGCAATCCATCAGCAATTGGCAGGCTAGGCTAAATGCCAATGTAAAATTACCCTTCAGATAGGTACCAACTGTACTTTCTTCTTTCCTTCATAGCACAAAGACTGCACTGAAAGTTGTCAAATGCTTTACTGGGGGATGGACCTGCAACTCTCTCACTCTCTTTCTCTCTCTCTCTCTCTGTGTGTGTGTGTGTGTGTGTGTTATGTAGCCTAGCTTTTGCCTCCACATCAACCTGCTGGTTCACCACTGTCATCTTTGAAGTTCTCCTCCAGGTGCCTTTGCCGTCTGAACTGTAATAGATGGCAATCAGGGAGAGAAGGGCTTTTCTCTGTTTTTAGCTGTTCTTATTTTTTATTAGTAAGCCACCTTGAGTAAGGGAAAAAGTCGGGTATAAATAAATATATAACGTAAAGGGTGTTTCCTCTGCTTCTTTTCCCAGGGTTTTAGCCTGAATCCAGTGTTGATGTCATATAGGCACCAGGTGTATTTACTATCTGGTCTAAACCACTGAGCCTCTTGGGCTTGCTGATTGGAAGGTGGGCGGTTCAAATCCCCACAGTGGAGTGAGCTCCCATTGCTCTGTCCCAGCTCCTGCCAACCTAGCAGTTTGAAAGCACACCGGTGCAAGTAGATAAATAGGTACCGCCGCAGTGAGAAGGTAAATGGCATTTCTGTGCTCTCTGGTTTCCATCACAGTGTCCAGTCGTGCCAGAAGCGGTTTAGTCATGCTGGCCACATGACCCAGAAAACGGTCTGTGGACACACACCAGCTCCCTTAGCCTGAAAGCGAGATGACTGCCGCAACCCCAGAGTCACCTTTGACTGGACTTAACCATGCAGGGGTCCTTTACCTCTTACCTTTACTATCTGGTGGGTTTTCACTTTGTGTTGCAATCCTTTTTAGCATTAAACGTTGTTTTTTATTAACTGTAGTTCCTCTATTGCATGTTAAGATCTGGTTGTAAATGTTCTGGATCGTTAAAAATAATAATAATGAAGAAATAAGTTTTAAACAAACATATGCTCAAAAAGAATTCTTACAGAACGTAGATTGGGATAAATAGCTAAGTGATATCATGAAGACGGTATGGAGTGAGCAGTATTTTTGGCATGCTGATCAGTAGTTCAGCATATGCTCTGGCATATCGCAAACATGTGGTGAGGGTTTAACTCTCTGTCATGTAGCCTAATCCAGATTTCATAGGTTTAAGCTCAAATGCAGTAAAATGCAAGCTCTTGGCATGCGTACCACACATTCACATGACACTTTACAGTAATCAGAAAAATAATAATTATGCAGTGGTTTCAGCATCCAAGGTTGGGTGTTTCATTGCACCGTTCTCAGCTCTTCATCTAAATCTATGCAAAATCAAATCACTTCAATTTTGCCTTGTCTTGATATCTATTTGAAGCCTGTTTATTTCCTCTGGTGTTTTTAATTTGTTGCTAGTTTTAGTCTGTTTGATCTTTGTTACATGTTCTTTGTCATTGTTTTGTTGCATGAAACTTTGAATCTATTTTTAAAGTATTTTGTAAATCGCTCTAAGAATTCCATTACAATAATTGGAAATGCAATTAAATGAGCAATTAGATATTATAGGTATTCTACAGTCACACAGTTTTTGAAATAAGTGGAAACAATTCTTTCAGTGGGTTTTTGTTTTGTGCGAGCCCCAAAGATGGGGGAGGTTAGAAATTGAAATAAATGAACATTACCCATCTAAAACATATCAGATCAATTTGAACCACCAAGCATAAAATTGAGTGGTAAGTGAAAATCATTTCCCCCTATGCCACCCTTAAGTAATAATGCACACATTTTGCCATAATAAACACAGCAGTTGGCATTCAGTACCAAATGCTTATGTTTGAAAATAAATGGTAATAGTCTGGCCTGCAGGTCTGATGGCAACAGATTGATTTGATTGTTAGACTTATTCATTAATATATGCTGTACTAGTGTTTGTCACACAATCCGTGTACCTTAAAGTCTGATGCCAATTATTTTCACTGCCAAGTTGTCAGTTGGCAGCCTGCTTTTACTTGTGCAATTTTCCCTGAAGACTATGAAACCAAATGATGCACAACGAACGGAAGACATGTTTTATTTAGAATGATTATTTCAGGTGTTTCTCTCTGAAAATGATTCTCTGTGAAGCTGTACTGTAGGCATGGCAGTTGCCTATATGTGAATGGAAGTTGGTTCTCTTGTTTCGTTCTGATGAAAGGTTCTGTTCTCGAGTCGGTTGGTGTATTTGTCACATAACCTTTCTCCCCAGAATGCTGTTGCTCTAGAGAGAATCTCCAGAAATTGCCTGCCACTGGTATAAGGCCTTGCAATGGATAACAATTGCAACTCCTCTGATCACTTGTTTTCACATTAATATTTATTTAATTTGAGTTGCCTCTCCTCAACGTTCAAGTCTACTTCCAATAAAGAAAAAAATAAAAGACGATTTCATCCCCACCCTAACAAAATCACAGAGAGTAATCGGATATAAATGGTGCACTCCCAGCAGCTCCCATCTTCCCTGAAGAGCAATACAGGTTTGAACTCATTTGATGAGACTGCTTGATAACTTTGAAGCAGTTCTGGGGAACACCCTGCACTTTGCCACTGATGTCCACCTCTTACATAGTGTAGACACATAAAGCAGTTCCTGCTGTTATTATTATTACAGTCATACCTTGGAAGTCAAACGAAATCCATTCCGGAAGTCCGTACGACTTCCAACACGTTCAGAAACCAAAGTGTGGCTTCTGATTGGCTGTGGAAACCCTGTTGGACATTTGACTTCCAAAAATAGTTCGCAAACTGAAACAGTCACTTCCGGGGTTTGCGGTGTTCGGGAGCCAAAAGGTTTGAGAACTAAGCTGTCCTCAAACCAATGTACGACTGTATTTATTAAATTTGTATACCGTCCTCCTTCCATAGATCTCAGAGCAGTTCACAATGTAAAATTCAATATAAAAACACAAAATGCATGATGGAACAGAAACACACAAATAAACCTCCCGATCCCCTCCCATAAACACATTTAAATGGGGTATAAGATATTAATCAGCCAAAGGACAGACAGACAGCTTACAGCAAAAGTAATAAAGGGTCTTTCCAGCAATGTGTCCTCCTTGCACCATTCCAACACAGTTTAGGTTCTAGCCAAGGAACAGGGACCAAGGCAAACTTGCTACAAACACCAGAGTATTTAAACTTTATATTGTGTTGAGTCAGTCTCTGACTGACTCACTCACAGGTTTGCTGGCTCACACTTAACCAACTGCCGGTGTGAGACAAGCACGCCTATGTTAAACCTTTCTTGTCCTTTTTGTCTGCATGCCTAACATGCACTAACATAAAAGTCCTCTTATTTCCCCCATATTGTCGTTGCCCTAAATTCATTGTCTTGGTGGATACAGAAAGTGTAAGCACTTCCAATAAGAATGCCAAGTCTTATAATTTATTGAATTGAACAGCATGCATTTGTTTATGGAGAGAGAGAACCAAGTTTTCTGCCAAGAATAAATTAGTTTTATGTTGAAACTATAGCCCTCCGCTGAACTATAGGAATTGTTTATGCAAAAGTTCCTGATCTCCATATAATTAATTATTTTATTGATTTCTATTGGTTCTCCTTAATTTACTTCAAAGAGGATAATAACTGTATTACCCTAATCCACATCAGCAAGAAATCAAAAGTTAAGAGCAGTTTCATTTGTGATCATACTGTAGGAGGAGAATTGAACCAAATGAATTTATTTCAAAAGTTGCTTTTTTCATGGTAGCAGTCATAAAATTCAAACTAATTTGTATTTTTTGTATGCAGTAGATTCTTTTTTTAAAAAATCAACTTATAAAGGAATAAAAAGAATTGATGAAATTATAGCACACCATATTAGGAGTTATATAAGCCACAGTATATAACACGATACAATGAATATATTTTTATTCTGATTCATTTGTAATGGAACATAAATACTGAAATACAAATCAAATTTGCTCTGTAACTTGTGTGAATAACTAAAAGAATGAATTTGTAGTTTCTGTTGACTATGTCTGGACCAATTTCATAAGCTGATGGCACAAATGAAAAAGACAAATACCACTCCTGTCAAACTGCATGAGCTGTATACTTCACAGCACAGCACAATTTAACCTATTCTTTTGGCAAATAACCTGACCAAAAGGTTTACTTTTCACACTGCAAAAACTGAAACTCCTGAATGTCACTGGCAAAGGACAGGAAGCTTCATAAATAGGAGCAAATAGAAAGAATGGCTGGTTTCAAGAGAGCTCCTCTGTGCAAAAAACCTCACTTCCATCCCTCATACATATCAATATTCATTTTCCTCTCTCTCATCTCTTTTTCAGAGAATTTGAACTGCTGAAAAAAAAAATCCCTTGCAAATAAAGGTGACTTTCCCCCCCTTTAATATACCCTGCTACTAACATTCACCCAAGCAGGTGGTTATCCTCCAAAGCAAAATATAAAGTGCAAACCAGCCCTATATCAGTATTTTGTCTTCAACTGTAGGTAGCAGTGTGCATGGAAATCTCCATTAACATGTATGGAAAAAAGGGGAAAACATAGTTATCTGTATAGCATAGCAATTATCGAATAGGGAAATCACTCTTCCATACAAATTCAATCTGTTCTGCAACTACTGATAATACCAGAGTACTGTCTCCTTTCTGGTCATTCTAGTTAGAGTGCATGAAAGCAAACCCATAGTCATGTCCATGGAGATTTGTAACTCTCTTCTATTTACCATTCTATCTGAACGTGCAGATAGCTGACCCCATTCATGATTATCTAGTTTAACTTCATGTTTTCCAAAGTGACAGACAGATGCTTCCAGGAAGCCCACCATCAGAATTTGAAAACATCAGTGATCTCCATCTGTAGCTATACTACAGGAGTGGTCAATATGGTGTACTCCAGATGTTGTTGGCTGTAAGTCCTGGAAGACCTGCTCCCTGCCTTGCAGACCTTTCCACCCAGCCTGGGAGGGCACTGCCCAGACTGACTCCAGCTACAGAAGCTGAGGCTTCTGAACAGATTCTTGGGCTGGTGTATTGTTTGTGGGGGTTATTGCTGTTGCTGCTGGGTTTTATTTTTTTGGTGTCTTTATTTTAGAACTTCTTGTGTTTTATATGAAAATTGTTCAGTTTGATTGTATATTTTTTAATTCTTTATTAATTGTTTATGACTACTTTTGTTATGTTGCATTGTGTATTCTTTCCATGTTGTAAGTGGCCTTGAGCATGGTTTGAGCTATGGAAAGGTGGCATACAAATAAAATTATGCATCAACCCCAACCAGCATGGCCTGTAACCAGGGCTGATGGAAGCTCAAGTCCGGAACAACTGGAAAACATAAGAGTTGTGGAAGGCTGCTCTTACATTTGTGGTTGAAAGTGCTGCTCCCTATTAGTTCTGCAATTGTGGAATGCCCACCCCTGTGAGGAACATCTGGTGCCAAATTTATTTTTTATTTCAGTGCCAGACTAAGACCTGGTTGCTCTCTCAGGCATTTATTATGTAGCTGAATATTTCATTCTGAGAGAACAAGTCACTCTATTGTTGTAAGGGGTTGTGTGTGTGTGTGTGTGTGTGTGTGTGCGCGCATGCACTTTCATCTCTTCTGATTGCTAATGAAATCATTGTTGCTAATTGATTTTTTGTGTACTCTGCCCTGAGTTCAATATGATATGCAGTAGTACCTCGGGTTAAGAACTTAATTCGTTCCAGAGGTCTGTTCTTAACCTGAAACTGTTCTTAACTTGAGGTACCACTTTAGCTAATGGGGCCTCCTGCTGCCGCCACACCGCCACCGCAGGATTTCTGTTCTCATCCTGAAGCAAAGTTCTTAACCCAAGGTACTATTTCTGGGTTAGCAGAGTCTGCAACCTGAAGCGTCTGTAACCCGAGGTACCACTATAGATAGATAGATAGATGATAGATAGATAGATACAGTGGTGCCCCGCAAGATGAATGCCTTGCAAGACAGAAAACCCACTAGACGAAAGGGTTTTCCGTTTTTGAGCTGCTTCGCAAGACGATTTTCCCTATGGGCTTGCTTCACAAGACGAAAACATCTTGCGAGTGTTCCGATTTTTTTTCCGCTTCCCCCCCTTCTTCTTTAGCCTTTAATAGCCGCTAAGCCTTTAATAGCTGCTAAACCACTAAATAGCGCTAATCTGCTAAGCCGCTAATAGGGTTGCTTCACAAGACAAAAAACCGCTAGACGAAGAGACTCGTGGAACGGATTATTTTCGTCTTGCGAGGCACCACTGTAGATGATAGATAGATAGATAGATAGATAGATAGATGACAACCCAGCACATTTTGGGGGGTCATATGCGTGATCTCTTGCTATGTCTGACTTTATTGCATATTGGCTTTGGTAGATTTATTTTTCCATCAGCATCATTGTACTTCATAGAAAAGAAACTGTCATATCCTCAAAGGGGAGAGAAAAGCCCAACAACAAACCTATTTTCCAATAGGAGGAAGTCAACGTTCATTCTTTCTACATCACCATTGAATCTTTGATTTGTGTACACAGTCGTCCATAAAATAGCATTATAGAAGGAAATGTGATGGGTTCCAAGAAGTGAATAGCAAAGCTATATGCAAAGGTAATCAGCAGTAAGTAATATATTCTTTGCCATCAAAACACCAGTCACAGAAGCTTCTGCTTATGCAAGCAGGAACTTCTCTCTCTGATGGCAATGGTGATTGCCTTCCCAAAGGAAGGTGCAAGATATTACAGAATGAAAGTTAACATATTTTATGGATAGTAAGCGTTGCAAGATGAGTTCAATTGAGCAGTTACCCTTCAGACTTAGGAAAACAAAGATTATTGAAACATTTCAGTGTGAAATTGTGATTCCAAAATGAAGTTATTAGAGAGCAAATGAGCTGTATTTGTGGCATGTGGATTTTGATTAAAATTCTTAAACTATATTAATTAAATACTGGGATGACATAACTGAAAAGCCTTGCCTTGGTGGAAGAGACATCAGGCCTCAATGCAGCAAAACTGGTGGTTACAGGATTAAAAATAGCTCTTAGCGTTGGTAAAATCAAATCAGATATCTGTTATAGTACCAAACCAGCATGATGTAAATGAAAAATCAATTGAAAACATTAAATCATCCCCCCAAAATTTTTTTTTACTCACATTGCATTTACATTTTTTTAAAAAGCCCCAATCGGCTATTTGTGATTTGCAGAAATAAGACATCCAAGTCAATAATTCAAGGATTTCCTTAAATCTAACATCAGTTTTGATCTAATTTCTACATGACAGACTCTGCACAGTAAGAAATGTGTGACAGACTCAACTTCCCTAGTTTCACAAGGATTGAAAAGGATACCATTCAATTCTTCCTTGCAATACTACAGAAGATAAAACCTTGGACCTCTGTAATAATGTTTTAAAGCATATCTCTAAAGGCTTGCCCACACTTTTCTTTTGCCCTGCATTTTCTAGGCAAAGGTCCGCACTTTTCCGTTCTGTGTCTGAGTGAGGCATCAGGCATAAGCCTGCATTTTATTAATGTTTGATCAGGACTTGTATATTAAAGAGAGAGCTTAAATTTTCAAAAGTTTCAAGCCAGGCAGAAGACCAGCAGTTTACAACCTTGGTAATGTTTATCCTCCTAGACAAGGGCCCCTTTGATTGATAGCAGAAAACAATTCTCAAAGTCATAAAAGCTGGAATTACAGACTGAGTGAGGACACTGACCCTATATGTTACAGAAGATAAAAAAGGCAGAAATAAATAATTAGGAATGAGTAAATAGTAAAATAATGCCAATGTGCCTCCCAGTAAAATGAGCCAGATCTTCTTTCCAAGGTTAAAGACCAAATGGAGAAGCATCTAGCTGGCAAGTCTTTTTTTAAAGCTGTTTCTTTCTTAAACTGAAGAGAGTTAAAGGGCAATAAATGTTGGGAAGAGCTAATGGGAAAAGCAGCTGGCTGAAGGAGGGGTTGCAAACTGGAGAGGCTTCTTTTGAAGCTGTTTTTTACTGAGTTCCTTTTTACTTTACAAAGGCCTTATTCCTTTTAAAAGGCTACCTATGTTATGTATTAAATATATTGTCTTAAATGTAATTATGCAAAGGATTTACGAAATGCTAGATTTCATATAGTTGTAAGAGTTAAATTAAGTCAGCCACCAGCCTAGCCCTGCCAGACAGGAAGACGCCATCCGAGCAGTCCTGATATATTAGTTGTCAGACATTTGTTTAGAAACCTTCAAATGAAGGAGATCTTTCAATGTTGATGTGAAACTCAAGATCCTTGACATATGTTTAAGATAAAAATTTAAGATTAACCATTTGTTTTAGAAGGCAATAGGGCAAGGAGGGCAAGAGGTGAGCTGGTAATTAAGATGCCTTGTTGAGACACATGTAAGATATATTACTACTTATTTGTCATTTATAGATGTAACAATATATAGCTCTTTGTGTTCCATATAAGGACAGGAGGATATGGGTGTATCTTTTTGTGATTGGTTCTAGCAATCAGCCAATAGGAATTTCAACCAGGCTGATTGGACAGAGGCAGCCACAGGAGGAGCAAAGGGGGCTGGATTAAGGGAATATAAGTGCTGGCCATAATGGCAGGAGGCCAGGCCAGAGCTTGGTAACCATATACCACTGTGCCTCTCATTTATTTGTCTGACAAATAAATAATTATTTTAATTTCTCTATTGCTGCGTTGAATATTTCATTCCAGCTAAGCGTTAACCACAAGCAGGGTTCTACATGAGTGCTTCCCACCCCCGCCCCTGCCACTTTCTCCAGGAAAATCTGATCTTTATGGCTGAATCAGAGCAAATTACAATTTAGATTTGCAGGAGATTTCCATTTGCTCTGATTCAGTGGTAAAGAGTGGGTTTTCATGGGGAAAGCGGCAGAGCAAAAAGAAAGGAAGAAAAACTGCTCAAACAGGGAGCTTTAAAACACAGACCTGTGGATTGAAATACAGAGCAAAGGTATGCACTGATGAATCCTAACAAGAAATATCTCAATCTCAAACCTTTATTGGCATATAGACAAAATTCTGAAAGGTTCAGTACAATAAAATCACTCAGCAAAATATGCAGCAAGGAATATTCCATACTTCTACATATATATATATATTTTAAATTTTCATTTCTTAATTGGTATTCATATCTATAAATAAACATATTACTTCCTAAAGACTGCATGCTTTAAAGTCTACATCCATAGCTCTCTGAACCATTTTTTCTGTTTAGCCCTCATCATTGGGACCGGGGGCAGGGAGGCAGATCTAGTATATATCTTAGGCCTAAACAATTTCATCCATGCAGAAATATCAATTATTTTTTACATAGGTGACCGAAGAACCCTGTGATCTGAAAACAATATAGCCAAATCCAAAAGTTCAAGGCACACAGACAGAATCTTTCTATAAATCACTTTGAGTTACTTTTGTGAAAACAAATAATAATAATTAGTACTACTGTATACTGAATAATAATAATATACTAGCAAGGTCACTACAAAATGAATAAAAGCAGAGGTATTTCATAACCTTTACACACTACTCTCGTGGTTAAAAGTGTTGCGCTTGTCTGCCTGCATTTCAGCTTGGCTATAAAAATTCCAGATTGAAAACAGAAGTCTGCTGTCAATGACCAATGTCTCCAACCCTGCCCATAACATATTCATTTCAAAAAACCCTTTGGAGTTGAGTGCTTTCTGCAAGATGGGGCAAGTGGAAACCATGATCTATGGCTGATTGGCCTGATCTAATGCCAATTTGTTCATCTTCCAGAATGTTTACTTCATCCATTCCAAAATTTGATTCCATAAAAGCCTAGCATAATTTTTGCCAATCACAGAAATAAGACTAATTGAACATAACAGGATATGCTGACCCATTGGATCAGATTGATAATTGAAAATCTTGTAAATTACTGTCAAGGTCATGGCACGAAGGGAATTGCCATCTCTATAGTGAGTTCTACACAGAGACACATATGCAAGCACACCATATTTACTGTTCAGAAGTGGGGCGGGGTACCTGTGGACATCCAAATATTGTTGGCTTTTAACTCCAGTAAGCCCCAGGGGCTAATGGTAAGGGATTATGGGAACTGTAGTCCAGCATTGTCTAGAATGTCAAAGGTTTTCCATCATTGCTTCAGACTGACTCACAGTATAAGTTGAATAGAAGTTGGTGCTATTGTATCTTAAGTTTCTGTGTCATTGATTTAATTTGGAGGTAGACACAATCTTTATTAGTTGTCCTTCATATACAGCTTGTGTATGTGTAGCAGACATAACATCTAGACTTGTTGTAAAGTAAGGTAGAGTTAGAAGGTACAAAACTGCAAATTTGAAACACATTAGAGAAATAGTCCCACTCTATTATGCCTTGGCTAGTCCACACCTGGAATACTGTGTCCAGTTCTGGGCACCACAATTTAAGAAGGATACAGTGGTGCCTCGCAAGACGAAAATAATTCGTTCCACGAGTCTTTTTGTCTTGCGATGTTTTTCGTCTTGCGAAGCACGGTCCGTCGCAACTGCGCCTCTTCAAGCGGCTTTAAGAAAAAAGCACAAGACGTTTTCGTCTTGCGAAGCAAGCCCATAGGGAAATTCGTCTAGCGAAGCAACGCAAAACCAAAAAACCCTTTCGTCTAGCGAGTTTTTCATCTTGTGAGGCATTCATCTTGCGGGGCACCACTGTATTGACAAGCTGGAATGTGTTCAGGAGAGTGAGACCAAGATGATAAAGGGTGTGGAAACAATGTCTTATGAGAAACAGTGAAGGGAGTTGGGTATGTTTAGCCTGGTGAAGAGGAGACTGAGAGGAGGTGCCCCTCAGAATCCCTTTCAACTCTGCAATTCTGAAAACAAGTGTTCTACCACTAAACTAGAGTCCCTCACCTATCTTCTGAATGCCTGGCAGTATTTTTCTGGCATGCTTAAAATAGGGGTGTGCATGGCCCCCTAAATTCAGCTTGTATCCATAGCTTTCCTTTTTGAAAAATGTCCTCAGTCTACTTTAATTTGTGATTTGGGTAACAAGCTGTACTCTATAAAACAAAGCTCTGTATTCCCCTTTCACTCTTAAGGAAATCTAAAATCTAAAAAATTCTGTAACCCTTTTCCCTTAAGGCAGAAGCTGGTGAAATTTGCAGGCACGTGAGAGCTATAATGCACAGGAGAAAATGGAAAGTAGAGAATATAAAACAGACAGTGAAGCATAAGCCTTTGTGTATGTTTTCATCTGATTTGTGGCACTTAGTTGACATCACACCTCTTGACAACAAGGGATTTGTTCCCAGTACAAAGCAGTTGAAAACTTCTAGTTAAAAACAGCCATGTCTTATGAGAGCTCTTATCACACTAACAGCTTCTCCAGATAGATGTTTTGTAATAAAATATTATTAATTACTGCAGCATAGAAATATTTCCTTTGCATCTTGTTAATAAATTACTATCCAATTTGAAGTGATGGAGAAAGGATGTGGAAATATCTTAAACTTCAATAATTCCCAATGTATAAATTTTATATCACATTTTTGCAGAGAACTAAAGTTAAGTATTTAGTCATGCTGGCCACATGACCCGGAAGCTGTACGCTGGCTCCCTCGGTCAATAAAGCGAGATGAGCGCCACAACCCCCGAGTCGGTCACGACTGGACCCAATGGTCAGGGGTCCTTTTACCTTTGCTATAAGTTAAGTATACATCATGTAAATTGCATATTGCTTAGCTGATGTTTCGGGGAGCCTGCTTTTTCAGGTTCCTATTGTTATTCATTTTGATGTGCAATATCAGTGGCCTTGATTTCATTGCGTTTGCTGATTTTGTTTATCTGTAGATTAATAAGACTAAAGACATCAGCTCATTGTCCATTTCATCAATTGAGGGCTTCATTGGCAAGAGTGTCTAATAAACATTGACTTAACTCATCCAGATTCCACACCCTCCCAGTCACTGCTTTCCTGATGATAGACATTCCACTTCAACAGGCATTTTTTTCAGTGTCCATGACATTAACTTATTAATACTGATAAACATTTTAATTTATGTAGTGGACTACTTTCAGCCAAACATGTTAAAGTAGTTTTACTAAAGCAGAGTTTTAGCTACCTACCAAAACTCAGTGAAGAGAGAAACTGAGACCTATTGAGACTCAAATAGATCAACTGTTTATAGGTGTAATTAAATGAGAGTTTATTTTCCCTACATTCATTCTTCAATTCGTCAAGGACAGTTTGAAGAATTGGCCTATTTATTATTTTTATACCATTTGGATCTTAGAGTGGCATACATTATCCCATTTTATTAGAGCAGCATACATTATCCCAATAGGTTGAGAGAAGTGACTAGCCCAAGGTCACACAGTGAGCTTCTTAGTATGTGTTCAAAGACTAACATTCACTGTACCTTACTGTCTTCCTCCTGTATATCTAAGTTTTGATTAAAAAGGTTTGCAGAAAATGTCCCTAAGAATGTCTCATTAGTGTTGCCTAAATTCCCTTTCCTTCCCTCAGAATTGCGTAGGTGTATCTCCCATGTAGGAATGTCCAAATTCACCATAAATAGTCACTTTTATGAAAATTCAGTAGCAACACTAGTTCCAGATTATATCAGTTTTGCCCAGTGCACCGTGGGTTTGTTCGTGTAGTGTTGACAAGAGTCAGCTGCCACACACACAGAATAGTCCTGCACTGGTGTCTTTGTGGGTCCTATTAGGAATGCATGAAATTTTGCTCATCTTATATTTTCGCTTCTCCCCAAATTTCCAGGATATTTTCCTTACCTAGGAGCCTTCAAATGCACTTTGAAGTCTTGGGAAGCAGATGACTCTTACAGGATATGTTTTATTTCAGTCCGATGGCCTATTTGTCCTAAGCATTATATATGCCTCTCTTTTTACCTCCAACAGTTCGTTTCAGTGCATTTGTGCACCTCAAGAGAGAGGTAAAAAGAATGTAGGATAAAAGAGTATCTGATTAACATACACTCTTCAGGGAAATCTTGGACCATCCTAACACAGCTCTCATGCCTAACTTATCTGTATGACATAAAAGGCAGCGTGATGGAGGGGACTCCTTCCTCTCTCTGCCTTTTTTTTAATGAATCATTTTTGTTTTAATTTTAGTACCCACTGGACTTGAATTGACATGAAAAAAATGAAATTGGGGGAACTTAAAAGTCTTCAAAGAGAGTTTTTGTGGATATTTTTGGTTTCCATTAACTTTCAGTCTATCTTCCTACATTGTTTCTCCTGAGGCATGACAGCTTCTTGACTCTTTACCAAACTTTTATGTAACAGTGCATTGCCATATGTTTTTTGGTGTTTTGCTATTTTTTAAAAAAGAAAAAAGTGTTTAGTTTAGCAAGAGAATAAGCAAAAAGTATTAAGCAAAATACAGGAAACTCGCAAGTTATGCTTTTTTTAACATATGCACTTGAACCTTTAGGCTCGTTGCCCAAAAAATAAATAAATATAAATAAATAAAAATTATGCAAAAATGAGAGACACGTGGGGGGGGGGAGTAAGGAAATGGTGTGAAAATAAAATGCGTGGGGGGGGAAACGGGGAAGAGGCAGTTCAAGACAGTGATTGGAAAAGGCCAGAGAGTTTTGCAGAGGGCTTTGGAGAGCCAACAGATGGGGCTGGAATGCAGAGGAGGTGGTTGGCAGAACTTCAGACAGCAGAATGACCCTAAAATGCAGGGCATCATGATGGTGATGATCATCAGCTGCTGAGAAACCAAAAAAGTGGAGGGTGATTACCATGCTGGAAGTTGACTGTCCTGGACTGCTTGAGATGTGACATGTCTGTGTTTGCTGTGGCATACAGATTTGGCTGGAACAAGTCCAACATCTGTGTCATCAAGGTTTTTGAGAGCTGTGGGGCTGTGGTAGCAAGTGCCCCACTGACAAGCCAGGAGTGGGATAAGGCTTTGGTGGAGACAGAAAAGGCACTGAACTTGTGGCAGGGAGACATGAACTGGAAGTGTGTTCCTGTGGGTGGCAGCATCTTGTACCAAAAGGCTCTGAGCCTCGATGACCACTTCAGACCTTCCAACACAGATGCGGACCAGCCTGCCAAGGAATTTAAAACCAGCCCAGCTTGGCTTAACAGCTTTAAAACCTGCTTCAACCTGAAGAACGTCTGGACAGCAGGGGAGGCTGTATCTGCCAACAAAGAGGCTGCAAAAATGTATCCTGTGCAATTAAAGTGGCTGCTGGATGACAAGGCATATCTTCATGAACAAATCTCCAGTGCAGACGAGACATGGTTTTTCTGGAAGAAAATGCCTAAGTGGACTTAAATTGACACAGACGAAAAGAAAGCCCCTTGCTTCAAAGCTTCAAAGGACTGAGTGACTGTGCTGATCTGTGGCAACGCGGTTAGAGAGTTAATAAAGCCAGACTTGCTGTCCGGGTCTCAAAATCCCTGTGCCCCAAAAGGCAATGACAAGAATCTGCATCCTGTGTTTTTGCACAAAGGCCTGGGTGACTTCTTTATCATTTCTGGTCTGGTTCCACAACTGCTCCATTCCAAAGGTGAGGCATTACCTCAAGGAGAAACAACTGTAGTTTAAAGTGATGCTGCTTGTGGACAATGCTCATGAGCATCCTGAGGGACTCCACTTTGTATGCGGTGAGGTAGAGGCTATCTTCTTCCCTCTGCCCCCACAATATGACCTTCCTCATCCAGCCTTTGGATCAAGGTGTGGTTCGCTACTTTAAGTCTGTTTAAGCAAAGCTCACTGTGCTGGTCCTGGGGGGTTACCGTGCGCCGTGGTCCCAAGTCCAGTCCAAGGTCGAGGGTGAAGTATGGAGGCTGTCCATCAAGGCTGAAGCGGGTTCCAAGGCAAGGAGTTGGGTGTGGTCAGGAACTCTGGCAGAAGAGCAGGACAGGGTGCAGGCAGGAACAGGTTACCAACAATGTTGCTCCCGCAACTTGGGACTGGGCTGGCTGGCTTTTATCTGCCCAGAGGCATAGGGCGGTCCCGGTCCGCAGGTGACTCACCTCTCCTGGCCTGGAGGTGAGCACTCCTCCTGCGTGAACTTAGTTCCCTTCGCCTCTCTGTCCTGAGCCTCTGCAACTCAGGAGAGGCTGGAGGGTTACTGGACCCAGAGGCAACCTCACCTTCCCCTGATGGGGCTGAGAGTGGACCACCTGCAGGCAATGGGCCCTCCATCACCTCCGGAGCCAGAGCAGATTCAGATGGTGTCTGCTCCTGATGATCCAGCACAGGTGAGGGCCCTTCAGGTTCAAGCACCAGCCCCGGCTCAGCTAGTCCTGGAGGCAGGGACTCCTGTGCAGGCTGAGATTCCTCAGGTTCAGCCTCTGAATCCAATTCCCAGGCCATCACACTCACCTTAGCCTGGATAATCAATGCAATGGTCTTGACCTCACAGCATGCTGGAAGTCTTTCAACATTGCCCAGTGCGTCACATCCAGTGGATGCAATCAAGCGTGGAGCAGTGAATGAACACTGGTGGAAATTGTGGAAGGAATGTGTGCACCATTTCAAGGGATTCCCAAGCATTGTCATTGAGGTGAAGGACATTGTGCAGATGACCAGGCAAGTGGGTAGTGATGGCTTTGTTGACCTCATCCAGAAAGAAGTGGAAGAGCTAATTCAGGGCCAACAGGTATTGACTGTTGAAGAGCTGGAAGAAGTGGTCAGATCAAGTTCAGCATGAGCCAGCAAGCCATAAAATATGCAAATGATTTGATTGCAGAGCTTGATTGCTCCATGGAAGGCTGCCTCAAGATTATCCGTGGGATTACAGACACTCTGAAACTCTTAAAGGTTTGAGGAGCTCAAAAGGCAACAGTAGCAGTTGTGAATCACCGTGTTCCTCAGAAAGAAATCAGCAGCAGATGTGCCCATGCAGCCCACCTCTGGATCTGAACCACAGCCAAGCACTTCTTCTGGCTACTGGTCAATTCCCCGGTCCTCCTATCATAGAATCATGGAGCTGTAGAGTTGGAATGGATCCCAATGGTCATTCTGCAATGCAGGAATCCTGCCCACAGCCATTCCGGGGTGGGCTGAAACCACCAACCTTCTGTTTAACAGCCAGATGCACTGAAGCATCATCCAGTGAGGGAAAGAATCATAGTGTGTGGAATCATAGAATTGTAGAGTTGGAAGGGACCACAAGGGCCATCTAGTCCAACCCCTGCAATGCTGGAATCCTTTGCCCAACATGGGACTCAAACCCACAACCCTGAGATTAAGAGTCTCACGCTCTACCAACTGAGCTAGGAAGACTGAGAGCTGCTGTTGTCCCTCACTGTGTTTTAAACTGTTCTAGTCCCCCACCCAGTTTTCTAGGGGGTGCTCTGGTGTTACATGATTTTGCTCATATGTGTGATGACCAGGACCATAACCCCTGTGTAAGTGAGCTGCATGCACACACTCAAGCTTTATTTATTTTAACCACATTTTCGCATAAAACGTTAATCTATCACCCAATGCACAAGGCGTCACATTTACAAGCTGTGTAACCACAACCCCTCACCTCATCAAAATATTTTTCTCATTGTTTGCATTGTCATATTTGTTTGTCTTGTCAGTGAACATGGTAAAGGGAATAAAAAGTTTATTTTTTAAAATAAGAGTGTTGCTTAAGACACTTGGAGTAGGAATTCAAGCTTCTTTGCTGACTTGCAAGCTAAGGTGTGAGTGAGCAGAATAAGGCAGTGTGCCTTTTTTAACCTCATGGTAATCTTCTTCAGTCACATGCAGATTTAAACCCTTCAGGGATAGGAAGATTTGTACTGCTTCAAGTATAGATCTTTTCCTGGTGGGGGAAAAATGCTAAAAGTCATTTGCAGTTGTGAAGTGAGGTCTTTTTGTTTTGTTTTTTTTAGCTGCCCCATATGATAAAACTGTAATTACAGTATTTTCAAAGGTACAAATGCTTAGGCCTGGAAGACTGCTCCCCCACAAACAAACAAAACCAAAGGACAATCAGTGCATGGGTGCAAATTTACAAATATATATCCCCCATCCAAAAAAGAAGACACACATCAAATAAGGGGACATCAGATTTGCATAAAACGTGCCAATGCTAACTTATATGCATAGATGCAAAGTTAGAAATTTTCACAGTAAATTAAATAGCAATTTAATACATCTCACCATGGATGGAAGTTGTGCCTTCTGTCCGGTGCTAACTGCTGATGGACAGCTTCAAGGCCCTGTTCTTCCTTCTTATGGCCTGTCTTCTGTAAATTAGGACTTAATGCCCACCATAAATTTATGCCAAACACCCAGATCAAAAAGTTTCCCCAAAGACTCTTCAGTCATTTTAGGCCTCCCTTGCCAAATATTTGACTGCATTTTGTGATTGGCTGTGTACTCTCCGGTGAAATGGTGGGATTTTAAAATAAGGTTTCTACTATGCCATAGCCTGAAAGTGATATCTAAGGAATTTAAGGCTGCTATTTGATTCTTTCATATTTTGAATGTTAATGATCATTAATCTGGAAGCGTGCTCAGGAATGGGAGCCACTTGGGCACCCACAAAGGTGCAATCCGCCACTATTAAAATCTATAGCAGTTTTATCATCAACATATAGTGAAGATGTTATGTTTTATGCATGTAGTGTCTAAGACTACATGCTTAGGCTTTTGTAGGATGTTTTGTAGGATGTCCCACTACGTGCATTTAAAGAGGTGGGCATGGCTCCATAGTTTTCGCTTCTGTAATTTTTACAGATGTGCTGTGATTCTTAACTGCTCTTTTAATTGTCTTGGAATTGATTGCATTTTAATTGCATTGTGCCCAGTTCTAAAATAATAGGATAAGCAGTGGGTCAAAATATGCTTATTAAGTACTGGTAATGTGCAAGCTTGTTGCTGCATGAGATTCATACTGGGTAACTCAAATTGTTTCGACACCCAGATTCTGTCTTTTATGTAATACAGAATCCTAAAGGCTAAAAACTTTGAGGAGTGTTCACTTTATCTAATGATAATAATAATAGAAATGCTTTGCTTATGCAATGATTGAATGAAATGTAATTTCCCAGCCCGGTGAGATATGCAGTTACTCCAACATCATCTGGTTTTGCTTTGCTTTCTAATTGTATTAAATAGCACAGCGAGTGCTTCTTGAAGCTGTTGGGCTTTAGGACCCAGCACTGCTTAGAGAGTTCCTCTTTTAATCTTGTGTGATTTGCCTTTGAAGAGGGAAGTGGCTAAGAGACAGTGGGCTTTAAGTTCTTCTTACCATACCTATGTGTGAACAACAGGACTATCAAATTCATGCCTTCTTTATCCAGAGTGGAGTTCATGTGAGGATCCACTCAGTGCCAATGCTTCAGCCAAGACTGCCACTGATTCACGTGTGGAAATTAATCCAGGTTAGAAATAACTTCAGTCGAGTTTTCTTTTATATGTTTGAGATCTCAGCTTATTGTTTTTACTTCTTCTTCTCATATTAGTCCAGCAAAAGTAGAATGAATTAAAACTTTATTTGACTTTTGGATTAATTTTACTCCTAGCTGTAATAATTTCCCTAGTACTTTTGCTGCTCTGTCCTATTAAACTTGAGGATAGTATTGATGTCGGCTTCTCAGAAGTTCATTTCTAATGGTTCAAAACCTTCCGATAAAATAAAATTCATTATAGTACAGTAGTGTATTATGCAAACCTCTGGAATATATTTGAAAGTCCAACAGTTAATTTATGAATAATAATCAGGCATCTGAATGGTTTAAAATAGTGGATAAACATAAGGATTATTTTAAAAACAGTTTTAACATCTTATCCATTTCTCCCCTTTCCTCCCATAGTTTCCTTTTACCAATAAATACTCAGTAGGGTCTTTCTTCATAAGAGTTTTATTAAAAGAGTCTTGGGATTCAAGGGTCTTGAAACAGCATATGCATGTAGGCTTTTCAATTTGACCTCAAGTTCAAATTCAGATTAAGGATGAGAGGAATAAAAGCTTACTTTCATAAATGTGCTTTCATTCCAGGTGGATGTTTACTATGGTATAACTATCCATAAACTCAGTTGCTGTTGGTATTCATAATAATAATAATATTAGCATAGCAACAGCAGTGTGTGTGACATTTTACAGAATACAAGAGGGCAGGTCCCTGCCCCAAGAAGCTTACAATCTAAAATTCAACACAGAAGAAGCAACAAAGGAAGAAAAATGTGGAGGCAGGAATCTGTGATTGTTTCAGGGGGTTGTGCCAAAAACTTAATAAAAGCATGTGAGTTTTGAGGAGGGATCCAAAAGAAGTAAAAATGGATAGAATCTCAACACACATTCTGGAAGGTAGTTCCAAACATACATGGCAACAAGTGTGAAAATGAAGGGTCTTTTATGGAAGCAGCAGATCTTTGGAAGATGGTGGAACTGGAGGAGTAAAGGTCATAGAAGGGGATGTGTCAGGAGATAAGCTGGGCAGGGAAGTGGAGGGCTAAGGAAAGCTCCTGGATCCAGAATCCAGAGCAGATTGACAGGAGCAGCAAATGATGTTGGTATCCGACGGTTCATCCAGATTTCCCTTTGTGCCACACTTTACAGGCGCTGGTCTGTATACAAGCATTTTTGTTTCTGTTTTGTCCCTCTGCTTTCTCTGGGAAAACCTGCTATTAAATGCAGAATTGGAACTTGGTTCTTGGGTTTTCTGCAGACTGCTGTGTGTTCCCATTCAGCAGTAAACATTGGGTTTCCCTGGGGAAAGTGGTGGTGGGGGGGAAAGAAAAAGAAAAATAGCCCTGATCAGACATGGGCCTGAAAAGCATGGGAAGCGTGGTGCAAAAGGAAGTCTGGATGAGCCCATAAAGGGTCCAGTCTGAGACAATGGAAGGAAAGAGAAGAGGCAATACCAATAGCCTAGGTGATAGTTTTCGGTAAAGGAGGAGACATGTCAGTTGCTTGAGATTGTGTGTTTCACTGGCCTTTGAATCTTCTTGCGTACATTGTTGCCTTTCTGTTTCCAAACTTGCCAGATCTGAACTGATTCAGCATTGTCTCTTGTCCTGCTATTGCAATGCCTTCTACCCAGAACAGATCCTGAAAAGGCTCTGAGCCATATTCCAGAAGTGCACTATAATCAGATAGCGCAGGGTGCAGCAGCTTTTATATTTTCCATATGTAAAGCAGCTCCAAGAGACTCAGAGAATCTGGCAACATTATATGATATTGTTGGAGTAAAGATAGTAAACATATTGTATGTCTATGTAAATGTATGTCCCTTAATATCGCATCTCCTTAAATATTGAGTGGTGATCTGAGATCAGTCCATTATTTCCCCATATTTCTTCCATATTTCCATTCCTGCTATAGATCATTTTCCTATACCACTCGTAGGCTTTTCTGTCTAGCATAATTAAATGTCTTGTAGTAGGGATAGGGTACAATACCATAGTGATCATGATCAGTGGTGTCTTTATCACATACTGAAATAAGTATTGTAATGGGAATGATACTTTTTTTTTTAATAGAAATGAACCCGTAAGCTTAGGAGCACCAAAAAAAGTTGCTGACACTTTAGTAGCCCAAACTAGAGCCAGGGCCAGATGAACTGGAACAAAAACAGCCCACCAACAGCAGCACCAATTACAGAAAACTAATGATTTGGCACTTGACCAAACTGCTGTTTACTGTTAGTATAAGACATAAGGTTTAGATTATATGGAATGCCTCCATGCATGTTTCCACAGGCAGTAGCTGATTCCAAAAAGCAGACCAGCAAAAATAACTTTAGAGTCTTTGGCCAGAGTTTCTCACTCATATGGTCCCAGCACAGATGAATTGCGTTGAACGTAAACAGCTTTTATAATCTTCTTCACAGCTGTATGTAAAATGTAGATGATTGTTCATATCAATTTAGAGCACTATAACTTGATAAGGCATGGGAGCGATGTGTTCTATAAAGAGCAATTTGTCCATACCAATGCAATTAGTTGTCATTGTATTTCAGCAACAAAGATGTATTCTAATAAAATGCTGGTATTCAAAGTACCAGTTTAACAAAGCAGTTTTTCCCCCTGTAGGTATACTGAAACTCTTAAAAGCACTGAAAGGGAGAGAAAAAACCAGCTATTTATGTTGGGGAAACCAACCTGTGCTGGCAAAATGCTAACATGAAATTGCAAATGCAACAGAAACTTCCATTTGTTTAATAGTCAATTACTACTGTCCCTGGATTTGTGAATATGGGATTTAGATTAAGACCTCATGGTGAACAGATGGACTGATTGCTGGGCTCTGAACAATATGTCCTACTGCTTCCCCGCTCCTTGTGTTCTGAGTTATAATCAAGTTTCCTTACACCCTGCCACTCAGCAACAATAACAGTGGAAGTAATGCAAGCAGAGTCCCTTCAGATATGCATCTTTTCTGCAATGCCCTTATATAGATAGAGCTTATTTTTCCAATCCGCCACCCCATGCTGTTCTTAGAATCATACCACATGGAGCTGATTGTAACAGGGCATTTGCGGCTCCTGGTATCTGTATACCCACTGGAATGTTGTAGCCTTTTTACGAATCCCCAGGGATTACCGTAATAAGTCTGTCAGCATTTTCTAACACATCCCACTTTCAGAGATTTATAACTGCATCTCAGGCTCACAGCACCTTAACTCCATGAACATAATATGAACTTCTAACCAATTTAAACCAACCTAGAATAAAACTCAGCACAAACTAAACCCTAAATAAGTCTAGCAACAGCAATTAAATGTTCACAGTACTGCAGGAAAAGTCAGAAAAGTCAGGAAGTATTTAACAATACTCCATGGAAAGGTATTGCCCCCCCCAATACATTTCTATCCCCAGCAGTGCTTATATCAACATTGGGGGTGGGGAGCAACTAGTGTGTAATTATACAGATCTGGTGGTTGTCAGTTTTTAAAGCGAGAACAAATGGGATTTCATTTAACAGGTGAATTGTGATATTTATAGAATAAGGAGGCTGTTGTTGTTAGGAGGAATTCAGTAGCTCATTTAACTCACCCCTGGCTTGGAGGCCACTCATCCATCTCCCCAAAAGGGAGTAGCAGCCAGCCAGCCAGTGTGAGACACCTTCTCTCTCCTGACTAGCAATTATTCCAACTTCCCAGGTAGAATGACCCCCCTCCTTTTCTCCTGTGGGTTCTCCCAACTTCCCCAGAGCCAATTGAGGGGAATGCAGGGGGGGGGAGTCCCATTGTGCAAGTGGAAGACTTGCTGGCATGACTTAATAATTGAATCCTGCCGATGATGATGATGATGATGATGATGATTGCTGTTAGTATATTGAGGGACGCAGACTCCATAGTTGCACTAAATATATTTTGAAAGTTTCCAACTCCCTACATCATCCTTTGGTAAAGGGGTTGTTAGAACAGCCACAGATGATTCAGTCACAACTTTACAGGGAAAAATAGCTCGCCATGAGAATGGTGTTTTTGGTAACCTTGCTTTTTCTTCTAACATTTCTCCAACCTTCCTTTGTGCCTTTAACCCCAGACAGTGTTTTTAAAACAATAAGGGAGAATTAGAGACTCTTTAATATTGCCATATCTGGCATCTTTATTGTAACATTTTATAAACGCTTTGCAGATACCGGTTTTAGAATTAGGACTGACATATACAATTCTATGATTCTGAGAGCCTGTCCAGGGAAAAAAATGATTTAAAACTAATATACAAAATGGCCTTAAATTTGAAAAAAAAATAATGATATGATTTGATACATGTTTGGGGAGTAAACATCAAACAACTAAACAGAATAGCTACAAAGTTCACAAAAGTAAATTCACTTGCATTCGCAAATATATTTAGAAGTGTGGCTATAAATATGGGGCTTATATAGATATTCATCAGAAGCAGGTCTAGCAGAAGAGTAAGTCAACCGTGATTTTGCAAGCCTGGTCTCTTGTAACATGCAAATTGACTTAAGATGGCAGGGGTGAATGCTTCTGTTCTGCCACCAATTTTGCTCTATAGTGCAACCACTTTTTGTTATCTACTCTAATGCCCTTCATCATCTGTGATGTTCTCCAGTAGGATTCTGTCATGGGTTTGTTTCATTGCGTTATTTGTGGGAGACTTAAACAAATAACAGGCCAACCCAGTTTGTATTCTCTCCACTATGGACAGATTGTTGTTGGAGCCAGGGTGCTTCCAGACACTCAATATTTTGTGGAAGGAATTCAAGAACATACCAGAAATTTAGGTAACCCAAGTGGTGGGGTGGGGATCTCATAGGCCAATCTCGGGCCAAAATACCATTAAGAAATTAAACTTGCCAAATGGAAGGAGGTGACATCAACTGATAGGCACAGTGCCAGAGTTTGTTTCTGCTTTAGCTGCATTATCTCATCAGCTGATGAGCAGGGGTTAAATCCTGCTCAGTTGGTTGTTCCCTGCTGAGAAGAGGGACATGTAGCCAAAGCTCAGTGCTTGGTCTTAATATCCTGCTGCAAACAGCCCCATGCTGCTCTTTAAAACTGCAGTTTTGGATGTTACAAGAGCAACTTGGTGCTGCTTGCAAATGGGTTTTAAAACAGCCTCTGAAAGCGGTCCAGTGATGCACTTTGAAGTCCTGACATCAGGTGATTTTTTCTGGCCTGCTAGCCAGAAAAAGCTACCTTAGTTCAATAAATACAAAATATAAATACTTATTATAACAAATCCACTTAAAACAACAACATACCTTTAGCAGTTAGGAAAGTGATGGGCAAATGCACTGAAAAGTGTGGGATGAAGGAATGATTGGGGAGAAGATATATAAATGCCCCACAAGCAAATCAGGATGAATGTTTCTGGTCACACAACTACCCTGAAAATGAATCAAAAGAATGTTCAATAAAGACTGAGCATAGTCTATCCTTTGTATAAGCAAGTCAGAATTATTAATAAACATGTCATCTGACGAAACCCCCTTTTTCAGGTGCATATACCATGAGGTACATGTAATGTTGTAAATAGTAATAGTGCACATAGCCATCATGTCCCACCATGCATTGAGAATTACCATTTTGGTGAGTGTGTGAACTGTTCCACTGACTTGAAGTTTAGAAGGCCAGGCAAAATGGAGAAATTTTAAATATCAAAAGTCCAATACATATGCTATAGAGAGAGCCCCTGTCTTTCTCATCCATCACAGAGTCTTGGAGGGGCACCAGGCAATTACTTAGGGAGCTCTGCAATACTTGCTAGCAGCATGGAATAAATTCAACACAAACTGGACACCATGTTAGGGGAAAGGTCAGTTCCATTAAAATAGAATTGCATATTCAAAATTGGAGTTATTTGGTTACTGCTTACTTACCAAGAGTCAAATCAGCAGGCTATAGTTAAAGGATCAATTTTATTTTGAAAGTACCTGAAAACATACAGCCTTCCTCATTATTTTGACATCATTTCCCAAGTTGCATTCTCTAAGAGCTGGTGAAAGTATGATTTGTAGTTTGTATTCAGTAGTAGCATTAAAACTGTATATCTACCCAAAATGTGTGTGAGAGAGTGAGTGGCTATTCCCTCTTCTATTCTACTCAGTCTAATCTTAATACACTTACTTGGCTTTTATGAAGTTGCATGAAATCACACTGAATGGGGGACACAGCCTGGAGTCTTGTCCTGATCTGTAGGACCAAGTGGTTTGGTGCAGGGGTACCAAAGGAAGATGTCGAAAATGATAGAATGGCCAGTTCTAGTGCTTTATTAAATAAAAGTGTAAACTTACAATGCAGCCTTCAGAGCCCTGCTGCCTTTGTAGACTTGGGACAGATACTGAAGCAGCAAGCAGTCGTCATGACTTGTCCGAACCCAGGAAACAAATAAGCAATTACTTATATGGAAGCAAACTGTGTAAGCTGGCATCAGTAGTCCATTTCATTCACCCCTGGCTTGGAGGCCACTTTCCAACTCTCATCCATCACCCCAATAAGGAAGTAGCTGGCAGCCAACCAGTGTGAGACACCAGGGACGTGGACTTATAAAAAATATTGGGGGGGGGGCCGGGAAAGCTCATGAATAATAAATAAGCTCATGAATATGCAAATAAAGTGGCGCCGCCTCCTCGTGAGCGAATAGGGGAGAGCGTGCTGCGCCTATTAATCAGCTCCGGAACAGCTGATATGTGGGAAACGTGGGGCTAGCCGGAGAAGAGAGGGCGAGCCCCCTCCGCTCCGGCCCTAAACCGCTGAAACCGCCAGGAGGAAGGAAATTCCCCCCGGCAGTGTCTTGGCAGTGGCGGTGGTGCTGCGAAGCAGCGAGGCAGGAGCCCCCGCCCCCGGGGATTCCCTAATCTCGCGGGGGACGGCCGGGGCTCTCCGACTAGGGCGCGCGGCTGGCTGGCGAGGGAGCAGGTGGGGAGGAGGCGGGGGACGGCGGCGGCGCTCTGCTGGAAGGGCGCCTGAGATTATTGGGGGGGCTGAGCCCCCCAAAAAAAATTTTTTTGAGGGGGCTCGAGCCCCCTCAGGCCCCATGGAGTCGGCGCCTATGTGAGACACCTTCTCTCTCCTGACTAGCTGAGCCTCCCAGCCTACAGATAAACATAGCATCAAAGCAAGCCAATCAACATATATCAAAGCAGGTGAATAAACATATGTGAGTTCATTCTTGCAGTAGCTAACCATTAGTCCTGGGGTTATATTGACTGTCAAGATACAGGCCTTCTGGAACATTTTCACCATTTGGTGAAATGGTACATACACAAAACATACACAAGTATGTTAAGATGTGCACTAAGACTTGTGTGGTTCCAAATTATACAGTATATCATTCCTATATCCCTACTTTCCCAACAAAATAAGACACTGCTATATGCTCCAAGGACTAGAGGCAGATTACAGTTATTTCAGAGAGTTGAAGAAGGGTGTTAGAGAATGGGCATTTGTTGCTTGTGGCATTTAGACTTCAGAACCCTGGAAACCTGTTTCTCGACACACAGCAGTGGGACAAAAGAAATGAGTGTGCGTACCATTGGTGATGTTGCCTCTGTTGTTCCAATTTCTGTTCTCTCTGAAGACTGACTCCAGTCTTGTTCATGGGAAAGGCAAGGGGATGTGATGTTATTAGTCTTAAATATATATTGGAAAATGGCCTAATCACAAATAGTACAATTAAATTCGCTGAACACTGCAATCTTTTAGCCATTTACCCAAGTACAAGCCTCACTGAACTTGGACTTATTTCTGAGTAGACTATGTATGCACTGTATACAGCTTTATTTTAGCTGCATTGTGCTGAAAATGAATGTGAGGGCATGGCAGAAACGTAGGATCACCGTGAGGTGGTGTTAGTATCATATCTCTGTGTTTTAAGTCAGTTGTCCAAACTTAGCTTCAATAATAATATGACAAAGTGGCATTATGCAAACTGCTGTTTGAAACCAAGGTGCTCCTAAGATTCCATTACTCTCAAAGATACAGTAACATAGATCAGCATGAGGTGACTGCATAATAGGAGAGAGAAGGCGGCATGGAAATGGGGGGTGATCTGTGTGCAAGGTAGAGTTGACAAAGGTAAGGAGGAAGGTGGAGGGGGAAAGGGAGTGAAGGTGAAAATGGACATGGCCAAGGGGACATTGGGAATGGGGTTGAAGATGAAAGCAGAGGCATGAAAAGGTCTAAATAATAGGAGAGGACAGTGGCTCCATAACTGGGCAGAAGGTGAAAGGGGTGCTGCTTGGTTGCATTGTGTGGGTCTGTAAAGATGCAAGTGGTTATCATGGTTTGTGCCCAAGGGAATGACAGAAGGCATGGCCATGGGGAGAAGGTGAAAATGGGGGTGCAGGATAGAAGAAAGAAGTCTGGTTGGGGAGATGAACAGTGAGCTTAGTAGTTGCATGGGGTGTGAAGGGAAGCTCATGGTAGTTCGTTTGTGTGGGCTAGGAGGGGCTGGTGAGTAGAGTAAGCAGGGATGCAGCCCCTAGTATGTTCACTAGATTCTCTCTCTCTCTCTCTCTCTCTCTCTCCAATTAAAACTTCATACTCCCTTCCCAAGGATCAAGGATTCCTGGTGGCTTTGGGAGGCAGCAGAAAGTGAAGGCAACTCAATTTTTCTCTCAAATAGGCATAGGGAAGCAATTAGGGAATGTGTAATCTAGTCTGGCCATTGTATGATCTTATAACCACACAATGCTGAAGAGTATTGCAGGAAGGTTCCTTAAATCGAAAATGGATGTGCATTCTGGATGCTTATACAGTGGTACCTCAGGTTAAGAACTTAATTCATTCTGGAGGTCCGTTCTTAACCTGAAACTGTTCTTAACCTGAAGCACCACTTTAGCTAAAGGGGCCTCCTGCTGCTGCTGCGCTGCCACAGTGCAATTTCTGTTCTCATCCTGAAGCAAAGTTCTTAACCCGAGGTACTATTTCTGGGTTAGCGGAGTCTGTAACCTGAAGCGTCTCTAACCTGAAGTACCACTGTATATAAAATGCATTGATGAAAATTACTAATTAAGATTTTTAGGCAAAAATATTTTCACTGCTAGTTTAGAAAAAGCAAAAAGGGCAATATCTTTTACTCCTCTTTATTTGTTTACCTAATAGATTAAACATAAGGTGGACTTAAGTATCCACTCCTCCAGTGCTGAGAGGCTTTAAACAGATTATTCCTTTCTGGTCAAATGATACATTGTAAATGAACGTAAGCCGCTGTACTCCTTTGTTGCTAATGAAGTGGGAAAAGCAAACAAAGAGCCCCTGGCAAAGGTTGATTGGACACACAGTACATTCAAGGAGCTAGCCCTGATTATCAGTGGGATATCAATTTGTCTTAGGGCTGCAGCACCTGCTACTAATTGCTGGTGAGAGCTCAGTGGTCACTGTATAGTTTACCCCACTCAGCTCTCTCTCTCTCTCTCTCTCTCTCTCTCTCTCTCTCTCTGTGTGTGTGTGTGTCTGTCTGTCTGTCTGTCTGTCTCTCCAGTAGCTGCTGAGAGCAGGACAGCTAATTGCTATTGCTTTAATGCCAGTGAATCAGTGTGCTGAGCTAATAGCTGCAGATAGAGGGCACACAAATTCCTGCTTGGAGTGTATGGCTAGTTACTTGTGATGACTAAAGCGGCTGGAGTGCATAGCAGAACGTGGAAAATGATTTTTTGTGGCTTGCTGATATGAGAAGGTATTTTTTCCCCCAAAAAAATGTTCGCTGTTGTTCAGGCTATGATTGTGATGAATGTTTCTCATGCAAAGAGATTGCTGCGGTTCTTCACTTCACCTTGTTTACCTTGAAAAGAGAAAAAGGAAACCTCGTTCTTATGTGCGAGACACTCACTGTAAACAGGCTTAGCAGGAAAAGAAACTTAATGCACAACCCAGCATTGGCTAAGCATGAAACTTTCAGCTATTCAGTAAGTTGTTTTCCCCCACTTTAAACTGGCATTGATGGTAAACTACCTGAAGAGTGGAGATTCTCTCAAAGAGCGAAGTAATGTATCTAGCTTATGAATCATCTGCTTTGAGGTTTATAGCTGGAAGCCGGCAGTAATGAAGTGGTACTACTAACCATTTATTTTAGATGTTCAGTAGCTTCTCTCACCCTAGAAACTGTCTTCTGCATATTAACTTCTGTAGCATGCCTGCTTTTACTTGTTGTGTTTTGCTTCTTAAAATTATTGTCTGCTCACAATTGCAGTGTAAGCCAGTATATGCTTGCAATTTTCTAGTGTGGTGTTGAAAGCAAGTTACCTTAATTATGGATTTGACTGTTCTGTGTTTTGTTTTTTGTCTGATGGAAATAGTTGAGAGGGCTGTTATCCAGAAAGAAGGGGCTGCATTTTACTTGTTGTCTAATGAGGCACCATTTGATCCATATATTAAGTTAATTGGAAAGCTGTTCAGAGAAAATATATGAGGTTGGTTTATTCATTGCAGCAATAAGCCCTTTGCATGAATACAAAATAGCTGAAGTAATAACTTCTTTGCAGAGTTAGTGTGTTTTACTTGTGGAACATCAGCATACATGTGCTAAACATGTGCACAGTTTTACTTTATATACACCCCAAAATGTGTCCAGCTATGGTGTGAAATTCAGTGTGCACAACAGATATCCGCATTAGTCCTACAATCACTGTTGCTATTTTTGTTTGTTATTATTAAGAGATATAACACTCGACTAATTGGGTCATTCTTAGAAGATACATCTTGCAAGTTTAAGTCTGCACCCATACTTTTCTGATTCTCACAGACAGCTAATTGTTAGAGCCGGTAAGCGAATTTGGCAGGAGGTGAAGTTGATGCTTCTTCTGATAACAAAAGAACAATTAATTTACACACTAGGGAGCATTTTCAGCATTAACAGTGCTGTGGCTAGCCTAACGGTTATAGGGGAAAACCCCAACTTTCTATGTTACTTCCAGTTACTCAGGTCCAGTTATGGGTTCTCTCTCTCTCTCTCATGTTTGAAAGGGTTGTCTTATAGCTGATAAAGTGTTATTTGATGCTTCTATCCGGTTGTGGTGTTACTCTTGTTTCAGCAATATAATCTACCTAGGTTGGAGTCGGAGCCCTATGAAATAAGAGTGCAGTTTAGACAGCGTACTGTTCGGCTTAAAGACAAAGCACCTCTCTCTTTGCTGATGCAGTGATGTGCTTAGGCTGGAATGTTAGCTTCAATCACTTTGCCTCACCAGTTATCCTTGAATGGTAAGAGTGCAGGCTGTAGCAAACTCTGGAATTTCCTCTGTGCTTTATAGTTATCTACTTGTCTTAAATCACTGGTTGGAATAATTGCATTGTCATCTCATGTCATCTTAGCTCAGGTGCAATAGCTTTGCCTGGGGAGCAGTCGCCTGTAAAAATAGTGGCACTGAAGTTCTTAATAATCTTTGAAAAGTATTTTTTTCATATTGGATTATTGATTTGCCCATGTGTGTCTCTAGTATGTTTGTTGAAAATATTAGGTAGTGTTCAGTGCTGAATTAGTAAGTCAGGATCAAGCAATGAAGTTTGTGAACTATACAATAAAGGATACCTTGATCCATCAGTTTGAAGTCTTAGAGCCAAGTGCCAACAGGTGAGCAGATCCAACCACGTGAGAAGAGTTTAGGAGCAAACTCTAGATCAGGCATCCCCAAACTCAGCCCTCCAGATGTTTTGGGACTACAATTCCTATCATCCCTAGCTAACAGGACCAGTGGTCAGGGATGATGGGAATTGTAGTCCCAAAACAGCTGGAGGGCCAAGTTTGGGGATGCCTGCTCTAGATGGATAGCCATGTTAGTTTGTTGCAGCAAAAGTTACAAAGATTCCTGTGGTAGCTTAAAAACAATTTTATTGTGGAACAAATATATCCATAGTTTAGGAAGGAATATGTGTGAGTACTTAAAGTTTAGTATGTTCCCAGTAGCCCAATGCATTCATGATTTCACACTTTCTGCAATATCACAATACAGATTCAAGCTATCCTAGACCTAATTTGCCCATCTGTGCCTAAAGAGGCAGTTGCAGAACTAGCAGTTTTTATTCACAATTAACTAATCATGAATAAATGCTACCTCTTGATTCTGTAACCCGAATCACTAATAGATTAGAATCCCCTTACAATACTTAAAGACACATTCTCAAGATCATATAACAAAGGCCAGTGTATACACTTTAATCTAGCTCTCACTTCTCCCACTTCTATAACAAACCAGATTCAAACTCAGAAAAAAATGATTTTTCTAATTATTTCACTGCACATTTGTATCCTCAACATTATGTTAAACTCTGATCCAGTTTAAATTTGAGTGTTTAATGCATTATTACATTTATATACCTCTTTTCAACCAATAGTTTTCACAACTAAAATGGAAAAAACTTCATTATAATTATTTAAAAACCTATAACTAAAAGTTATCACTTCTGCTTCCGAAATCTGTCTTACATGTGTCCTATACTCCAGTTTCACTACCAAGATACTGTGAGAAAATTATTTTCCATGAATGCTCTTTGCTTTCTAACCCCTGTGAAGTGATCTTGTGAATTCAAGTAGAAAAAGGAGAGCAGAACTGGAATTGAGGTCTCCACCATGCAAGATGAGACCTCACATCCTGTATTGTTAAAATAAGATATTCACACTTCACTGAATTATTTCTGCCAATGCTGTATTTCCTTGCAATGCATAACAATGAAGGCGTGGTGAAGAATGCATTTGATTTGGTGCATTCTTGTGTTCATTTTGTGCTAGTTTCTTCTTGCCATCCAAATTGTGATCAAAAGTCAAGATACATTATGCCTCCCTGTGGAAATCAAGTTCACTATGCAGAAGTAAAGTTACATTTTTAAGTGATCCCCTTGTATCATCCTGTCCAAATGGCAGGAACTTCCATGACTCTTCTGTTCCTCCAGAGGCAAATATAAGTTCAGAGATTACAGTTCCCTTGCTCCCAAGGATCAGAAACTTATGTACTATGAACTAGTTCAGGGCATGGACCCCAGGGCTTTTTTTTTTTTTTAAGGCAGGCTGTGTGGGGAGGGGACTTTCTATACTTCCTTTCCATGTTCAGGATTTTAAAACCACAAAATGTTAAAATAAAAAATTGGAAATGCTTTGGGGCATTAAAAAAGTTGGAAATGCTTTTCAGTAATTATTAGCCCAGTGTATATGCTGTGATTAGTTTTCCAAGCAATCCTTACATGTATGGTGTGAAGCTCTGAAGAGAACAGCGGCTCCTAACTTGGTTGTTGAAATTTAAACATGCCTTCAGCATGTGGCAATTGATGGAAATCAGGATGCTCATCTGATTTGGACTGCCAGAAATAAATTGGCTGTGTTGTACTCAGGTACTGCAAAAAGGGAATTCAGGGTGTGACATTAGAGGCCACAACTGAAATTTCACCATACATGTTACAAATTGTCAACAAAAATGGCAGCATGCTAGCAAGCTTCCATATTGCTAGTGACTGCAGATGTATAATGGATTTTTTTTACTTATGAAGTTTTCTGCAGTAATTAAATGTTTCTTATTAAAGGGTAGGCTGACATTTTGATAAGGTGAGGTTGTGTGGACACGATATATATTTTAAAAATCTTCAATGCATGAGCATTGCTAGTTGCACAATAAAATCCAGACTTTGAGAATCCTAAGGATAGATTCTTACAGTGATGTGAATTCTGCTACACAATTTTCCTTTGAGCTGAAAATTTCAGAAAGTTTGCAATAATTCCCCTCTGAGGAGTCTATTCATGTGTTAAATGTTACTAACCCTTTTATACATTTATCTTCTCAATGAGTGGATCTACTTGCAAGAGTTGTGTAATATCAGACAAAGGAACCTATCTACTTCTGTGTGCCCAGAGTACTCCTTACTGAGAAATCTTTTTTGAGGAAGTTGAATTGTAAGATTCTTACATTGCTCAGCTAAGTAGCACAACTTAATGTGCAACAGAGTGGTGAAGCTAATATATGAACTGGCTCTTTAAAAGTTACAAAAACTCCACTGTGAATTGGTTTATTGTGTTTAGCAAGCTGTAGAAATTCTTCATGTGTCAAAATTTTATAAAACTAAACTTTAATCTTAAAATAACTTGATGTATGAACATTTGCTTTTAAAAGACCTCATTATCTAATAATATTATCTAGAGAAAACTAATGCCTTAGTGTCTACAGGCAGTATCATTTATCGATTTCCATCTGTTCATAGTTATTCAAGTATATGATTGTTCCAGCGGGTTTTAAATTAACATAAATCATTTAGCCAGCGCTGTAACAACTTTACTAGCTTGGCTGATCTAATTATTTTATTATCCATTTGCATTGTGCTTGTGTTTAGTAACTTCGGAAACAAATTGTTCCCTATTTGAAGTTTGCTCCAGTTCGTAACTTGTATATGTTAATCTTGGCTACTGATTGCACAAGATAATGATGTTTTTAATTATCTCAACCTTCTGTGGGCAAATGATCCCTCGGCCAGAATCCAGAGCCCTCTTGGCTCTGATGTTCACATAATGCTCAGCACAAACACAGACTGCCCTCCTCACTGGACTCCCTGACTTTGAAATGAATGGAGCACCCTTTGCTTGTACAGAGGTTCAAGAGGTTGGAGCTGCTGAAGTTGCATTTAGCAGTAGAACCAGTGTGGTGTATAGAGCATTGGACTGGGATTAATGAGAGCTGCTTTCAAATCCCTACTCCATCATGAAGCTCACTAGCTGATCTTGCACTGGTCACTGTCTGTCAACCTAGCTCTACATCACATAATTGTTTTAAGAGCAGGGAAGAACTTTGTATGGCACTTTCAGCTCCTTGGTGGAAGGCCAGGATTGAAACGAATACATAAATAAATAAGATAGTGTGAACGTAAGCAGTCCATGATGAATGGCAAACTTGCATCTATAAGGGGCTTTAGCCTGTGATGCTTAGGAGGGCTTCAAGCAGCTTCATTGTGAGATATTTGTATGTGTTTGCTGGTTAGTGGAAGATTCTGATTTATTTATTTATTTACTTATTGCACGGCACATTGAATGATGCTTTTTGAGCATTTGTAGTGACAACCCAAAACCCAAATTCTGTGTGGATGTTGCCATAGCTATTCCCTCAGGATTGAAAAGGGCAGCATGCACAGGCATTTTATATGGCTACCCACACTTAAAGAAGTTGTATGACTTGGCCTCAGTAGTATATAACCCCTTTGTTGTATACTTCATTTGTTATTGAAACTGCATTTCCCCGAGTTCCATTTTCTTCACTAACACCAATGTATCACGTAGGAAACATAATCATTCAGCAAATGTAGTAAGAAAAGACACCTAGAGATAAATTCATTGGGAAACCCACTGCAATGGGCTTTTGCTGATGGCTGCAGTTCATTTGAACGTTATGGCTTCCATGTTCTTCCTTCGTGGGATGAAAAATACATCCTATAAGTTGCCATTCTAGCACATTCTAAAATAAATTTGCTTCTTGTCTTCTGAACGAATCCTTCTGGCAGTCTTTTGAGTTGTTGAAAGGATAATCTCTTAAGTTAAGGTGGTGAGTAGGGTTAGGCAGAATAGAGAAACACACTCAGAATTGAATTGTCAATTAGAAGTGACTTCCCACTGGATATGAATGTTCTATTGCTGAGAGATGTGTGATTTCTATTATTTAGAAGTTTCTTTCATTTCTGTATTCAGTGAAAGGAAAGCTTGAGCATGGCCAGTAGAATTAATAACAGCTTCCTGTGTAAAGGAAGACAGCCATGTACTTAATGAAGTGCATCATTCTAATAGCAAGTCCTCCTAATGAATGCTTTCCCTGTTGTTTTAGAAAGGAGCCAGAGTGACACTTCTCTGATTCTGGATCACTGAATCCGTATGGAAGCACAATTTGTTTGTCTGAGAAGAGTCTCCTTTAATTTTATTTTAACATTCAGGATGCAAGTCTATTACTTACTTTACATTTCACATTTGGTGTGCTAGTGCGGGGTGTTACATTTTTAGCCATATAATTATTTGCTATTACAGTCAAAACTTGATGAGATCATATCAACTAAGAGCTCAATGGAAGAAAAACATAACCCTCACTAAAGATGCCTGGAATAATGATAAAAGCACTGAGATCTGATACATTTGTTTTTCAGTGTTTATTTCCTGTGTACTTTTTAAACAAAAAACATTTATGATAACAGCTGATATAAGTATGTTAATGGCTGCAGAATAATATCTCCTTGAAATATGAACAGATGAGTTTCAAATTAAGTGCAAAATGATATGCACTCACATAGTCCACATGATGTACTCTAAAGTGGCTGAAATTGCCAGGAAAAGAAATCTTGGGGTTGGTAGTAGAAAAGGTAAATTCACTCTTAGGAAAGGTTTTGTAAATAATACATGGTTGAATTAATTGCAATATTATTTTATGACTTTTAAAAAAAATCAAGCTTTTTCATAAGATAAAAAAATCCAATCTAAATAAAACACAAAAACAGAAATAAAAGAAAAAATACAGACTCCTCTCTCAAAGGTAGCTCTTAACTCTTATCTCACATAGAAGGTGATGGACCCTCCCAGCTCTCACCTGGGAGCTTTTCTTTCTTCTCCCAGTCTCTCACCCTGAGAGGACTTTCCTTCCCTGTGTCTCACTCAAGGTCCTTCCACCAACCATCCACCACCTTCATGTGGTTGTAATCCTTTGACCCCAAAATGGACCAGAGCAGAGGACACAAAGGAAGACAAAAAATATACAGAAAAAAAGCAGAATATCCGTCCGTTACATAGAGAAATAATTTACTGTAGAATGACATCCAGATGATCTACCTTCTGTTAGGCAATATTTCCCCAATCTTGCAACCCAAATGTTTAAGATTAATTCATTTTTCTTTTCAGTCCAAATGGGGTTCTCTAATTATTGTTATTAGCTCAACCATTTCACCCTCCTGTTCTGGCAATCATTTATCTATATTATTCTCCGTAGTCTCTGCATTCTCTTTGATCCCACTTTCCATTTCATTCTTCTCTGGTCTGCTTTCATTCTCCATTTCATCAGTCTTAGATCTAATCAGTTTTATTTACTCATCAAACATTTGTCGAAGGGTGCCAACAGTCAGTGGAATGCCCAGCAATATACTTGTCTTTCTGAATGTTCTTGATCTTATTAACAATTCCGTATCACTTTATCACCCATCTCCACTTTAAGATCTTCACATCATTCTCTTTTCAAATCACATTCCTTTCCTATGGAGGAAAAATGAAGTGGCAAAGTTACTTTCAATTTCCAAGCAACACTTTTATTGAGAAAACAGAGAATTAAAAATGAAGAAGATAAAAATTCTTAGCACTCAGAACTCCCAACAGGGCTCTTATGTGGCTTTTGGGCAAAATGTTGATGCTTCTGCTCATGCGTCATTCACCCACATCAGCTTCTCAGTCTTCAGATGTAGAATATGGCTTTTTCGGAGCATCAGAGGTTAATTCTCTGTTCACTTATCTCCAGAGTGATTTTGATAGCCAAGATCAGGCATAGGCAAACTCGGTCCTCCAGATGTTTTGGGACTACAACTCCCATCCTCCCTAGCTAGCAGGACCAGTGGTCAGGGATGCTGGGAGTTGTAGTCCCAAAACATCTGGAGGGCCGAGTTTGCCTATGCCTGGCCAAGATTTATGCCTGGGTATCATCAGTCTCCACATCATTATCTCCACCAGCAGCCTGATGACAAAAGACATTCAGTCTACCATGTTCCTCCCCTGAAAGCCTGTGATTTTATAAGACTAAAAGGGTGGGATGTGCTGGGTTTTACAGTGTTCTTAGATCTGGAGTTTGTGATGTTAAGAAACCTCCTCATGTTTTGTCTTACGAAGATTGTAAAAAAGGGGAACAAAGTGTAAGTCGCATGGTGTTTATCAGATGAAATATCACCCTTACACAAATCAGTCCTGTATTGAATTTGAATGCTCACTTATATTTACATTTACTTAGTGACCTATAGTTTTAGCTTTTAGTAGACTTTGCTAATAACACATTTATTTTTCAGTATCTTTTGATGTTGAAGAAGTGCTGAAGATTAGAATTGCTTTTGGGCCTTATATTCAAACAGTCAGCTAGCTGTTGCACTTACTAAAATTATTCTTAGTGGCCTTCTAAGTTAAACACTTTTATTCACTTACTAATTGGATGAACAGCATCTAATCAAAGAGACAAGACCTTCTAAAGGCTGAAAAAGAAGCATAGTGGCTTCAGCTTACCTATTGGTTAGGGCCTGTTAAGTTTACTGTGTACTGGGAAATACACTGGGAAATTGATACCTACATTGACTTCCACATATTGAACTAGAATGAAATGGACATCCATTTCCCACCTTACACATTCTGGTCATACATTTTCCTATACAAAGAAGCTAATATATAGCAAACATAAGTCTGGGAATCCCTGCCACCATTTCACCACTGTAAAGTGATGAATGACAGAGATAGGCAGTTTGGAGGAGAGAAGTGGCAAGGTATGATATGCTTAACCCTTTCTGCACCACTATATTACTGAAATGCTACTGATAGTCATTTTTCTTTTATATATGGTTTCCAGGTGATTTGACTGCATCAAATGGAGAAAAGTACTTAGCGACTTCTCTGCTATTTCACAAGTCTTGCCACTTTGGCTTGGTTCTGTACCTGTTTGCCACTAGACCGGGGATGGCTTTTTAAATATTTTTTTTTAGGCTGAAGACGGCACTGATCTATGGCCGACCTTTAACCAGGGTTGGGGAGAATGTAAAAGTAGATGTGGTCAATGTGTAAAAGTGGGTGGAGTGAGAACTACAGTTCACAATGTTGCCTTCCAAAATGCAACCCCTGGGACCAGTCTGTAAATTTAATAATTATCCCCTTTTGAATTAGTAAATGGACAAATGTGTAGGTGCTTGGGGGACCACCAATTTCTTTTTAGACATAATGGACCCATGTAAGCAGTCAATTAAAGTAATGAGGGGGGGGTTTACAATAAAGCCACAATAAACCCTTGAGGGGCTGGATAAAGGTTCCCCTACCAACTAGTTCCATTTTGTCATCTTGAAGAATCATATACAGTAGTTGCATCAGTGTCAACTTTCATGCATTTCATATAAGTGAATATAGCGAAATCAGGGTATTGGAATTTACTTTTAGATGTGAGTTAGTGCTGCATCTAAGCATACTTGCAGTTTGTGGAAATTGGGTCACTTTATAGCTTTATAGGTTGGCTGATGGTTACTTTCTCAGTTTTGTTTTTGTTTTTAAAGTAGATTATGTGGCTTTCCTCCAGACATCAGTTCTGGGACCTGGGTGAAAGAATTCCTGTGTGTGGTCCCATTGGGCATCCTTTCTGATTAGCTGCAGGTAATGTAGGTACAAAGGATGCTGGATAGCACATTACCCACTACAACGGTAAAAGAAAATGTGGGGAAAATAACTCTTGGCCACCTCACAAAACCATAAGGTAACCATAACTTGCACATCCTGAGAATTCATGCACACACAACAACTATATTCCTGAAAAGGCTGGGCATACTGCTTATCTCCACCTTCTCCTGCTCTCTAGATTTATATTTATATGTAATATGTAAGGTATATATAATATGCAAGATATAACTGTGGAGGCTGTTGTAGGTTGTGCAACTGGTACAAAATGGCAACCAATAAACACCGTTGTGCAACAGATGTTTGGTGGCAGATCACTATGTTCTGTGGACATTTCTAAGTTAATTTCTCATGACCTAAAATTAATTCATATTTTCATTTTACCTGACCAGCAAACAGCCTTTGGGGGGAAAAAATACTATTCTCCTTGCTCTTTTTGAAGATAATACTATAGATTTATGTTTTGTAGGAAATACCTTTATGTCTTTAACAATACATTGTTAATAATGGCGGCACTTAAGATGATCTTAAAATGATGTACTCAATATACCTAGCTAGGCATGTGTATGTGTGTACATATACGCACACACAGGGACACACACACCATATGTCATAGACATTAATCTATTGGAGTTTAATTGGATTTTCTCCCTAAAGTCTGATCACATCATCTTCACAACGGGGAGGTTGTACTTTTCGCATTTATAAAAACCCACTCCACTGTGATTTGTATGGCTTACTCATGGCAAGATTATATTTAAAATGTTTGTGCTCAGTGGTCACATGCTTTAAGCCAAACTTCTAATTACTGGCAGTTTTTGTCCTTCCCTCGCAAGTTTTAAAGTCCACTGTGAGTGTTTAAACAGCTCACTTGGTGTAGTTCTATGAGAGGTGGTGCTCTTCAAATGGATTTGTGATTCTTCTGTACATGTACATGGCATATGGAGGGAAATGTAAGGACTCGGCAACCCCCTGCATGGCATACCATCACTGCCACTCTGGTCATCTGCCAACCTGCTGGCTTCTACTGGTGTCTGTCTAGCTGGAAGGAAGCCAGGCAGTACTTCTGAGCTGCCACTGTGGGTGAGACTGGCACTGCATGGAGGTGTTGTTCCAAGCCCTGTTTGGACAGGATGAGACAGGCAGGCAGTCACAGTCTTTCAATTTAAACACATACACACATGTCCTATATACACAGCCATGCATGTACCTAATGTTCAGTTATTATAAAACCACAAGTGCAGCACTCTGTTGTTGGCTACCCTGACCAGGAGGGACTGGATTCCATTGTTTTTGCTTGACTGCAAGGAATGGATGAATCTTGTCAATTTCAGTTTTTCTGAGTTTCTTTTTAGTTCTTCACATTTTTCAGCAATTTTTTATTTTTTTAAAAAAATCCCTCACAAGTGTTTGTCAGTATTTTAGTGAGAATTTTTCCTAACAGACACATTTTTTTTTTTTGCAAGCTATCTTTCCTAATATAATGCATGTTGGTATTTTATGAATTTTCTGCAAACTTTCTTCTGATATGAGCACTTTTGTACATATTGTTTGACTGGAAAATTTGGAGAAGTGCAGATTTTGAAGAGTACTTGATTTTCAGTTCAGAAAGGGTACAGATTGGGGACTGTCCCATTATAGCACAAAGTGGATTCCTACAGTCCCCATCCCCACTGACTATATTCACTACTTCTTCCCACTTCTACTCCTTTTCTCCATAGGGAGAGGGGGGGCATTCTTCAATGTTCTCTCTCCTTCCTCCACCAGCCTTTTCATCAGGGGTCTCTGTTGCCTGCTTGACGAACCTTTCCAGGTGCCTCTGTCCCATATCTGCCATATGACAGAAGAACAGGGCCAAGAGTATAGTCTCTATTCACTTTCCTTTTTCATTGGAGAAACATATAAAGTGGACTTTAGCTGCATCTCATTTCAGCTACTGTAACATGCTCTACAAAAGGCTGCATTTTGTACATCAAAAGTTTGTACAGCATGTGCTTTCTCATAGCTATACCCTGGTTAGCAGTCTGGCTGTAGAATGCTGAATCGGTGAAGTTTCTGTACCCCCTTCAAGGAGCATTATGGCCCTGGCTATGGCCTATAAAGCCCTAAACACCTAAACTACCTAAAATATAGCCTTCTTCTATACAAGTCTGCCTGGGCTTTTATGTCTGTGGGAGAGGCTCTCTGTGGTGTTCAACAAACATCAGAGGAACATTTGATGGGATCTGAAGATCTGGAACTCCTTGCCAGGGGAAGTCTGGTTTGCCCTTTTTCTGGTGACCTTCTGTTGACAACAGAACACCTGTCCTGTATGCAGAATGTTCCAGGTTCAATCCCTGGCATCTCCAGGTAGGGCTGGGAGAGATTCCCACCTGACGCCCTGGAGACTCACTCTGAGTCAATGTAGACAGGACTGAGCCTGATGGACCTATGGTGTAATTAAGTAGAAGACAGCTTCCTGAGACAGGTGTTTGGCCTTCCAGGTTGACTTGTTTTATTGCCACAGTGTGTGTAGTAATCTATTTTAATTGACCGGGATTTTATTGGATGCGTCTTATATGCTCTATTTTTATGATGTTGTTGGTTATTGTTTTGTATTGATCCCTGTTAGCTGCCTTGGACACCATCTGGTGGAAAGGTGGTGTTTAAATTACGGTAAACTAAATGAAATAAATATAACCATATATTTAATTCAATGAAATAAAAGGCTGTAACTCAGTGTTTACCTGATTTACATGACTGTTGACATATTTTCTGGTGCGTAAGGCAGAAGAGAAAATGGTGCCCACCACCACTCCGGTTGTACACAAGACTGGCCAACTGTAGACAGAAACTCCCATGAGCGCTTCTCCGTGGGAGTAGAAATACAATCAGTGTAAATAATATAGCAATCTGTTGTCGTTTCATGAAGCTGCCTAAAGCCCAGGTCTTGAAATTCTATATGGAATGAATAATAGCACGATGTAAATAGCATTTTCCTTGCGTTAGTTAAGTCTCTCTGATTTGTGTTTATGTATAGCGTGAATCACTGACACATTATGTTGCCATTAATATATCCTCTCCTGCCCTTTAACACACATATAAAGGCTAAACAGGCCACAGTGATCAGGGGAAAATATGTTTGAAAGATTGTGCAACTGTTTAATTTATGAGGGGTTAGTCAAAACACAGCTCACGTGAGGACAGCCTCAGGTGGGCCTCTTTCAATTCAATTCAATTCAATTCAATTCAATTCAAAATCCTTTATTAGGCCTCTTTCTTAGTTGGTAGGCCCATCTGTTGGGAAGAAGCAAGGGGGCAACAGTGATTTTCCAAGCATTGAGAAAATACAGTACCTGGATTTTTTCTGTAGTCCCCCCCCCACTGCATCTGTCTCTTTTCTTTCTAATTTGTAAGCACTTGTGTCAAAAAACCTTTCACTGGTGGTCAGAGATGTGTGTGGAGAAATTACTAGTAAGGATAAGTTGCTGCCTCTGTTCATTTACAACATTTTAACCGTTTTCTGTATGAATGTGGTTGAAACTCTCAGGTCCTCCCTTTCAATGATACATTGAATGTATCCATTCTTCTTTATCCTCTCTGACTTGATGCGGCTATTAGAGTTAGGCTGACCGATTCTACTGAGGTTCAAAGGTCTGGCTCAATCTTGCTTTTCAAGCAGTAGAAGTGGGAAAGCTTAGATTAGATCAAGGTTAGCATGGCTGAGTGACACTTGGATTTAAAAGAAAAATTTTTTTGACTGTTACAGAAAGCTTAAAAACCAAAGACTGTTTCAGATATTCCTGGGTAAAAAGTAATTTATTTTGAGTTTGTGGCATTTCAAAGATCACAGATTTGTTATTCACTGGCACATCCAGCTGAAGCTACACAAGAGGAGCAAGAAAAGAGCTCTTTGATCTCATAGTACTCGGGGTTTATTTGGCTTGCTTGTTTTTATAGTTTATTGGGCAGAGCTGCCTCTTCTTTTTCGCCCTGAAAAACCATGGTTTCGTCTCCAAATTTGTCTTGAATCAGTTGCCCATTAATTACAGAACTCAGTAATTTTTGGAAGGTAGGATAATTCTTGTGTTTGACTGTGTACAAAGAATGCAAAAGATAATATAATGCACTTTCATCATGGTTTCTAGGTGAGAAGGCAGGTACATTTTCATTTTCAGGGCATTTCCAGCCTCGGTTCCAATAACAACCATCATGATAAGTTAAGGCTAGCTTAGAAGACCACCCATGAAAGTGCCCTGTGGTTAGGTTCCATACAGATGTCTACCCACCAGGTCATTCTCTAGGCTTCCTGACTGCTTGCCACCCCCCCCCCTGTAATTTTCCTGCAGTGCTCTAGAATTTCTAGATGTTCTGGGGCATTGTGGAAAAATTAAAAATGACGAGTGGCTTCTTAGCTGCTGCCACTATAATCCCACAGCCAAGAGACCAAGCAGGTGGGAGAGCCAAACAGCAGCACTGGTGAGCCCTGCCAGAATGTGTGGTCTTTGGCAGCTGGCTGAGGGTGCTGGATGATGTTGCCAGCCCTCTAAGAAACTTTAGTGACTGAACAGAATAGACCATGGAGATGTTTGAGAAGAGACTCTGCTCTCCATGATATTGGACAAATATATATATATATATATATATATATATATATATATATATATATATATATATTTGCTTTCATAGATTTTCACGGGTACAGGAATGCAGGTTTTGGTGTCTTCGGGTGTCTTCCCGTGTAAGAGTCGGGGTGTCTGTGCGACGTTTCGACGAGGTCTCACTCGTCATCTTCAGGCTGGTGCTTACGGCTTCTTGTTACTGGAACAGAGCAGAGTCTGGTGTTTGAGTTCCTATAAATACTGTTGAGGGGTGTGGTGTATAGCCTCCAACGTTCTGGGCAAAGAGTTTTTCTGAGAAGATGGCTGTGCTGCATTTAGTTGTGCTCTGGCTTGGCTTCGTGTATAGGGGCGAGCTATGGTTTTGTGCCTTGTGCCAGCCAGATCTGTGTAGGGATTGCAGGGGGGTGCAGCATCCGGAGGTGCCACTATAGTTTGGCTACTGGATGGAGTCTGTAATATGTCTGTGGAGAGGGTCTGGGTTTGGGTCTGGCTGGCACAAGGCACAAAACCATAGCTCGCCCCTATACACGAAGCCAAGCCAGAGCACAACTAAATGCAGCACAGCCATCTTCTCAGAAAAACTCTTCACAAGCTCAAGAGGTCAAGACACGAAAGCTTTAGCAACTAATCTACACTTAATGACCCACCCAGTGATATTCTGAATATCACTCATGAAATCACCCAAGATATCCCTCAAGTAATTAAGGAACAAAAGAAGAAAAGGCACACTAATCTAGGAACTTCCTCTTTGCCCAGAACGTTGGAGGCTATACACCACACCCCTCAACAGTATTTATAGGAACTCAAACACCAGACTCTGCTCTGTTCCAGTAACAAGAAGCCGTAAGCACCAGCCTGAAGATGACGAGTGAGACCTCGTCGAAACGTCGCACAGACACCCCGACTCTTACACGGGAAGACACCCGAAGACACCAAAACCTGCATATATATATATATATATATATATATATATATATATATATATATATATATGTATGTATATATATATTCCCTCTGTTGTCTGTAGCTACTCCTACACTCAAGCTTCTGACTGTGGTTCTACGTTTGAAAAATCACAAACAAGCTTCCGAATTCACAGCTGGACACAATCCAGTGGGCATTGGGTAAAGAGCTACCCAGCAGTTCAGATCTTTGGAAGGAGCTTAGTTGGATTAGGACATGGAAATATTTGATCAGAATTGTCTTCTCTTCGGAAATCTGTTTCTTTGCCTGTTCCTTTCTCCCTCTCTGCCTTGCACTGTGGCAACAACCTTGTTTCTATCCATCTTATTGTGGTGCATTTAGAATTATTTTTGAGCAGGCAATAGGAAGTCAACAAGCTGTAATCCATCGTAAGAGGTTAACATTAATTGAGATAAATATAAGAATGTATTTGCTTTTGAGTCACTGTAGTTGTAGAATGGTATATGATGAGTGGCTATGCAGTTGTTCCCTGTGTGTGTTTGTTGATCTATTGAGAATAGGGCACTCCGTCAACTTGAACTTCCAAAGTGAGACTTCATTTATGTTTGCTGTGTACGCTCCCAGTTTGTTCAGGATGAATTTTTGAGATGAGGAAAGACATTTTCCAGAAGTGCAGTCATGTTTCCCTCTCGTAGCAAACACAACAAAGAGCCTTTGCAGCATGCTGAAGGCATCAGCTTTTGTGGACCACAATCCACTGCATAAGAGGCATGAATTCTAATCCTAAATGACAAGAATGTGCACTCAGTGGGGATGTAGAGGAGTGAGGTCAGAGGGAAATGAAATGCAAACTGAGCAGAAAGTGACAATTACCTGAAACCAATTAACAAGGCAGTGATCAACTGATAAGACAGTTGTTTAAAAGGTAAACAAAACTTAGTTTCTGTTTTAGCTACAGGTAATAACTGAAATACATGAACATAAAATTTGCCCACAAGCATTTGTGCACATGCCTAATTCTTTGAATGGGGAAGTTGACTGTTTCTCAGTCCCCAGAGGGTGGGAAGACATGCAGATGTTGGCACTTGCACTGGGGTTGTGAGTTGGAGTTTCCAAACAGACCCTATGGAAGTTCTTGCACCAGTGCCAGTCAGATTAAAACCGAGAGCTAATACTAGAGCTGGCTACTGCACTCCTTCTTGGCTTAGAGCTAGGTCCATGTGCTGGTACTGGTTTTCCCCTCCTAAGTCAATTCATGGTGCTAGTAATGCCCTTTGTTGTACTAAGTGGTTTGCAGCCAGGTTATCTGAAGGACTGTCTACACCCACAAAACCTACCCAGCCTTTGAGATTGGCACTGGAGGGTAGATCACTGGTCTGCCAGTGACAGTTGTTAGATTGACAAGTATCAGGGAAATGATATTGTCTGTGGTGACCCTCATCTTTGGAATACCTTCCCTGGGAAAATATGTGTGTATGTTTGCCCAATATAAGTGTCTTTCTTTGTTGGCCTAAAGTCTGTAATGCCTTAAGTAATGCCAATAACTTGTTTGGACTCTGTATAAGTAACTTTTTAATTTGCTGCAATTTTTCATGTTTTATTCTAGGTTTTTTTATTCATATACAGTGGACACTTGGGTTGCGAACATGATCCATGCGGGATGCATGTTCGCAACCTGCAGCATTCACAACCCACAGTGGCGCGTCTGCGCACGCGCAGGTTGTGATTTGGTCTTCTGCACATGCACAAAGCGCGATTTAGTGCTTCTGCGCATGTGCGACCCTCGAAACCCAGAAGTAACCCATTCCAGTACTTCCGGGTTTTGGTGGGTCCGTAACCCGAAAAAACGCAACCTGAAGCATCTGTAACCTGAGGAATGACTGTATATGAAAATATATGTGTCAAATGGGTGTGAGTTCACACACTGGCTGTGTTTGGACGCCATACAAAACTATGGTTTAGTGAGGCATAAACAAACCTAGCCCCCCTCCCTGATTTACATGCTTCCCTCCCTCCCTCCCTCCCTCCTCTTCTCCAGTTTAAGCACAATGGTTTGATTTGCCACAGATTGGCATATTATCCAAACTGTGGTAAATATTCACTATGACAGTTTCAAACCAACCAACTACAAACTGTAGCAAGCTCATTTAAACTAACTATAGCTAAGGTTAGCCATAATTATGAATTTGAATGTCACATCAAGTTTTGATTAAGCAGAAGCAGAAGTTTCTCAACTCCTTCTCCTGACTATAGGGAAGGTGAGAGAGACATATGAATCTGGGAGTAGGGTACGTTCATTCACGTTCAGCAAGGCATAGTCTGGACCAACATCTGAATGCAGCCAGTATCTCCATGAATGTGATGGATATTAAGCCCTTGTCCTTAATTTGCTGAATCAACTGAAATTCCTAGTTCTCTAAAGTATTATGACATTTACTGATAAAGGACAAATAACCTCTTTGCAAATAAAATTCATGCTTTGAGATGGTGGTACTTGCTGAAAATTTCTTTTTCCCTGGTGTCTTTTTTCTCCTTGAAGTGAATATGCAACATGAAGGCATTCTCTGCTTAGATGTGTGTGTAATGTGCTATGTGTTAGATATTGATTTATAATGCCAGTTGTGATTAAATTATTCTAGTTAATCTTGTTATTCTACAGAGTCAGAATATTAGCATTGCACAAAAAACGGCGAATAGCACAATGGTTGCATTTTAACTTCTTGACTGCAGTTCACTCACTGTTGGCTGAAACCATTATTCTCCATATGTGCTCCAACCATATGCTGGTTTTCAGAATAAATCCAAACAGATTGCTAGATAATACATCTGCTGTGCCAATATAAACTATTTTGATGACTTGCTGAAGTGTGAGAATTTTACAGGGTGATAGATGATAAAGTACTGGTGCTTTTGGTCTCATTTTAGAAGCATGTCCAACTTAAAGAAGGCATGTTTCAGGCTGTAGTTGTTTCAGACTTGGTCTCATAGTTTGGTGCTCTAATATTATAAAGCTTGCTCAAGAGACGAATGAGAATTGGCTGCACCTTTTTAAATGAATGGATTAATTTTTTGGCATTAAAGATAGATATGAGTAATAGTACAATCCTAGGTATGTCTATTCAGAAATAAGCCACACTTGGTCCAATAGGGCTTACTCCTAGATAAGAGAATACAGGAGTGCAGCCCAAGAGCAGCTATATCTGTCGTCCTCTGTGGAACTTTTTCCTTTACATATCTAACACCAAACTTCAGTAAGCTGTGTTTGATGTTGAATTCTGATTTCCAGGTATTCTAGATGGCATGTCGATCATAAACATTAACTATATGTTGCATAATGCATGATACTGAAACATTAATCACAAAAATGGATGGGATTGTATTTTCATCCTTGGTGTGATAAGTGTTGAGAGAACTTCAAAAACATGAGATGGTCACATCTGTGCTAATGTTTAGGAATAAATTCCCCATTGTGTTTAATCTATGTTTCCATCCTGATTGATGATAGCAATGTAAATGTTGCCTTTAAATTTAAAGTAACTTTGCCCCTTCATACTTCCTCCATGGGAAAGGAATGTGTTTTGATAAGAGAACACTGTGGAGATCTTAAGGTGGAGATGGGAGATATAATGAGACTGAATTGTTAATAAGATAAAGAACATTCAGAATGACAAATATATTGTTGGGCATTCCATGACTATTGGCATCCTTCAGCAAATGTTTGATGAGGAAATAAAATTGATTAGATCTAAGACTGATGAAATGGAGAATGAAAACGGACCAGAGAAGAATGAAATGGAAATCAGAATCAAAGAGGACACAGAGACCTTGGAGAATGATATGAATAAACTATTGTCAGAACAGGAGGGTGAAATGGTAGAGTTAGAGGCAACAGATGGTAAAATGGAAAAGTCATTCACACAGGTGTTTAGAAGAATGTAACAGCAAAATGGTGGAACTCTGATGTTAGAGAAGTGTAATGAAGCCAAGAATGGAGAGATTAAGAGACATCCTGAGCTAGCAGAGATAGTGTTGAGAGAGAAAGGACTCTGTGTACAACTTGGAGTGAATTCAGAGGAAAAAGCTATCAAACCTTTGGTGCTTTTCAAGGAAGAAGCATAAATGGAACGGCTATTTTTTTTTTTAATCAGGTTGGAAAACCATGCCAAATACAACAGGAAATGGGGATGGAAGAATGGAAATGGATGCAAATTAATGAATACATAACAAGAAAAGAACTATGAAATATTATTTTAATATATGGTCCCAGCGGAGATTCTCTTGTATGGAGAAAGATGGAAAGATTCATTATTTTTTAATATGGAGGAATGGTTGTTGAAGTTATTAGAGACAAAGTTGATTCGTTTGATTAGAGAAAAACCATTGCTGACATTTTTTAATAACAATAATTAGAGAATGCCTTTTGGACTTTTTGTGGAAAAAGGAAAAGGAACTAATCTGAGACATTCTGGTTGAGAAGATTGGGAAAATATTGCCTAACAGAAAGTAGAGCAGATGGATGTCATTTTAGAGTGAATGTTTGGAATAATTTCTTTATGTAACTGTCTGGTGGAAATCAGAAGTCCTTTGAATATTCTTTCTTTCTTTCTTTCTTTCTTTCTTTCTTTCTTTCTTTCTTTCTTTCTTTCTTTGGTGTCCTCTTCTCTTAGCTGGTTTTGGGGTCCAGGATTACACACACATGTAGGTAGTGGTTAGTTGGTTGAAGGACCCTGAGTGAGAGGCAGGGAAGGCCTTCCAAGGTAAGAGACTGGGAAAAGAAAGGAAAACTCCCATGTGACAGGTGGGAGGGTCCACTACTTTCTGTGTGAGACAAGGGTTAAGGGCTGCCTTTGAGAGAGGACTCTGTGTTTTCTTTTCCCCTCTGTTATCTGAGAAATACCACCATTGTTGCATTCAAGCGGTTACCAGCATCTCCAATGGACTCCTGGGTGGAAGGATAACACCAGCTCTCTGGAGATATGTAACTCAGAAATAGTGTTTGTCTGTCTACTTTTAGTAGAAAGGATTGAACTCCTGGTCATTAGAGAGAGATTAACATCCGTATAAAGTTACAGCCATGCTACCATATATCATCATTAACTGAATTGTATGTGCAGAAGCTAGACTGTGTCATCAACCTCACAAGAAACCCAAGCTAAGAGATCCCAGCAGCTAACAGTAGGAACAGATTAGAAAATGCCAGCTGGGAGTGTGAGGAAGTAGTTATAGAAACTGAACCATGAAAGGTGGTTTAATACAGCCCAGATATTTACATATAAATGTTGAGGTTTACCAAGTGGTACCTAACTATTCTATGGAGGATCAAACAAATAAGATGTAATATTCCTTCCTGAAGAGCACAAAGATGAATATAATAAATTGGCAGATGTCTTTTCAGACCCATTTCATGGGTGGGTGGGGGAATTTCTTATGTGTGGGCTGCATTTTAAAGTTAAGGACCTGCAGGTTCCATAGACAACTTTATTATGTCTTTAGACACACTGGCAAAGTCTTGCAAGTATGTTATCCTCAAAGATGACCTTCTCAGGGTCTGTCTTGTAGTAGGTCTTTATTATGATAAGCTGTCACAGAGATTACAAGTGCTTCAGAAAGCTATTACACAAACTTGTCATTCTGAGTTGGTCAAGCATCAGCACAGTGAAACTATAAGTGTTCTCAAGTATACTTGGAGATAACTGATTTATATGCTATATGCATATTGCAGGGAGAAGACGACAGAAAGCAAATGACAGCCATATATAATAAAGAGCAAGTGGTTTTAACAACATTACTTTCAACAATGTAAATTAAAAATCAGTTTAGGAGATCTACTAAAAAGACAGGACATTGGTCTGCCTGCCTTGACAGAGAAGGTAAAGGTACCCCTGACCATTAGGTCCAGTCACGAACGACTCTGGGGTTGCGTGCTCATCTCGCTTTATAGGCCGAGGGAGCTGGCGTTTACATAGCTGTCAACTTACAGATTTGAAAATAAGGGACCAGCAGCCAAAATAAGGGACCTGCAGCCTCACCTGTTCCAGGCACTCCAGTCTTCCTGTCCTCCTGCAGTCTGGTCAAACTCATGCTGGTAGCTTCGAGAACACTGTCCAACCAACTTTGTAACCAGAGGTTCAACTGAATAGAATCTGAATCACATGCACCACAAGGCCTATGCAGCCTCAACTTAAGATGGCTCCCCGGCCTGGCTTTGCACTGCAAAGTTTGCAGCAGCACGTGCAACAAAATGGCGTCCAGCATTCAAAAACCTCCTCAGCTTGCATTAACTAGCCACACACAAGGCATGCAAGCTCCACTCCCCAGTCATTCTTAGACTTCTTATTGGGTGAGCAACACAGCCAAGCAACATTCCTTTGAAATTTAAGGGACATCATTTAAGGGACATTTAAGGGACATCCATCAATAAGGGACAGCAGCGGGACATGGCACTGGAATAAGGGACTGTCCCTTCAAATAAGGGACACTTGACAGCTATGGGCGTTTATCCGCAAACAGCTTCCGGTTCATGTGGTCAGCATGACTAAGCCACTTCTGGCGGACCAGAGCAGTGCATGGAAACACCATTTACCTTCCCGCTGGAGTGACACCTATTTATCTACTCGCACTTTGATGTGCTTTCGAACTGCTAGGTGGGCAGGAGCTGGGACCGAGCAACGGGAGCTCACCCCTTCGCAGGGATTTGAACCGCTGACCTTCTGATCGGCAAGCCCTAGGCTCTGTGGTTTAGATCACAGTGCCGCCTGCATCCCCTTGTCAGAGAAACAGTGTGCCAAAAATATAAAAAATGAACATCAAGGCTGAGCCATAGGAAGTTGTCAGAATATGACTCGGGAAATAGCAGTGGTCACTGGAGGGTCAAGAATAAAAAGAACAAATCAGAATTGATGAATGAGTGCAACCTGGAACTAAAGTTTTGAACCTGGACCCAGAGTTTTCCTGACAATTTCCCATGAATAAATATGAAAAGAAATTGCACTCAAAAATTATAAAAGCGGAGTGATAATTATGGTGAAATTCTCATAGGCCAAGTGGATGGATTTAGTTGCGTACACCTTATTTTGAGGTAGCTGAGGAATGTTTGCGAATGCCCTTCCTTTCATTCGGCAATTCATCTGAGCAGTGGTGAACTCTGCAGTCTTCTTGGGTGCCCACATTTCAATTAAAGCCTGGGAGGAGGGAGCCACAAGGAAACAGAAAATATGAGAGTAATTGGGAGGGCTAATCACTAGTGCAGGCAAAGTTCAGCCAGTCTAAACCTGAAGACTTTATACCTGTTACTACCCAGAGGGGGGTTATGGCCATCTTGGCTGAGTGGGGCCAGCCCAGGGCCTAAGAATATTCTACTGCTCAGAAAGGTGCTCCAAATCACACTTCTAATGGGCTACCACATGGGGCAGCTGACTACAGAGCTGAGGAATGTTACCTGTAGTCCCAGTGGCTCCTGGCAGTAGATTACTTATGAAATAGCCTAATAAATGTAAGTTGGTGGAGAAGTTGAATTGGTAGAACAAGTCATAGCCTCCTTCTGATCTAATCAACAGATGCTCAATTACTTTTTTAAAAAAAGCAGTCTGGGAACAGCAGCTACAGCTGTGGATTTACACTGCAAGTGACATAGAAGTCAGATTCCTTCATTGAAAAGGCTGTGCAGCCAGCTGACCATGCTGTCAAGATTTTGCAACCTTTTAAAGCAAAAATGACTTTCAGCTTATCACAAGCAATCTATACTGTCTGCAGTGATTGTGAAGCAGAATGAGCATCTCAGACCTACTAAAAAAATGATGATGTGCACACAGCCATCGAGTATCAGTAAAATCCAACAGAACTGCTGTCAGTGGATCTTTGCAGCTTTGGAAACTGTTGCTGCTAATTTGACTCTAAAGCTTCTGGACAAACAATAATTTAGCTGGAGAGAGAAACTGATAAAAGGTAACCAAGCAATCAAGACAAGCAAGCATTCCAGATGCCAAAGTACAAAGAACTGTTTAAGCTTGTGCAGAACCCACTTGCCTGAATGGAGCAAGAACATCTGTGTCATATTCCTCTACAGGCATCTCCAGTTTTGCCGGAAGGATTCAACAGCATACCAAAACTTTAGGTTTTTGCAATTAAAGTACCCTTCTTGCCCTGCCACACCAAATCCACAAGACTTGTTGCAGTTAATAAAGAGATGGGGAAATGCATTGAAAAGTGTGGGATGGAGGGATAACTAACAGAAAAAACATATAAACACCATTTAAGCAAATCAGGATGAAAGCAGGAGAAGTGCTTGTTGTTTTATAACCCCTCTGTAAACAAATCAGAACACATGCTCGATAAAGACAGGAGGTAATCTAGCCTCCCTGAAAACTTTCTGCAAGCAAACCAGGATGAATGCTCAATAAACATGTGATCTGGAGATGTCCTCCTTTATCCTACTACATTGGGACATTCTTCAATTTATCCAGAGATATTTGTTTGGATACCATCATCCAAAGGGGAAAAGCATTTCTTTTTGCCAGACAGAATAAATCTCCCCTCTCTCTGTGATGTTCTAGTGCATTTTTGACACCTCCAAGCCAATTTGTGGGGGCATGGGAAGGAAGGAGAGGAGGGAAAGTCCTATTTCACAAGCAGAAGTCATGCACAGGGCTTCAGCTCACAGAGTTCATTTGTCGAATCCTTCGCATTATTATATCCCACCTTTCCTCTATTGAGTGAGATAGGGCTAAGGATTAGGGAGAGCACAGATGGGTCTGATGGAGGGGAATTCTGTTCCAGATTGGATTATATATTTAGAGTTGGAGAAGAATTTGCGTCCATAATCATTGCTTCTTATCTGAGCTGAGCATTATAAGCTCTGGGACTTGTACTTCCTACCTTGGAAATATGAGTCTCGCTGACATCACTACTTAATAGAGCCAGACCTGTCTCAGCTCAGTTAATAATACCATAAGTAAAGCAAGAATGGAGTGCTCTTCTGTGCCAGCCCTGAAATACTAGCTCTCAGCCTTTTGCTCTGGAACTACAGCAGATTAAGCTGTTAGATGTAAGTATAGTTTGACAATAGTAAGTTCATTCCCCTCCTCACTCTCCATTTCAGGTTGTTTTGCTTCCCTGCCTTTCTCTCTTAAGACCTCTGTCCTGGTTTGCTTCTAGCTTGCAATCAGAAAATTGGTCTTCGTTTTTATATCTGGAGTTCAGAGCAAAAAATTGGCAGGATCTTTTTGAATATAGACTTTGAAGCTTCCCCTTTTGATCAAGTAATACTTGCTTTGTGTTGATTTTTAGCAGGTACGTTATAGAAATATTGCTGCAAATGATGCAAGGAGAAGTAAGCCTAAGAAGAAAGAAAGAAGGAAAAATAGTAATAAAGAGGGACAGGAAATAAAATTGTCTGACAGCCATGAGTGTGCATACATACACACAGAGAGAGAGAATACACACACACACACACACACACACACACACACACACGCCTCAGGGCATATAGGAAGAAGAAAAGATGAAGAAGGAAACCAGCGGGAGACTAGAAAATTATAGAGAAGAAAACATAAAAGAAAACACAGTCAAGGTTCTGTAAGGAGAAATGTGACACACAGACAAAATATTTTATTTGGAAACTTCTACAGATCTAGGCATTCCAGAAGTAGCATGGATGCTGTATTAAAGAGATGCAAATACTTTTGATCTTTGAAATCTTCTGATATAAAATCAGAAGTTATAGAAATTATTTATATGACTGAGTTATGTGAATACAGAAGGAATACATAGCATTTATTATTGTTCACTCCCTTCCCCCTCTCTTTCTCTTTTATTTCCAAGTGTTTCTACAACAACCCAGTGAAGCAGTCCAGTATCATAATGATCATCATCATCCATACATTGCTGGGAAGGGGCTGAGTGTATTCAAGAATTCTCATCACACAGCTTTACACTCTTAGTCAACAACTCCAGCTCTTCATAATCTTGTTCCTTCTAGACCTCTCTGCTATAATTAAATGCCTTATCCAATGATACGGGAAATCAGAATCCGAGTAAAGGTTAGGACTACATCCTTTCCAAGGGTGGCCACTTACGCATTGCCTCAAAAGAGAAAACATATCACCAAAAAGGAGAGCAAAACAGGAAATAGATTTATATTAAATTTGCATGTGCTAATGTATAGATGCAAAATTTACAATAACTACTATAATTTAAATAGAAATACAACAAATCTCAGCATAGTTGGGAGGGCTGTGGCCAAGTGACCTGAGTGCGGGCTCAGGATGCTATCCATCTGCTAATTGATAATGGGCAATTTCAATGTTTTTCCATCCTTAGGGTTCTTTATCTTTAAAGTGTACTTAGACCAGATACGCTTTCAAACAGAGTATTGTCTACTGTACGTTAGCTAGAACACATGATTGCCTCATATTGGTGCTTTGCAGCTATAATTCACCAGGGCCCCATATTCTTTTAAGCTGACTTTAGAAAGCATTTCCATTGGAATCACTAAACTATTATTTTTGTTTGTGCACATTTTAAAATCTCTCATTATTTCTAGTGTTTTACAGTTACTGGGTATTCTTAGTACATCCCAAGAAGCTTTCCACTTTCTCATTCATTTCTACAAACAGAATTCATGGTGAATTGAAGCTAACAGGGCAAATGAATGGGAATAATTCCACTGTGTTGCAATAGAGACCTAACACAAGAATTATTCACAGGCAATTTTGTTAGTGCCACCATTAGTTTGATTAAAAAGAACAAAATAATTCTGGTTAGGCATGTAGGCTTGACTCTTCTCTCTTGGGCTACATAATATGGCTATTGAGCCAACTTATACAGTGTACTTGTTTTTTCATCTTGCTTATGATGCATTGGGGTATCACACTTTACAGTGGCCCAGTTGATACTTCCTCATTATGGATTCTACTATCCTCCTTCACTAATCATGTTAATGAAGTAAACACCTTCCAGGAAAAGAAATCAATATAATTCAATGAAGAAATTATTTAGATTTCCTGTTACTTAGCCCTCCATTTGTCTTTTATATTATTGCTTTGAATCACTTGATGCCTAAGAAAATACACTTGGCTCTTTAGCTAGGAGTTTCTTATTGCCTATGCCAGTATACTTAATAAAACGCAGTGTTTTTTATTGATCAAAAGTGTAAATAGGTTATAGCTTTGTTGAAAAGAGATTGCCAGTGTGACTCCACTGCAAACTTATTAACTTGCTGCACATTTGTGAGTTTTTGTTTGTTTTTGCTCAGTTGGTTAGAAGGTGGTGCTGATAATGCCAAGGTTGCTCGTTCAGTCCCCATATGGGACAGCTGCATATTCCTGCATTGCTTGGGTTGGACTAGATGATCCTCAGGGTCCCTCCCAACTCTATAACCCTTTGACACCCACCCTGTTGAATGCTCTCCCACCAGATGTCAAAGAAATAAACAGCTATCTGACTTTTAGAAGCCATCTGAAGGCAGCCCTGTTTAGGGAAACGTTCAATATTTGAGGAATTATTGTATTTTAATATTTTGCTGGAAGCTGCCCAGAGTGGCTGGGTAAACTCAGCCATATGGGTGGGGCATAAATAAATTATTATTATTATTATTATTATTATTATTATTATTATTATTATTATTATTACCGTATTTATTATTTATTACTACTACTGTTACTATTGATTCTTTTGCTCTTCAGAAAGGAAGCAGCTCAATTGGAACAGAGGGTAAGATTTTGGGGTGAGGAGATGAGGGTTCATGCTGGACCATGAAGCTCAATGAGTGTCTCTTTGTCTAACACTCTAGTGCTATTGTGAAGATAAAATGAAATCTCCCTATGTACTCTCCCCCAGCCTAGAACTAAGTTATATCAAACCATGATAAGCAATTTCAAGACGTTCGAGCAGATGTTGTCCCTATTCCACAGAGGGGAAAGATTATATTCACTACATCCCTGTTATACCTCTCTCTTAATCTCAGTTTCATCTACTTTCTCTAACCACAAACAGCTAAAATAGTGGCACTTTTTTGTTCTTGAGATGGTGACTCTTTCTTTGAATGCTCTGAGATGTCACTTACATGTTACATTGCAGGCGACAATCTATTGAAAAATAAAATCAAGGCTGGGTGAACCAGCTGGGTGGTGAGTAATGATTCTGCCATGTGCCAGAACATTTTAGTGTTAGCCAACACACCATGGCTTTACCATCTTGGCTTAATATCTGAACATACCTTTTGTTCATTGGAAATCCTTTCCCTCCCTTTGTCCTCAAGATAATGTTTAATTGGGGATGTGGCTGTGACCACCAGGGCAAGAATCAAGAGTCTTTGGCTCTGTGTGCTGCTGCCCCTGAACTACTGGGTGGAGTATATTGTAGGATAGTGATGTATTCCTGGGCTCTGTACTAACCTTGTCCAGTTAGCTGGCCACAGTCATACTCTAGGCCCACAGTTATATCAACATTTCTGCCTAGATATGATCTAGTACAGTCTTTTGACATTCCAACCACTTCTGGGCTAGCATAGATTAGTTCCTGCAGGGAATGGGTAGTGCTGTGGTCTAAACCACTGAGCGTCTTGGGCTTGCCTATCGGAAGGTCGTCAGTTCGAATCCATGTGACAGTGGTGAGCTCTGGTTGCTCTGCCCCAGCTTCTGCCAACCTAGCAGTTCAAAAGCACACCAGTGCAAGCAGATAAATAGGTACCTCTGTGGCGGGAAGGTAAATGATGTTTCCATGCACTCTGGCTTCCGTCTCAGTGTCCCATTGTGCCAGAAGCGGTTTAATCATGCTGGCCACATGACCTGGAAAGCTGTCTGTGGACAAACACTGGCTCCCTTGACCTGAAGCAAGATGAGCACCACACCCCATAGTCACCTTTGACTGGACTTAACTGTCCAGGGGTCATTTTTACCTTTAGATTAGTTCCATGTAAAATGTCTCCTTCTCGATTCATCTGGATCTGGAGGAGAATATTTACTATGTGAAATGACCTTCCAACTTGCTTTCCCCAAGGCCAAGAACCAGCAAGTGTCAAGGGGCAGGGTAACTTCAAGAACCTTCTGTATTCAAGAGAGACTAACATACCCTAACTGGTTCTAGCTGTAAATATACACCCACTTTATTACAATCCAGGTCTTTCCCTAAAGAGACAGATCATACATGCTACATACCATGAAAACCCTCAGCTGGGCCCATTTTCCAACAATGTTCTCACTATCAAAATCCATTTGTTCTCTACAGTAGCATTTTCAGCTTTTAACTCTGCCCTTCCATGTTGTATCTCTGGTCTCTTACAAACAGGTTGATACAGTCTTGTTTTTGTAATTACTACTACTATTATTCAGCCTTCCAGTACTTTTGTTTCAACAGTGTGGTGTGTGAACTCTCATTGCCCTTTCTGGTAGCCTGGGAGGATAGATTTTTGGCTTCTTCGATATAGTACACCCATTGTTTTGATAGAAATACTTACATTGTCCTCTGCTTACTCTGCCTACAGAGACACATTGTTTGTGCACACAAACACACACACACACACACACACACACACACACACGTACACACTGCTTAAAATCCGTTAGTGAATACTGGGTTGCCCAGGTGTACATTTGCCCTCACTGAAACTGCATTCCTAAATGCAGCCCTCTATAGTGAATTGCAATCTGAATTTGAGCATCAAGCCATTATTCTTTAAACTACATAGCTTATGTTTCTTGGTTATGTCACAATGTGATGTAATTTGGAGTGTGATGTATTATAAAAGGCTTTTTGTTTGTTTTTTTGCTTTTGTAAGTTCACAATTGTCTGTGTGCACTACTAATTTGGATATAATGTGATTTTTTTGTTTGTTTAAAAAGTGTGTTCCAATCACATCCTTGTGTGAGTTTGTAAACATAAGTTCTTGAAAGCTAAACTTTCTGTTCATATATTTCCCACCCACTCCTGGCATTGGTCCAAAAGCCTAATTAGTTTGTGTGAGGAACTACATAATTGGCCCGAAGGCATCTTTAAATACTTTACTTCATTTAGTGATTTCTCAGCGTCAGAGGGATAGATTAGGACACCCACTTAGTATTTAGCATTAAACTATTGCAGAATAACTACCTGAATCTTATATCTGGGATCTCACCAAAGGTTCAGGTTGCTGTTGTTGTAAAAAGCAATAATAGAGTTATGAATTAATGTATTCATTATGGTGGTATTGGGACAATGATTGAACACACATTTAAAAACATATATCTAGTTAAAATAAAGATATAAATATTTCCTGTCCAAGAAAAGGATAATAGAGTTATGTAGCACACAATATACCACTGTTGGGATGTGCGTGGTGCTGTGATCTAAACCACTGAGCCTAGGGCTTGCCAATCGGAAGGTCGGCGGTTCAAATCCCTACGACAGGGTGAGCTCCTGTTGCTTGGTCACCTCCTGCCAACCTAGCAGTTCAAAAGCACGTCAAAGCGCAAGTAGATAAATAGGTACCACTCCAGTGGGAAGGTAAAAGACATTTCCATGCACTGCTCTGGTTTCGCCACAAGTGGCTTAGTCATGCTGGCCACATGATCCAGAAAAACTGTCTGTGGACAAACATTGGCTCCCTCGGCCCATAAAGCGAGATGAGCGCCGCAACCACAGAGTAGTTCACAACTGGACTTAACTGTCAGGGGTCCTTTACCTTTATATACCACTGTCACACAAAATTAATTATTCCTAACCTTTTCTCTTAAAGTGACTTTTCATTTTAGGAAATATGCAATGAAGGTTAAGGTTAGGAAAGAAAAGGATGGAGGGGGGGTGCTTTGGGGGCTGATGGGACCAGAAAACGAACTATTTATATATTTTCTGGGAACAACTCAGTTCATTCCTGGGTCATTCCAACACACACCCAGAGAATTTCGTTTATATATTGATCTGATATGTGATAGTGGATTTTCTGCCATTTAGGAGTGCCTGTTGGTTTCCACTTGACTCCATTTTCTGTTTGCTCTGCTTATATATTTGTTTATAAGGTAGATATTACAAAGGCACCTTGAGTCACTGGAGCTCTCTCATCTAAAGGAAGCAAGACACAGTGCTGCTGCCGCGTGAACATTTCAACACTTGGGGGAAATTCCCAAGCAGTTCAAGATGAGCTTGAAAGAGAAAATTTATTATGAAATTGTTTTCCTAGAAATTTCATTCCAGCTCCAAAAGAGGCAGGATACTTTGATTCACAGAGTGTTTGTTTATATGCTGTTTAATGGCAAAATAAGCAGTTTACTAGTAAAAAAGGAAACACGCAAGCATTAAAATACAAACACCCACAATTAAAATGCACAGTAAAGGAATCCCATTAAGCTATAAAGATCCATAATAAAACAATCCCATTAATTAAAACTGAGTTGGGTGAAGAGACCAATGACATGCCTACATAACCAGGTGCCTCTTCAGAGTTAATTGACACATCAGGGTACCTCAGAAATAAGTACACCCTTTGTTGAATATTAGTGAAGTAATGAGCTGTCATTTAGTTTCCCTTGCGAAGTAATACATTTTATCAATCAATAAAATAGCCCCACTTTCCCATTAAACCAACTACAAAGGTGGTTTAGGCATTTATTATTGTGAGCAAGTGACACAGTATTAATAAGAAATAATGTGTTCATTTTTCTTTGCGTTCAGAGGCTGATGTTGCTATATTCCCTTTCTTTATGCTGCCACATATTTTCCTACAGCATCAAACAGTTACATATGTCTGATGATGAAAGTGTTGAGTGGCAATTAAAGCAGAAACCTGTAAGTTTGAATTTATCAGTTCTTGCATTGACTCTTGATGTTTTGCCACCAGATCTCTGGCAAATCGCTTTCTGGTTTCCTTTTTAGAAAAATGCAAAGCAGTGTACACATAATTAGCTGTCTGATGAAGAAACAGGAGGTGTTATGAAAATGAACCACCTTGTAGGAGGAATTTATATTAGTCAAAGATACTGATCTCTTGAAATAAAATAGGCCATAAAATAACGAAGAACGAATAAGGTTGGCACTATGCTTTCTAGAGTATTTTGAAGTTTTCAGTGCCCAAAACAAATCAGTTTCTTGATATGAAAACAAATTCGAACAAGTGTCTATTCAGCGTAGCTTGTTTGGGTGGGGAGAAAGAAACAAGAGGTGGGGAACCAGATGGCAGTAACAAATGAAGAGAGTAGTTTGCAGTAAACAGGTGTGAACATCTGCTGAGATCTTTTAATGTTTATCTCTGTCAGTCTTGAAGACTGAAAATCTGAATTAAAAGCATTTTAAAATAATTTTGTCAGCTATCATCTACTTCTGATCATCCCAACATCTGTTTTCTTTTTAAGGAGGTGCTTGCCTATTGTTCCATGTGGCTGACAGGCAGCAGAACGAAACAAATAGCTCCTTGGCTGGATCCTTCACATCTTCCTCTACCATGCCCCTGCCCCATTCCTAAAACTCATCTATTGCCCACTGTTTGCTTCATGAGACCTAGAGGTCAGGAAAGCAAAGAAGAGGCAGATGGGCTCTGCCACTTCTTCTCCCTGATTTTCCAAAACCCTTTCATCAGAATAAAAACACTTCTGCCTTCCCCACTCCCCCATTTTTAAAAATACACCCTTCCATGGCCAGCAAAGGGAAGGGAAGACAAGCAGACCACAACACTTCTTAGTTTCTCCTCCACCCCCACATTTTCAAAAAATTATTCCATGGGCAGCCGAAGTACAGGACCATGAAAGTCATTCAAAAATCCAAAGGGGTGGCAACTATCCTGCCTCTCCACTCCATCTTTGTCCCGCAGCAACTGCCCTGGCCAATACTTGCCTCCAGAAGGGGAGGAGTTAACATCATAGCCAATTGGAGTTGACAGTGGGTGGGCCCTTCCAACTAAAGCAAATGCCCTGCGCTACAGAGCCAGAAGGGTTCGGGTTGCAACCCCCAGCTTAAAAGGTTGCCTGCACATTATGTTTTAATAACTTTCTTTGTAGAATAGCTACAGACATTCTTTTACAAAATGAAAACCTCTGTTAGCATGGGTCGTGGTGCAGTTACTCCAGTTGCACCATTATAAATTTGTTCCTGTTAGAACCCTAGGCCAGGCATAGGCAAACTGCGGCCCTCCAGATGTTTTGGAACTACAATTCCCATCATCCCTAGCTAACAGGGCCAGTGGTCAGGGATTATGGGAATTGTAGTCCCAAAACATCTGGAGGGCCGAAGTTTGCCTATACCTGCCCTAGGCCTAAGGATTCCTATTGCCTAGTGCTAAAAGAACTCTTTTATTAATCACAGGTGTGACCTCACTCAATGGCCAAAAAGACTGACAGGTGGGAGGAACCAGACTGGCTCATTTAGCAGAAATTGCTTAAAAGAGTACCTGCATACTATGCTTCATAACTTTCTTTCTAGAAGTTCTAGGGAGTTTATTTTAAAAGAAAAAAGAAAAAAAAAAGTAACAGAGTCTGGTGCCCCTGTTTAGATTTACAAATGAAGGTGACTCCCAACTTAGTGGACCAGCTTCCATTGACTTTCACTGGGGATTAGGAGGAATGAAGAGTGGGAACAATACAACAAACTAAAATATTAAAATTCAACAATGGCAACTCATTCTTTGTAGTCATATTTCAAATATATCCTCTCATTTAACAAAGTATATTATTAACTTGGGATCCCTTGGCCACAGGAGGTCCTAATTCTGCACACACTGCACATACCCCCCCCCCAGATCCAGGCAGAGTCATGTATCTCAGCGCTTTTTAGTTGTCCTTTTCTGTGAGGTGAAGCCATAGCTGTCAAGTGTCCCTTATTTGAAGGGACAGTCCCTTATTCCAGCGCCATGTCCCGCTGCTGTCCCTTATTGATGGATGTCCCTCTCCCTCTCTCCCTGCCGGCCACGGAGGAAGGAGGCTCCAACTGTGTTGCTTGGCTGTGTTGCTCACCCAATAAGAAGTCTAAGAACGACTGGGGGTGGAGCTTGCATGCTTTGTGTGTGGCTAGTTAATGCAAGCTGAGGGGGTTTTTGAATGCTGGACGCCATTTTGTTGCACGTGCTGCTGCAAACTTTGCAGTGCAAAGCCAGGCCAGGGAGCCATCTTAAGTTGAGGCTGCATAGGCCTTGTGGTGCATGTGATTCAGATTCTATTCAGTTGAACCTCTGGTTACAAAGTTGGTTGGACAGTGTTCTCGAAGGTGAGGCTGCAGGTCCCTTATTTTGGCTGCTGGTCCCTTATTTTCAAGGCTCTCTTATTTTCAAATCTGTAAGTTGACAGCTATGGGTGAAGTAGGTTAGGCTGAGAAATGGTGACTAGGCTGAGATCATGCAGAGAGCTTCATGGGTGAGTGAGGATTTGAATCTGGATGTTCCCAGCTGGTATCCTCCAAGCATTTTGGACTACAACTCCTATCAGCCCCAGTCTGTATGGCCAGTAGCTGGAGATGATGGGAATTGTATTCCAAAACCTTTGAAGGAAAGCAGGAAGGTGATGGCTGCTCTAGCCCCCTCCACTGCTCGGATCGATTTTAAGGTGATTTCTTAGCACACAGCATTAAAATACTGAAAAGCTTACAACAGTTTATACTGTTTTTAAGGGCATTTATCAAGGAATTCAACTTTGCTCCTAAATCAAAATCAGTCTGGCAAAGGGCTGTTTGGGGATTTACTCAAGCTTTGCCATTTTTATTATTCTAACTTATTAGTTTTGGGGCTGGTTGAAGACACTTTTGTACCTGAGGCAAAAAAAATCCAAATTATATTCCCCGCCCCCTCCAGCAATAAAGGCATTAAATAACTGACATTTTAAAAACAAAAGCTTCATTTCTAACCATGTCAGAAATCTGCAACCTGAGGTGGTGCCTCGTGTAGAGACATCTCTGTATGTTTATTGATTGCCTAAGAAATATATCATCTTGGACAGTATTTGCATATTTTCTCAAGTCTTGAGGCTGTCATATATGACAGACTGTAGCTGTGCAACCATTTGTTTCCCTGCTGCCTTCATTAAAAATAAATGTTTTCTTTGTTCAAGTTTACAATGAATATAACATGTCAGTTCTGATCTGGGCAGGTGGGGTGTGGGGAGCTCATCTTATGAGCATGGCTAATCGGGACCTTTTGCATTGCTCTTTGATGATCACTTACTGTGGTATTATTGCAGTCCTAAAAGTGCCCAGGGCAGAAAGAGCTTTGGAGCTACCATGCTAAGCAAACTGCCTCATTTCTTCTTCTTTTTTATTGCTATCTTTTGATTCGAAGGATTTGCTTAATTCATTTATTCATACAGATTTTTTTTATGCTGCGTATTACCTTACTCTCGAGGCAGTGTACAATAATTTAAACAGCAACAATATTAAAATCACCACACGGAATAAAATACTGCACTGCTGATAAGTCGGGTACAATTTAAGTAAGAAAAAAATAAAATAACCCAGAATTAAGCACCAGCAAAATACTGGAACATAGTAGACATCAGTATGTGAGCTTGCCTAAGCTGAGACGGGAGATGATGTTCCACAATACGGGTGCCATCTCAGAGAAAGCTCTCCCTCTGGTTGCCACCAACTGAGCTTTCAGGTATTGCAATGCAGCCAAGGAGTCATCATCAGTTGATTATAACCATCATTCAGAGCAGTAAGGGGAAAGTTGTTACTTTGAGCACCCTGGTCCCAAGTCATTGATGGCTTTATAGGTGAATTCCAAAAATGTTAAACCTGGACCTTTAAGAATGGTAGAATACACACTCAATAGGAGACCCTATAAATTGGCCCAGCTGCTGTGTTTTGCACTTCCTTCAGCTTCTGGACCAGCCATACATAGAGCACACCAAACACATTGGGTGGTATTCAGCTATGTTTCTTACTCAGAGTAGACTCATTAAAATGAATGAACCTAATTCGGCATGTACTCCAGTTTCAGCGAGTCTGCTCTGAATAAAACCTTGTTGAACGCTGCTCATTACAGTAGCCCAGTCTTGAAGTTGCATTGGATAAGGCACAGTAGCATGGCTATTTTTGTTCAGAATTGGGCACAGTTGATTTACTCACCAAAGCTGGTAAAAGGCACTCTTAGTCACTGCAGCTGTTTGACCTTCTTGTGACAATGGCTGCTTACCCAGTCTCTGGGTGGGAGTGGTTGTGGCCCCTCGCAGAAGGGTCTCAGCTCCACAGAGTAAAAGGCTTCTATTGTGGGCTGGTCTGTTGGGGAATTTTGCAGCTGGCTGCAAAGGAGGGCAGGATCGCCTGCCATTCACAAGCTTCAAATTAGCCAATTGTTGGCCAGAGGGGGTGGTGCTTTGGTTACCCCAGTTAGGCATTGGGTGGAATCTTTTAGTCTAATATACACATGCAGTGATGTATTGGGGGATAATGAAGAAGTGCAGGTCCAGATTTGTTTTTACATATCATGCCAGGATAATTGATGGGCTCTCCTTGTTCTGGCAAGTGAATGAGGTGAACCTTCAAGTTCCTTTGAGATAGATTAGCATAGGGGAAATAAGAAAATGTGGAAAATAATTAAGCAGGGGCTAAATACTACAGGGACGCGGGTGGCGCTGTGGGTTAAACCACAGAGCCTAGGACTTGCTGATCAGAAGGCCGGCAGTTCAAATCCCTGTGACGGGGTGAGCTCCTATTGTTCGGTCCCAGCTCCTGCTCACCTAGCAGTTCGAAAGCATGTCAAAGTGCAAGTAGATAAATAGGTACCACTCCGGCAGGAAGGTAAACAGTGTTTCTGTGCTCACCAGACGTGGCTTAGTCATGCTGGCCACATGACCCGGAAGCCGTACGCCAGCTCCCTCGGCCAATAAAGCGAGATGAGCGCCACAACCCTAGAGTAGGCCACGACTGGACCTAATGGTCAGGGGTCCCTTCACCTTTACCTAAATACTGCTTTCCTTTTCTTTAATAGTGTTCCCATTTCACACTGGCTGTTTGAACAGTAGCACTTCATCACAGTACGCTTTGTATTTCTTATAAAAAGTTAAATTTTTCCTTTTAGCTTGCTGAACATACTTGCTTTAGCAAACATCCATGTTTGCTGAATGCAGATGCAGACATGATTAAATTGGTTAAAAGGGTGAGGGTGCATCTAAGTGATAAGCATTGTAAAAGGCTTTCCCTATTAATTTTTCAGGACCTGTGCCTTCCTCCCTCTCTTTTCTCTGAGGGTGTGGGTGGCAGTTCAGATTTTTACCGCCTATTACAAAATTTGTTGATCTGGCACTGGATGAGGTATAGGGAGGCAATAGAAATTGGTCAATTTGGAAGTCTAGATTGTGGAGGTGGAATTGCTCAAGAGCATATTTTGATTCAATTATTTATAAAGCAACTCGTGTACATAACATGCTGGACTAGGTTAATTTTCTCAAGTGCAAATGTGTTTGCGCAGTTTTCAAAAAGCTATGCATTTTACAGAAATAACTAGTGGACTGTTCTGAGATATTGTGCAATAAGCATTTGGAATTCAAACTATCCACAATAAAATCTGCATGAAAAGAACTGTTATTCTATACACAAACCATTAAATTGTGTTCATTTGTTTTCCACATGTAATGCTAGTTTTATATATTCAAATCAATTGGAATTGCACACTTTTCTAGGAGCTATATGCCGCATTTAATCTCATCTACCACAGAAAATGTTATCATCTGCTGTTCTTGGAAAAACTAGGTTCGCTTGGTAGTCAGGCCCAATAGGAGCTATTGATGACAGTCGTTGCAATCATAGGCCTTGACCATTTATATCGCTAAACTTATGTTTTTGGCAAATGGGCAGGCCAAGGTGATGTTTGGCCTTGTCTATTATCTTGCCTCAGGCTGATGTTTGAACACAGAAAGGAACACTGAAATATTTACATTGGACGCGACAAGGTGTTTATTTTCGCTTTCCTTACTGTTCTCGACTAGAATAAATTCATTTATTTATTTCAGCACATGAAAGTGGGGGGGGGATGTGGTCCTAGGCAAACTAGATTGGGCATAAAGGTAAAGGGACCCCTGACCATTAGGTCCAGTCTGGGGTTGCGGCACTCATCTTGCTTTATTGGCCAAGGGAGCCGGCGTACAGCTTCCGGGTCATGTGGGCAGCATGACTAAGCCGCTTCTGGCGAACCAGAGCAGCACACAGAAACGCCGTAGGAAGAACCTTAGCAATGGCATTTGTTGGTGGCCCCTGGCCCCTCTACTGATCAACTCTGCTTGGTGCCTGGTGTGCACCTAATCAAGGTGCAATCTAAAAATGTGCAATTTTGGTTGTTAGTAAGGGTAATGAGTACAGAACAGATATCCCAGGAAGCATCTGGTTGGCCACTATGAAAAGCATTGTGTTGGGATAGAAAGACCTTTGGTTTGTCCAAATGGGCTCTTCCGTAGGAGCCGGTTCCTAGGGGCCGAGGGATCTTCTGCACCGCCCCCCTACTCAAATGTTTTTTGGTCTGAAGGGTTGAAACACAAGAACAGGCCTTCTCTGCAGTGGCTCCCCATCTGTGGAATGCTCACCCCAGGGAAGTTCGCCTTCATTATACACCATTAGGCACCAGGCAATAATGTTCTTTTTAACCAGGCCTTCGGTTTGTTTTGATTGACATCCTATGCCCTTTTATAATAATAATAATAATAATAATAATAATAATAATAATAATAATAATAATAATATATTATTTATGTTAGGATATTTCCGTTCCACCTTAAAAGGGAGCAGGCTGTGAGTCACAGAGTCTGCGTATTTCCTGTTCACAGGATGTTTATGTTGTCTGTTGCTTTCGTTTTCTCTCTGTCTGGAGACACTGACGCAGGCAGTCATGTCTTTCTTTGTTCTGATCAACTCTGAATAAAACTTGTAAATAATGCTCTCCTGAGTGCAACTTTTGGCTGTGCATTATCTGCTGATAAAGAGTGTGCATCGGCTCTAGAATGTTCTGGAGCTCATGTCGCCAATTGCTGATACTGCGTGTCTACGGGAGGTCGATGGATCGTCCGGCAGCCGGCTTGGGGGCCATGATGGACTTTATCTCCCTGGCAGTATCCCAACAATTTATACCCCGCCCATCTGGCTGGGCCTCCCAGCCACTCTGGGCGGCTTCCATAGAAACCAAAAATACACTAAAATATCACACGTTAAAAACTTCCCTGAACAGGGCTGCCTTAAGATGTCTTCTGAATGTCAGGTAGTTGTTTATCACTTTGACATCTCGTGGAAGGGCGTTCCACAGGGCGGGCGCCACTACCGAGAAGGCCCTCTGCCTGGTTCCCTATAGCTTTGCTTCTCGCAATGAGGGAACTGCCAGAAGGCCCTCGGCGCAGGACCTCAGCGTCCGGGCAGAACGATGGGGGTGGAGACGCTCCTTCAGGTATACTGGACCAAGGCCGTTTAGGGCTTTAAAGGTCAGCACCATCACTTTGAATTGTGCTCGGAAATGTACTGGGAGCCAATGTAGGTCTTTCAAGACCGGTGTTATATGGTCTCAGCGGCCGCCCCCAGTCACCAGTCTAGCTGCTGCATTCTGGATTAGTTGTAGTTTCCGAGTCACCTTCAAAGGTAGCCCCACGTAGAGCGCATTGCAGTAATCCAAGCGGGAGATAACCAGAGCATGCACCACTCTGGCGGGGCAGTCCGCAGGCAGATAGGGTCTCAGCCTGCGTACCAGATGGAGCTGGTAGAAAGCTGCTCTGGATACAGATTTTACCTGTGCCTCCATGGACAGCTGTGAGTCCAAAATGACTCCCAAACTGCGCACCTGGTCCTTCAGGGGCACAGTTACCCCATTCAGGACCAGGGAATGTGGGGTATTTTTTTGTTGGGGGGAATTATTGGGATGTTGTTTTTGTTTTGATATGTTTTAATTTTGTTCCGTGAACTGCCCTGAGACCTCCAGGTATAGGGTGGTATATAAATTCAATAAGTTGTTGTTGTTAGAGGGGCCCGGGGCACCCCAAAGTTGATTAATATTGCCATTCAAATAATGTATATGTGTCACATCATGTGACTGATTATGCAGGGTGGGGCTTACCTGCCCCCCCATATTTTTTCAAGTTGGCACCCCAGTGGACTCTTCGTATGTTCTTGCCTGACTCAGGTGTGTGTAAATGAGGCTTTGTTTTTCAAGATCTACTGCGTCACATGAGTTGCCCTAGACTTTTGGACATTAGTACAAGGAACAGGACATGTATGGATCAGGATTCTAAATATTGTATTGGTGCACCTGTTATCTTAAACCTCTCCTTAATATGGTTTCAGATTCACACAGTTGAGCGGAATGGGGAAGGGGAGAAAAATATAAGTGTGAAAAAGTTGGTATGCAGAATTAAGTTTTTTAAGAAAATGTTTTTCCTTAATATTGGTATATTAGAATGCTGGTATATCACTCTGTGTCTTCTACAACTACCACTTGGGAAATTCCTTTTTCCCCATCTTGAACCGCAAACAGCTTTTTTCAGCTTACATTAAAAGACAAGTACTTCAGACTTGCCTCAAGTTGTTGAAAATGTTCCAGTACATTATTGTCCTTTAGTTTTTATAGTTTTTTAAAAAAATAAAATTAAAATTATTGGACTGGATAATGACAACGTTAATCAATAATTATTAATTACCCTAATTGATTGTACCAATGATGAGCAAGGCGTGCACTTCAGTTCTCTATGAAACCGTAGAAGCAAATCATAACATTTTTCTGAAGGACACAAAACCTAGTGGTGTTTTAATGCCTAGGCTTTTATGTAATAGAAGATGCTGGGCTCCATCAGACTTCTAGCTTTATGCCCAGCAGCAAGTTGGGTAATGAAGCACTAATAACATTGTAATGTATCATTGAAGAGCCACACAACTGTGGACAGAGAGCAATTCCTCCCTTACCACTTTTACACATTCATAAAGTGAAATCATACTTTTTGTTATTAAATTAAACCAGATCATTAAGCCTCTAATTAAGGTATCAATTGCGCCATCATTTTCTTGCCCACATTTATTGATTTTCCCTCCTGTGAAATTCCAGGCTCCAGTGGTTATGCTGGATATTACCAATGTAACAGATGTTTAATTTTTGCTTTAAAAAAACCAAAAAAACCAGCCTCCAGTATTGAGGATGTAAAATGTAGTGGCCCAAGCAATTGACCAGAAATTGAAATTCCAAGGCAGAAACCATTAGCAGCAACTAAGGATTTGGTTAAACTGTGTTTCAGCCAAGGTACAATGTTTCATCAGCACTGTAGTTTTCTCTTTATGTGCCATATGTCTTGCTTTGCAAATATGGCTCTGTTTAAAATGCAGTTGCAAAGAACACCTGTGGGGTGAGATGTGTTTCTGTCATATGTTCATACACAGAAATCTAGATGAGTGAAAAAACGATATAATTCAAGGACCGCATGTTGGCCTATTCATAGCCTTCAGCTGGAATACCAGAAATTAGGTGTAGGAGAATCCAAACCATTCATAATAAATGGCCACATAATGTAAATTGCATACAGCCAAAGTATACACATTAGCTCAGGTCTGGTTAATGATATATTAACAGGGCGCGCCACTGTACTTAATGAATTGCTACTTCTGCATGTATAATTATGAACAAATTAATGATTCTTCTTCAGACATATCAGAAACGGTTCTCACAAGAACCCTAAAAATGCTCCCATGTGGTCAGAAGCCTCTGGCTAGTTATGCCAGCTATTGGCGCTTGTAATTAAAAGTGTTACAGTTGACCAGAGAGACACTCATTACACCTTCCTCGCTGTGATGGTGCTCATCTGCTGTCTCCCTCACCTTCTGGTGGCATGGAGATTTTTATATCATCAAAAGGCATAAAAAGAGCACTGCTTCTTCTGGTGCTGCAAGAAAAACCCTCTGGGCACAAGGATGTCATCTGGGCATGTGTGAGGTTTTCTCTTTTCGAGGCATTCTGTACGAACCAGCCAGACCACAATCCCCTCTGTTCTTCTTGACTTCTTGATTTGTTGTTTCCTCTGTAATTGTTAGAGTTAATTACACTAATTACACTTTTCAGGAGTTAGGGATCTCCTGAATTAAGCCGCTTAGTCTCCCATGTGCTCTGTTCAACCAGCACCTAAGACTGCTTCATGTGCTGAGCTTCATAATGCATGGCTGGAAATCAGGGGTCAGAAAACGTTTTCAGCAGAGGGCCGGTCCACTGTCCTTCAGACATTGTGGGGGGCCAGGCTATATTTTGGGGGGAAATGAATTAATTCCTATACCCCACAAACAACCCAGAGATGCATCTTAAATAAAAGGACACATTCTACTTGTGTAAAAACACGCTGATTCCTGGACTATCCGCGGGCCGGATTTAGAAGGTGATTGGGCCGGATGTGGCCCCCAGGCCTTAGTTTGCCTACCCATGCTGTAAATCAAGTTGATGCAGGAGAATTCTCTGCTGCTGCTGCTGCTGAATCCAAATGCTCTCCCCCCTTTTACTGATAGCAGCCTTTTTGAGCCAGTGGGGATGCCGTCAGTGGAATGGAGAGAAGGGCTATTTTTTTCCTTATTCTTCTCCCCCTGCAGCTTCCCCCACCCATATGTCCACACTCTTCTGAAATGTCCCCCAACCCTTTGGAGGAGAGTGTTTTTTTCGGGGGAGGGGTGGGTGTTGGTCTAAAGTAAAGTTTCAAAAAAATAAAAAATTCAAAAATTAAAGTTTCAAAAATAATAATAATAAATGAATCCTTCACTGTTCCAGTGACAGAAGCCCCTGCTGGATCACAGAGTCTTTCTTCATCTGAGGAATACAGTGGATATAACCCACTGCATCTAAAATAATTTAAGCGGTTTTTGTTACTTAGTTTGTGATAGTTGCGTGTATATAGAATCATAGAATCATAGAATCATAGAGTTGGAAGAGACCACAAGGGCCATCGAGTCCAACCCCCTGCCAAGCAGGAAACACCATCAGAGCACTCCTGACATATGGTTGTCAAGCCTCTGCTTAAAGACCTCCAAAGTAGGAGACTCCACCACACTCCTTGGCAGCAAATTCCACTGTCGAACAGCTCTTACTGTCAGGAAGTTCTTCCTAATGTTTAGGTGGAATCTTCTTTCTTGTAATTTGGATCCATTGCTCCGTGTCCGCTTCTCCGGAGCAGCAGAAAACAACCTTTCTCCCTCCTCTATGTGACATCCTTTTATATATTTGAACATGGCTATCATATCACCCCTTAACCTCCTCTTCTCCAGGCTAAACATGCCCAGCTCCCTTAGCCGTTCCTCATAAGGCATCGTTTCCAGGCCTTTGACCATTTTGGTTGCCCTCCTCTGGACACGTTCCAGTTTGTCAGTGTCCTTCTTGAATTGTGGTACCCAGAACTGGACACAGTACTCCAGGTGTGGTCTGACCAGAGCAGAATACAGTGGCACTATTACTTCCCTTGATCTAGATGCTATACTCCTATTGATGCAGCCCAGAATTGCATTGGCTTTTTTAGCTGCCGCGTCACACTGTTGGCTCATGTCAAGTTTGTGGTCAACCAAGACTCCTAGATCCTTTTCACATGTACTGTTCTCAAGCCAGGTGTCACCCATCTTGTATTTGTGCCTCTCATTTTTTTTGCCCAAGTGCAATACTTTACATTTCTCCCTGTTAAAATTCATCTTGTTTATTTTTGCCCAGTTCTCTAATCTGTCAAGGTCGTTTTGAAGTGTGATCCTGTCCTCTGGGGTGTTAGCTACTCCTCCCAGTTTGGTGTCATCTACAAATTTGATCAGGATGCCCTTGAGTCCATCATCCAAGTCATTGATAAAGATGTTGAATAAGACCGGGCCCAAGACAGAACCCTGTGGCACCCCACTAGTCACTCTTCTCCAGGATGAAGAGGAACCATTGATGAGCACCCTTTGGGTTCGGTCAGTCAGCCAGTTACAAATCCACTGAGTGGTAGCAACTTACTGACCTGGCAACTTACAGATGTTAGTAGCTTCCATATTCTCCAAATCATATTTTAGAGTGTAAAAGCTCAAGGAAATGGTTGTGTTACATGTGATGTTCAGAATGACTTAAAGCATCCTCGTGCTATTTGTAGTTAATTTAAGCTAAGAAGCAGAAGAAGAAGAAGAAATATATGTTCTTGCATATGTATCACACCTGGAGGAAATGCAGGCAAACAATCTTATGCATGTTTACTCAGAAATAAGTTCAGTGGGGCTTATTCCCAGGAATTTATGCATAGGATTGCAGCCTTAAGCATCATTTTGAAACTAATATAAGACATAAATAATTCTAGTTCATACTTTATGTTCTCCAAGTTCCTGTGACTGGTAAAAGCTTCTCCAACATATTAAACATATCAATTCTAAATGCATATGGGATTTATTGTGACTCTGGGGTTTTTTAATCTCTGTTTTTTTTAATATGCTATTTTTTAATTCTTAAGACCTCACATAACTTTTAAAATGTGCACCGTAATGTGGGTTTTCATTTAGGCTTGCAATTTAAATAAATAAATGTAGAGAAGCAACAGAATTCCAAAGTGTGCCCTACCTTAGCAAATCACAACGTGGGTGTTCTTGACAGGTTTGTCCGGATCTTTATCAGCAAAAAACAAACAAACAAAAAACAAAAATAAATAATTTGCTTATGTCCTATCATACCTGCTGGCAAAAGATATCATATGCTGTTTTTTTAATGGTGTTTGTTGCCCTAAAATAGATTAAACCTGGAGTGGTGTTAACACAATGGCAACAGGAAATTAATGAAATTCCTAATCTGCTTTATGCACCTTAAATATCCCCTTCCCATTCATCATAAATATATAGGGTACTTGCTGTGGGCATACCGCTGCCTTGTTTCCCCTGCAGCATAGACTGGATTGCACAGTAACAAATTGGGAGATTAGGTTTTTTTATATATAAAGACTTTTGCTGTTTTTCTGTTTCTTGATAAGAACTGCATGCAATAAAATCCTTCCAAAACACGCATCTTATCAACACTGATCTCATTAGCTTAGAAGTAAACTTGATTCCTGTCATCTAGGATTCTGCGTCTCCCCTCCCCATGGAGGAAAGCATGTTTTTTGAATTAGTAACAGCAACAGGCTGCTCTATAGGCTTCAGTGGTGGGATCAGGAAAAATAGAGCTTAAAACAAGGCAATATCTGCTTCACTTTTATTGAACTTACCACCTTCCCTTTCTACACACGTATCAATATCAAGAGAATAAAAATACTGACTTCTTAAATGGGCATAGTATGAACAGTTGTTTTGAGATTATTTACAAACAAGCTCTAGTGTATCTTTCCTTTTAAATGGGGCACTTGCTGCTAGATCCAACCGAAGCTGGTTTAGTAGTCAGAACACCTGGCAACAATTGCATTTCTATTGAGAAATCTATTGTTTTGAGTTTGGGGGAGTAATCTGTAGGCCAAGACCCTCCTAATGCCTACCCCCCCAATTCCTGGATCAAGCACAGATTCAATTGGTGTAATAGCCAGGCCAGCTTGGTAATGGCCCACTAAGCATGGCCTGAAGGTGAGAGGGGGTGTGGCTCTGGGCTGGAGAACACTTGAGTACCCACACACACACACCTCAACTGTTTGTTAGAAAGAAAAAAGCCTAGAATACAGTGGTACCTCAGGTTAAGAACTTAATTCGTTCTGGAGGTCCGTTCTTAACCTGAAACTGTTCTTAACCTGAGGTACCACTTTAGCTAATGGGGCCTCCCGCTGCCGCCACACCACTGTAGAGAGTGGAGTGATGTGAGCCAGAAGCGTCAGTCTGGAAAGGCAGATAGAGTGCCATGTTTGATTTCTGTTTTAATCCAATGCTGCAGCTATGGGGGAGGAATACCCTTTTCGGGATGTTAATTCTGTGAACCCCTCCATCATAGGCTCAGGTTGTATGTAGGTGTAAATAAACCATATACAATGGTACCTCGGGTTACATACACTTTAGGTTACATACGCTTCAGGTTACAGACTCCGCTAACCCAGAAATATTACCTCAGGTTAAGAACTTTGTGGTGGCACAGCAGCAGCAGGAGGCCCCATTAGCTAAAGTGGTGCTTCAGGTTAAGAACAGTTTCAGGTTAAGAACAGACCTCCAGAACGAATTAAATTTTTAACCTGAGGTACCACTGTATCATAAAGACTCTGCTGTGACTCATCTTCAAAAGGAAACATGAACACCGAGAAAGCAGCTAGAACCCCTGGAATCTCACACTGCTCGGAGATTGGGGTGGCGTACAACAGTTTTTATGGTGTTGTTTAAAATGGTCTCTGTTAGTACCGTAATTTCTGGTGAAGACTTTAAGAGACACATATAGAAAGATACATTTAGAGACAGGTTCTCCAGTTCAAAGCTGCACATAGGCTTTAAAAGTCAAAACTTTGGTTGTCATGATGGCCATAAAGTTCTGACCAGCCCCTTGCAAGGTGGTCTCAGCAAAAACTACCAGATCGACACCAGATTTCTTCTATGTTTGCTTTGTTTATTCCATTCTATTTTCTTCTTCATACACCTCAGGGTGTTCTGCAGGAATTCCTGATTTTATTTCCACAACAACCCCGTGAAGCAGGGTCTGCTGAAGCATAATGGATTGCTCAAAACCATGAATTATCTACCAGGCCACACAATTATTTCAACACATCTTGCAATTTCAGCTATCATTGATTGCAGGATGCTCCCTTGCAAAAGTCAGTGAAAAAGTTCAAACACTTAAGCTTTTTATAGGGTTTTACATTTGCAGACAATGATTCATTAGAGCCTATAGGACATAGTATTTTCTGTAATTACCTTTTACAACCCTTGGACAAAATAACTATATTGGTTTACTTGCCTCTAAGAAAAACCCCTCCCATTCTACAGTTGTCACTGAAATTATATTCTATTCTGTCTCTAGGGTGACATTTCCAATTTTCTCTCTTTGGGAAGAACCCCCTATGTGATAGTTTGTGTGAGCTGCTTCCAGGGAAAGGTGGTTGCTTGTCACTGCAATCATTTATCTGTCTTGTGAGTAAAACACCCAACTTAACCAAATAAATAATGTCACTGAAGAGGAAATCCCTCCTCTAAAAATCTTTGTATCTTATTTGGAATGCAGGTCTGTGTGGTGTTTCTGAATTGGTAATACAGTTATGCTTATGAGTTCTTTATTATCCAGGGCACAGGTAGACAAACTAAGGCCTGGGGACCGGATCCAGCCTAATCGCCTTCTAAATCCCGCCTGCGGACAGTCTGGGAATCAGCGTGTTTTTACATTAGTAGAATGTGTCCTTTTATTTAAAATGCATCTTTGGGTTATTTGTGGGGCATAGGAATTCTTTCATTCCCCCCCCTTCAAAATATAGTCTGTGTCTGTGCCCCAAGGTCTGAGTGATAGTGGACCGGCCCCCTGCTGAAAAAGTTTGCTGGTCCCTGATCCAGGGTGTCACCCACTACTTTTCCCCCCAATTTACTTGCATACAGAGGACAGGAGAAGGAGATTAAGCATTTGGGTGGGTTTCCATAGACCAGATTAGGCTGCAGCTCCTCTTATCCTAAAGTCTGTTTAGCAATTTTGGGAAAGCATTGCTACTAAGATGTTGTCAGCGACTAGGTTTTGGTCTGGAGGCTAGGGCAGAATTGAGACTGGTGCTGCTCAGGCCCTCAAGGCATCCATGCCTCTGAGAGATGGATGGTAGTAGACAAAGAGAGACTTACAGGATGTTACTCCTTTTAGAAAGAGAACTGTATGAGTGCAATCTTTTTTTATAATAGCAACAAAACCACCCTGAAGACTAAGGACAGGTGGAAACTTCATCAGTTTAGTACAGCATGTGTCCTCAAGATAGGGTGACATTGTGCTCCCTGTGGAGAAGAGAAACTACACAGTGTGAAGCCTGAACTACTGCCCTAGAGGAAGATATACATCACTGCCTTCAGATGACTTGTGCCTGCAAGGCAGCTCTTTCCCAATGCTTGTGTCTCAGGCCTTGTTTCTCTGTAATTTCCCATTATCCTTTGATAATAGAACTCTGATTCTCTCAAGCTTTTTTCTAGCTATGTTACTCTGCCAATTGCATGGATGTAACCCAAAGAGCCAATCCGATTCTCACATTTAGCATTGCTGTAACTTTCAATTAAAATGTGCGCTATTAAGCTCTTAAGGTTCATTAAGGAGAAACTGAATTAAATTTTACATCTTATTGACACTACTGCTGCTATCACCTTGAATTGAAAGGCCTAGCAAAATGGCAGCCTTCTGTTCATTTTGCTTGCATAATGGAAAATTACAATGATTATGTTGAACTTGGCAATTAATATAGTGGATTTTGATTTATCATCCAGTACATTATCTTGAGGAAATGAAGTCAGATATTGTAGGCCTCCACTTCTATCCACTTCTAACTTATGAAAATGAATTTTAAGGCTGCAAGTCTTTCTCCAGCTTTCTTGTGAGTAAACCCCATTAAACACAATAAAACTTAACGGTAATCCTATACATGTCTCCTCAGAAGTAAGTCTAGTGGGTCTTACTCCTAGGTAAGTTGATAGGGGATTGCACCCACAAGTTTGACTAGACATCTATAGGATCGTGCAGTTACAATGGTTTTACCGAATGATAGAGGGTGAATATAGCCAAATAAATGCGGGGGGTGGGGTGGACACTGAAACTACTTTCATAAAATCTGTTCAAGTTATCTCCCTTTTAGTATGCCTCATTTGTACTGTACTAAAGATTACCAAGTGGGAGTATTAATAGAGCTAATATGGAGGCATTTGTATCCTGTAGGGCAGATGATTCTTGTCAGCCTGGGAAGGTAGCCCGGGAGAAATAAAACTCTGATCCTAAGCCTCTGCTGCCTTGTGGCTATACTCATTCATGAGAAAGCCTTCGGGAGTAAACCCATTGCCTTGTGGGCCATCTTCAGGAGATGCTTATTACACTTTACATCCATGTAGCGTTAAACCATGGTTTACTTTTACAACTGAACACAGCCATTGCAATTAAAAGGCAGTGTTTAACAGCACTGTTGCAAATGGGCTTAGCTTGATACACTCAGGATAAAGCCCTGAATTGTTACTGCGTTCTCAAACCATAAAGTGAACCATCCTACAAATGTGCCCTCAATTACTTGAAGAAGCTACAATATTTTCCTTACCAATTCCAGTGTGTGTCTTGCTTGATTTAAGAGTTACGGTGAAATCCCATTCCTTTCCAATCAGGACAATATAGAAGAAAATGCGTCTTACAGTTTGGGTCCACTTTCAGAGTGGAAAGGAAGGCAGATAACTATTCAGTCTGCAATGCCAAATACACTTACTAGGGGACTTGCTTCTAAGTAAATGTGCATAGGATTATGTGCCAATCACTTGCTAAAAGTAAGATTTCCTGTACAAGCAAGTATGTATTTGGAAAACACTTTTTGAGTGGAAGAATTACGGTAGTTTGCACGTGGAAATTGCATGTATCTGGTTTTATTTGTTAATGTGTGTCAGGAAAAGTTGAATATCATATATAGGAATACACCAGGTTTAATTGTTCACTTGCCCACGGTCAAAGAGATTTGGAAGTTTAAATCTCATCAGTTGTTCACGTAGATAACTTCTGAGAAAGTTTACTGTTTGTAATTGGGTGTGTTAGTTTTGAGAGTGTTAATGGAAGGGAAAGAACAGCACCATAATGCAATCTGATCCTTCTGTTAGCCTAAAATGGCATATCTTCTGATACAGCTGAGCTTTGTTATCATATCATTATAGGATTGGAAGGTACCAAGGGTTATCTAGCCCATCCCTCTGCAGTGCAGGAATCTCAGCTAAATAATCCCTGACAGATGGCAACCCAACATCTGTTTAAAAACCTCCAGTGAAGGAGAGTTCACCACTTTCCAAGGCAGTCCTTTGCATTGCCAAACAGCTCTTACTGTGAGCTGTCATCCTTAAGTTGGTTCTGAAATTATTTCCCATTCCTTTCTGTGTGCAAAATGGGTGGAGGACTTGATTACAAAGATTCAGCTCCAGGATCAATAAATCCTGCCTACAAGTCAAACCAATAATTTACTTGCATGGATAATCATTCGTCTAGTTCTCACTAAGGTAGCAAAACATAGGCTGTGACATTTCAAAAATCAGGTAGAAATTAACACATGACTGGATGCTTCCACAGGTTACAACAAAAATTAAAAAAACGAAAGAACTTTTCAAATAGGAAACTAGTATGTCACCAAGACTACTAGGCTAGGCCCCTGACACCTACGGTAGATTTCTATATGCAGGGAGCTGCTGTATTTGTATGGAGTAGAATGTGATAATGCAATTTAGTCTGTGCAGCTTGTCTTCAGGTGTAGTCTGAAGTGAGAAAGCCCAGGCATAAGTTTTCACCTTAGTGAGAACTTGTAATAATTACAGCTGCAATCATGAAAATTGCATCTGGGGAACTGTAGTTATATCCATGGATCCTCTCATACACACAGAGAGAGAGAGAGACAGAGAGAGAGAGAGAGAGGGAGGGAGGGAGAGAGAGAGACATATATGTATATATGTATGAATGAATCAATGATTGTGCAAGAACCAGACAAATTAGACTTTCAGTGTTCTGGTCTCAACTCAGCATGCTGACTTAGTATCAAAGATGCGTGTTTCCAATGACTGATTTTGGGTCTTAAAATGTCAGTGGTGCCCTGTGTGGTGCTTAAATTTGGTGTCCCCCCCCCCCCCGGTTGTTCATCATTGTTGCAAGGCCCCTGCAAAACACTCTCGATTTGGCACCAAGTGCAGGTGAACCAGCCACTCTCCCCTAAATCCACCTGTGTGTTTGAAGTATTTAGGGAGTAGCCTTAAACAAATGCAGCCTACTCATTTGAAAGTGATGCTTCTTAAACATCATGTAGAAATTTGTATGTGATCAGCAGCACGTATAAATATATTGATGTAGAATTCTGAAACCATTTCAAATTATTTGTATTCCTTAAAAATGAAATTTCAAAATAAAACAGGAAAGGAAAAAAAATCACTACATTTATTGTATCATGCAAAAAAAAAGTGTTCTCACAATGGATTAAAGAGAATAAGTATATAACAGTTGGGAAGTGAAATGGGGAGGTTTCTATTTGAAAACATTATTAAGGAGAAGGTCAAACCAACAGAAAGCCCTCTTTTTAATTAGCAACATCTCGCATTGTCTTCATTGCCCTCCTATATGTCTTCCCGTGGGTGACATGTTTTTATCAGCCCTTGAATAACTGCTTTCAGCTTTTAACACATTTGGCAATATGTACAACAGGTGATCATTTTTAGAATGTGAGCTGAGTTTGAGGATGTTTTATTCATGGACTCAAAAGTATTCAGAATGCATCATAGAACACAGATCCAAACATACTTGAGTATATTTATGATTCATCGCTACTTTCAATTAAAATGCCACGAATTAATTGTTCTAAGAATCACGTCTTCTACAAGCCTTGTGGGGGATGAAATCAACCATTCCAAATTAATTTTATCAACTCAACAAAGCACAAATGACTGTTTAAACTTTACTTAAATACCGTCCCTTGTTCAAAATAAACAATTCAGACTAAGGCTAAAATCCTATATCCACTACTTTGCAGTACACCCCGTTAACTTTAATGGGACTTACTTCTGAGTAAACATGCATAGGATTGCATTGTTAATCTCTAAAAATAGTGTATGCATGTGTATGTAAAATTATTTGCTAGTGCATTTTAAATGGCATAAGCCTTGAGTCATACCTTCAGAGAAAGTATATGGTATAGTCATTACTATATATGATATTTTTCAGTTGTTTTATATGAAAGAAAACATCTCAAAGCAATTTAACAAGTACAGGCAGGTAGGTTTCAACCTAAGTACATGTGAAAAAGGCTGAAGGAAGCCCTTGCTTCTTGATGAGATATTATTCTATTCTAAAGTGGTTCAGTCTTGACTAGGACTAAACCATGCCCTTTGAATCTACTCCTAAAATAGCCAACCTTTCCTAGCAGAATTCATTTATTCATTCATTTACTTACATTGATAATGAGAGTTCTCTGGGTGGCTCACAAAACACTGTTCCCAACTATTCCTATGGAATTAGGATTTTTCTGTCCAGAAGAATGGCCTTAGTTCAGATCAGGTATCCTCTTTGTAATGCTGACAGCAACAAATACACAGGCACACATTCTGAAAATCACTTCAACAAACTACTGTGATCCTTTGGGGAATTAATTTATTCCTAGGCTTGTGAAATTGTTGACCCATTTCTAGAGGCATCAGAGGGAATATGGGATATTGCATACTGTCTCATCTGCTGAACCTGTTCACAACATAGCCAATTAATCTCCCTTCTACTGAAATAAATAAATTAAAATGCCTTATTGTTAGAAGTAGCTGTTTCTCTCCCCAACCCCAAGCATATTTGGCCTTTAATGCTGTAGTTTATCTGAGAACATGACAGGATGGCCAAACTGTGTCTCAAGGTCAAGAAACCGAGAATAGGAAGAGAAATAAATGAAGCATGCATGCCAAGGGGAAACACACTTGGACTCAAGGAGAGGAAGGTGGCAATAATGCAGTCCGTGGTGTCCAAAACATAGATTCCCCAGCATCTTCACCTGGGCTGAAGGATGGAAGGGTAAATTCACAGCGGAATTGAGGAAGCAGCAAGAAGACACTTACAGATAGAAAAAAACTACATCGTGATTGGATATGTAAGGAGGGTGGAAGTGGGTGTTTTGGGGGTGCATATGCATAGGACTGGTTTGCATATTTGGCAGCAGACAAGGATCCGGGAACCCCAGCTGCTACTTCACTGCAAAGTGGAGAAATGCTGGGAAGATTCGTTTGAGAGAATTTGTGTGTGTGCATGTGTTTAACACTTCACCAACAACTCCCCCCCAATCAGATTTTCTCCATTTGATGCAGCACATTACTTTCATTGAGAGCTGAGCACCCTAAATCCCTTCTAGGCATTCCCTTCAATCCTCTGGGGAAAAGAGGAGACGAGAGAAAAGTTTCATAGTGCAAGCATAAATCCTTGCACTAAAGAATAAACACATTAAATACCTCCCATAGAATTGAAGGAGGACTTGTAAGCCACCCAGTCCATCCCCTATTCATTGTATGAAAACTAGGGCTAAGCATCTCTAACTGATGGCTGACTTGATTCTGCTCCAAGAGTTTCAATGAGGGAGAACCCACTAGTTTAGATAATTGATTATACAAGCTGCTCTTACTGTCAAGAGGTTTCCCCAAATGTTTAACCAAAATCTGCTCTCCTGTCATTTTCACTCATTGCATTTACTCCCCTGTCCCTTTGGGACAGCAGCAAATATTTTCTCTTTTCTATGTCGAAGTCCTTCGGGTATTTGTAGAGCGCTATCACATTAAACCCGCTGTCTTCTCTTCCCCAGGCTCAGTATACCCAATTTTGTTTTATCTGTATACTTTTTCTGAGGTGTTTTTCTTTTTCTTCAAAGCTTTCCATTTTTTGCATTGTAATGTTTTCTCCTTGAAACAATGTTCTGTTACTGTCTTGCCCACTATTCACCTCCTTGCATTATCCTCTGTCTTTCCCCACTCTGTGTCCTTCTCTCTCCCCCCCCCCCCACCATCCCCAAGCATCTGATGTGCCACTTTAGGAGTTCTTGGAATGTATTTTTTATTATTATTAAAATAATAAAGACAGTGAGAGATTTTACTTTCTTGGGCTCCATGATCACTGCAGATGGTGACAGCAGCCACGAAATTAAAAGACGCCTGCTTCTTGGGAGAAAAGCAATGACAAACCTAGACAGCATCTTAAAAAGCAGAGACGTCACCTTGCCAACAAAGGTCCGTATAGTAAAAGCTATGGTTTTCCCAGTAGTGAGAGCTGGACCATAAAGAAGGCTGATCGCCAAAGAATTGATGCTTTTGAATTACGGTGCTGGAGGAGACTCTTGAGAGTCCCATGGACTGCAAGAAGATAAAACCAATCCATTCTTAAGGAAATCAGCCCTGAGTGCTCACTGGAAGGACAGATCGTGAAGCTGAGACTCCAATACTTTGGCCACCTCATGAGAAGAGAAGACTCCCTGGAAAAGACCCTGATGTTGGGAAAGATGGAGGGCACAAGGAGAAGGGGACAACAGAGGAGGAGATGGATGGATAGTGTTCTCGAAGCTACCAACATGAGTTTGACTAAACTGCGGGAGGCAGTTGAAGACAGAAGTGCCTGGCGTGCTCTGGTCCATGGGGTCATGAAAGAGTCGGACACGACTAAACAACAACAATTATTAATTTCCTTGCACACACTTCTCAGGACAATGTACAGAAAGTAATAAAAGCAACTAAATAGCAGCTTAAAACAATACAAAAAATAGGAGCAGATAAAAACCAATGCCAAGTAGACACCCATGGCAAAGACTTATCCATTCATTGCAGTAAGTGCTATGGCATTCGAAAGCCCCTTGATTATTATTTTTTGAAAGGTGGTTGGTTATATGTGTGTTAAAAAAACAAGAATAGTTGATAAATTTTGTATTCGTGAAAGAGGGTGGACTGTGGTTTTCCATACAATAAAGTGACTTATCAGGGTATTGGTTCCGACAACCAGTTTTGTCAGCCCTTTATTCATTATTCTGCAACTATCTTTGAAAAGAATTCTAGCTTTTACTTCAAATATATCATATTTGTTGGCTTCCCTTCTAACTGATGTCATATATCTATTTGCTGAATTTGCTCAAAACATATAGTCATTGGAAACAACTGCTTTCTCTCGCCGAATACCATACAAATCATAAGTTGAGAAATCAAGAGCAATTCCTCAGTGCCTCAAGTTTTGATAGATGTGCTTGCCTGTTCCTACTTTTCGTGAAAATGCCACCTACCCCCGTTAAAGGCAAGCCTATTTTCTCTTGACTGCAATGAATATAAAGAGGTGATGAAAGATGCAGAGAGGAGCTTTAATGTCTTGACATGATACCATTGTTTGTGATGTAAATAACTGCCAGAGACGACACTGCAAATGCACAGATAAGAAAAGTTGACTTCTGGAAGTAAAATGATAGCAGTGACTTTAATGATTTGAGAATGAAGGCAGAACAGATTGTTTTGATGTTGAGCTGAGGGTAGGAAAGGGGGAATCTGAATCAGAAAGCGGTGTGTGTGTGTGTGTGCGCGCGCACACGGGGGGGGGGGAGAGAATGTTGCTTATGTGACCATAATACAAAATATAATCATGGAACAGTGACAGTGAGTAAATACGCTAGATTTGGCAGTTTAAAGAGTTAACCCTGTATTGTTTCACACTGTACTTCTATAAATAATGCATCAAACTTACTTTAATATGGGCCTTTATCATGTTATTCATTTTGGTCCTTGCCACCGTTTTATTCCTACATGCTTAAAAAAGAGACTCTTGTCAGCATCCTTTGGCATTTTCTTCTGGTTCCTAATTTAAATGCGCTATTAAATGTGGTGGGTACTGTTGATTAGTTCATTCATCCTCTTCCTACAATTACCGGTAGTTATTTCATAGGTGCTGCCATTATAAGAAAAATACTCAATACTTAGCATTTATAACATGCTTAATATACATTATCTCAATTTCCAGAGGGGTAGATGCACTAGTCTCTTGCAGCAAAACCAACAAAAAGTTGTGTGGCGCCATACACACCAATATATGTATTATAGCACTACAGACAGAGTTTGGGATCCCAACTGCATATGCTGTGTGAGCCAACACAAAGCAGTCACATATCTAAAGGTATAAATAAACACACATTTATACATACTATGTTGCATTTATATGTTTAGCAACCATTCAATTTTACAGCTAAGTATGGTAACACAGAGGCAAATCAATAAATGACTGGCTCAAGACCAGTCAGTCAATCAATCAATCAATCCAGGGCACAGAATTCTTAAGCAGAAGTAACAGCTAGTTATAAAATGTCTTTTTAATATTAAGGGGAAGGTGGGAGAGATAGGAGGGCGTGTATGTTGGTTTCCTGAAAATCCAGATGATTAGAGTGTTGGATTTTTCATAGGACAGGGATTTAAAAGTGTGGCATCCCTGGCTGAGATGGTACAGTCATAGGTCATGTTTGTCTGAGTTTGCAGTTTAGCTCCCCTGGACAAACTATGAGACATAAGCCATAAGACAATCCTTGGTTACAGCTCATGGTTAGGAGAGAGCTAAACCATAAACCTGGGTTTGGATAACATGCTATGCCAAACCATGGCTTAACCCAATACAGAGCAGGATCAAATCACCAGAGAGAAGTGAAGCACCCACAATCTCCTTTCTGGCAGTCCAAATGTTCATGTGTTTTCACTGAGCCATTTGGAATAACAACTGGGAATGAAGAAAGAGAAAAAAAGATTTTGTATTGAACAGTGTGTTCCTAATTTATCTCAAAAACAGATAGGTAGCCGTGTTGGTCTGCCATAGTCAAAATAAAAAAATTCCTTCCAGTAGCACCTTAAAGACCAACTAAGTTAGTACTTAGTACCAAGTACTAACTTAGTTGGTCTTTAAGGTGCTACTGGAAGGAATTTTTTTATCTCAAAAACAGAGTTATTCCGCAGGAATTTAAAAGTTAATCCTTTCAATTTTTTAAATGGAAGCATATAAAGAACATAAAGTAAAACATAAATAAAGGTTGAGTTTCAAAGAAATAGTCGCATTAGCAGGAGTCAGTACAGTGAGCCCCACTATGGGGCTTCCTCCCTTCCCCTATGCCCCGCCCATGGCCCTGTGGGATTGGGAACTTCACCTGGGATTTGAGGAGTGGAATGATTGTAATAGCAGGATATTGGATTATACCCAAACTCCTGAACATAACAAATAAAACTCACTTCCAGAGACTAAAAGGCACAACAAAAATCATACAATAATTACTTTCTACAAAGTACAATAGAGATATGACAAATGTCACTATTATTCCTAAAGTTACTGTAGCAAAAGTAAACAACTATGAGTTCCACAAAGTAGTATGCTGAGATGGCAGCATAACATCATTCATTTCCTTTTTCACATGCACTGCAAAAACAAACCACTCAGATCTAAAACTATCCCTCTTTTTTACTCCTCCTAGCCTATTTTATTTTGTCTACTTTTGAGCCAAAGCAGTATCCCGAAACATAGAAGATATATGATGGTGTTCATGTGAATCTTTCAAACAAGCAATTTTTTTTCAGCTGAATTTACACAAACAGGTTTTAAAATCGATTTTTCTTCTTCTTTTACTTCCTTCCAGATCTGCCTTGATTGAAGTGTGACATAAAATGTTACAGCGGCTTTGCTTCTCAAAATGGTTAGCGATAGGGATTGCAGTTTCTGCTGTCTTCATGGATTCTTTGGCCCAGAATGATGATGGTAAGTGTCTTTCTGTGTGCTGCATAATTCTGGAAAAAACAAAACCCTATACTTGATTTCATAAATATATAATTCATAAAGCAAGTTCTCCCACATCTTCAAAGGACCACCCTATGTCTGCTTTGGCTAAAGTGCTGGGTAAAAGATAGAGCCCACAAATTCTGTGAATATATGATAATCTCAGACCTCCTAGAATTACAGCTGCAGACTGTAGAATCATTACAGAGCAATTAGTGAACCCTCAGCTTTGTACACTCCATAGTTTTTTGGTTGGGTCACCAGTGTAGACAGAAGGATGAATTAAGATGGCATGTTTTGGTATATAGTGAGCATATCGTTTGAAAGTTTTCAGTAGCAATTGTGATGCCAAGTTGGAATGAACCTATATATTTATGGACAATTCTGCATGCGACTCTTCATGCTATTCAAGACTGCTATTTCTTCCCCTTGGCTGGACATTTATTTGTTATTGGATTTGCCTACTTACATCCAAAATGGTGTGATATAGCAAGGTGGCACCAACATGAGAAAATCCCAAATGGTAAAAACCAAAATGTGGGGAGTCATCATATGTTTTGCATCAAAGCAATGTTTTGCATTGCACTCAGAACCAATGATTCTGCTTGATGGAAAGTTTGTGGAAGATGATTCAGACTAAACATTAGGAGAAATGTCCTACTGATAAGAACTGTTTGACAGGCTAGTACATAAAGTAGTGGGCTGCCCTTTACTAGAGATAGGTAAGCTGAGTCTGGATGGCCATCAGCCAGGGATGCTGTAGTTACAGACTGCATTGAGCAGTACATCATCCTACCTGACCTGAAAGGTTCAGCTCTATCCCCCCCCCAAAAAAAGACCAATCAGCTCTGTGGGCATGTGTATCCTCTTCTTTTTAAAACATTCTAAGATCATTTCCAGTTTTCAGATAAAAATAGCAAACATTAGCATGTGAACATTATTTATGATGTTATTTAACTGAAAGAAAATTAGCTCAATAAAAGTAAAACATAGAGCCTACAATCCATATATTATTCTATAGATCATGATTAGCATGCACACAACTGTGTTTTACTGAACTAACTATAATACACCATATCTTGGATGTGAGTTTTAATAAGTGTCTAGATGTTTTCATCTGATATTCTGTCAAAATTTCTTGTCAGCACCTTTTCTTACTTTTTCTGTTAGTCCAACTGTAGAGCAGTGGTTCTAGGAAAGTGTAGTGAAACTGCAATAGCAACCACATTACCTGTTTCATATTATGAATTTTCCTGGGATTTTGGTCACCTTGTTACATGGTTACAGAATATTTGCACCTCCCCCATTTCAGGATTGATATGGAAATAAACATATATTGTGGGATATGGGTCATTTTCTACTTATAAGGTTGTGCTGGAAGCATTTCATGTGATACCTAAGTTTTGATGAGTTGTTCGTTTTCATAGTATTTGGAACAGGTTACGTAATGAGTTGAATGAGTCCTTCAAAGGTCACAGATTCTTGCTTTGTATTTGATTGTGAAAGACCAAATACTGGTAAATTCACTCATAATGGAACTGTTTGTGAACAAATAGAAATATCATAAGATTAATTTTAAAAGTATTCTACATTTCAAATAGATGCCACTTAGAAACTGAATGCTGCTTAATATTAACCATTTAGTTTGATTTGCTAACTTGCAGATGTTCCAGTCTCTGTCTAGTAGCCTAGAACATTAAGTTATACAGGAATCTATAGCCTGATATTATTGAGATCTTAAGCAAATGTCTAAATATTCAGAGCCAACAGTATTCAGGAGGGACACACTCAAAACTTTTAATTTCTTCAGCCTGCCTTCCATACCCAGAAGGCACCAATATAACCCAGAAATTAAGTTCCTCTCCAGTACAAACTGACAAGTAGTTGTGGCTCAAATAATATATCCCCCAGCACATGGTAAACTTTGCTGCTGCTTTTGCTTAAATCACTAGGACGTAGAGAAAGTTGCTTTTAGGAGGCTCCTCTTTAGTCGGCAGTGCTATAACTGTTTCAAGAGCCCCAGGTTCATATTTAGCCTGTTGCTTTGCATTGTATCACTTTGCTATGGGAAAGTGTGTGTTTTTTGTTTTTGTTTTCAAAATTATTTTAGCTGGGTTGGTAGTGGGAGTGGATTATGCTGTTATTTGCTATGGATCATTATTACTTTGTTATATGCAATGGTGGTTTGAAAAGTAACCACTATTAGTTGTTCATGCTGTGCATCAAAGGACTGCTGCTACTTTCCACAACACTCTTGTATGTTTATACAACTATATTTAGACCAGCCCTTCCTTATAAGCAGCAACTGTCATCTGTCTTCTCTGTTTTCATCAACAGAGCTGAAAAGCTCAGAAGCTGCTGAACCAATTTGTTTTCAACCAGTATGGTGGGAGGTACTTAGGGTATTTAGGTTTGCAACAGTTCCTGAAGATCCGTGGAAATCTAATTCCTGACCCTACTGTTTGATCTGCCCTGATGTCACAGGCCATCTTAACTATCACCTGCCTGGTTTAATACTGATAGTCAGCTGCTGAGGCTATCTGTGTCATCAGAACAGCTAGTTTCAGTGGAGCCAAAAGGGACATACGTAAAGTAGAGCCAGGCTGAAAATCTTTTTCAACCACTGATGGGGTGACAGGACCTGAAACATGACACTTGCGAAAAGTCATGGGGAAGTGAGAAGTTTATCTGGATTTTTCAGGGTGGCGTTGCTGCTTACCTTACTAAACCAAGGGTTTTGCTTTCTTTTCTTGCTTTCTTAACTAAAAATGTCCCATGCCACTCAAAGTAGTACAAGGCATTTTCTGCAACTTCCTGCTGGCCACAAGTCGAGTGATGCCTTGGGAGCAACACCACAGCACATCACATCATTTCCAATGCATTATCAGCAGTGTGGTCAGTGTGTAACAGTAGGAGCTTCCTGCTGGGTGCACTTCTTGGCAGTAATGTAAGCGGCATAAACATCCTGAAAATTGCTCCCTCCACCCTCTAAGAAAGCCACAGAAAACTGGCTGCTGTTTTTGGAGGGGGAATATACTTATCAGAAATGGGGTGTGTGTGATTTCAACTCAGGCTTATGGTAAGACCTCCTGTAGCATCAAAATGGGCAGATGGGCAGAAAGAAGAAATGTTAAGGAGAGCATCTTTTGAGAGAACAAATATACAGTAAATCATACTGAAACTAGGATGGATGGGATTGCTTCACTCACTGAAACTGTTAAGATACTTGGGAAATAGATACAATGCTGAGTTGGAGCCAGGCATTTCATTCCATTGATGGAAAATATCTTTTCGTTTGATCAAGTGGAAAGGGAATTTTTGCTGATTCTCCTCTCACCCTGTAGCCTGATGCACTACCCCACAAATGTGTTGCCAGCTGACCGAAACAGTGTGAAAGCTGGTGCTGGGCATTGAAGAGGGGGACGAGTCAGCAAAAGTTCCTTCCAGCAGCAGCAGTAGCAGTGTCCTCTGAACAGAACTCAAGAGTGTCCCTTTGAAAGAACACTGCTCTGGGGATTCTCAAACAGTGGATAGTGTAATGGATGAAGCTGGGATGTAAGGGTTAAGGTGGCCCTTAAGGTATCCTGGAACAAAAAGTTGTTCAAGCGTTTGTATGCACAAGAGCCTTGAAACTGACCCTGAAGCATATGGGCAACCAGTACATATGATTTAGCAGAGATCCTCTGTGCTTTCAGCCGTCACCTGCTTTCATCAGTGAGCAATTCAGTCACTGCATTCTGCATTAGCTGAAGCTTCTAAATCAGGACCAAGGACAGCCCCTACACCAAGTGTATTGCAGTAATACAGTCTTGAGGGTTCCAATGCATGGACTGCAGTGACCAGCTATCCACATATGATCATAGATGACAAAAGAGGCTATGGATATGCCCAGGAAGCTCTGCAAAGCTGTTCCTTTCCAGAACAGGTGATTGCCTTATCTTCCAGACACAACAACCACCTACGGACAAGAGCCTCTTATCTTCCCAACAGTCAAACTCAATTTATTGGTCCTCTTCTGATCCACCACTGCATTCAGGCGCTGATCAGCCATTACAGAGGAACTGAACTGTTGTCATCAATGTACTGGTGACACCAAGCTCCAAAACTAATGACTTCTGTCAGGAGTTTAATATAGATGTTGAATAGTCTGGGAACAAAATAGTGCCAGGTCAAAAGAACGTTCCCCCAGTGCTACTCTCTGGAGTTGCCCACACAAGAAATGGAGTCACTGTAGTACAGTGCCTCTGGATCTCATGCCATGCTATCCAGGATAATGCCATCTTCAATGGTATCAAAGGCCACTGAGAGATTATGTGTAACAGAGTTGCACTCCCTCTGTTTCTCTGTCAATAAAGGTAAATCCATTGTGCAACTGAATCCATGTCCAATTTGAAAATGAATCTCAATGACTGTTTATCTGCATTTGGAGAGTGCAAGATGTATTTATTAGTCTAATGTATACTAAAAGATACTCAATTCATTCATCTTTTATATGGTAACTAATTATTCTTAGCAATATGATCTCTGAATCGCTTTCTCTCCCCTCCACCCCCCCAGCCTGTGGGCAGGATGACATCTGTTGCAAGAGATAATATCTCGGTTTAAATTGTCTGTCTTGCAATTTGGAGAGGCTTTGTGGTTTGCTATATTTGCAATTGAATTTCCTTGTGGGCAAAAGTTATTTTAATCTGAAAAGCCATTGGTAGGAGTTTATACACATAGGAACAACTATTCTAGTCTGCGATGAGTGCTGTACTTTTATCTGTTTTAGTATAGAAGTTCTGAAACTCTGTTATGGATATTTCACCCTCTATTTTGTTTAAATATAAGCCTTGTCCAGTACAAATGAGAAAATGCATTTTCTGAGATCCATATTAATTGTTTTCTGAGATCTACATCAATCTGAATAGGCAATGCACATAATCTTCACAGTGCAAAAATCCCCCAAACCGGCCAGTTAAATTATGACTTTTTAAAGTCAGCAAAATCTTCTGCTTCTAGTCTAGAAAACCATGTGAGCTTTGGGAACTCAAGAGAATAGCAAAAGTTTGCTGTTCAGAATACAAGGCTTGATGTGCACACAGCACAAACTGCTGACCTGGAAGAATCTCTGGACCACAGTCTAAAAGCCTAAATGATGGAAGTCTGCATGTAGAATGGGCTTCTAGATGCCTTCTGTTTTCTGGACGCAGCCTTCTCACTAGACATGCAGTAGCCCAGCTCCAATGCATTGTTCTTATAATTAACTCTAAGGACATTTTCACCCAAGTGTTATTGAGCCTCCCTTTTACTATTTGGTTACATGTGTGAATGTTGCTAATGGTGGGTTAAAAATGGAAGGGAACTTAAAAAAATATATGAAATTTCTTTCCAGCAAATGTAGGTTTTATGTTTGTATCACAGATGCAAGAATACGAAAAGTAATGTTAGTGTAATGTGTAAAAAGTAAAATTCCTCTGTCTTTGTCTTTTATTGGAGTAGTTTGATGCCTTAGTGTTCAATGATCATGATGTGTTATTTGCTGTGTAGGCTAAAGCACGTGAAATGTTGGAATGGTAACATTTGTGTGTTTCCTTAGCTTCCTTACTGTCACAGTTTCTGAAAACAAAGGTCTCAGCTTGCTACTTTTAGAAGCCTAATTAAAACCCCCCTTTTTGTTGTATTGCTGTTTGCATTTCCTTGCATAGTCTTCTCTCTGTTGATTAAAAAAAAGTAGATTTGACCAGCACTACTGATCTAATCAGGTTGGCAGGCTCTGAATTTCACAAAGCTCCCTTATTTGCAAACCAAAACTTGTTTCTGTACTCTTACCTACACAGCTGGTCTAATAAAATCTCTCATCTGCTTTTCATTGGGACCATCAAAGCAACCCCTCTTGTAACTTCTTTCTCTGTACCAACAGAGGAATTAAACAAATGGCCAGCTCTGTTGTTCAGCTGGTTATATGCACAACAAGGCACTAAAGATCAAGAGAGAAACACACAAAATTACAGATTTGCTACAGGCATAAAATCAGGGTAAGCTCCATACAAAGTAACAGATGGCCAAGGTTTATATGTTTGACACATCCGATTGCCTTATGCTACTCTTGTTTAATCAGGGGTATTTAGGACCAGCATTGAAGGCACTGGAAAGTGTAGTTTGCCATGTCTAGAAGTGTAATAGCACTGCTGTTTTGCTTGCTGTGTATCCTTTACAAGGTCATATTTTCTGTCGGTCAGTATAACAAGCCAGTGCGTTAAACTCTGCATTAATGAAATAAAAGAGGGAAAAGAAATCCCTTTAGCAGATACTAAAAACAGCCATACCAGCTGGCAGCGACAGGGTCATCCAAATATTATAAGGAAAAATATCAGACTGCACAGAGTTACTTAAGGCAGAGTTTTTTGTCATATTCAAAAGTCCAATTCAGATAACATATGATTAGTGAGAATCCTATAATTCTGTTATGCCATTGAGGTTAGTTCCTCAACCCCAAGGGGAGTTTGGGTTTTCAAACACCACCTATGAGTACACAAAAATGATTGCTATAATAGGGACCAGGGGACTACAATTTAGGAGGGGGAACATGTCAAAACTGTGCTTATATATGATTTCTTTTATAAAAGCAATTGGTGTCAGAGAATCAGAGAATGTAATTTGGTTTTATGTTGTTGCGGGGGGTGGGGGGACACCTTGTGACAACTCCTGCTATTTCCAAGTTCATTCATTTGAATTTGGTTTGAATTTGGACATAAGGTTATCTAGGTTGAAATATCTGCTTGGCTGCTATTCGTTTATTTTTCTTTCATGTGGTAGATTTTTATCTCACTTCTCAGACACACATATCCCAAAGCAGTTCACATCAATCAAAAATTCAGGACGGTCCTGCTGGTATGCAATGCCCATAAATGAATATGAGAACAGGCCCTGCTTTCAGGCTTACAGGCTAAAAAGACAAAACATACAAAGGAAGTGGAATGAAGAGAAAAGGTTTAGGGGAAGGGACAGTGCCAGACTGGAGTGTTGGATTGTAAACAGGCATTTATACATTCATATTTATGAATTATTTATCCAAGGGGGGCCCATGAGATGCCATTCATCTCTTAAGTCCAGCTGATTTGATTAAACATTCTTCCACCTAGTTTGCAAGATAATGAATGGAGCTGTAGCAGTCATATAAAGCAAATACTGTTGCCCTGCATTCACTAAGAGGTCATATTTTTGCATGTTAACAGGTGGCTAATTCTTTGAAAAATACAGAGACCAAGAATTAAAGAGGTCCTTTGTAATGCATTTTCCTTTGAGGTGGACATATCAGCATATGGTTCCATGCCACCCCTCTGAAACTATGAGATTCCAGCAGTCCCAGATGCTTACCCAGGGCTTATGTCAGACCCTCCAAGTGTCTCTATTTTCCAGGGACGTCCCTGATTTAGAGAAGCCGTCCCAGTTTCTGATTTGATCCTGGAATGCCCCACTTTTCCTTAGGATGTCCCTATTTTCATTGAGGAAATGCTGGAGGGTATGGAGTTATTCAATCCGTAAGCCATCTGAAGGTAATCCTGTATAGGGAAGGTTTCAAAACATTTTATTATGTTTTTATATATGTTGGAAATTGCCCAGAGTGGCTGAGGCAACCCAGTAAGATGTGTGAGGTATAAATAGTAAAATTATCATTCTGGAGTGGGACGTCCCTGTTTTTATTGGATAAATGTTGGAGGGTATGTCATGTTTCCTTTTCAAAATGAGGATCAACGGAGATTGGAGGGTCTTTAGGATATAAAGGCTGTGGTTTGCTTACACAAGCATACAACCTGAGCCTTCGATGGAGAAGTTTACAGCATCAACATCCCCAAAGGGGTTGTTCCTCCCATAGCTGTAGCCTTGGATTCAAACAGACATTGAACATTTCTCTCTCTCTCTCTCTCTCCAGCTTGCTGCTTTACTTCCCTGTCACATCAGTGCAAAACTCCACTCAGCTCTAAACTTTGTCCTTTTGTCCTTTTTGCTATCTGTGAGTTGAGGAAGGGGCCCCACCCATTTGCTGTCTCCCACAAAAGTCCCTTGATTCCCTTTAATGGTTCATTCCCCAGGCTATCACCTCATGAGGAGGCTAGCTTGACTTGATTAGATTGTAACACTTGCCAGATCCAGGGACTAGAGGGGTCAGGCACCCAGTTTACCACTCCAAACTCATCACAGTATACACATGGTGCTGCTTATACGCTGTTTATGAAACCTTACATTTTCATATGTTAATAATTCCTAGGACTCACAGTCAAACAAATATATAACTACATATAGATATAAACAAATTGTTGTGAGTTTGGGGGATTTCTTGGGGAAATGAGAGAGCATGAGAAAGGAAGTTGCTTTGTGCCAGAGACCATCACAATGGGAGTTTTTTGGAAGCTGAAATTTAAATCCTTTTATAAAAAATAAATTGCAGAACTCTCTTACACTCCCAAGGCATCCCTTATTCCCTGGACCATTCCTAGCGAGCGGGCAGGCAGTGGGGGTGGGGTTGTTGTCTGTCTCCATTGAACCCCAGGGAGCAGCCATATTTCCCCCCAGGTATGCCCTTGGAAAGAATGTTTTTTGTTCCAACGGGTATTCTTTTCCAAATGTCATGGTGCAACAGCTTAGCTTGTTTAAAGTTAAAGAAAGCGGGGGGGGGGGGGTGGGGAGGATAGGAAACACACTTGCCAGCTTAAACAATTGTAAGTACTCCAAGTTAAAGGCCTGCAATTTTTGCTCCACCCCAAAGTCCACAATTTTTTCCCACCCCCAGAGGTACTGCAGAACTACCCACCCCATTTGTCATGGAGAGCAAACGTCATGTGATGTGAACTGGGCAGTAGGCAGATTTATATACGCATTGTTTTGCACTTACGGCTCTCAAAAGTGGCTTCATGAAACAGACGCAGATACAATATCCCAGAGCAAACAAGTTGATAATAAAAAATGAGTAAATAATCCAAACGAAGAATCACAGAACAAACCATTTCAATAATAAATGGAATATTCAAGCCGTAACAATTCATTATATGAGAATAAACACTGTAACACATTAAATAAGATGTCACAATTCAGAGATGGGCTGCTGGCAGGTTGATCAACAGCCGTTGCTTAGGATGCCTTGAACCTCCTTGGTGATTTGTTTTGGCCTTTTTATGTCTGCTTTCTCTCCTGGATCCTGTCCTAGCTGTCTTCCTCTTCCCTATTTGCCCTCATTTGGTTTTTCACTGACCAACTATGCCACCCATGTTCCTCAGATAGAATGTTAGAATTCCTATCTTCCAAATATGACATTCTCTATCTATACTTCCTCTTTTGTGTTTGATTAGCCAGAAAGCCATAAACAAACACCCCAATAATATGTTAGCAGAACTTGCTCAAGCAAAATAGCAGCTCCCCCCTGTTTAAGTCTTAAGCATTTAAAAATAAATAAATAAAATGCTGGGCCCCTGGAGGTGTACAATTACTGCTCTGTGCCTCTATGCACACTGGTGCCATTAGCTTAACAGATAAAATTGTAGATTGAAGGAGCAGTTTAGTTCCACAGCATCCCTAAGGCAAGCTCCCATATCTCACTGATTAGCTTCATTCAATTATGTTTTCTTAATTGTTCATGTGCTAAAGCTCATTAAATGGGGGGAAATATTGCTTACATGCAGGTTGTGCTCTTGATCGCAGGGGGGGGGAAAGGCCCCCAAACCTATGGACTTAGGAACGCTGGAGGATTTTCATTACTGCATTATTGATTGATTGCAAATTCCTCCACATACTGATCTACACGTTTCAGACTAGTATGAGAAGTGGAACATTGCTGTCCTCCAGAATTCACAATTTTTTATAATGCTTGTAGCACAGCTCTCAGCAGTTTAAATGTATCAAAATACACATTGAAAACATGAATTCGGGGGGTGGGGGTGGGACACACACATTTAAATATGTGTTAAAACGTATTTTGGGGTTGTTTTTTTAAAAGGCAGATGAATGTCAAAATGTTTGGAGTATTAATGTTTGATTAATGTTTGGTCTATTCGTTTTGAACAGGTTATTTCATAATTCGTATGAAATACTCACACAGGATTGAGATAGAGTAGTAGACCCAAGCACAGCATGGGCAATGGCTTAAGACAGTGGTTTTCAGTGGCTCCCTTGACCAGCCACATTCTTTATGCAGCTCCCCAGACAATTGTTAACCAGACAATTCCTTAGCTGTAAAGGTCTGGTGCAGCTCTCTAATCTAGACGTAACCTCATTTCCTTAGCAGTACAAGCTTTACTTTCAGAGCCTCCCTTAAAAATCATATAATTTGTAAGCTTTGGTAGTTCAATGAAGAATAATATGCAAACAAAATCTCCCATCTATCAACAAAACCCATTAAAGATAATAAAATAAACCATCTTTGACTGATTAATGTCCATTACTGGTGGTGGTGGTGGGGAATCAAGCTGTTAAGATACAAGGAATATATAGCCGTCTTGGTTACATTTGCTATATAAATCATTTGTCACATGATGCTGCTAGCTAAAGATTGCATGCAAATTTCATTCAATATTCAAGTGGAAGAAGTGTTAACCTCGGGGAGATAATGAGTTAAGCATCTTAGCAATTAAACAATATATTGTTGCATGCCACCCCAATCTCTGAGTAGTGTGAGGCTGCACAGGTTCCAGCTGGTTTTGGTTTCCTTGGAATAAGGGAGAGCGGAGACTGTGATGTCTTTATGATACATGGTTCACCTACACGTATATACAACCTGAGTTTATGATGGAGGGACTCACAGAATGAAAACTCCAGAAGGTTTTTATTAAGTTGTGGGTTGACATAGCAGCCAGCACAGCGATTCCTTCAAGTAGCTCTTTATTAAGGTAAGCTGGAATAGAACTGACTGCGAACAGCTCAGCCGGCCTGTATTTATAGGCAGCCGGCTGTCAACATTGTAACCACAACAGCCCAGAGTTCCCGCCTAAAATAACTGCCGCGGACCTGAGTGAAAACTATCTACAGACCTGAGTGAAAACTATATACAATATCCCCCTGTTGGCCCAGGGTGAAACTACACTACATAACACCCCTCCCCACCGAGATAAGGTGTTAGTTACAATCGTAATGGTTTCCTTATATACAGCACTACGCGTAATGGTTCAATTAGGCACAAAAGCATATCGGTTACATTTCCCATACTTAGACCAACAGTGATACCTGTCCAACAACATAGTCCTTTAAATAAGTTGGGCGCTTGGAAACTCTGCCAGACCGCCGGGGACTGGTAGCCAAGTCCGGAGGGCCACACAGTTCTCGCTGAGGCTGTGGTGCGACCCTAGGTGGCGTTGGAACCAACTCCCCTGGATCCGCTGCTGTGGGTGGAGCCTCCGCAAGTGGAGTGGTCTGAGTCTGTTCTGAAACGGCTTGGTTCGGCTCCACGCTGGCAGTTTGCGAGGGAGGTGTAGGTGGGGCCTCGCCATCTGTACGTGTCTCTTCTGGAGCCGCAAGCGCAGTTGGGGGCACCTCGGTAGTGTCCAAGTCGCCAACCCTGCGCCTAAGCTGGTCTATGTGCCGTCGCCACAAACGTCCGTCTTCGAGTGCCACCTGGTACGAGCGAGGTCCAGTGACTCCCACTACTGTGGCTGGCACCCAAGGGATGTCCCCCACATAGTTCCGGGCAAAGACCTGGTTTCCTGGGACAAATGACCGTGGTGCGTTGGCACAGCCTGGGGGTTCAGCCACGGCAAAGTCTGGGTGTAGCCGGTCGAGCGGTGACCTGAGGCGGCGGCCCATAAGCAGTTCAGCAGGACTCCTCCCTGTGGCCGCATGAGGGGTGATGTGTTGCACGAACAAGTATTCGGCGACCCGCTCATGCCAGTCCCCCCGGTCCAGGCGCGCCAGTGCCTCTTTTGTCGAGCGCACCATTCTTTCCGCTTGCCCGTTGCTGGATGGATGAAAAGGTGCCGTTAGGGCATGGCGGATGCCCAGTCCCAAAAGATACCGCTCAAATGTGCCTGACGTGAACTGCGGTCCGTTGTCAGAGACAAGGACATCAGGACACCCATGCGTTGCAAACAGGCCTCGCAGCACCCGGATGACAGCTTCGGTAGTGGTGGAGGGCATCAGGGCGACCTCCAGCCATTTGGAATAGGCGTCCACCACTACCATAAAGGTCCGGCCGTGAAAGGGGCCAGCCAGATCGATGTGCACCCTCGACCAGGGTGTCTTTGGCGTCTCCCAGGTGTGTCCCTTAGCTGCCGGTGGTGCAGGCCTCGACTCTTGGCACGCTTGACAGGCGGACACCCAGGCAGTGATGGCATCGTCCATATTAGGCCACCAGACGTAACACCGAGCCAACGCCTTCATTTTGACAATTCCCGGGTGGCCAACGTGCAGAGCCTCCAGGACGCGCTGCCGGAGTCCCTGGGGAATCACGACGCGGTCTCCCCACAGCAGACAGCCGCGATGAGCTGAGAGTTCATGTTGTCTGGTTGCGAAGGGCTGGAACTCCGATGCAAAAGGCCCTTGTGGCCACCCCCTCCACACCCAGTTGAGCACCCGGCTGATGGTGCGATCCTGGGCAGACGCGGAGGCCACAGTGGCAGCCGATACAGGCGCTGCCGGAAGATCCTCAATCAGAAGGAGCGATGAAGCTGGAGCCGGGTCTTCCACAAATGCTGGAAGAGGGCAACGGCTGAGGGCGTCAGCATGGCCCATCGATTTCCCCGGGCGATGGATGAGCCGGTAGTGGTAGGCAGCCAGGAAAACAGTCCATCGCAGCATGCGTGGTGAGAGGACCGGTGGAGTTGGACGATCACCAGCGAGGAGGCCCAGGAGTGGCTTGTGGTCAGTGATGAGGTCAAAGGTCCTGCCATAGAGGTATTCATGGAACCTCTTCACTCCAGCCACAAGTGCCAATGCCTCCTTGTCGAGCTGGCTGTAATTCCGTTCCGTCGGAGATAGTGTCCTGGAAAAGTAGGCGAGCGGTGCTTCTCTTCCATCTGGAAAACGGTGACTAAGGACAGCACCGATGCCAAAAGGTGAGGCGTCGCAGGCAAGGACCAGCGGCCTGGATTCACTGTACTGTACCAGCACACTGTCTGAAGAAAGGAGGGCCTTGACCGCGTTGAAGGCCGCCGTCTCTCGATGACCCCAGGCCCAAGGCGTCTTAGTGCTAAGGAGTCGGTGAAGAGGCTCAGCCACTGTGGCTTTGTGGGGCAGGAACATGTTATAAAAGTTCAGCAGCCCCAGGAATGCCTGCAACTCCGTTTTGTTCTTTGGGGTGGGGGCCTGCTGGATAGCGCGGATCTTGGATGTGGTTGGATGAAGGCCGGAGGCATCGATAAGATAGCCCAGGAACTCTACCTGTGGAACGGCAATCTGGCACTTCTCCCTCTTTACCTTAAGCACGGCCTCCTGGAACCTGGTCAGCATGGCACGGAGGCACTCAAACAGCTGCTGGTGTGAGTCTGCAGACACCAAGACGTCATCAAAATATGGTACCACGCCAGGAAGCCCTTGCAGAAGATGCCAGGAGCCACACTCACCCCGAACTGCAACCGGCGGCAACGGAATGCCCCCCGGTGGGTGACGATCGTCTGGGCTTCAGCAGTGGCATCATCGACTGGCAGTTGTTGATAGGCTTGGGCAAGGTCCAGCTTAGCGAAGACCTTACCCTCACCCAGGGAATGCAGCAGGTGTTGGACAACAGGAACCGGATAAGCGTGCTGCGGAAGTGCCTTGTTGATCGTGCACTTGTAGTCAGCACAGATTCTCACCGACCCATCTGGCTTGACAGGCGTGACGATGGGGTTTCCCACTTTGCGTGGTCAACCGGCTCCAAAACCCCTTGGGCGATCAGTTTGTCCAGTTGTTCGTCCACCTTAGCCTTGAGCGCAAAGGGAACCCGGCGTGGCTTTAGCTTGATGGGGGCGACTTGTGGATCAAGGCTAAAGGAGATGGGCGTACCTGTATATTGTCCCAAGGTGCCGTCAAAAACCTCGGCAAAGTCTTTGACCAGACCCTCAGTCTCTGCGTTAGAGATGCAGTTGATGCCGGTGACTTCCAGGCCGAGGGCATCAAACCAGTCTAGCCCTAGGAGGCTTGGCCGCTGACCTTCGACCACCACCAACCGGAGCAGGCCCGAAAAATCCTTGAAGGCGATCCGGAACCGGCCAACGCCTACCACGGGAACGTCGTTTCCCTGGTAGTCTCTCAGGTGTACGCGGTGAGAGTCGAGTTGCCTTTTGGACACTCTGGGTACCAGTCTTTTGATGGTGCTCCATGACACGATGGACAGGGCAGACCCGGTGTCGATCTCCATGTCACATGGAGCTCCTTCAATGAGCACCGTGACATTCAGCTTGCGTCGCGTAGGCGAGTTGGTTTGGCCAATCGTGGTTCCAGACGGGCAGCGGCAGTTGGTGAGAGCGAAACAACTTTCCTTGGCAGACTGGAGTGAAGACTTGAACTTGCGAGTCGATGAAGGGGGGGTGTCAGACGGAGCCGATCGGCAGACCTTAGCGATGTGGCCCCTTCTGGAACACTTCCTACAGATGGCGTCTCTGAATCGACACTTGGCACGGGAATGGTTGCCTCCGCAGCCAGCACATTCCGGTTGGCCCTTGGACTTCTGTTGGAACTTCCTGCGCTCCCGCTTTGTCTGGTGCACGTCATCGTCTTCACTGGAGGATGCCTCATCACTGCTGGCCTCTTCATGATGCACCGGAACTGGCTCCCTAGCAAGACGCGGGCTGCTGGACTTGCGGATCTCCTGGGCGGAGCGTTCAGCAGCTTCTGAGGCCACAGCCTCCTCAATGGCTTTCTGTAGCGTGAGGTCTGGCTTGGCTAGGAGACGCCGTTGCAGATGGATGTCCCGGACCCCGCAGACGATTCGATCCATCAGGGCATCGTCTAAGTCTCGGAACTCACAGTGCATTGCAGCCTGTCGCAGGGCGGTGGTGTAGTTGTTGATTGACTCCCCCTCTGCCTGGTTCCGGTGGTAGAACGCATGGCGGGCAGCAATCTTGGACGGCTTCGGTGCGTAGTGGTTGCGGAGCTTCTCTTGGATCGTGTCCCATGGTGTTGCCTGGACTGCTTCAGGCGCAACCAATGCTCGGGCCGTCTCAAACACCTCAGGCCCACAGAGGCTGAGGAATAGGCCCCGCTTCCGATCCGTTATACTGCTGTCAGCTCGTTGGCTTGGAGGTAGCAGTCGAACCGAGCGAGGTAGGAGTCCCATGATTCAGAGGCTGGCGCAAACGGCGGTAGAGGCACAAGTGAAGCCATGATTCCGATGCCGGCGTGAAGGGCGATGGATGGAACACAGTGCTCTAGCCAGAACAGTCAGCTCTGAATTGGTTCTGCCCAGTGATTTCGCTCAGTGATTTCGCTCAGTGATTTCGCTCTGTGATTCAGCTCAGTTCAGAGGCTGGCCGCATCTGGCTGTGCTCTGATGTCCATCAATCCCACCTTCGTCGCCAGTATTAAGTTGTGGGTTGACATAGCAGCCGGCACAGCGATTCCTTCAAGTAGCTCTTTATTAAGGTAAGCTGGAATAGAACTGACTGCGAACAGCTCAGCCGGCCTGTATTTATAGGCAGCCGGCTGTCAACATTGTAACCACAACAGCCCAGAGTTCCCGCCTAAAATAACTGCCGCGGACCTGAGTGAAAACTATCTACAGACCTGAGTGAAAACTATATACAATATCCCCCTGTTGGCCCAGGGTGAAACTACACTACATAACAGTTTTGTTTCTCCCGTAACCACAGCCTTGGATTCAAACATAAATCAAGCATGTCTCTCACTCTCTGGCTTCTGCCAGCAGCCTGCTTGGAGCCCAGCTTGCGGGCTCCCTTCCTACCAGGAAGTACATTTTAGCTTCCAAAAGAACTCCCATTTTGTTGGTTTCATGAGCTCAACAGGAAATCTCCTTGTCTGCTTGCACTTAATGAAAGATCTTGGGAGAATGTCAGAGCATGAGCAGGATGAGGCCAGGCCTGAGGAGCACCTGAGTCCAATGCATGGCCGGGAGTCTTCTTGAAGCTATAGAGGACCAGAGCTGGATTGTTTTAAACAATACTCTTTAAGCAAACCACACTCCTTTGGCCTCTTCATAGCATTATAAAGCCTTAAGGTAAGAGTCCCCTGAATTTCCCATCCCTTCTCCCCCCCTCCCCATTTTGAGGGCAATTTCTTTTCATCCCTCCTTTCTCGTGGATGGTCATGTTACAAAGGGGATAAAATATCAACATGGCACTAGTGTGCACTGGTTCAGTTGGGAGGCAGCGACTGTGCAAACCTTTGGCAGAATTATTTTGCATGTAGCCAGTTATATCTGTGGGTACATAATGATTTGTTTCCTTTGTTTTGAGAGGTCAGTGTGCATTTTTCCACACCAGTCTGACAGCCTGACTGGTTTCCTAGCCAGTGTGACACATCTACTTGCTCTCCATTGTAAGATCTCATGCCATTCACACATTCTGTCCAATACCAGTCAGTTGAATGCTGGAGCTGCATTTTTCTCTTGCACCAAAGAAGCCTTTTGAATATGCTCAGAGACATGTTTTACTAAGAAAATGAGGAATAATGAATTCCTGAATGTATGAGTAATGTTTGCTGTTATTGCCTAAGCTTTCAATCTTCAGGTGGGTGATTCCCCCCCCCTTTGAATCCTCATGGAATGTAAGCTTCTCCACAAATGCATAATTTATATACATTTACCTTTATAGTGGTACCTCGGGTTAAGTACTTAATTCGTACTGGAGGTCCGTTCTTAACCTGAAACTGCTCTTAACCTGAAGCACCACTTTAGCTAATGGGCCGCCGGAGCATGATTTCTGTTCTTATCCTGAAGCAAAGTTCTTAACCTGAAGCACTATTTCTGGGTTAGCAGAGTCTGTAACCTGAAGCGTATGTAACCCGAGGTACCACTGTATATACCTCCATATATTCCTCCATTATTCTTTGCGCCTATATTAAGGGTGCTCCTGCCCACCTAGCAGTTCGAAAGCATGTCAAAGTGCAAGTAGCTAAATAGGTACCGCTCCAACGGGAAGGTAAACGGCGTTTCCGTGCGCTGCTCTGGTTCGCCAGAAGTGGCTTAGTCATGCCGGCCACATGACCCGGAAGCTGTACACCAGCTCCCACGGCCAATAAAGCGAGATGAGCTCCACAACCCCAGAGTCAGCCATGACTGGACCTAATGATCAGGGGTCCCTTTACCTTTATATTAAGGGTAAGAGTACATTCACATCATGCCAGTCACACATGAGTTAGTACAGTGTGGAGGAGTGGGGGCTTTGTGTTTCCAAAAGATCGAAGAGAAGCAAATAAAGTAATAAATGGACACCACCAATACACTGAAATAATATGAGGTACTTTTATATGAAAAGATGGCTCCTGCTAGCCCACTGGCTTACTTTTCCAGGACAAGATAGCACATGAGGTTCTTCCACTGCAACACGTACTGATGGATACAAAATTCATAAGCACCTTTACTCATGCCAGATGGGAATGTGTGCTGTATCTGATGGATTATCTCTGTGTCAGGTGTTCTGCATATTAACTAGCTAATGGAAGAAATTAAGAAGACGGGGCACCATAGCAATGCAGCATTTTGGCGAAAATGATAACTAATTAGCAAGATTTGCATGGTGAATGCACAAAAGTAGAGTTGCAAGTAATTGCTTTGTAAAGAAGGTCACGGTCCAAAATGCCCCATTGGCAAGCAAATAGTAAAGTTTGCTTTGTTTGTTTTGTAATAATGGCACTAGCTCATTTTATGTGTTTGCCTGAGCAAAGTTTTTAAAAGAAAAATTTTAAAACAGCTTTATAAATGTAGGTTCAGGTAATTATTGCCAATTGTCTTGCTCCACTCACACCTGAGTTCCCATTATGTTGTCCCACTCCTCGTTCTTTTGGAGCTGAACTTCTCCCCATGATGCTTTTCACTCTTCACTCCATGTGCCTTCTCCTCACCTTACTACCAAACTGCTCATCCAACACCCTGTGGTACCAGAAGAAAGCAAAATATGGGACAAACAGCTATAATTAGCACTATGCTGTGTCACATTGCTGGAGACTGTGTGGGGATATTTCTTCCTGCCTGCCTTAGAGCTCATAGCTGAAATTCCTATATTCCTGTAAATCAGCAGATACAAATTTGTGATGTCTCCCCCATGCTTGTAGTACGTCTCTTTTTGAATGACCTCCCTTACTTATGAGGTGGTTGGTGTGTGTGGATGTTTATGAACACTTATCCTGTCCTCATTTGCAGAGTTCAACCACTAATGTTATTGGATTGCATCACAGTTTCTTGTAAATGGGGGGGGGGAGGACAACCACTATTTGTAATTAACTCAGGAACATAATTGTCCAGAATGACTTGATTAAGAAAAAAGCCATTTGCTTGTGTGTGATGGACTGAAAAACCCCAAGTCTATGCCAGATACTAAAGCAAACACCCCAGAAAAGCTTCAGGGAGAAGAAGCTTTGCATGTTGACTCTGTAGGATTGTTTTTCGTGCCCCTTCCTTCCTCAGGCAAAGTGTGTGCTGAATGGTAGAGAGCACTGCAAATTTACTTGCAAATATGCTTAGAACACTGAAGAGACGGCAATCAATAGTAGATTTTGTTAAAGTAGAATTTGCCACCACAGTAGAGTGATGGGGTGGAGTGTTCATTAAATTCAGATTCAGTTTGTGGCCAAAAAATAATTCTGAACAGGTTGATTTGTAAAGGTTTTGTCAACTGATGAAGAAGCAATGTGGATTTATACTGACATTAAGTTGTTTTCAGTTAAACTTTTGTTTCTCATCTACTCATGGCTGAACATTAAAGATTCCTCCTAAAGACAAGGAATCTGCACCCCAGGTCCCAGAGGGCCAACAACAAATGCCTTACTGCCTGCATTCTTGTCTCTAGAAATGTCTAATATTGCTACTCCCAGTGAGCCTGATCCTATTAATCAGCAGGGAAGCTGTATGTATTCTTTTGAATCTCGCAGAATACAGGTTGGGGACATAATCATTGCACGCTGCATATACCCCTCATTTAAGGGGCTTCAAAGGGCTGTATCCCTACCACCCTTTGGGGTCATCATCTTTGCAGCTGGATGCTCTACAGATCCTGGGTATTTTTGAAATTAAAACACCACTACTAGTGTATGGTGGGTTTTCCTCTCAGTTTTTGCAAGACAAGGTAATTTTGTGGGAGTGTTCTCTCATGGTCATGTGAAATGTTATCAATACCAGACCATATTGTCACTTGTGGTTTAACGTGAAATCTCTTTCTCCAGACTACTTTGCCACATAATATTGAGACGGTGGAAAGGTTTTGTTATAAACATTGTCACCATTAATTGATTAATCAAATTGAGGCAGTGTACAATAAAATCAGCAAAGCAGCACTCATGGCTGCTGGGAAAACCTGTCAGAACAAAAATGTCTTCGATTGCTTCCAGACACCACAGATCGTAGGCATCTGTAATAGGAATGTTATTCCACAAAACAATGGCAGTCACACTAAAAGCCCGACTGAGTTACTGTGGAGTAGGCTTCTGAGATCCTTGGAACTTGCAAGAGAAACATTTCCACAAACTGCAGCAATCTACTGACAGACAAGGCAGTCTCTCAAGTAACCTAGTACTGTACTGAGCTATATCGAGCCTTATATATTGGTATCAACACCTTGAACTTGGCCTGGTAGCATATTGGCAGCCAATGCAAATCTCAGATGAAGGGTGTTACATGCTGGAGGAAATTTGCCCCCATAAGCAGCCTAGCCACCACGTTCTGCACCAGCTGCAGCCTCACATAGAGCACATTGCAGTTATCCAACCAATGCACGGACAAGTGTGGTCAGGCTATCCAGATCTAGGAATGACTGTAATTGTCTTGCCAACCAAAGTTGAATCACTTCTTCCCTAAGGCTGCAGTCCTGCATACAGTTGGTATAGAACTCAGTAAGGCTTTCTTCTGCATTGACGTGTATACAATCTCTTGACGTGCATAGAATTTCACTGTGGGTTATAACCAGTAAGATAATGTTTATAAGACAAATGAAGTAGTTGTTTATTATAAGAAGCATTTGCTATTAACCTCTTGTGTCTTAAAAATTACAGTACTTGTGGATCCCTAATGAGAGTACTTAATTTCACTTACTTTAAGGGTATCTGTCATTTAAAAATGAGCCCCTTTTCCAAATTATACTTAATTTAATTGGTGAATACAGTAGCTCTTAGTTTATGAGGCTATTCTCAATTAAATTTTAGAATGCCTGTCAAGGTAACATGATGGCATATACCAATAAAACTTCCATGAATAAATTACTTGAAAAAATAAGCATTTTATTTCCTTTACATTTAATGTGGAAGGTATGCCCTTTGGGCTGTGTTCAGTAATTACAGCTACACAGATTTTCAAATGACATTTTAGTATTATGCAGTGTTTATATTAGTAAACAAGCGACAGTGTTTCCTCTTGAAATGAGCAATAATTTCAAGGTTTCTTTAATCCCATTGCTGTGAATGGCAGCTATTCACTTATGTTGGAGGAAACATAAAGATGGTGTTCAAGATTTCTGTTGGGGAAGGGGATAATCCTGCCCTTGGCACCCAAAATACCTTGTGTGCGAGCTTTGCTTCTTGACAACATCCAGTTGCAGATAAGAATCCATTGCCATTTGTAGAGCCTTGTCCCTCTATCAACAGAGCCATATCTTGCATTCCGCTGCCTGGTTATGTTGGAATGCAACACAGATGTAGGACATTTCAGATGATCCATCGTGTGTGTTGAATGTGAATGGGGCTGTGTGGATTGGCACTGCTGTGAGCATGTCCAGCAGCCACAACCCCAGCATCTGCATGCTTGGACGTCACACAGAGCTCCTTCATATGAGGATGGGCCCCAGTCGAATCAAGGTTTCCTTTCCACTGTGAGTAGCTCTGCTTGCATACATAGCTACACATGTGAATCTTCTTCACCTGCTGGCTGAACATGTGGATATCCATTAGAATGACTAGCATGTTCCCTGACACCCCCTTACATGCTACATGGATATATATATAAAAATAGATGTATGTTGTTTTTTACCAGTTGAATGAAAAAGAGATATTCACTGACAATGACTACTTTTAGGAGGTGATTTACTGGCCTCTCCCCTTGGTACTTAGCTTGTTCAAACCACTTAAGGGGAATTATAATTCTTTACAACAAAACTGTTTTGCTTGAGAGTGAGAAAATGCTTCATTCAGATGATTCTCAAGGAATGAGCTTCCATTTGCTAATGGTACTGAAAGAAGAGGTCACACACTTCACATTTGTTTCCTTTATTTGTTTTTCTAGAACACAGCAAGCCAAGGGTTTAGCCTTTGCTTTGTTAAGAAAGAAAAGCAACATTGTCGTCAGAGTCAACAATTAGCATTTGGCCAACTTTTCGCAAGAACCTTTTATTCCTTGCCATCTCCCCTTCTGAATCTTTGAGCTACAGTTTTCCAAATGCTGCTTAATTAGCCGCCTAATTTACAGTCTGAACCATAGCCCAGAAACCAAGTGTAGTTTACAAGTATACTATAAGGGTGCTCGATGAATACAGTTTAAAGTTCACTGTCATTCCTTCCAGGGACTTTACAATTGAATCTCTCTGCAGGAAGAGCTGGAAATAGACTGAAAGCCCCTCTTATGCTATTTTCAATACAGATGAATTATACTACAATTTAGCTAATGTAAAGAGCTATGGCAAGCTTATCCTAATTTGCACAGCTGTAGTTCTGAATTCACTTACACAGGAAACGAAACAGGGCAATTTCCCCTTAACACTGGGTTGCTTAGATACTCAAATGACTTAGATGTATGGCTCTTTGCAGCTCTTTATTAGTAACTTGTACTGCAGCTTGTCAGGTTTTTAAAAAAGTGTTTTAAAGGGGAGTGGGGTGAAATGTTTAACCTAGTTTTATTTCAGACAATTTGGAATTATGTTCTGCCCTTGAGGTTATATAATCCGTTGTAAAGCCATTTATTTGCTTTTTTAAAAAATAAAGAAGAAGAAAAATTATGGAGTTTTTTCCCCCTTTCTTTTTCTATTTCCAACAAGCAAAAACATTTGAACTTTTATTATTTATTTATTTATTTAATTTGTATATCACCCTTTAATCCATAGATCTCAGTGCAGCTAATAGCATAAAGATACAAGATAATGCCCCGATATGCCCCACGGAGGACCTTAAGGTCCATAAATAGCAACACCCTAGAGGTCCCGGGCCCTAAGGAAGTCAGATCAGCCTCAACCAGAGCCAGGGCCTTTTCAACACTGGCTCCGGCCCTGATGGAACGCTCTGTCTCATGAGACCAGGGCCCTACAGGATCTGATTTCCTGCTGCAGGGCCTGTAAGCTAGAGTTGTTCCGCCTGGCCTTTGGCATGGAATCAATTTGATTCCCTCCCCCTCTTTCTTTTTTCCTTTCTCCTTCTCTGTTGGAACTCCTATTTGGGGACTTCCCTGGCTTTTTTTCTGGCCCATGTAGAACCAGTCTAGATAGTTAGTCTTGGTTAGACTTGACGTTTTCATCCCCCCCCCCCCGGTTTTTCATTCAGTTTCCACTGAAATGAGGCTGTATTTTAATGTTTTAATGTTGTATTTTAATCTTGTATTTTAAGCTGTATTTCAATCGTTTTTATATTTGGTGTTAGCCACCCTGAGCCCGGTCTTGGCTGGGGAGGGCAGGGTATAAATAATTTTATTATTATTATTATTATTATTATTATTATTATTAATTATTATTATAACACATAATAAAAACAATAATATGACATTGATATGTGATTATTATGCAGTTGGTTCAATGGGGGAGCAAATTCATAAAAACTGACATTTAAGTCTCTTCCAGTGTAAACCCAGTGCAAGGTTTTTTAGTCTCACATGACAAACAAGATTTTTCCTTGTTTACATGGAGGCAAAACATATCAGCCACAAGATGATACACTTTCTGTTAGTGCTAAATATTGTGTGATACTGCACACTTGAAACAGAGCAATAGAACCCAAAACTCAGAAGAGCTCACCATAGAGACATTTCTCTTCCTTCCAGTTATGAAGGAGAAAGATCATGTCACTCTAACTGGGTTGAGCTTGGCCCTATGAGATCTGTAGTACATCATTTGGAATGAAACACTCCATGCTTGCAGAACGCCTCTGGCCTCCTTACCTTATTTCTGGCTTCACTGCAGTGGCTATAGTTCCATCTGCCAGCTATAAGAGCAAACATCAGTCATTGCCAAGGGTAGAATTGATTCAAGTACAGTCTCTCTTCCTAGCTTTCCTTGGAGTTGTGTTGCTAAGAGCCAGTAGGCTATAATGTTTTTGGAATACTTGTTTATTGACACATGATTTCCAGTTTGATTAATGCTGGGGGAAATGGCATGAGATCACTATGCCACAGAGAACTGTAGCCCAGGTTTTCATTTTTAAGAATGATGTTCATTGTGTGTCTGTTATATAAGACAATCGATCACAAGGGATAATTAGGACAATAAAGTGTGTGTGTGTGTGTGTGTGTTTAAAAATGCAACATATGTCTAACATTTTATTCATTGTCCGCAATTTAAATTGCAGGAATACCTTAAAAGGAAGTGAAATGTTTCCCCTCCCGCTCCAAAAATGCAAGAGAATACTTGCTTTTTGTATTGTACACAGGGTCATTTCCTTTATTACTTCTACAGCATATGGCAAAATGTTTTGCTTTATCTGCATTGTCACCCTGTGGCTATGAAATCTAGAATCACAATGGATTTGGCATATTTTACTTATCAGTAAACTGGAAAAATAAACTGTGTGTCCTGTCATACACATCACACATCAAGGAAAAGGAGTATTGCTTTAACTAGTGTGTGTGTGTGTGTGTGTGTGTGTGTGTACCTGTCTGTCTGTTTACATTAGACTCTACTCCAACATTCCCGAACCTGGTGACCTTCAGATGTTTTAAACTACAGCTGCCTTCTTCCTTGTTCCATTGGCCATGCTGCCTGGAACTGATAGGCGTTGTAGTCCAACAACATCTGGAGGGCATCAGGTCGGGGACAGCTGGTCTGTTTGGATATTGGGTGTTCTCTGCTAGTTTCTGTCTTCCCGGGCTCATGTGTTTTTAATTCGCTGAAATTTCAGATGATGTTGTGATGTTGTCTTCACACTTGCATTCACTTGCATTCTAGAACATTTAATTTAAAGTGTTAACAGCAACTGAAAATATAGTCATGGGTTATTTCATTTAATTAATACAATTTTTTTTCAAAGAGTGAGAATTTTTGAATGTTGATGACAGGCACACATTTCAGTGTTGCTGATTATGTCAACAAGTTCAAATGCCTTTTATTTGTTTGTTTATATTATCCCCTAACTTCTAGTTTCCTAGGTGCTTTTTGCAAGCATGTCATTGCACCTTGTTTTAAGGATCATTCATTCTTCATAAAGCACAATTGACCATTGTGGGGCTGCGGCTAATGTACAAAGATAATTATTTCACAGAATAAGGAAGCAATCCTGTGCACAAGACCTTTAAAATAGTGTTCTCTGCTGAGTTGCCAGGTCCCAGGACTGAGCTCTAGGGGCTTAGGATCCAGCCTAAGTCACCCTTCTCTGGTCCCCAGAATGCCCTTCAACTGAACCAGGTTGTGCAAGTTATGCCAGTGTATCTTTGGCTGAGCTGGGGTTGTGGAATTAACACTGGCTGACTGAGTTATCTGTTGCATCCTAAACTATGCATCCCAGTGCCATAAGATGGCAATCTAAGAAAGTGCAGAGTGAAGGTCAGGTCTGGCATAACTTCTAATGTTAGAGAATGTTTGATCCATCTGAGGCATCAGAATGCCATGAGCTGGCAGGACACCAAGGAAGGGGAAGAGGATCCCATCAAGGGATGTAGCCATGATTGGGACACACTGGGGCAAGCGGAAGGTGGCAAAGGGGAGGTTGGGGACATAGGATGCATTCAGTGGACATCAGAGGATGTTGAAGGGGCAGCCGAAAGTACATGGGAGCCAGGGGAAGTGGACAATCACCAGAAATGGAAGTGCCCCCTTCTCCGGAACACAACAGGCTCTGTGGTGTTGTGAACAGTGGGAAGTGCACTTTAAGAGACTGAGACAGGCAGGAGAACACAGTCCAGCTTACTAGTTGATCAGGTGAAGATAATAGGACTCCTTAGGTCCAGGAGGAGGTTTGTTTTCACTCAGCTTGATTGAGCACAGGGCAGGTGATGATCACATGCTTCATTAAGGGTCCTGGAATGTGGCAACTCAGCAGAGCAACAGCCACACAGCTGAAACAAGTTTTGGTGTGTCAAATAAGATTGGGAGGGGGAAAGAGAGAAGCAAGGCAGAGTCTCTTTGTCTGCTCCACCACCTATCAAAAGGCAGAGGTATGCAAACTGGCTATACTTTGATTCTTTTATACAAGGGGAGGCCATTATGTTCCATCAGCCAGTATTTAATACAAAATCTGTTTCTCAACTCCTCTACGCCTCAAACGTCTGATTCAATGGCTCATTCCCCATGTTTGATGGGTTCCAGGCAAAGTTTCTCAGGTCCCTTTTACAGGTTTCAAATTGTGTTCCAAATGCAATTCTGTTTTTAGAGACAGGTGAATGCCCTCTCTCAACAAATCATAACAGGCTGCCCTGAGATACTGGTTTAAGATCTCAGTCTTTGGCCTAGGGAAGGGGTTACTTCCACACCTAAACAACGAAGAGTTTATCAGTTCATGGATGAACTTTGTCTGCTCAACCTTCACCGTTGGTGGGCTCTTGACTGTTTTGCGAATGCCACCAGACTGTTTCAGGAATGCAATATTGGGACTGACCCTAGGACTCCAACCCTGGATCTTTGTCAGAGATGGGAACCTGGCTTTACAGTTTGACTTTGAACCTTTCTCATTGCATTTGACCTGAACCTGTATTTGATCATAGGATTGCCTGACTCTTCTCTAACATTGCCTTTGAGACTGTGGTCAGTACAACTTTTAGCTTAGACTATGGTGCTTGCCGCTTGCCATGTGCACTATGAAGATTTACAGGACACAGAGGTTCATTATGCTAATCTGTTAAACCACTGCCTTTAGTGCAAAAAAATTATGAACTTTTTGTGCTTAAGATGGCTTTTCAGAATTGGCGTTGATTTTGAAGTATCCAAGATGGTGATGGCACTTCATGCCAAATCAGGAGGCACGAAAAAAATTGGAGGTATCGCTGAATTTCCTTCCTAGGGCCACCCCTACAGTAGAAACTAGAGTAACATGTTGCCATTTGCTGGGCTGCAGTATTGAGAAGTGGGATAGCTGGCATATTGAGTGGCTGCTGATTAGATAGTTGCAGCTTACTTTTTGCTTTCTGAGTCCCATCATCTTGTGAAGATGGAGATGCCCTCCGGGGGGGGGGAAGCAGAGGATCAGGCTACAAACAAGATCAGACTGTATTGAAGGAAAACGCAAGTGGCACAAATGAATTGAGGAAGGATTGGCATTTGGAAATAATAGAGAAAAATTAATGTTTGGAAGAACTTGTTTTTGAGAGGATGGGAACATATTTTGTTCTACTGAGTCTGTCTATTTCAATATTGTTATGCTAGAATGGTAGAATCTTAGAGTTGGAGTGGACCCCATGAATCATCCAGTTCAATTTCCTTCAATGCAGAAATGGGCACCCATACAGGGATTAAACCAGTGACACTGGTGTTATCAGCGCCACGTTGTAACCAACTCAGTGTGTGTCTGTGTGTTCATGTCACTTTAACATAAATATACATGAGTGTTATACTAGGATTTGGCAGGCACATTTACGGTAAATATTTTACACCTCTGATGAAATATATTTGAGGATGTGTTTGAGCATAATCACAATCTGCTGTCTTTCTTGGGTCAAGTAATTGGCAGTATGCCAATTACTTTAATTGTGCTACTTCTTTGACACTTAAAATTGACGCTTTCTGTTGAGCCACAGTTCACTTTTTATTAACAACATAAAAATGGAAACAAACAATGAGGAACAGTAAGAAAATGTATGCATTCCCAAGTGTAGAGTTGTTTGTTACGGCATGCATAATTACTGAAAATCCATTTGAATGAGTTGAAGTCCCCCACAGACCATTCCTGCACAACATGAGGAAGGTTGGTGGGGTGTGTTCCCTGCCCCCCTCTATTAACAGAGCATTTGCATGTTCTGGCAAACATCTGAACACACATATATACTGTTCTAGGAATGTGTCTCTTTTTAAAACCATACAATTCAGTGCCTCTTGTCACTTTCAGTAAGATCTCCTAGGAGAATGGAATGGAAATAATGGTGTTTGGGGGGGAATAGTTTTCATTCTCTTCTCCCATTCATTTATCTTTTTTCATTTGTTTCTCGTACAGATTAATTAGAAACTAACAGAACTGCCTTTGCTTAAATTTTCTTTAGTTTCTGAAATGAATAGGCACACATTGGAGATTAAAGGTAAAGGTAAAGGGACCCCTGACCATTAGGTTCAGTCGTAACCAGCTCTGGGGTTGCGGCGCTCATCTCACTTTATTGGCCGAGGGAGCCGGCGTACAGCTTCTGGGTCATGTGGCCAGCATGACTAAGCTGCTTCTAGCGAACCAGAGGAGTGCATGGAAATGCCGTTTACCCTCCCGTTGGAGCGGTACCTATTTATCTACTTGCACTGTGTTGCTTTCAAACTGCTAGGTTGGCAGGAGCAGGAACCAAGCAATGGGAGCTCACCCCATCTTGGGGATTCGAACCGCCGGACCTTCTGATTAGCAAGTCCTAGGCTCTGTGGTTTAACCCACAGCACCACCCACACCCCTTACATTGGAGATTACAATGAAATAAATATAGTAAGCAGAAGGAGACATCTAGAGCACGTCCAACGTCAGTGCTCAGAAACCTCAAGTTGTTATCAAGACCCACTGGTGCTGATGCCTGTTGTGGATTTGGCCCATACGTATAGCCCAGCTCCTTTTTTTTATTACTTTCTGTAGGACCACCACTTTAAGTACCCCCCCAATGCTCTGCAACAATGCTGCACCAGAGCATTATTGCAGGAAATTTACATGATTGGTGGCTATAGCTGCCTACTGCAGACTGTGGTTCTTCTACCACTACCAGTCTGGCCCCTGTGACTGCACAGTCTTTCCTATTATCATTCACTTGTAGGGTTGTGGTTTTTGGTTTGGTTTTGTTTTTTTGCATCATGATCCTTCGTTCTAGAAAATTAAACATCAACATGCTGTGAGGAAGATCTAGGCTAGTGTCACTGAAGAGGTATTGGGTTTAGATATGGAAACAACAGGTTGCAATTCTTACTTGGTCACACAGTTAGGTAGGCATGGTCACATTATTCTTTCTCAGATGGTGAAAGTGAAGTTAAAATAAGATAACATGCACTTCATTTTGAGGTCCTTGGTGATGGGATAGAAAATTTTAAAAATAGCATTTATTCATCTTTGTTTGTATTTCTTAAACAGGAAGTGAAATTATAGTGGGAAGAAAATATTTATCTTTTTTCACATAGAGGCATCACAAGAGTAAGGTGGTAGCTGTGCTTTCAAAATGTGTGTGGGTTTTTTTATTATTATTCCTGACACACTTTTCAGCACAAGCAGAGAAAGTGTGTGTGAGAGAGAGATACTATATCAGTATATATGTTCAGTGTTCACTGACTTGAAAAAATCTAATTTTTAAAAAGCCCAGTTCTTGAACATGGAGTGCATCTTGTTGAACTAAAGGATGTAGCAACAAATATATATCAAAAACTGCTTTGTAAATAGATATCCTTGAATTCTCCAGGGTATGAAAATAAAAGCTGTGATATGCAAGCAGCATAAGTGCAAGGCATGAGCTGAATTGTTTCAGTATTGTAAGCAGTGTCACAGATATAAAGATAGAAATGCTTCTTGAGGTTTGCTACTGTTCATGTATGATGTGCATTTTAATTAAGAAGATGTCTTTCATCTGCAATTTGTCATCTATATTGATTTCAGCACAGGTTTTTTTTCTGCCTGGCAATATTTGCAAGCTGATGTAAATTCAGTATTCCCTCATCATTGTTTTGTGACTCCCTTCTTGCATTTTTACCACCTTCCTGTCCAAGGTTTTCAACTTGAGCAAAGAATCTCATTAGTAACGAAGATTTAATGCCGCAGATAGTTAAAATCTAATGTTCGTGCAGAATCCTTCTGTGTGTTGGTCTCCGTGTAAACATGCCCCTAGGTAAAGGTAAAGGTAAAGGTACCCCTGCCCGAACGGGCCAGTCTTGACAGACTCTGGGGTTTGTGCGCCCATCTCACATCTATTGGCCGGGGGCCAGCGCTGTCCGAAGACACTTCCGGGTCACGTGGCCAGCGTGACAACGCTGCTCTGGCGAGCCAGAGCCGCACACGGAACGCCATTTACCTTCCCGCTGGTAAGCGGTACCTATTTATCTACTTGCCCCCGGGGGTGCTTTCGAACTGCTAGGTGGGCAGGCGCTGGGACCGAGCAGCGGGAGCGCACCCCGCCGCGGGGATTCGAACCGCCGACCTTTCGATCGGCAAGCCCTAGGCGCTGAGGCTTTAGCCCACAGCGCCACCCGCGTCCCTTCCATGCCCCTACTGACATGTAATTGTAAAAGAGAACTATAGTTTAGCCTGGATATCTGGGATTTGTAATATTAGCAGGCAGGGACATCTATTTTCATTTGGCGTCACTTTTGTATAAATTGATTCATAAGTCCATTCATCCCCATTTCCACGTCATTCTGCAGTAGATGAAGACCTGCAATCCTGATTAACTTTTTTCACCAAAATAAACATTTCTGTATGCATTTGAAACTAAAATATACTTTTTTGTGTACATTTTGGTTTGATTTGCTTGTCTTCTTAAGCCGATTACTGTATATTCAAAAGTGTGTGAAAATCAAAGAATGTGTCTATTAACCTTGGAAGGGCAAATTGGGTTGGTTGCTTTATAACATGGACTGAAGGAAATCGTCAGAGGTCCCTAATACTAAATCTATGATGGAAAATTCAAATAGAAGAGAACTTTACTTCTGCAAATTATGTGGTTAGAAAAATGGGTTTGGTGTGTAAGGAAGTTAGCAGACATATTCATGCAATAGGACTTTTCTGTTTCCTTCTTCCTGAGACTTTGAAGAGTCTGATAGTCCTGCCTTTCACTAAGCTAATCTTGTCCAACCTGTTTCCCTCTGGATGCTTCTGACTACAACTCCCTTGGGCTCAAGCCAGTATGGTCAAAGCTTGCTGTGTTTGATGGGACTTGTTGTTTAAACAGCTGACGGGCAGCAGGTTGGGATAGGTTGCACTGACTGGGTCAAAAGGGATTTGACCAAGCAGTGTCAAGATGGACTGACGTCCTCCTGCCATTTGTAGTATTATTTTATCCTCTCATCAAATGGAAATTAAACGGGCATTTCCATTTTGTCTGCTTCGAAATAATGTAGAGTTCAGATATAAAAGTCTGGATAAACCTTAATAGATGATGTGAAGTTTCATATTCTTCATTAACTTGGTTAATGCTCACATAGTTTTAATTCTGTTAATGTTTAATTGTTTTTTAATGATTCCCCCTATCTTTATAGCTGTTCTTATTTTATCTGTAAGCTGTGCTGAACCCTGTCAGGGAAAAATGTGGGGTATAAATTTACAATAACTATATATCTTCACTTCCTTACAATTCTATGATTCTTTAAAGTTGTAAGGGTCCCTGGGGGTCATCTACTCCAGTCCCTTACAATGCAGGAATCTCAGCTGAATCATATACATCATGAGATGGTCACCCATCCCCTCTATTTAAAAGAACAAATTAGATTTTCCTTCTGCTGCCCATTGCTCTTAAAACATACAACACTTTTACTTGTTCTTTTATGAATATCAGATTACCTCTTGCCCTCCTCAGTGTAGAGGTTTGCAGATTCTCTCACACAGAGCCTCGAGCTCAGCAAATACTATTCACTTCAGTTGGGAGGGAAACTCTACAGCAGTTGCCTCTCCACAGAGTTGAATGGAGAAGGCTTTGCATGAATGCAAGAAGCTGCTGAATCAGATTAAATGATTATTTCATCTAAAGTAGGCTGTGGGTGGTTTCTGTATGAAATATTACACACTGCAATTACTGCGTTTGTTAAGATTGTCCTGGGCTCTTAACAGCAACTTCTCTGCTACACTGTGGTGAATAATATACATATATTTCCTCAAACCTCTTTTACTGATTTATGTGTCTTTAAAACTTTCTCTACAAACCACAGCAAAATCTTACTTATTTTCTTTCATTATTCTGCTCTGCTTCCACTGATGACTCTTAACTTCCTTCCAGACTGGCAATATGAGGGTAAGATGGCAAACAGTAACTTCCTGAAAATTGCTTGTCTGTTTTTACTCTGTTTAGAACTTTATTGAAATTCTGTTCAGTCACTCTAATTAGAGACTTGTGTTGCAATTAAATTTCAATTATGTTTGTTTCTGTTGTGAAGCTTTAATTATAATTTATTCCTTTTAATCATTCTTTTGTGTTATTCTTTTGGGTTAAATTACCATCACATTATCACTGTCCTGATTTCTGTTTAGCACAAGGACTTCTGTTTAGCACAACACACAATTTTAAAAGTAGCAAGGGAAAGGTACTGTTTTGTGATGTGACAAAGACTTGGTGTTTGTGTACATGACATAATTTTTTAGCAAGTAGATGCTAGCATCCTAGTAAAACAATACAGATGATGGCCTGGTTTGCATGTAAGGTGAAGCCATGGTTTATAAACTGTGGATTGTATGCAACAAAGTCATTATTTGAGTGGAACAACTTATTCTTGTCCAACAGAACTTCGACTCCCTCTCCCCTGGAAAAAACCCCACCCCATATCTACTCTGGGGTTCCTTGCAGCCTCTGGAGCAGATTTGGGGGGGTTGGGGGGGACATGGGGACAGGAGAGAGAGGGGAAATTCTGTTGTTCTGCTTATGCAATGACTCCATGGATTAATTTGGTCATCTGAACCCAGCCCAGCACCTTAACCTTGAACAAACCACTAAAAACCACAATCCATTGTTGTTTTGCAAATCTTGGTTTATGTTAACCATTGCATAGTGTTACATGTAAACCCAGTCCTCGTCTGAAAGCTGTTAAAGTCAGGTACAAGAGCCTATGCTAAAACCTTGCTAAGAAAAACCATTATGTCACAGGGAGTTCACTTAATTAAGAGCTAGGTAAAATCTGGGCAAGTACTTTGGAAACTGGTCGTGCCTATTGCAGATTTATGAGAAAGATTTTTCCACCGTCATCATACTCTGCGATTTGATGTAACTTTTTATTTTCATATTTGTAGACTGCAAGTTGGCCAGGGCAGGTCCTCCAGCAACAATAGTTCCAATTGATGAAGAGAGTCGGAATGGTGAGTACGCATCAGATGCTAATAATGGGTGGAAATCAATGTCATGCAAATATGATTGTTCCCCTCTTCCCTCAAATGCTGTTGTGGGAGTTTCCTGAACCCTCCAGAGTAGATGTGGAGGAGCCACAGGGGGAAGTAGAGGGGGGTTCAGTGCACCAGGTTAGCTGAATCCAGCCTCATGCAGTTAATTTTATTTTTCAGTCTTCAGTGAGCACTATTTTAAAAGTTGGTGATAACGATTCACATCAACTTTTCACTGCAAAAATATTGTTTTCTTTCTGGTTCAAATAATTAATATCTTTCTCCAATATAAATTATTTTTCTGATGCATCCAGTAAATTTCCAGTGGTCAGTTCTGACCAGAAATTTATCTCTCCCTTAGAGAATCCAGGGTAAAAAGTAAAAAATCTCGGGGGTAAGGGGCCAGAATCAATTGTAAATCTATTTTATGAATACCTTGAGAGGTTTTGCCATTTGCTCCATTGTCCCACCACCACAACCATCAGATTCCTAGGATAGGAATGCCTTTACTTGACTGGCCAAGGCATATCTCTGCATAGTCAGTTCTCACAAGGCTTCATCCCTGATCTATCTAGCCCTACCTCCTAATTCCAAGACTGTATATCAGGCTTCCTCAACCTCGGCCCTCCAGATGTTTTTGGCCTACAACTCCCATGATCCATAGCTAGCAGGACCTAGCTGGTCAGGGATGATGGGAATTGTAGTCTCAAAACATCTGGAGGGCTGAGGTTGAGGAAACCTGCTAGATATCCTGTGGACTGGAGGGAGAGGGTGATGATAATGATGATGATTACCATCATTTCCCAACCATGGAAATTTGTTTTTTTGAAGAAGGTATGAAACCTACTTCTTCCTGAAACAAGTATTCAAATTTCCCCACCCTTGCAAATTAACTGAAGTGGTCTTTCCCATCAACTTTCCTCTGAAGAGTGGTGAAACAAGCAGCATACGGCACTGCCTTTAACCAATATTCTGAACTCCATTACCTTGTAGCAATATGAGTAGTGAGGAGTGGGGACTACTGAAAGATTTATTGTGATGCTTAGTAAGTTGTGGGTCTATGTGTATGCTAATATTTACGATTAACTCACTCCTTGTGGTGGCATCCTGGACGTGATACAACATGATGCAGTGTGTTCATTTGTACCAAACTTTGAAAGCCAATTATTTGGCTTCAGATTGCCTGGCCAGGCTATGGAGTCCCTAATAGCTAAAAGAGCTGGAAGTTTAATCTCATTTTGCCCCAAGGAGTTTAAGATCCAGTGCTGTTTGATGCTTCTGTGTGGTGTGAACTATTGCTGAAGCCTCTGGCGGCATGGCTTTTAACAATACACCGTTCTTTCTTCCTGTCTCGATCTTCTTGTGCACTTGTCCACGAAAGTCATGAAAGGCTAGACGAGAAGGAAATGAAATTGCACAGATAGCTTTGCCTTGACTGACAACAGCTGCACCAGAAAGCCACAGCTCTCTCTCTCACACATATATCCATACACTTTTTTAGAAAAGCATATTGTACTGCAAAATGAGAGTTGGCACAAAAAGCAACAAGAGTGCATCTGTTATTAAATAAGCACCATTGTGTTTGCTAACCAAAGTAAAATATAATTTGCGGCTGCTTGCTTCAAGTCAAATTTATGATTTCATCTCTCATATTCATTAATGCTGTAGTAAAGGTATTTGCCATAAGCATTTTCCATCTGGTGAATGCAAATATACTAAATGTTAATGAAGATATTTCTGTCTGAATGGTGTTCCTTTCACCCAGAATGTAGTTGATTTTTTCTTTCCTTATTGCTGCCAAAAAGCAGTCATTTATTGCAATTATCTCTTTTTGCTTAAGGATCATGCCAGTGTGTTGTCAGTTACTGGCACATAAGAAGGGCTGTGTAGGTTTGTAATGCTGTTTTTTGTTTTTTGTTTGTATTAAAAAAAGGTCCCCATGTTTCGTTTTAAGAAGATGCAAAAGAAAATACTTCGGATGTAAAATAAATGCTGAAATGTACTTATATTTCTTATCTGAATGAATCACAGCTGTCTGCTTCCCTAATGAGATAGAATGCTGTTTAAAAAGTGCTGGATATGTCTCAGAAACAAACTCCAGGGGAAGTACACATACCTGCAGTGTGCCACTTGAGACTGCATCCATGGTTATGATGTGATAGTCCCATTTATTCTAATGGAGTTTTTCCCATATGCTTTGTTACAGATACTGATGGGTAAGCTCTCCCAGCTCACCTTATGATGAATTCTGTTTTTCAAAGCCTCCATGGCCAGTCAGTTCTTTTTTTAAAAAAGCTGCGTCTCAGGTGTAATTTCTATGCTTATATGAACAGTTCGTTAAATTGGTATGCATAGGAAATGAGAAGTCCCATGCATCCCATGAAATGTATTCATGGCTTAAGAATGAGGTCTGAATACCCTCAACTATATTCAGCAGTTATCCTCTCTCCCAGTGTGCCCCATTCACAACAGTGCATTGATTTGGGAAGGGGAGAGGAGGCAAGGGAGCTGTCCAGGAGAACTGACTGGAAGAAAGCCCGTTATGAACTGAGCCCAAATTTGGAGCAGAAATTGGAACTATGCTCATAGCAAGGCACAGATTTGCTCCCCACCCACCCCTGCCTGACAGTTTCCTAAATTTACCACCATCTCTAGTTTACTAAAACAGCTAAAAAAGTAAAGGTAAAGAACCCCTGACAGTGAAGTCCAGTCACAGACAACTCTGGGGTTGTGACGCTCATCTTGCTTTACAGCCCAAGGGAGCCAGTGTTTGTCTGCAGACAGTTTTTCTGGGTCATGTAGCCAGCATGACTAAGCCGCTTCTGGTGCAACAGAACACCGAAACTGGAGCAGCGCATGGAAACGTTGTTTACCTTACCACCGTTTACCTATTTATCTACTTGCACTTTTGGGTGTGCTTTTGAACTTCTAAGTTGGCAGAGCTGGGACCGAGCAACGGGAGCTCACCCCATCACAGGGATTCAAACCGCCGACCTTCTGATCGGCAAGCCCAAGAAGCAGCTAGAGATGGTTAAATTTGAACATTTGTACCACATTGTAAAAGATTACTCTGCTCCTAACTCTCATGTGCTGATCTGACTTTTGCATATGACCCTACACATGTATACCCTTACATTTTTAAAATGTTCACATATCATATTCAGAGTCTACACATTTGGAGTGCCCACACATCAACCCTGCACAGAAATTTTGATAAATGCAGAGAATGTGGAGGCAGGGCTAGTAGCCATCAGCCTAATTCCCCCCCCCCCCAGCTTGTCTACAGCAGGGAGATAATTGGATATGGGCAGCTTAAGCCTTATTGAAGTACTTGTTCTTTTGTTGTTGTTGTTTAGTCATTTAGTCGTGTCTGACACTTCGTGACCCCATGGACCAGAGTACGCCAGGCACTCCTGTCTTCTAGAATGGGTGGTGGTGGCTGGGAAGCTCCAATGCTAGCCAGGGGTCACTGCCAGCCACCACCAACACTCCTACTGAAGCAAATAAATACTTAAAATGGGGGCCCTAAGTTTCAACAGTGTAGCAATACAAAGATGGCACGTTAAAGAAGAAAGGTCTAATGTCATGTAATATGCATTCCTGGAAATGAATGGTGCTTCTGAGCTTGCTCAGAAATGTACTTTGGTGCTGCAAAGGGTAGGATTAATAATTCTCTAAATGCTCATTTTGAATCAGGAAACAGAAAAACTAGAAATTGTGTGGTCTGTAGTCAACATTTGCAGCTGGAGAGCAAAGTTTAGGATTACCTTACTTTCCCCTTTAGAATTCCAAATTTTTTATTAAAAGTCATGAACTGATTATGAGGATAGGAAGGTGCATTGATGATATCATAAGCATTAGCTGTAGTGACCCAACTTTAACTCAGAACAGACACATTGAAATAAATGGGCCTTAGTTAGTCCTGACCATTTCCCCCTCCCTCAGTGGTTTCACTTTGAGTAATAGTTAGCTGACTACAACCCTGTGTTTCCTTCGGTCTTTCCCCCATTCATGCTGAACTACCTTAAGTCTCCACAGAAGCTCTGGAGGAGAATGGAAAGCCTCAGGCTGGGAGCAGTGAATGTAGCCATTCAGACCTATCTATTTGGGCCTCAGGACTCTTCTTCAGCCATCCCACCATCTCCCACCTCACCCTTCACTGGCCTGGCTGAGTGCTTTAGCCTGGCCAGAACGTGATAATGCTTCCTGCCTTCTGCATGGTGAAGTGTTTGTGGAAACCACTGACTTCCACATAACTGGAATAAGAGTACAAAGGAAAAAGTCACATCCACTATTCTCACCACTTTTGTCTCTGCTCCATTCACTACTGGAATGCTAACCCCAGAAGACTACCCATCAGGTTGAAAAAAATTCCCCAGTCCAACTCTAGAGGGGAAAATGTAAATTTCTTTGGAGAGTCATAGCATAACTATCAACTTAAAATAGTATGTTTATCTTCACCCTGAAACAATCAGATAAACATTTCGAAATGCAGTCTCTTCAGCTACTTTAAAGTGGCATTTATGTCAACTCTTTTTTTGTAAGATAAAATAAACTTGGCAAATGCTTTTCTCGCTTAAGTTACTTGAGCAAAAATATATAAGCAAGAAAAAATGGACAAACTGCTAAAATGGTTTTGTTGGTTTAATTTCATTGAGTTGCCATATTTCGAAAAGTAAAAACCAGGACAACCCGAAAGTTTTTGAGGGTTTTTTTAGACAAACCCCAAAGTTGTTGAGTTCTTCCCGCCTTTGGAACTCCGGTAATGTCTGGGAAAATCCAGACATATGACAGCCTTCAATTTCAATCAGTTGACCCTTCATGTGAGCAATTTATCCTACTTCCCTACAACTGTTAAGTCTTCCTACAGTGTATTCAAGATACAGTATGGGAAATTAATTACGTGTTTCTAATCCCCCCTTTACTCCTCCCCATAGTAATAATAATAATAATGTTATCTTATATGACATCCAAACTGGGGAACTGTGACTTAAGGTCTAAGTTCAAATTGGGATGTAAAAGCAAGTTCAAGCATGTACATATAAATAGCTGATGTTACAGCATAAGGTTTCCATATGTTGCAGGGTCTCTATGGAATGAAGCCCCCAAAACAAGGTGATAGCAAATGGCCAAACTGCATTTCCTGATCTTACACTGTCACAGAGGATAAAATATTCGTTCAGAATTTAATGTACTTTCCATACTGTGAGCAGGTGCCAGGGGCTCTTATTAATGTTCTACCTGAGGCACCTGAAGAGTTTATGATTCCCTGATTGCTACCATATTGCAGGGGAGCCAGGAGGGCAGTGCCACCATAATCACTGAATGGCCAGCCATTCTACCTGAGGCTACAAAAGCAAATCAGTGTTAATTCATGTTAACTAACATAAGAAAACCATGTGCCTTTTGCAGTACCTTGTTGTAAATCACTTTGCTGTGCTTGTTGTTCATTAATTCAATCACTTGGACTAAAGTTACCAGATGTCCCCGTTTCCCGGGGACAGTCCCCGGATTTACAAATCAGTCCCCATACAAAATCCATTGAAGTTGAAAAGTGCCCCTGGATTCATTGAAAAAAAAATCTAGTAACCTTAACTTGGACTGCAAGTCTGGGAGCAAGGAAGCCTAATAGGAATGAGATGGAATGGGATACCTAATTGGAATGATTGCTAACTTGCTATTTGATATTCATCAAACATGTTCTAGCTTCAGTGATCACAACTTAAGTCTCAGGAGCAATGTCTCAACTGGCTGAAGGCTGAATTTGGAAGGTTCTCTTAAAGCATCATTTTCTTACCACAAACATTAGGGGAGTGGAGAGGATTTAAAGCTAAGTTAAGTAGTAGGGTGATACTTGTGATCTAGTGAACTAGCAGCTCAGATGGATAAGATTACTCATACAATTCTGCCAAGGCCTCAAGTATCTAGTCAAAAAAATGAAAAACTTTGTCCCATTATGGTTTAGGGGTTGAATGGCATAACACTGGAGCAGCTTTCAAGCATGCCTTTAAAAATATTGGAACAGAATCCAAACAACCTGAACATCTTATCTGTAAACTCATACAAGCTACTTCTTGTTTTGCATTAGAAAGCATTTATGAGCTTCAAAGCATGTTCTTGAAGGCAATAGACACAAATGCATTATTCATAAATAAGTCAGTAAAGACTTCAACTATTTATATGATAATTGATGGTAGCAGTAAGAATATGAGAATATAAATAGTCCTCAGCACAAATAAATGCCTTTTCTGCAGGTGTGCTACCAGACTTATTGTTTATGTCAGAGATATTTCAGGATTGTGATACTTTTGGGAAGGAGGAGGTAGCGTGATATTTCAACTTTACTGTGTACTAGTCAGTCAAAGTAGGCCAAATGAAATGTAATACATTGAGATATATCCCTTTACAGGTTTATAAATATATCACTTTTTGAAACAGGTGTTTTTATATACATACTTCTGAAGTTTTGTCATCTGCTAGGGAAATTAAGTCTCTATCTTTACAAACTTTTTCCTACATTAGACAGCATTTAGAATACCTTTGTTTTGTTCAAGTAGATGAATGTGCAAAGTAGATTTATACGATTGTTTTCTGTAGTAAGGTTCCAGATGTCTGACTTTATAGAAGAGCAATTGTCAGGAAACTATGACGGATGGGAAGATCATTGATTCTGTCTGGGGAACCAATGTCCTTTCATCTGAAAGAGAGACATCAAATTGCCAACTGCCCTTAGAAACAACAGTAAGAAAATGGCTGCCTAAAAGATATTGAGACAGCAGCAACAAGTAGAGCAACTAACCAATCAGTTCCTCTTCTGTCCATTTACCTGTCTGTATGCTGAGAGGTTCCTAGCTTTATATACTAATTGAGAAGGGCAGCGGAAGGATTAGCAGCACTTACAGTTCTGACTGACAGGAAGCTTAAAATACAGAAATTCTGCCCCCAAAAAGAATGAAGATAGAGTGTATGCAAAGGGAAAGAATGGTAGAAAAAAAATTTGGCCGGCATTAATCCACACCATCACCGGCAGCTCTTCCTGATGGACATATTCCACTCCATAGTCCCAGCATTTGGTTGACATCTTCCTAAGATGTCCATGGTAATGGGATGTAGCTGAACATGTGGAATGAAAAGATGGGGACACAGGCCTGAGGTAAGGGAGGAGAAGTGGCCAAGTGAAAGAAGGAGGCTGCCATCTAGAAAAAGAAGCTAGAAGGACTAACTCATCCATTAATCAGTGGCCCCTCTTTATAATCACAGTAGCATACATATTCCCACCATTTGGTGGACATCTGCCAGTGTTTATACAATGTCAGACTTTACTTAATTTTTAGTTGGATTATACTATTGGCCCAATTAAGAGAAAACTGTTACATATTAAAAATTGCAATCATTGTATATATGCTATTATATTGTAAATAGTTTTGGGATGCTTTATGGGAAGCAATTCCCAAATGAAAACAAACCAAAACAGCAACAAGCAGGGCACAAGGAAGAAGTAGAACTAATTCCCTTGATACCAATATGACTATATTCCAGCAATGTATAATTGGCAGCGGTACTGCTGTTTCAAAACTGGTGCAATCTGTGAAACTGGATGCCAGATGCCAGATACTTGCTAAATAAATGTAGTATACACACTCCCCATACATACTACCCACAATATTTCCCAACCCTAGAACCATCATCACACCACCCAGCCACGAGAATTAGCTGGCTATCCTTGGATATGCAGTATGTCACGCTTGTATATCTGTATATATATATATCTTATGCTGAATAGCAAGATGTAATTTTGCATTGCTTGTGTGTATTGCAAATCCTTTGTTATAACTTCAAAAATCCCTATAATAATTCAGAATATAAAATGTTTTGCTGTCTGCACTACCAGAGGTTAACTTGATTTTCCTTTAATAGCCTTGATACAAAATAATAGAGGAATTTACAAACTCTAAATAAATTGTTTCCTTTTATCTATCTTTTGCTCCCTCTACACACAAAACCACCTGCTAGTCGTTAGCTGTAACTAACATAAGACTCTAGCTTTTGGCAGGCATCCTTGAGTTCTTTTAGTTATGATGAAGAAGTGAACTGTCTGTTGGCTAAAAAGAACAACCCTTTGATTTGATTAGGAATGTTGGGTAACTGGCACAGCTGCCTTTGGTGTCTACAACTTGAATGGAAAGTAGGCAAAGGGGTGCCAGTAACCATTTAATATGTGCTTTTTCTTTCCAATATTATATCTTCTAAAATAAGGGCTCTGTTCTTCAATAGTTCATCAGTTTGCTTTATTAACTCCATATCTCCTTTTACACGTCTTTGAAATATCCAGATAATACAACTGTTTCCTCCTGCTGTAATTAGTGCCTCTGATGGTTTCTCTATATTTTAAAATAAGAAAGGTGCCTACTATCTTTCATCATATCCTTCTTTAACTCCTAATAATTTTTCCTGCTTTGTATCACCACATGCACCGGATATGTATTTATACAAAAGACCTGAAGAAACAGAAGAAATTATCTACCAGGCAGATAATAGCTTACTCTTTCTTTCCAATTATTTAACTTCCCTCCACCCTTCAAGATATGTCAAACTAAGTATTCTCAATTGTGAACTGATTTATTCTCCCAAGTATTCCTCTTCTTAATTTCACTCACAATATAACATTACCTTCCACCCTGTTGAACAGACAGGAATCCTCGGCTTTAATCTTTCATGCTTTCCTCTTCTTTGCTCCCCAGTCACCAAAGCTGTCCCCCTTTCTCCATCCCATCAACTTTTTACTCAGGATCTTGCTCTAGGGATGTCTTGTCTTAACTGCTATAACCTTTTGACTTCTTTTGCCTCCTCTCCGTAATCTGAGCTCTGTCTAGAACTTGGCTACCAAACCCATCCACAAATTCCTACTAGGGATAGGGGAGAAAATCAATTTCAGTTCACATTTAAAGGCAAATCTACTTAATTCTCTCTCTCTCTCTCTCTCTCTCTCTCTCTCTCTCTCTCTCTCCAAAACAATGTGCAAATTGAAATGAAGCCATCCTTTGAAATCCACACTTCTCTGATTTTTGTAATGTGGCCCTCCAGTAGAGTAATATGTACAAAAATTAATATACTATGGTAAAATGTGCATATAAAAGGATATATTAATGCAAATACAGTGGTACCTCAGGTTACATATGCTTCAGGTTACAGACTCTGCCAACCCAGAAATAGTACCTCAGGTTAGGAACTTTGCTTCAGGGTGAGAACAGAAATCGTGCTCCGGCAGCGCAGCGGCAACAGGAGGCCCCATTAGCTAAGTGGTGCTTCAGGTTAAGAACAGTTTCAGGTTGAGAACGGACCTCTGGAACGAATTAAGTATTTAACCCGAGGTACCACTGTAACATGAAAACCCATTATTTGCAAAATAGATATTACAAATGTGTGTCTTAGGAGAAATTTGCACTAACCACTGATGAATTTTTTATGCGAACTTTTTAATTATTATTTAAATCACAAACTAATGTGGAGAAACTCAAATTAAGATTGGGTGAGAAATGAGAAAAACAGTCCCTACAGAAATGAAGGAATTTCCATTCTTACACAAATGTAGAATTGGAAGGGATCCAAGTGACCATAGCTGTCCTTCCCCATCTCATCCTGCTGTCATCATAATGTACCTCTGTCCATAACCTTTACCCTCCAGTTCTGTGACTCTGAATCCCATGAAGGTCTCTGTTTTAGAATGGCATCTTTTCTTCCTTTTGGTAGAAGAACATCTATGTGGTGCCACATCACCCTTCTAGAAAACCCCTTTCTAGTAACCCATCTCTCTCATCAAGGTTTTTTTGCTTAAACCCTAAGTCCTCATCCTTACTTCAAATGAAGCCTAAACACATTTAACTGCCTATTTCTAGGTTCATTTCTGGTTGCCCTTGTCTCTCCTGAGGGAAGCAATGCACTCCCAAGGCATCAGTGCATATGTGGAGGAGGAGTGGGATCTTGGTGGCACACCTGATTTGTATACATATAGGCTCTGTATGAAGGGACACGGGTGGCACTGTGGTCTAAACCACTGAGCCTAGGGCTTGCCGATTGGAAGGTTGGCGGTTCGAATCCCCACGATGGGGTGAGCTCCCGTTGCTCGGTCCCAGCTCCTGCCAACTTAGCAGTTCGAAAGCATGTCAAAGTGAAAGTAGGAAGGTAAACAGTGTTTCCGTGCACTGCTCTGGTTTCACCAGAAGTGGCTTAGTGATGCTGGCCTCATGACCCGGAAAAACTGTCTGCAGACAAACATCGGCTCCCTCGGCCTATACAGCGAGATGAGTGCCACAAGCCCAGAGTTGTTTGCAACTGGACTTAACTGTCAGGGGCCCTTTACCCTTTTTTAAGGCTCTGTATAAAGGTGTCAGGAATGAGCCAGCTCAAAGCGAAGGTTTGCAGCCAACTGCAGAAAGCAGCCAAGAACAGGGAGGCTTTGATGTTAGTCAGGCAGGAGAGAGCCAGCAGCTGCAGACTTTGGCTCTTCCTGACCTTGATAAGCTGGATGATAAGACAGTAGCTGAGAGCAGGCTGGAACACAGCCAAAGCTTGCCAGAAACACAATCAGGCGCGAATAAACCCCTGTCAGACCCGGAAGAGGTTGGGGCTGAGGCTGGGGTGTTGTTAGATCTGAAGCAAAACAAGAGACACCAGGGTCGTAAGTTCAATATCTGTGGTGATGCCAGAAGAACTCTTCAGAAGCGTCCGCTTGAGTAATGGTGCTGGAGGCTTCGTTAGAGCCATCCGGAGCTATCTGTTTTCACAATAAATCCTCCTTTTTAATTATCTACGCTTACTGTGTTATCAAGCTGGGAACCTGACAAAAGGTCCCCCTCTCCCCATCACAACCTTCTGGTTTCTTTCTTTCTCTCACACATGTTGCAAAGCCTCACCGTGTGTGTGTGTGATATTTGTAACAGAAGGGTTATACGAGGAAACTTGAGAATTTAATCCTTTATCTGCTAGTCATTTTCCTCTGAAAACTCCTTCCACAGATGGTCTTACTTCTACCAGTGTTGCAGACTTGTAAACAGAGGCCTGGTATCACTTGAGGTTTTATTACATGCATTTGTAGCACGCAATGTTTCTCACGGGGCCAGCTTTACTGTGAGGTAATCTCCTCAGGTGGTAGATGCTGTGGGGTGCTGTCAGTGCTACCTGACTGACAAGGAACTGCAGCACTACTCTGTTGTCCTTAGGTATGGTGAATGTATGGTGGAAGATGTAACTGGCAGTCCAGTCAGTTTCTGCACATGGAACGAGGGAGGGCAGCATCTTGTTCTTTGCCTCAGGCAGCAAAATGTCTTGGGCTGACCCTGGTTTTTGTGCTTGGCAGTCAGTGAGAATAGATAAGCAGCTGTGCAACCACACATTTCTGTCCATGTCATGCATTATACATGAACAAGTAAGTGGAGAGTGTTATTTCTGTCTGGCATGAAATATATTGTGTGTTAAAATATACTAGTCAGATCAAAGAGACTGCAGTTGCAGACACCAAAGGGAAACTCAGGATTTGTGGTTTCTGTGATGGTTCCGCCACGCCAAAGAAAAAGAAAATTCTAAAAACACAAAGAACGCTCAGATAACTCTAAAGGGAAGGCAATTATTCCGGCATAACTTTCTCTTTTTATATTTCATTTTAACTGATTTATAAAGAGATAACAAGGATTCTTAAATTTAAAACAACAAAATGTCGCAAAATAGCTATATATCAAATAAGTTTTAAAGATTAAAAAATGAATACAGAAAATTAAAAAAAAATGAAATGGAAAAAATAAGAGATTTTGAATAGGGCCAAATGTTCCACACCATTTTAGGATTTAGCAATAATATGGAAGTGTTTACTCAAGTACTTGGGAGAATGGGGGAGGTTGTCTAGTTCCATATTAAAGTGATAATTATCATAGCAGCTGTTAGGAAATATAGAATGAACATTTTATATGTACAATAATTTTGTAGTCTATTAAATTCAGCATCTGAGGCCCACTATTGCTGGCTGGAGACTTTCTGTTCAGTGTTTCAGCCATTCCTTTAAGGATACTTTAGACATAGACCCTGAGTATGTTTAGACCTTACTGGGTTGTTTTTTTTTTGGGGGGGGGGGGGCAACTGGCTCCCTTAGGAGCCCTTCCAGGGTGTGTGGGTCTGAATCTACTTCTGTAGAACTAATACTTCCACCGTGTTTATCAGGAACCCTGCTTTGACTACATAGCTGTCATAACTCAGCACCTAAGTTTGCTATTAATAGATTCACAGCAATAATGTGGAATGTTTCTGTGTAGCCAGCCATGCTCTTCTTTCATGAGATTCCATTTCCTTTCCAGTCATTTGGCATTTCATGGCTGCTGAGCATGCTCATTGCAGGGGATTGGACTAGATGACTCTCGGGGTCCCTTCCAACTTTACGGTTCTATGTTTCTATGATTTGATGGGTTCACCTAGTGTTGTGCTGAAAAATTTGTCCTGATTTTTTGTTTGTTTAACCACCTTCCGTCAATTAATAAGATAAATGACACTTGAAAATTATGAAAGGGAAGAGACAATTTTGATGAAATACTCATGGTTGTGGTGCAAAGTTTTATTGTGCTCCTCTTACTTTCAAAGAGGTGTCCTTTCTTTCACTCTACGAATCATCTTTTTCCATGGTCTGCACTCTGCAGACAGCCATGCATAATCTCTAGGACTGAGAAGCCTTCATATGAAATTGTCAGCATGTTAAAACAGTCCTCATTGCTAAAAGATTCCCAGCAGTCAGGTTTAATGCTGAGAATCAAAGATTATGAAATGATGCACCAAGAAACAGATATGCCATTAGATGTTAAATTAATTCCTAAGAGGAGAGTAGCACACTAATGAGCTAGATTCAAAAGCAAATCAGTTCTTCATATTAAAGTTCAATTCATTAATTAATATTTCTCTGTGTAAATAAAAATACCACTCATATTAGAGCTAAAAGGTAATGTATTAATGTGCCAATTTTTTTAGTTGACTTGCTCATAATGAAAACCATTATATTAATTTTCATGGTCTTAATGCCTGCTGTGTAGTTATTGATGCCCTGTGATCCATGATTAGATTTAGCTGCTGCATCCATTATTTTTATTGGTTTATAATCTCTGTTTACAATTTTCATAAATTTGGCTGTTGCTGCTATCAGCGAAGAGCTTGATTGTTGTGCCTACAAACGGACTAAATGTGAATTCAATTGAAAAAGAGAATATTGTTGACCTTTTTTATTTCTTTACCCATTTTATTACCTACCTTTTCCTTTTCCCGAGGAGAGGAAGCCTTTGGAAATATGAGAGTCATCAGTCATAAACCCATGTACATTTGTAAGAATGCCCCACAGTTTTCAGTTAGATCATCATGCAAAGATGTCTGTGGAGAGGGATATCAAACATCTTGAGATGCAGAGTTCTGTTCCTATGCCACATACACAACTGCCCAACAACAGATCAGCAAAATCCATCATGACTCTTTGACTGCATACACAACATACATTTAAAGTACATGACTCCCTCTCAGAGAATCCTGGGAACTGTAGTTAATTAAGGGTGCTGGAAATTGTAACACCGTAGGGGAAACTATAGTTTCCATTATTCTTTGAGGGGAAGCCATGTGCTTTCAATGTATGTTATATATGCAGCAGAGGGTACCAGGACTGAGAGATCCAGAGCGAGGGCCCAACCCGACCCAAGCTGCAACTTCATTACCAGGAGGGGGGAAATGACCTAAATTCTAGATCAAAGCAAACAAAAAGAGTTGTTTTATATTCCATTTTCTGTGCTAAGATATCTAACAGAAGAGCCTGAGGAGCTGGAAGACACTTCTAAAAGTTTCCTGCAGCTCTTTTGGGCAATTTTCCTTGTGAAATATTCTATCTACAAAAACATATTCGAGTATACTTTGGGAGAGAACTCCCCTCACTTATCCTCCTAAATGATATTAAAAACAGCACCTGCAACCAATCTTCAGTGACATGTGCACAGACCTTCAGATTTTGTATACAGTGCCAATAACTCTGGCAGAAGCTGAAAAAAGTTTAAGCAAATTAGCACTCATTAGAAGTTACATGGGGGGCAAGAACTAGTTAAGCCAGTTGGTATTTTGAAGGTTACATTATAACACTGTTTGGCATTTTGAATGTTGCATTACAAGAGATATTGACTTGGAGGAGATAATGCGTGATTCTGAGATACCTTGATCGGGACCCAAAACTCATTTTGCAGGCTAGATGTTATATTATGAAAATTGCAAAGAAAAGGTGGATGTTTGGAGGCATTGTAGAGAAACCCCAGTGTGGACTATGTTATAATCTGAGAAATGTAGAAAATGTAATTTCAGAATTAAAATAAAAAAATTCTTTCGTCACTCGTGTTTGTGTGGAATCAGGTAGTGGGATTATTTGGGAAGGAACTCTGATCCCTCTCAGAGAAATTCAGAGAATGGTGACAAGGAAGAGAGGTCCTTTTAGGTTGAAGAGCCCTGCTTATGGAATGTTACACCCACCTGGCAATAAGATTGCTATCTTTTTGGTGTGAGGATAATGCTTCCATCTGCCTACTGGCATTTACTGGCATAATTATTGATTTCTAACAGGCTTTAGTTATTGTATGTATATTGTGCTAACACTTATTGTGTTAACAGGATGTGTTTTTCTATTATATGTATAAATTGTAGATGTTTTAAATTTGGTATAATTATATTTTTGTAAAGATATACTGCGTCTTTTTTGAGAGATGATGAAGATAATAGCAATACTTTACAATATTCATAGCGTTGGGCTCTGCTTTTAGCCGAAAAATTGTGTATTTATTTAATCTTCAGTTCTTTGCCTAGCTGTTTCCTTTTATTTTTATGTTACTTAAAATACTTAAAGTGCCATATTTTACAAATATCAAAGCAGTGTACAACAATAAAAGCAAGCATATTAAAAATTCATAAAAATACAATAAAACAATAAAGGGTGAATCACTGGGTAAATAACTATTTAGAAATCACTAATGAATTATAAATATAAATAATGTTGGAAAGCATGGAATGGGCTCCTTTAAGATTTTAATTAATAATCATTACATTTTGTCCTGAAGTTTCTCCGTTTTGTGTAATTGGCAAAGGACCATACGATTGTTCCCAATTAACTTGGGGAAAATGAGATTAACATCACAATTTTAGCCATTTCTATTCCAGAGTTAACCCTATTGAAATCAGTGGGGCCTAATGCCACATAAATGGGGTTAGGATGGGAGCTGGGGTTACATTTTTTTATAGAATTGGGATGAGACATAGAGATGAAGCTCATTTGGACCCATTTTGTTCATTATTACTCATCCCATACTTGCTTGAAATCCAATAGCTAGTCTTCTGAATAAGAGAACCAAAAGGTACAGATGTTCACTTATCTGGATAATGAAAGAAGAAATGGGAAAGCAATCATGATTTTCCAAGGGCATATTTTAAACTGAGTTGCAGTCTGAAATACAAGGTGGATCAGCTTAGTAATCTCTTTCTAAATTACCTATATAAACAATGTTCCTTGGTGAAACAGAACGAAGAGGAGGCTGTGGTCATTCTGACAAGCTACATAAAATACCCACTTATAAAATGTTATGTGCTTGTAGTCTGCTTTCCAAAACAGTTGTTCAGATACTGATTGTTCTCTGCCCACATCTTATTCTAGCTGCATGTAGCTGCTGTCTGTTTTGAAGGACTTGGATTTGTCTTTGAACAAATTTGTCTTACATTAAAGAGGACATGAGAAGATAAGGCCCCTTGAGATAAGGATTGCAAATCTGACTTTTATATAGTGTTACCTTGGAAAAGAATGTTTTAGGGATGCATGGGGGAAATGTTAATTCTTTTCAGGACAAAAATTCTTTTCTCAGCAATATTCATCACTACTAAAATATTTAGAAAACAAAACAAAAATGATTACAATTTTTTTGTTCTGCAAAAATATAATAATCAACAAAGTTGAATTCCAGATGCCTTTTTGATGGATTCAGCAAATGGATTTACAGATGATAGTTATTGTTACAAAAAATAAATAAATGATGATGTATACATTGCACAGAGCAATACCCTGCACTGGACTGCTTCTCATTTCCAGAATTTGCTATAGCAAAAAAAAAATCTAAAATCAACAAATTAAAGGGGGGTAGAATGATGGAAAAATAAGTAGGAAATTAAAAGTGTATCATATTAGCTTGCATCTAGGCAGGCTGCAATCTTAACCGCACTTAGAATTGTACTGGTATGCATGCTTAAAATAGAATCATTCACATCAACAGCCCTATTGATTTCAGTGGGTCTACACTAAGCAAGACCAGGTCTGGCTCCAATCCCATCTATTCAGTGATGATTGATGATTTCAGTACAATATGGTCACTAAATCACCCTGTAAAATATTTGAGTATTGTATGTGATACCATAATAAAAAGTAAATACAGTACATCAAATACAGTACATCAAATACAGTAAACTTTCTTGAAGCTGGTTCTCTCTCTCTCTCTCTCTCCCTCCCTCCCTCTCTCTCTCCCTCTCTCCAGAGGACCTTCGTGAAGAGAGTTCTGTTAGGAATTATTAACCTGAACACTACCAAAGTTCACTACAAACTGTTTACTATGCTTGTCACTGGAGTTTTGGCTAGTTGAATTCAGGAATAAAGTGTCACTGTCAGTGTTTCCTGATGATAATGGATTATATTTCTCTCTCTCAATATATATTTATTTCTGATCCAAGAGTTGAAATTATTTCTATGCCTCCTTGTGCATGTTCTTGCCTGAATAGACAAGAATATTGAACAGAAGTGAGGAGTTTATTAAGAAGAAGCTTGACATATATAAGATTTTGAGGTAACAGAACTGTGAAAGTATACATCACTGAAACTGGGGTGGAATACATACAAAATAGTTATTCACACCAACCAGCCGACTTGCTTTCCTGTTCATGTTAACCTTTCTAATCCTAGGATGGTTATCCAAATGCAGTTACAGTTTTAAAATGATGTAAAGTGTCACCCTTAAAAGAAAATAGGGATGCTGGTCTTTTGTTTTCAGACCATATTTTATTAAACTGCTAACTATTATTATTCAAATACAGCAAATTCCTTTATCTTTCTGAACATCAGCTGCAGCCCAAACATTCGTATATTTGCACCAGAAACTAGTGACCAAATACAAAATCACAACTACAGTTACAGAAACTATTTGCCTTTCCTCCTTGAGGAGAGAGTTGGAGGGTGAAATCAAAGGGAAATCTTTCAGGCAGAATACAAGATGCTACTCAGCTTCATGAATAAAACTGAGTTGGGCTTTCACGGCAATAGGACTGCAGTGTGCTGACAGCTGAGCATAAAAAGTTATTTGTACGATAGCTGACCCAGTTTATTATCGCTCCCTCCAACCCAGTAAGATTTTGGATTGATCAAACTCTTTTCTTCTTCTTTTCCCCCCTTTCATATTGATATTTTTATATCATTTGGGTTTCAATGGTTGTGTTCTTCACTGAGATGGAATGGGAGCTTCTAGAGAAACCAGAGAAACCATGGACAGGCTGTTTGTTTGTTTGTTTGTTTGAGCAGGCAGTGACAAAGGACTTAGGCCTGTTCTACCAAGGCAGCAGGACGCGGGTGGCGCTGTGGGTTAAACCACAGAACCTAGGACTTGCTGATCAGAAGGTTGGCGGTTCGAATCCCCACAACGGGGTGAGCTCCCGTTGCTCAGTCCCTGCTCCTGCCAACCTAGCAGTTCTAAAGCACGTCAAAGTGCAAGTAGATAAATAGGTACTGCTCTGGCGGGAAGGTAAATGGCATTTCTGTGTTATGCCGGCCACATGACTCGGAAGCTGTACCCCGGCTCCCTCGGCCAATAAAGCGAGATGAGCACCGCAACCCCAGAGCCGGTCACGACTGGACCTAATGGTCAGGGGTCCCTTTACCTTTACCTTTACTGAGGCAGCAGCAAGGTAGTAGAATGAATTCAATCAATTCAAGTTACAGATCACATTTGCCCTGTTTTGAAGCTTCCTACAAGTAGAAAACCAGCACAGCAAGGAACATGCCAGATCAGTTCATTTCCATTCATTGTGCTAGTGTGTATTTCTTAAAACATATTTCCGTTCAGGTGTTTGTTTTTATGCGAGGGAACATTAAAGAGGCACAATCCTATGCAGAAAATCCTATTGTGTGGAATGTTGGGAAACAAGTGTTCTCATTTCCCAGAGCATGTTCTGTGAGTGAGATCTGTACTCTAATAATGTATTTGGTTTTTTGTTGCATATTCAAATATAAGCTTAACAGTCAAAGAAAGCTGCAGTTTATTATTTTTTTACTTTGAATTTGAACCACTTTTGTAAACCTAAAATCAAATAACAAGGTGCTTTTACAACAAAATGAGATAGGCACTTTTCTAACCTTTTCTCCATATGACTTATTCTAGATGACAATCAAATCTGGTTGATGGATGCAGCTGTCAAATAAGTGATTCTGTGGGTGGGGGATGTTGTACCAGCTTATGTACCAGCAGGGTGACACAGTCTGTTACTTTGCTGCTACTATAGAAATAAAAATGTAGCAATAGCTCTGCATGCTATACTATTTCTGTTATGCATCAGATACATGAGAACTAGGACATTTGCAGTTCATCCTTACCTAGGAGTTATATGGGCTATGAAGAGCTTTGGGAGGGGGATATAATCACATGAAATTTTGACAGCACCTGTCACTTTCCTTCTGTATGATGTAGACAGGGAATTCTTCTGAATTCTTTCCCCCATATTTAGACTTAGCTGAGCTGAGCTGATGGTTATAAGCAGTGCTTTTTTCTGGGGGGACACAGGGGTACGCATACCCCTAAACATTTTGTGAATCTATGTTGGGCCTCATTGAGGGGCGGTATTTCAGTATGAGTAGGAAAATGAGAGTACCCCTAAGCATTTTTTTAAAGAAAGAAAAAAAGCACTGGTTATAAGAAAGAAAGAGTGTGTGTAAAATCTGATGGTTTAAGGCAATCAGAATCAGTAAATGGGGCCCAGATAAGAGTCACTAAACTCAAATATTTCTGTAACACTTAGAGGCTTGATTTTTACTGATCTTACAGCAGAAGAATCATTACAAGACTTTCCCCCTAAGCTGTTGCTACCTTGGAGATTTCTTCTGACTGTAACAAATACAATGGTATTCTGTTCCTGTTTTTGGTATGAAAGAAAGAGCTGTCCGTAGATGCTACTCTTATCTTTAAAATGTCACTTGACATAACAATGACAAGATCCATCAGCAGGCACAAAATTAGGCCTCAAAGCTTGGGGAGTTGTCTAAGGACAGGTGAAAATCTTGAGTCTTCACACTGTTTAAAAGCACTCCCTCTCCTCTCCCCATTCAAATGCTTTGTACACTGCATAGCAAATGCATGCAGACTCCCTTGACACATCTCACTATTCTTATAGAAATAATTCAGGTGTTTGAATCAAGTAGGAATCACCAGGTTTGAAACGCTGCTTTAGGGATAAAGTATCTGGAGGCAGTGGCTGTATTTGGACAACATGATAACATGATAGACTCATTCCCATCATAACCAACCAACTAAGGTTTCTCATGATGAGAACAAGTCTAGGCAGGCCTCAGACTCTTTCACACTCCCTTCTCCTTGCCTGGCACAGCCATAAGCAGGAGTAGAGTCTTCTTCTTCTTCTTCTTTATTAACTACAGACTAGGATTATGCAAGAACCCTAAAATGTGGTTAAACTTAACCATGGTCTGGTCTTACAAATGGTTTCATAATCCATTGATGGAAGCTGGCTCGTTTCAAACAAACCATTCATCAAAGCAGTTTTTAACCACGATTTGTCATGCTCAAATGACATAAGTAACGGTTAATAATAAAAAAGTCATGATTAAGAGTTACAATAACCCTTGTCTTTTGGTGTGTGTTGATCTCATTTTAGTTTACTGCTGCTTTAAAAAAAAAATTTAATAACTTATTTTAACAATTTTATTGATAATTCTTCTTGTAGACTAATTCAAGGTTTGTTAGGATCAAGTGGTATTTAAATTCTCCTCTGCTCTTCCACCATGGCCATGAGGAAGAGATTGGAAGCTTCTCCCAGGTTAATTGATTTAGCATGCCAGCTGAGCTGAGATCTAATCTGTGGTAAATCTTACTATGATTTGTTGAACAAGCCAGCTGAATAACTTACACTTAGAAGTAGGCTTGTTTCAATAAGCCATCATTAAGATTAACCATAGTTTGTGCAAATTTGGATGTTGCAATCAGTTGCTATTAATCTAAAATAGAAATGAAAGCTTCAAAGCTCCTCCTTGTATTTGAGCCAGAAGACTAGATGGAGCACAGAGGGTCCATATTTTGCTTAGGCTCATTCCTAACACGATAAAGTCACGATTTATCATGACTTCCATATGCAGTCAATGCACATTAGTGTGAAACTCTGCTTGGCAATTTAGTTCCTCTTTCTGCTGACTCGTTAGAATGCTGCAATAGGGAAAGATGGTGCTAAATCAGAAGGCCATTTGTTGAATCCTGTCATTTGCACTTATTGTCGTGGGGGTGTAGCTGCATGTCACTGGGGCTGATAGGAATCCAACAACATCTGAAGGCCAACAGGTTGCTGAGCCCTGTTCTAGATTCCTGTAGCAGCCATCACAGGAACATCAAACCCATGTCACCTTGAAAAATCCAAACTAGCTTAGTTAACTTATTCCTTTCTTCATTTAATAACTCCTAAATAAATTTGCAGCTATAGCAGGCTAACTGGACAGGCTTCCAGTGTCAAAAGCTGTTTGTGATTAAGTACAACATTGTATAGCAAGTAACAATACAGGAACCATAACACTGGACTGAAAACCTATTCTTCCTATCACACCTATTTTTTCTCCATTCCCCAAAGGCCTGACATTTCTTGTGATGCTCATAAATCAGTTTGTCTAAAAAAATTTTTTTCCTTTGCCCTTTATATGAAAATAGAGACTTTGGGTAAAAAGGCAGAGAAGCTGTATTCTATGTGCAAATAAAAAAATTCCTTCCAGTAGCACCTTAAAGACCAACTAAGTTAGTTCTTGGTATGAGCTTTCGTGTGCATGCACACTTCTTCAGATACTATGTGCAAATGTTGACTGAAAAACTCAGCAGTTGGTGGGGTGGGGGAAACCACTGAGACAAGTTCTCCAATATTATTTAACCATAAATGCAGTGCTTGAGAGAATATGGCGTTCTCCTCTCATGGCAATCCAGAACCACAAAAAGCATAAACAGAACATGAATTAAAATGAATGTTTCCTGATTTGAAATTTAGAAATGATTGGTAAATAGCTTTCAGAGCCATGCACAAATTTAATCATATGGTACTAAGAAAATGCTTTAATTTCACTCAATTTCATCAGATCAGATTGCACAAAAATATCCTATTCATGAAGTTAACCCCAGTCACATCCAGCTTAATCTCCTTAAAATATGTCAAGGAAAATCCATATGATTGAATTAAATGAACAGTATTCAGAAACCAAGAATCTGATTTCACATTCGTTAGAGTTGTTTGCTTTAGTAGGTAAAGTCTGAGTGCAATGAAGAAAGGGAAGATCTAAAATGATCACTCTATGAAGGAAAACTATCAAATCCCAAGTCCCCCTGACAAAGTTTTTATCAAATCTGGTTTCCTAAAATTGTCCTTTAAAAGAACAAACCATTCTCCTTAGTCTCAGTTTGAGATATTCCCGTTATTCAAGAATAGCTCCATAAAAAATAAATGAAACAAGAAGGAAGGTCACGGCAATGTTGTGAAATTGGAGTGTGGTGATCATACAGGGTCCCCGGACGTTTAACGGTCTGTTGATCTCTGTGCCACCACTGTGCTCGCTTCCCCACTGCCACCAACCAGTTACTCTCTGGTAAAACACTGAGTCCAGGCAGTTGTTAAAAGTAAACCAAAAAACCCCCACAAAAGCAAGTTTATTTTACAAACTTTAACAAGTTTATGGTTTCTCAGATAATATTCCTGTCAGTATCTTAACTTTAGTTTCTTTACCAGCCCTATACCTTCCTAATACCTTCTGACTGATTATCTCAACTGTTTGACTGACTCCTCTTAACAAATTCTCTCACTCTCTGTCTCATCTAACTCCAGACTGTCTTCTCAACTACTCTAACTCTTTCTCATAAAAAAAACCTCTGTGCTTAAACCATATACACAGTTAACTCTGCCCCCTGGGTTCCCATTGGTTAGTCGTTTTACAATTAGTTTACCCTTTCCCTATGAACCCAGTATGATGTCACACACAAAGGAGGGCCAACGCCTCATGGAGTTCACATTTCTTTGAGTCTTTCAGGTAACCCCAAATCCTGTCTTAACACATAATGTCAAAGCAAGGTTGGAACCCCTCCTCCTCCTTCCTCCATCATGAGTGCCATTTCTTCCAGTTCATCAGAAACCACACAGTTTGTCATTGCATCTAAACCAGCAAACCATGGTTGTGCTATTCCAAATCAAAGCACATTCAGCAAAGTGCATTGACTAAATCATATACTGTATAAGTAGGGATTGCAGACCCTCCCAACTTTTCCTGGGGGTGGAAAATAGAAAATCTTTTTAAATCCAGGCCTTCTGACTCTTCCATCCAACTCTCCTGCAGAGTGGAGAGCCTCAGCATTAGTACAGAGAGGCTGAATAGGGTAACATTTCTTGCTTGACTTTTGTTTCTGCATGTATGTGAGGGGGGGGATAGTTTTTCATGTCACACAGCAGGCTGTTTCAGGTCCAAAAAGCCATAAAACAACAACTCTAAAACACTCTCAAGCTGGCTTTGCAGCCATTCCATGCTGAATAGCGCAGCCAGGTGTAGAAACCATATATGCAACCTTTGTACTATGTTCTCTACAGAAGTCAGTTGACCTTTTACGCTAAGTGGGAAATCATTTGTGAAATCCCAATTACTTGGTTCTAAGCTATTTCAGCAGGTGAATGCCACATGTTAACCCTGCTTTAGAAAGGGAGCACATTACGTGTATAGGGAGAAATTGCTGTCCTTTTTTGTACAAGAATCTTATTCCCCAAAGTAGAAAATTACAAAAGCAACTGGTGCAACACAGGTAAAATGAGAGATGCAACTTACTTTATCATAGCAGATCTTCAAAATGTTTGCTTTTTAAAACTGCTGTAAAGTTTTGGGGGGTTTTGTTCAAGCATAAAGGATAATGGGCAATTGACCTTCCCAGAATCTCATCAGAGAGCTCTGAATTGTGTGTGTGTGTGTGTGTGTGTGTGCGCGCGCGCGCGCACTACCATCTGGATGCAAAGTTGCCAAGATTGTAGGGAGAATTCCGGTGTCTTGCAGGATTTTTGTTAGGATGCAAAACCAGGATGGCCTTGAGCAAGTCTCTTTTCAACTATCCTCAGTTGTTGAAATAGCAAGACAAGATCCCCAAAGCTTTAGTCTCCTGTAGTTTGGTATGGAAACAGCTACTCCTTCTAAACCGTTCCTGCAGTCCTTTGGTGAGACAGCCCCAGCAGGGATTTAAAATTACAAAACATGCATCAAAACAAAGTGTGGAAATATAGGATGTTAGACCTTTAAACTATCCCCTTATATGCTGCTTCCAAAGCACCCCCCCTTCCCTTAACTTTTGGAAAGTTAAAAAATGTTTTATTTACAAATTATTCAAAGTGTAGATTCATGTGCTTTTCTGTACAGCAGCAAGAAAAGAGAGGCAGCATAACTTGGGTACCAAAATAGTAAGATGTTTCTAAATTATTTGCACAGAAACACAAAGATGACTTGCTTAAGCCATGCGGTCTAAGCTTGGAGCATCCAGCCTAGATCTCTTCATTGGTGGGGCTCACATGGCAGGACAGCTTACTCTATGGCCTTAACCCCTTCGTGCATTAATTAGAGTTAAGCATGTTGGTTTATATGAGGCTGATTTATTCCACATAAAGAGCCCTCTGCTTGTTTCCTGGCCTGTGTAGAATTGAATCAATAGGTTAAGCCAATACTGTGGCCTTTCACCTCTTGACTGGTTCCAAGGATGGCTTCTATTAGAAATGAGTTGCCAACTAGGGATTCAGATGTATTGTAAAGAAGAATGCACACTGTGTATCTGAGCATATGTATCCTTCCACACAAGTGCACAGGCTAAAGTCAGTGTAGAAAATGTCATTCCATGCTGCATCAAAATCTTATCTGCTCCTTTCAGATGTATTGCTAGTAGGTTATCGAGTTGGCATTTTCGCCTAAGGACAAAAGCAGACTCTAAGCACCTAAGAAGGAGGATCAGCTTTCTGAAGAAATAAAATAGGGTATTTAGCAAAAGCCAACATATAGATTTAAGTTCATAAGTATAATAAAACAGTCATTTGGATCAAGGACTGTTTCTAAAATGTATAATTAAGCAAGAAGAGTATAATATGATTAACTCCTGTGTATCATTAATAATAAAAAATGAAACCTACTATAATGAAAGACATCAAAGATTATAATCCTGCATGATAGTGTTAGAAGTCAAAACCAAATAGATGTGGCATTAAGCACATCATTATAAAAACATAGCAAGTTTTTTTTGGGGGGGGGTTAAAGCATGCATCCCACCTCCAGGAACATTTTCAATACATTTTATCCCCACTCAAATATAGTAGTAGCTTTATCAAGATGACTTTTGTTAAGGTTACATGTGGAGAAGTAAGGTTTAAATGCCTCATCTCTTTGCATATGATGGTCCTGATGAAATCCATATACCCTGCTCTTGCTTTCTAAATAAGTAAGTAAATCCTGATATGGTTTATAATAATGCATTGAATGTCACATCTATTTTGGTCCTCAGTGGTTAAGTTTGTACTTCAGCTGTAAATCATTTGCTCCACTAGATTAATAAGCTGCCTAGATGTTGCTTGAATGAAGAGAAAAGGTAGGGGACTTAATGAAATCCAAAAGCCCTGTAATGGGACTCCTTTCAATTTTAGCCCAATGGTGTCCCCTATTAGTCTTCTGAAAGCAAGTTTAAAGGTTTGTTGTCACAACAGATAAGGGAACCAAACACTTCCTTCTTCCGCTCCTCCTGTAATTCAAGCACTCCAAATACTAGGCTTTCTGGTACAGTGCTCTCTGTGTGTCTTATCAAAGCTCTGCCTGAGCTCTACTGAATCATCAATGGTTATAAAGTATTTATATCTGAGGTTTAATGGTTTGGAAACATCATTTCATGATTTAGTGTATTTTATATTGTTGTTTTATTTGGCCATTCATTATAAACTGCCCTGGGGTCCTAAGGACTGGGAAACAGTTTAGAAATGAAGGTTTCTGTAGAAATAATGGGTATGCTTCACTTGTTAAAAGCAATGGAAAACATGTGCAAGTCAAGAGACCAGATTTCATGGCTAGTGCTTCATAGTATTCGTGACTTTGGACCTATGTCTCAAACCAATACCCCAGCGTATAGTGTGGGTGACGACATATGAGCAATCTTGCTGATGCTAAGTAAGTCTGAGTCTGGTCAGTGCCTGGATAGTTGATGACATGGGAACCACATGCATGATATCAGAGGTGCCAAGTTGCGTGCAAGATTGAGGGGGCCTGTCATTCATGTGACATCATCAGGAGGAGGCTGAGTGCGGAATCTGGCATGGCTTCAATGGCCAGCGGGTCCTCTCTCATGCTCAGGAGGAGCCGGCCATGCTCTGCTCTACCCTTGGCCTCCTCCGACACTTCAACACTGAGGGGGTCTGGCCCCCTGCCGACAGATATGGAGGGGGCAAAGACAGCTCAGCCCCATAGAGTTGACACTCCTATATGGCATATAAATGTAGGAAAATGAAAGGAATAAATCTTATTCAGCCTAATGCCATAGTCATGAAACAAATAGTTCCCTCCCTCCCTCCCACCCTTCCATTCCTATCCAGTAAGAAAACTTAATTCTGATCAATGTAATATATGTGGTTCTGTTGTGGTTGCTCTTTTTCTCCCTTTGTTTGATCATAGCTTTACGTAATGCATCTCACTTGTCAATATTTTGAACAGCTGTAGCCATAATTTGTGAATGTGGCGCATAGCAATTGTCTGACATATGAGGAAACTCATTACTGCCTTTTGAAAACCTGCATTGCACTTGTGTAACGCAAAACCTGTCATCACTGTTTGTGTTTCAGGCACAATATTGGTAGACAATATGTTGATCAAAGGTACAGCAAGAGGACCTGATCCCACCATTGAACTGACATTAAAGGACAACGTAGACTACTGGGTTATCTTAGATCCTATCAACCAGAGGCTTTATCTAAACAGTACTGGACGAATTCTCGACCGAGATGTAAGTTGGTGTCTCTTCTTCCCCCTCGCTCCAGTTTCCGTTTTGTATTAAAAACTGCTGATTTCAGTGGAAAAATAAGTATTTTCACAACTAATAAAGGTGGGAAATGTGAAGTGTTTGTTTACTCAGTGTAAGTCTCATTCAGCCCAGCTCTGTATGCTTCAGATTGCAGCCAAAGGATGTTTGTCAAAAAGCAAAGATGACTTAAGAAACAAAAATGCTGTTAGTATATTTTATAGTTTTTGGATGTTCTATCCAAAATAGTGGCAGGGTTTTTTTAAAGGACATTTTGTATCTGTATGTTGATCGATATTCATACTGATGCAAGGCTGTGTGTATTTTCTTGTTCAAGCATACAAACCAGAGCAGTTTGAATAACAACCCTTGGCCCTCCATGTTGCTGAACCACAGCTCCTGTCATCCCTGTTGATTGGCTATGCTGGTAGGGGCTGATGGGAGTTGGAGTCCACAAACATCTGGAGAGCCTCAGGCAGGCCATCCCTGATCTAAAGGCTGCACCAGGTAAACCAGAAGTGATGGGATTTCAAACAATAAATATGATATATGGTTAACACTCTATAATCCAGACCTACTGTGAGCCCCAAACTCAGCACAACCCATTAGACTGCAGACATAGAAAAGGGAACAGTCAATTACTTGACAAACTGGGTGGTAGCTATGTTCGGCTTGCCCAAAATAAAATAAAATGATCTTGGTAGAATCAGCACAGCTGCGTTGGACTCCTAGAGCAGGCAGTCAAACCCAATTTGTTTGTATGATGTGTAACCCATGATGTGCAATGTTTGCTGCTTGTTTCTGGGAGGTTTCTGCAGAAATCTTTAATGCAGCACATTTTGCTATTTGAACATAGGATTACATTAAAACTTGTTCCACTTCAGTAATAACCTGGAAAAGACCCAGTTTCTTCCTTACAGATAGAACCAGTGTTAACTGCAGTAGATATTTGTCTTGGTGTTCTAGGAATGGGTTTACAAGATAGAGATAGATAGATAGATAGATAGATAGATAGATAGATAGATATGGATAATGTGTGCATATCAGCTTACCTATATGCACATTGATGCAGCCTAGAAATAAATAAAACTAGGCACTTATCCACAGCAGTGCTCTACGTGTTCAATAAATTTATCTTATTTTGTGGGTATGCGTGTTTTAAGGTTCCTTTAGCAGTAAAGGGATAAAAAAGAATCTGCTGGCAGTTCAGCCTAGTCGATTTCAGCACTCTACCATCTTGTTAGGGGAAATGGCTATAAATTAGAAGCTGGAGTGGGCATGCATTTTTCCCTACCAGCAGGCTGTCCTGCCCTCACCAATTATGATGTAAAATAAGCCTCACACGTTTTCATTCTTCCTCCCTCTCCCCATCTATGCGATTCACAAAAGAGACAATCTTCCTGAATTATATAATGCTATTGTGAGATGAATATTTGTGAACTCCTTGTTTCTTTAGGCAAAAGAACTTATTTAGATTCAGAATGTATCTTTTTTAGTCTGCTGTGTGCTAGTAAGTGGGCAGATATATTCAGCTGATTTAGCCAGCTGACAACGTAGTCCATACAATTTGCTTTTCTGCAGAAGCAGCTATGATTTGAATGTGCACACCGTAGGCGGAGTGCCTACTGAGTAAGCCAAGAGGTTTTCTTCCCTCTGGCCAAGCCTGCAGCCTCTTTCTGCTGCCAATCACTTTCTTCATTTCTTTACACTTTCTTCAGATTTTGGGGCTCCAGGGCATACACCATATTCTGGGGTGCATCTGATCTGGTGAAGCCCTGAAGCAACTAAATTTTGAAGTTAACAGCCAAACACCTGGTCCTTTCTTTTATTAACTTACTTTCAAAAGGTGGTTTTTAAAAGACAGGTTTATGAGGATTCCAGTGTTCATTTTCAATTCAGGAGCGAATTTGTGCATTTTTGTTTGATTTCAACAGATTGAGCTCCTTATTCAGAGAGCGCAAACATCTTCAGTGTGTTTAAAGAAGCATTTGGGCAGGATTAAATGAAGTGGAATTAAGTGATCATACAAGAAGGAAATCTTCAGTCAATATGTAATGTTTTGCTTTAAAGAGTGTAATATAATAGAACGGGCCCTTTTACAAATTTGGTAACTGGTTAAATAACAGGAAGGTGAAAACAGGTGTAAATTGGTGGTTTTCACAAAACAGGAAAATAAGAAGCGGGGTCCCCCAATGATGCTATTGGGACCTGCACTATTTAATTTTCATAAATGTTCTGGAGTCAAGGAAGAGCAGTAAGAGAGCCAATTTATGGATTACACCAAATTGTTTTGGGTGGTGCCTAATCTGCAAAGGAGTTCTGAAAGGAGTGTCAGATTGGGATAATGGGCAAAAGCGGCTAATGAGATTCTGTATAAGCAATGACAGTGATCCACCAGCCCCTAAATGCCAACTTCCCTTCTCCACTTGTGGAATCTGAATTGACTGTGACTAAAGCCTTAGGAATGCTTGGCTCACATGTTTCACAAAGATGTGTTCAATGGGGAGTGGAACTGTTTTCTTCACCCCACCACTGACATCTCATCAGCTTTCTTCAACAACTCTGGGATGCATGAAGCTGCTTGTGAAGGAATTGCAGTGCATGGGACCCTGCCCCCATTGAAGAGTTCTGTGTGACCAGGCGTCCTGATCGCATGAAACCCTTACATGTGAGCAGGGGTTCCTTTACAGACGCTTACTTGCAACATGTGTTTACTTAAGGAAGCTGGTGTGTTGTTGGGGCAGGGCTGAAAAGACTAAAAACAGGAGCAGAGAAATCTGCCTTATACCTATTTGAACCATTGGTCCATCTAACTCGCTATAATCTACACCAGAGTTTTCCAAACTTGGGTCTAGCTGCTTTTGGACTACCATTCCCATCATTCCTGACCACACATCCTGCTAGCTTAGGGATGATGGGAGTTGTAGTACAACAATAGCTGGAGACCAAAGTTTGAGAAACCCTGATCTACACCATGGTAAGCCAATGTGATGCCCTCAAGTTGTTATGGAACTGTAACTCTCAGGACCCCCAGTCATTGTGGCCAGCAGGTAAAGTCCAATAACACGTGGACAACCCCAGGTTCTCTTTCCCCAACTTAGGCTTCAATTCTGACCACCAGTTACTTGGAGTTGAGTCCCGCTGAACTCAATAGGATTTAACTTCTGAGTAGATTTGATTAGGGTTGCACTTTTATTTTATATGAAACAGAAATAACACTCCACATATCCAGGTGCTTTGTAGAAGTAACTATGCATTTATTTTTCTCCCTTCTTTACAGCCACCAATGTCCATTCAGTCTATTGTGGTTCAAGTCCAGTGCATTAACCGAAAAGTAGGAACTGTCATCTATCATGAAGTTCGGATTGTAGTGAGGGACAGAAATGATAACTCTCCCCAGTTTCAGCAGCAGCAGTACTATGTAGCAGTCAATGAGGTCAGTTTTAGTATTGGTACTGTTATCATTTTCCCCCTAACTACTCATGTACTTTTTGATATCATCTCATCAATGTACTAAAGCACTTAATGTTAATTTGCTTTTGGGTTTTCCAGTTGATTTTGAGCCTTTTGTGTGTTTATATTAAGAACTTGCCTTGAACTGAATCACTTGAGAGAAAATCATACTTGTATTAATTAAACAAACCCAACCCATTCAGGGGTGCATATGGGTAAGCAAAGGAGACACAAACTATTTTAGCATACTGCCGTAAGAAGTTCACACACACACACACACACACACACACACACACACACACACTTATATTCTGAACATTATTCTTCCATAATAGAAATGGTATAATACTATGCAAAGGAACGACTAAGCACAACCTTAATTTTCAGTTTTAAAGAGTTATCTCTTGACAGTATTCCTCACCCCCTTGTTGTTCTTTATTCCGCACTTCAGTGGCAATTTTAGCACAACGATCTACTTTCTGGCAATTCCAGTCTTTGCATTTTCTAGTCATTTAGTTTTATTCTGTATCAACCAGTTCCAAGTTAGGACCTTATTGCTGGATTAGTTTGCAGACAAGAAACAAAGGCAGACAATGATCTTTGGGTCTAATTTTAGTCAGCCTTTTAAGTCAATAAGCTTTTATTGACTTAAAATTAGCTTTTGGCTCTGTATGTTTCCCGATTGTCTTTGGAGTAAACTAGAGCAGTACCATCTTGATAGAAAACCATTGGTTTTGATCTGTGTCCTGTATGCTGAACTTGTAATAATTATGGTCATCTTTCTGTGGAGATTGTGTCTTCTCATACAGTTAGGCAAGGATGTGTCCTTGCCTTCATTATTTTGTATTTGTAACTGGTAAATTTCTCCTCATTTTTGGAAATAATATCTTCTCATCCTCCTAAGATATCTATTGCATGCAGATGATGCAGTTTTAATTTTGAAGACATAGATGGGTAATAAATGTTTCCTTTCGGCGTTTAATTATTTTTTAATTGAAATTCTTAACCATTAACCATCCAAAATCCAGAATTATAATATTTCTAATAATATATTTATTTGGGTCCCGCATAGTCATATGTTCAATCAAGTTGGTTTACAGAAATACCTTGAGCATTTGGTGTCTTGAATCTGCCAACTTGAGAACTCAGAGAAAAACTGAAGGGGCCAAGGTGAAGCAGAATGTGAATACAGTTACTCAATTTTTCTGAACAAAGGGTGGAAAATTTGTTGCACCCTTGTGGACTCTGCTTCATTGGAGGTTTTTAAGCAGAGATTGGATGGCCACCTGTCATGGATGCTTTAGTTGAGATTCCATACTGTAATTTCCCCATTTTATTTTTGCCACTTGAAAACAACAAATCCAACTGTGACCCATCAAAATAAGCATTTCCAGATATTTAACCTGTTCAGTTTCTTGAACTGTTGAATGTGTGTACACTGGGCTTATGGGACAGAATGAACTGTCAGATAGGTCAACAATGATGGCAATTCTCGAAAATATGATCCAGTACAACAGAATAGTTCAATACTTTAGACCAATTTTATGCCAAATGTATTGATTTCCTCCTATAATAAGTTTCCAAAAATGAGCTGAATCTTCCCCTCCAGCTGCTCTATTAATTTCCTCCTGCACCTGTCTGATATATATCACTCCCTTTCTATATAGATTTCTTTTCATTCCTACATCGCTGAGCCCAAATCCAAAAAAATTCAGAACATTTTTTTACCACTGCTTGATTTTAAGAACTGTTATTTCAAAGCATTTAATGTTCATTATTCTGTACATAGGTTTATTGCCTTTTAAGTGGCACAAATTATTGTAAACACCATTATTGTTGCTCCAAATTTCTTCTTAATGTAAGAGTTTATTGGCTCTTTTTGCGTCTTGAAGCTTTATAATTATTTGCTATTGTTTTGAGTTGAAATATTTTTGAGCTGTTTAGAGCACTGGGGTGGGTAGGTTTAAAATTCAAACAACTGCACAAACATTTCCCCCTATAATTGATTTTGTTAAGTGCATATAAGTTCGATATAATTATAGAATACATTTGTTGTGGTTTATTTACAGCAATTGTAATCCACAGTCCTCTGACTTTTGCATTTAACAATATCAGGCACGATAAGTTCTCGTGGGTGGGTGGGTGTGGGTGTAGTGACTTTTAGTGTGAGAAAGGTTGCATCACAAGATGAATGTACTTGCTTTAATTTTTAATTTTTATAAAGGACCTCTTTACACTGGGCTGTGTGGGTATGGACTGAGTGGAAGCACCCGTCCCTCTACTCAGTTCTGTCAGCTTAGCCAGTCTCGTGCAGGCTGCCACCAATGGAGTGAAACAAGACAGAGCTTCACCTCCATCAACACAGAACTTCCCTTTTCACCCTCTTAGTGGCAGACAGAAGGCCATTCAGTGGTATCCCCCATTGCAGAGCCCAGTGGAAATTCCCCCAAACAGGGTGTTCTGCAGACAGAGTGGGGCTGAGCTGACCCCAGGATCTGCTAGATCACAAGCTGCTCTCAGAGCTGGCACTACTATTTGTATGGACTGTGGAGGCTTTTCAGGGTAACAGCTGGATTTTTGCGCTGTTAAGTGATGTGATAGAACCCAGTTCTTTCACATAGACAATCCTCATGCCTTTGTATTCCTCCTTCAATTGGCCAAATGGTGATTAGCTTCCTCTGTTGACTTCTCCTCTGCAGGCGTCTGTGGCTTGTGGCTGGTTCAGTATAAATCTTTCATAAGTTCTGTTACTTGATCAGGCGCGGCTATTAAGAGTGTCTTTGAGTTGCTGTTGAAAAGTCACACAAAATGGCAAGCAGCCTTGTGATAAATCAGTAGCATAATTAATTGTGTGGTTTAATTAGCTGAAATTAAGGATTGTAAAAACTAGCTTATGGTCTGCAGCAGTAAAAACTTTCAAACTGTCTCCTTCTGCTTGCTTGCTTGCTTCCTTGCACACCCACCCATCCCTCTTTTGGTATAGCCGTCTGTTGAAAGAAAAGATCTCTCAATAACATGCTCCATAGATCTGAGGAACACTTTATAGCCTTGGAGGAAATTAGGACAAGAAAATAAATTGGTGATTTCAGTAAATGACCCCTTTCCTTGCTTATCAAGGTGCAGTTCTTACAAACTTTGGAGGTTTCAAATGTTACTGAATTTCACAACTAACCCAAATTCTCGGAGGACCCCTGACTTGTACAGGGGTAGCTGCTGAGGAATTCAGAGCTCTAGTGTTTTGGATAGGTTTAATTATAAGGCAGAGATGTGAAACTTGTGGTCTTCCATGTGTTGTTGGACTCCATCTTTCACCATTCCTAACCACTGACCATTACATGAATTGAATTCAATTTACACAACAATGTTGTCCTGCCACCTCTTCTCCACTGCAGCCCCCTGTGCCTTCAGTAAGCCTCTTGTGTGCACCAGGGACCTGCAGGAAAGGACTGGGACATGGCATGCTGAGAGGCTGCAGTGAGGTGAGGGCAGTGATCAAACGCAGCCAGTTTCTGCAAATCAGAGCTACACTAGTGCAAGCTGTCTCTGCCTCATTTTTACTTATTTCTTCGTCCCTCAGGCTTTCTGTGAGTGCAGAAGGCTACAGTGGGGAGGAAAGAGCCAGACAACTGATTTTGCCTCTAGCCTCACCCACTATTAGCATGTAGCCTCTGGAAGGTTACCCAGAAGAGGATTCAGTCCTTGGGCTGAAAAAAGTTCCCCACTCCTCAGCAATGATGCAATTGGCATAAACAGCCCGACAATATAGCCTTTCTCTGTCTGATCATTGACATTCCCAATGAGCAGTGTTGGAGAATATAATTTTAACTAAAAGCCTGTGATAACCACGATACCTGAAATTTAATCAGGCTACATACGTACCGAATATGAGCAAAGGTGTCTCTTCTTTTCTCATACCTCCAACCCACGGTTGCATCTTTATATATTAACTGGCATATTTCCATATGCCTATTATATTACAGTATATGTTGTGTATTTCACATTGTTTTAACCTACACAGATCAATTGTATTTCCAATGTTATTATTAAACTCTTTCCTGTTCCTGTTTTACTGAATTCCTTCTACTATTGCTTAGAAGATCTATTAGAAGATCTTTATTTAAGACAACGAAACCTTGTTTTCCAGACTATTTTTTCCTCACATGGTGTGAGATTCCTTACTTCTGCTCCTCTTACAAGAGTTTGAGTATTTGCAAATACTGAAAAAAGGCAAGTGAAGACTAGAATTTTTATTTATTTGCTTTCTTTTTTTAGTATATGAAATTATAACCCCTTGAGATATGAAGTTTTAAAATCCCATATAGAATATTCTCTCCCACTTGTTTTGCACTTTCAAATTCTGTGCTATTGCGCAGTGGAGCTGAGAGGGATATTTTAGGTGCTAAAGGTTGCGTGTGCTTTAGGATTTGAAGGCACATGAGAAGGCACCATCATGCTGAAACTAAGTAGCTCTGGCCAGTGCCTGGATAAGTGACAGCCTAGTAGCAACAAGTATGCTGCCTTGGGTTCCATGATGAAAGAAAGGTGGGATATAAAAGTATAAAAACCCTAGGACTACCACATCTGCTCTTCCTGCTCGCCAACCCTGTCATCCACCCATCTTCCCCAACACCTGACCAACTGCTCCTCCCTTTACACCTCACTTACTCCCTTGCCTATTCTATCACAGCTCAGCTCAACCACTCCCCTAATGGCTCACCTAAATCCACCCCCCTCATAGCTCTCCTCAACTCCTTTCAAAGGAGGGGAAGGTGCTTCAGAAAGTTTCTAAAGTGCTTCCTCCCATCTTTAAACCTCACTGCACCTGTATGTAATGGAAGGAGAGATACTTCACCACTCTCCCCCTCTTTTCAGCTGTTCGTCTGGGATGTGTGTCACCCTGTTGTCGTGCTTCAGGTTACGTGGCCTCCTACTGGTAGCCATGTGAACTACAGTATGATAACAACCTTACATTTTAATGTACATAGGAAGAAATACTGTTTTCATTTTGCTGCACTTTCTCTCGCTCTTGTTTTCTAAGCCATATCCATTGCGTTGGTGAATAATCAGTCCCTGTTTGCTTCCCCGCCCATGGTGGGGTACTTCTAAATGGTTGAAACCACAGCAACCTAATAATGTTGTTGCCTGTTAATAGTTAATAACATTAGAGACTGATAATCTATCTCTACATTTGTCTTATTGTATTGCTTATGACTTTAGTCTTTACAATATGAGCATTTCTTTGAGTTTTCTAATTCCATATACCGTAAATTTGATAATTTGTGACTAAGTTTTGTTCAGCAACTGCCATACCAGGTAGTGTAAGGAAAATAAATGGTATTGTATGCAGTACCTTCATATTATAATTGCAGCCATTCCTAGACATGGTGTGTGTGGTGTGTGGTGTGTGTGTGTGTGTGTGTGTGTGTGTGTGTGTGTAATGGAATCAAAATGCACATCACTCACACTAGCAACTGAGATTAAACTAAACTGCAAACTTTCTGGGGACACAGAACAGTCACACCCAGTCTGAATGGGAAAGAGTTGAAGGAAAGCAATGGAAATGATAAATAGTTCAGAAGCATGCCACATGAGGAAAAGTCAAAGGCACTTGGTTTGTTTAGCTAAGAGAAAAAGAAGATTAAGGTGAGAGTGGATAGCAATAGCTTACATTGATATGCTTTAAATAGTCCATTGGTTCATTGGTTCTTTTGTAGTTGCAAGAATTTTATTATGATGAGGTAGCTCTGAAGGTCAATGAATCCATTACTGGCCTGTACAGTCATAAATCTTAGTATGCCTCAATGCCAACCTTAACAGACCATGGTGTGTTTGGGGGTAATAACTACTGGGAGAAATTACTGCAAAATTTACTGATCTTCCATTTTGAGAGAAACCATTTTGTTGATGTAGTATTTAGCTCTTATTCTAAGGGCAAGATTGCAGTCTTGTTTAAGAATATTCAGATCCAGTTATTCTGTTAGTTACAAGAGTTTAATGTGTTGGGGTTTTTGCCTTGATTTGAGGATAGTAAGAAGATAGTAGCTGTCCTTTAGTTGTTTTTTGGATAACATTTCCCCCCTATTTTTGGAAGATAATTCTTAGGTATAGTTTGACCCCTTTGTTGGAAGTATAGTCCGTAGTAAGATGTGAACTTGGAAATTATAGTTCAAAGTGAGTTTCTCCCACTTCCAGTGTAATTATTCTCCCCACCCCACCTTGGCGTTTAAATCACTAATCTCAGTTGGTATGTACAGCATAAGAAGCATATTGGTGTGTGATAATTACCTGTAAATTGTATTTTGCTTCACTATGAAGGTCCTCAGTAACATATTCTTCTTATTATTATTATTATTGCCTTAATAACGCTTAATAGGCCATGAAAGTAATGAATGCATCTCATGGAAATTAGATTAATTTAATACATAAATTACTGAAGTGGATTTCTAAAGCTTAAGTGTTCCATATGTAGATAAGGTTCTCTTTTATTTACAATGCTTCCGCTTTTCCCAGGGATGTAAGAATGCCTTGTTGTTAATTGGCAGCAATAAACTTTTGTAGTTTGTCTTCTAAAAAGAGCCACTTAGACAGTTTGCAGTAGTTTCTCTGGCTGTCCTCCCCCTTTTATTTGGGAACCTTCAGCTGACATAGATGAGCAACAATGTAGATGCTTTCTATTGCAGGTTGTCATATTAAAAAGATGTCATGATAAAAAGATACCTGAAACTTACATACAGATTATTCTTCTTGTAAAGCTATATAAGCAACTTTCCTCTTACGACATCCTGAGATCTGGCAAGTGGATACAGTCTGATGCTTGAATGATGAAGAATTGGTTACATGCTAAAGGAATGTTAGACTATTTTATAGGGATGAAGGACTTTGATGTTCCAGTAAAAAAAATAATCACAATAATATGAGGAATTGGCTAAAGACACGATGAAATCCAGGAGGTATCAGAAGCAGACAGAACAATTTACACTGGAGAAACCACTTCCAGTCAGTGTAGACAATACTGAGCTAGACCGATGGTCTTATGTAGTCTAACGCAGCTTCTTCTGTTCCTATGTTCACTATATTGAGGCAAAGATATATTGGTTACAGTGAATATTGCAATCAGTAAGCATAATCAAATTATATCATATTGTTATAAATGAGTACAGTGGTACCTCAGTTTAAGAACAGTCCGGTTTAAGAACAATTCGGTTTACAAACTTCGCAAAACCAGAAATAGTGTCCTGGTTTGAGAACTTTACCTCGGTCTAAGAACAGAATCTGAACTGTGGAAGGGCACTGGCGGTGGGAGGCCTCATTCAGGAAAGCGTGCCTCAGTTTAAGAATGGTTTTGGTTTAAGAACAGGCTTGCGGAATGGATTAAGTTTGTTAACCGAGGTACCACTGTACAATATATAATGCAATATTCCCCGTAAGGGGAGTTCTCCACTTCACCACTTGGTTCCTCTGTGGATTCCAGTAAATTTGGATTACAGCTTTTCAAACAAAATGTTCCAGGTTCAATCCCAGGAATCTCCAGGCATGTCTGAGAATGATTCCTGTCTAAAACCCTGGAGAAGACTGGTTGTCAGTCAGTGCAGACAGTACTGAACTAGATAAACAGACTGACTCTGTATAAGACATCACCATGGGTTTCTATTTTAATTGTGTACTTCCAGAATTTTCCAAGGTGTTCTGAATTTAATATATCTCAGATATAATGATGGAAAGTCCCTGAGGTCTCTGAAGTGACAGATATTCTTCATATCTTATTAAGCACAATTAAAACAAATGCACCCAGTATTAAACACTCAGGCATCTGATGCAATGACATGGTGGAAGGTATCACATTTTACTGTGCCCAGTTTGTTGACGTTCCATTCCCTCTCTTTCTAGATAATAGGAAAGTTTTTATTGTTTCGAATACTGGAATCTGTCCCTCGATGTGTTAATTTGGCTGGCAAGTTTGGTTTGACCTTTTAAAATATTTGACTGAGTTGCAAACCATTCATTCATATTCACATTTCTTATTTTGCTCCCAGTGATGAGTAGAGAGAGGGACTCTAGGTTCTTCACACACACGCACACAGAGGTGGAATTTGTTTTGTTATTTTGTTTTTACATAGCCTTGCTTAATATTCTTTACCCTGAGTAAGGGGCAATAGTTCACAAGGTATTTCGCAGTATACTGTCAGAAGGAAATTGGCAGGAAGGCAATTTGGTGTGACAAAGAATGTCATAAGAACATTCCGTATATCTATAGCAGTATGTCAGTTATGTCATCTCAGAACTAAGTACCTAATCATGGAATTTGTTTATTATAGTGTACAGTAAGGCATGAAATAATTGATGCCACACAGCTACGTGTTGCTTTAAAAATATTGGATGTATACAATAGTCCCAGATGTGAATTACTGGCAGAACTAGTCTAATTTAGCTTCAAGTATATAGTGGATGTTAGAAGAGAGAGCCAGCATGGTGTAGTGGTTAAGAGTGGTGGACTCATAATCTGGCAAACCGAGTTCGCTTCCCCACTCCTCCACAAGCAGCTGCTGGGTGACCTTGGGCCAGTCACACTTCTCAGAAGTCTCTCAGCCTCACTAACCTCACAGAGTGTTTGTTGTAGGGGAGGAAGGGAAAGGAGAATGTTAGCCGCTTTGAGACTCCTTAAGGGGAGTGAAAGGCGGGATATCAAATCCAAACTCCTTCTCCTCCTCCTCTTCTTCCCATAACCACCTACAACTGAATCAGTTTGCTCTTCTATTCCCATGCTGCACCATTGCTCAGAAGTAAATTGCACCACTGCTCAGAAGTAAATTTTGTTTTCAATGGGACTTTCTTCCACATAGGTGTTCCTAGGATTGTCTCCCAAAGTGCTGAACTGTGTTTTTAAGTTGCCTTAACCATCTTAGCTGTCCTTCATTTTCTCTGCACTGAACTTGAGGGTTCACAATTCTAATGAACTGTGTAGAAGGCTTGCTTCTGCATCTGCATACAGATAGTGCACAAGCTTGGGTGCATCGGTAATGAGAATTCTACATGCCTTATGTTGTAGTTGGATGTGGTCTCCCAGCCCATGCATTAGTCTTCTGCACACTTGACTGGGAAGATTCGGCTACAGAAACCTGTTTCTGCAGACAGATTGTATTTGCTAAATCAGGATGGTAGTGTTGGCATTTTTAAAAAAGATCAGCACGTAATGCAGCTTTGAGTATGAATATAATTTATCCCCACCTTTCCACTGAAATAACTCAAGGCAGTAAAAACACATAAATAAAAATAATTAAAGCTCCAGGAAGTTAAGACAAAACACTAAAGAGGCAAAATGGCAGCTAGTTAAAACATCAGAGTAGTATAAAATTACATGAGATTTTTCTTTTTTTAAAGGGCTTGCCTAAACAAAGCTGTCTTAACCAACTAATAACATCTAAAAAATGAAGGTTCTAGATGAAGCCCCAGTGGTCAGCGGTGGCCCAGAAAGGCCCTCTAACACTTTGCAGCCACTCTTGCTTCATCCCATTTTGTCACACAGAGAAGGTCTTAGGAAGCAGGTATGCCTTAAGATTTCCAGGATTTGGACCATGCAGGGCTTTATGTGTGGTGATCAGCCCTTTGAATCAGTCTCAGAAATGTTTTGCTAAACAAGAGCACCTGTTCTGAAATGTATGCAATAAGCTTTCACCAGCAAGTGGGATGGTCCCGTGAGCAATTTTGCTGTCACATTTTGACCAATGCAAGGTTCTGAAGGATATTCAAAGGCAGCCCCATATAGAGTCTGATGAAGCGAATGTGGCAGGATTTGCCCTTTCCAGCTTCATATATGACATCCAGCTCTCCCAGGTTTCAGACAGGAACGAACTTGGGAACTCTTGCAAGAAAAGCAGTTGTTCATCTATGTCCCTTTCCCATTTTCATGTGGGCAGTCACACCAGCAGCTGCTGGCATGATTTGGGCTGTAGAGCTTCAAGAAATCTCCCTGTTCAAAGTTCTTTATTTGGTTTCACAGATGGGCTATATAATTTCATGTGGGTTTTAGAAAAAGTCTAAGAAAACAGCTTAGCCTAAATGAGACTGCTACAGGGTAATAGGCTTAAGGAATGTAGCCTTGATGCATATTTTCAGTCCCTGAAAACTGTACTACCGAAAATGAGGGGCATATGGGCTGAACTCTTTAAAAAGCTTGTCTGACTAGTAAATCATTGCTTAGAGAAGGCAGTGCTAGCAATCATACCAGCACACCAGTGTTATACTAGCATTTCGGGAAGGCACAATGGCATACCCTTCAACATTTCTCCGATGAAAATAGGGACACCCCATTCCATAATGAAAATATTACTATTTATAGCCCATGCATCTTACTGGGTTGCCCTGGCAGCTTCCAACATATATAAAAACATAATAAAACATTAAAAAAAAACCTTCCCTGTATAGGATTGCCTTCAGACAGCTCGGGAGTTGGATAACTCCATATTCTCCAACATTTCAACTCCATACCCTCCAACATTTCTCCATTGAAAATAGGGATGTCCTAAGGAAAAGCGAGACATTCTGGAATCAAATCATTAACCAGGACAGCTTCTCTAAATCAGGGATGTCCCTGGAAAATAAGGACACTTGGAGGGTCTGCATTGGTACTAAGGTTTTGTTTTAACTGATATCATTCAGTAATTTTTACTAATTAACAAGGTAACTAGGCTTCAGAAGAGCTGGCCTATTATATGGAAGATTCCAACAGACAAAATTTTGCTAACCTATAGCTGATGAGCAGTCTCTTCCTTGCATGCCTCTGGTGTAATTTCCCCCTCCCCTCATACTGATGGTGTGATTTTCTAACATGCACTTAAAGAGAGTGCTATTGTACAACTTTAGTTTGTCCACCTAGCAATTTTATTTTTTCTCTTGGTGGTAGGTTTGCAGTTAAAGGCCTTCTCTGGTCCCTCAGAATATTATAGATGGGACTGGTAAATTACTTACTACTATCACACCTGACAGTTCCTGAAAGAATATTTAACCTTTCCAGTTCTGTCATCTTGATGGCGCTAACTATATATCTCATTGCTGCCAAGCCTTCTTGTTCATTTGTTCCAGAGAAAGAGGGAGGCGGCTTTTCTCATGTCCTAAAAGGCCATAAGAGGAAATGCCTGCTTAATGCACACATAGGATGTGTTTTGTTGGGTTTTGGAAATGCAAACTTCCTACCCTTTACTGCAGCCTCTAAATTATTATTTGAAGTGTCTTTATCTACAGTTTGGGTCTCAACACTAATCCCTTGGCTGTGTGTTCCATGGGCTAGCTAGATCGACATTATCCATTTAAAGCACATGACTTTGCCCAAAGAATCCTAGGAACTGTGGTTTGTTAAGTATGCTGGGAATTGTAGCTCTGTGAGGGGTCAAATCTGGGATTCTTTGGGGGAAGTAATGTGATTTAAAAGTGCTTTGAATTATTTTATTTCTCAGGGAGTTTCACAGGACTCAATAAAGCACACAGATTCACTTAATGTAGATGTGCAGAGGGTATATTTTAATTGAGACTTGCCCATGTGAAAAGGAGGTGGGGGTTGAAAGCTATTCATGCTGTACACCTCCTGATTCAGACAATCAGACTTCTACAACGATTGGCTGTGCTTGGTAGCCCGCACTCTTTCTAGTAGCCAGCAGGGCTTTGCTTTCTTGCTTCCTGATCCACAGAAGTCTTTTAAACAAGCATTGCCTGAAACACACTAAACTGCTTTGAGAATAAAATCTATATTTTTCCAGCATCTTGACATACGTTCTCTCTTGTCTTAGGGTTCATTTTGGATGCTTTCCGTTCACTGCATATCCTTTGCTGCTGGTTGCCATGATTAAATTTCTGATTGCACCAACACTCATATTTTTATAACCTTGAGGAGAGGTTTTTTAAAAAAGATGTTTTAAACGTTTTGAATTAAGTAAAGGAAGACTGCTACCTCAAATCAGCATTCTGAAAATGCCACCTGTTATTGAGACATACTGTGTGATGACTTACCTTACACCATTCCTCATTGATCAAGCAATGACCTTCATGAATAAATGCACCATTGTTATAGCACTACCACAAACAGAATATTCATTATCACCGGATGTACTGTTAAGTCAAACACTATACTTTTCAATGGAGTGCTTTCATGGCATTTGGTTGAAGGTCAGCATATGCTGGTAATTGAATGACGAAAGATCACAAGTATGGGCATGAATGAGCTTACTGAATGTTTCAAACCACAATTGTAGGAAAGCCGTTTCATTGCATCTGCATCACATTCTTCAACAAAATCACAGTTCTATGAAGAGCTTTTTAAATGATGGGAATAAAAACAATAGACTGTAGGTTCTGTATTGTTGGAGGTGATAGACATAGGAATGACATGTGTAAAACTGTATTTTCCAAGAAAAACCAAATATTTTGTTTTGAGCGCTGGAAACCAAACTTGCCCTGAAACTTGAAGTGCAACTTTGAGGGGGGAAATTAGTTGGATGCCCCCATAACTACTGAAACAGGTTCATTCTTTCTTTATTTTTGCAAGCATCACATCTGTGCTCTGCTGATTTTATCTGTCCATTTTCATCTAAGCCATCCTAATTTTGCCATCTGTGCTTCTTTGGGGCTTGTGTGAGGACTTATCACCTCCGGGGTAGAAAGAGGCTGCTCCTCTTTAGAATGTCAGTCTTTTACATTTATGGTTTCCTCCCGGAGGGCATAACTTTTTTTCAGTCCCTGGTGGAGGGACTGTATTCCAGCTATGGGTGAGCAAGAGCCAAAGTGGATGGATGAAATGGTCTTGATCAGGCATGGGTGCCTTGAACACAAGTAGATTATTCCATCCCATGTCTGGGTGGATATTTTTAAAGACTCTACCATATTTGCATAGTTGAAGTACACAAAAAACCTAGGGTTGCCGTATTTCAAAAAGTGAAAATCTGAACACAGAAGTTGTTGAGTTTCTTTTACAAGATCTCTTTTTAAAAATGCATTTTTGATCTATTTTTAAGAGAATTCGCCAAAATCTACACTTTCATCATGGGTTGCCATATGTCTGGATTTCCCCAGATGTTTCAGCAAATTCCGCCCAGACACTCTTTGCTGAGACTGAATCCTGGCTATGTCCAGGAAATTCCAGACATATGGCAACCCTACAAAACCACCTAACTGATGTAAGTGATTTTAAGCTATTGACAAACTTACCTAAACTGGATTGTATTATTTGCATTGTATACACAGGGAAAGCTTATTGGAGTAGCAGTATAATGGTGATTTTTGACTATATGCATTTTTAGAAACTGAAAAATAAAGTTAAGAAGGAAATGCAAACACACACACACATGCACACAACCAGGCAAAAGGACTTCAGGTGTGTGTGTGGAGCAAGGCAAATGAGGGGTGGGAGAATGGATGTGGCGTAGCAAGAGTCCCAAGAACCAAAATAGAGAAGCCTGGAGGGCCATCTTTGCCCCCTGAATTTCAGATTCTCTAATCCCTGATCTACTCTTAGGAGCAAGTTTCTGCCATTCAGAACGGCACTGTTTTGATACAAAAAACAAAATGCAAGTAGCATGGTTATCTATCTGGTAAGGAGCTGCAATCATTAGCCTTTTGGTACACCTTGTTTCAATATTTGACTGATTTCCATAGGATCCAGAACCTGCTTGAGATAGAGAATTCAGACTATATGGACCAATGGTCCTTAATAGTAAAATAAAGAATCATCCATTTTTGCAGATCTGGTATTTTTATCTTCAACTGACATCAGTATCTAAAATCCTTCTGAAACTCTCCTGCATCCAATATTTAAACCAAGGAGTTTTGTGTACTGGTCATACAATATTTACTGCCATGGGGAGAGAATTATGAAAGCAATTACTTAGAAATGGGGAGGGGCACAGTCAACTTGTCTCTCTGTGTTCTGTTTACCCAAAACAGATAGTGTGCATTTTTTCCTTCTGCCAAAGGCCAGTGGCAAGCAAATAACATCCTCTAATAAAATATTCTCTAAGTGTAAGCAATGACTACTAGCTTCTTGAAAAATAAGCCATGCATCATATTCATATCTCTCCGAAAGGCTCTCTGCAAGCAAACTGATTCTGTTATTAAGCTATATTTTTGTTTGTTCTGAAAATAGTGGTTGGGAGCATAACTTGTCCAAGGAACAATATCAGCTTTCAAAATCATAGCAGTATAGCATCCTCCATAAACATGGGAGGGTTTTCAGTGATTTTTGTGTGGGTGTTTTTAAACTGAGACAGAGTGTGACTGAGTTAAGTAATCCAATAAACTTCATGGCCCAAACAAGCCAGCATTTGAATCCAAGTCTTCCAAGTGCAAACAGTCTAACAGCTCTGCCATCCTGGCTCTCATATGCAGGCAATTATTTCATAATTGTATCTGCCAAATACATTTTTTGGTGGGGTGCGTGGTTGTTTAATCCCCTTTCAAACAAAATCAGTAAAAATACAAACTGCTTTAAAAATAAATAAATCCAAGAAGTGTGATAAATGGAAAAAAGCATTTGAAAAATATGTGTACATGTTGCTGTGGGTTGTGTTCATCAGTTGTTGCAATCAGTTATATTTTTATAGTTTCAGTGAGCCATTTATAATTTAAATAAAAATAAATCTAAGCCATGTATCTTTTCTCTCTACCCACGAATTTGATTAATTGCTGTATTGGCACACAACATGCTTTCCATATGGTACAGTAATTTACTGTTTTTAACTAATACCATATTAATTAAAATTATTAATCCGGGTCACCCTGAAGTCCATGGCAACAGAAGAGATGCAGTATAACTAAAATCTCTTGATTAACAGAGAGGCTATCCAGGAAAAACACTATGGTGCTCTTGTGCAGTCCCCATTCATTTCATTGACACACAAGCAGGTCAGCATTTTGGTGAGTTGTGAACATTGGAGCTTCCTTTCCCCTCGGCCAGGATCCAAGTGCCAACCCCGCCCTCCACCACCTGAGGGAAGCTCCCATTGTTGCCAATGGCCAACAGGATGTCAGCAAGGTCTAAAGAGCTAAAGCCCTCTCTGCTCACTTTGGTCCTGGTCCTATTCATGTTATTGTGGTACTTTTTATAAGGACATTTATTGTTTAAATGCAACCATGTGAAGTTTGACCTTTGGGGAGAACTGTACCCCAGTGGTAAAAAAAACTCCCACTATCTGAAATCCTGGAGAGCTGCTGCTGGGTAGTATTGGTGGTTGTTGTGGTGGTAATAATAATAATAATAATAATAATAATAATAATAATAATAATAATATAGACAGTAGTAAGCTGGATGGCCAGTGGTCTGAATCAGTATAATGCATCTTCCTATATTCCAATGTTCATTGGACTTCTTCACCAAATGGTTCTGATTGATACTAAGCTTTGCCATTCATTTTCTGAAGAACATATTTCTAGAATATCAAGAGTTGTGCCGTAATGCTCTAGATAACTCCTGCAGTGCTACACTAGTGAAGTAAGAACCAGCAGTTGTTCCCATCAGAAGACAGGGTGTCATGTTTTGCTTCTGGGAGTTTTAAAAACTATTCTCACAAGTGTATGTTGTGTGACGGAGATGAAGCAGATTTTTGATGTAGGAATGGTACTAACATTAAAGTGTGGGCTTGATATTTCAATAAGTTTGAAAAATTGCAGATTTTGAAAAATTGGAATGAGAAAGAGTATGGGCAATTGAATTTCAGTGGTAGAATTTTGAAATCAGTTTTAGAATGTTTATATCTGGCAAATGCATTCAGAATGATTAAGTCTTGTTAACATTGTAATGACCATAGTTCTGAATAAGCATAGTGCTACATGCCACTCCAATCTCTGAGCAGTCTGAGATTCCAGGGGTACCAGGCATGCTTATCAGGATCTTTGTTTTCTTTTAAAACAGTGAGGCACAACAGAGTCTGTGGTGTCTTTATTGTACATGGTTTATTTACACATATATGCAACCTGTGTCTAGATGGAGAGAGTGCAGAGTATTCATATCCCAAGAGGGTCCTGTTCCTTCCATTGCTGCAGCTTTAGATTCCAAGAGACCCCCCCCCCCACATCATGTCTAACCACTGAAGACTGCCCACCTTGTGTTCTTGCCTATCTTCCCCGGCTTGCATAAGTGACACATTTCCTGTTTGCTTACCTCATCATCTTTGGCCTTCTTAGGTGGTTAATCGGTGAGCCATTCCATTGGGTACCTCTTGATGGTTCTTCTGCCAGGTGGTTTCCTGGACATGGAAAAACTGGTTTAAACTCCAACCCCTACTAGACCCAGGAATTTAGAGGTTTCCTTAGATTCTAATCCTTTACTGAATCCAGATATTTTGAGGGAGTCTTCCCCTCCCCCCCAATTTATAATACAATATATACATGGGAGCCGATTTAATACTTGTGACTTGGTGGTTAAGCGATAAACAGTACTTGAAAAAGAATGGGAAAAAGAAGATCAGCATAATCTTCTGTGGAATCGTATAGCATTGCTCCACGAGGTTGTGAAACCCATACACATATAGTTTGAATAGCACAGGGATCAGCATGAGTAGCATTTACATGTGGATTCTGAGTCTTAGAAGTGCCTAATTAGTCATCCCCTCATCCTTGCAACTTGCAGTAACTTCAGTGTGGAAGCGACTAAAATTTTGGTACGAAGTAGAGCTCCACAGTGCTAAAAATTGTTCAGACGAACACCAAAACATCATATATTTCTCTCAAAATGATATCTGGCATGTGAACTAGAGAAGTTGAAGGTGACAATGAGACTGCTTTTACAATCCTGTATGCACTTACCAGGGGGAGTGAGCCCCACTGAACACGGTGGTAGTTACTTTGATGCACGTGTGGATGTGATTGTGTTGTGAAAGCCTGCAGTGTAATTTTTGCATTTCACTGTTCCCTGAAATGGTATAAAGTGCCATGGTGTGCAATTTCCTCTTGCTCATCTGAGCCAGTATACCTCACGCTGGACGGTGCTGCTTGCCTCCACTCCTCTCAACCAGTCAGTAGCGTTTTGCAGCCTTATAATTGCCTCTCCTCATTTGTAACTAGCCTCACTCTGTCACATACCTGTATTTCTTTAATTTTAGAGTGCAAACCATTCATGGACTGCAGTGTGTGATTAAGTCTATTGACACTTCCAGACAGCCTGTTTATTCAGTATTCATCCTGATTTGTTTGCAGGGATAGGGATGGTGTTGGCTATTTAACAAACATCCCATGTTATTTGTTTGTGGGGAGGTCAGATGATGTTGCATCCTTCAGTTTCCAGTGCATTTTCCTGTCACTTAATTGGAATAAAAGGTCAAAACTTTTGAGGAAGTGGGTTTGTTGCACAAGAGCTCTCAGTCAACTAATTGCACAATGTGAATTTGCCAGTATGAGATTGAATCCTACCTAAAAATATCAGCACTCGAAGTGCCCTTAGCCTCCCTATTTTCTCTTGAGGGGTTTTTTAGGGTTTTTTTAAAGGAACATTGAACTGGGAGTAGGGATAATGGGTGGGATTAGCTGAATGAGCCCCATCATTCAAGGACTTCCGCTTGCACAGTGCAGCTTTCCCCCCCCCTCCTCCCTTCTGTGTCCCCAGTCCTCCAAAATTGGCTCTTTGGGGTCAGGAGAACCTCCAGAACAGCATGCAGGAAAAGGAGACGGAGATTGTTCCATCTGGCAAGCTGAAATGCTTGTGCACACAATACATTCATCCAGTAACATTGTCTGATAGGGTAGCATTGCCAGCACATCATTGAACTACATTTTTACTTGAAACCATTATTTGGATTTCTTCTTCTTCTTCTGTCTTTCAAGGGTTCCTAAGTGTGCACATCATTTTTGTTGTTGCAGTTGACACCAGTTGGAACTACCATCTTTACAGGATTCTCTGGAAACAATGGTGCCACAGACATAGATGATGGTCCCAATGGACAGATAGAGTACGTCATCCAGTACAATCCCAGCGACCCAGTATGTGAAATTCTTATTTTCAGTAAACATGTGTTGTTGGAAGAACGAAAATAAGATACAAAGGCGCTCTCAGTTTATCTTTAACAGAATTTGCCCTTGTTAAGTTTTCTTAAATCTTTGAACTTTTTTTTTTGGTAACATTTTCTCATAAGGCACTTTGAACCCAAGATTGATTTGATGTGTGTGGTGCTGGGCACAGGTATATTCGTCATGGAGATAGCATCCTGGGGAGGGATGAATTGGACTTTCCTTTGCATGTGGGATTTGGAAAAGGGATTTGTATCACACATAGATTTATGAGCCCAAAAGCATTTCCTCAAGAAACCTGGCATTATTAATTTTTAAGCTATTTGAGAGTGATTCTTTTTGGTGGTGGCAGAGGGAGATCTTTTAATCATACACACGTAGAACAGATTATACATACAAGTAAAACCTGACAAAAAATGTGTGGAAGTTCTTTATAGAGAATGAGCCATTAAAAAAACAGCAACCCCTTCCTTGATTCTGCTGGTGGAGTTCTAGAATCCCATCTGCTGCTTCTTCCCACACTTATGCCCCTGCTGGATGTTCAAGAACCAGTCCTGAAGGTGTAAATACAACTGGATGCCTAATGCTCAGCTCATATCAATTCCCTGGAAAAATAGGTCATGGCAACTGGAAATACTTGTGTAGGCAATTATGTGTGTGGACCCAAGAAGGGCATATGAGTATGGAACTTTATCCTCCATTATGCCACATGTAGAATATACTTTTAGGATGACATGGGAGGGCACCACATGTAGAATGCTTAGTGTGAACTAGAGTCATGAATGTTGGCCACTCATTTGATCCATCCACTGTGAACAAGGGGTGGGATTCAGTGAGTGGGGTTCACTGATGTAGGCATTTTACATGCTCAGGTCCCAACTCACTAAAGGATCTACTTGTGTAGGGGAGGACTGTGTGATCTCCCCAGTTCCAGTGGTGATGATTGAACGTTTAACGTGATCTGTGTGAACTGGTCCTAAGTATAGCATAGAGTTATGGTATTAATAAAATGGCACTTTCATTTGCAGCACTAAATAGAAAACATAGTAGTACATCTACTTATCAGTGCATTTTATATCATTCTTAAAACTGGGCTTTGCATTCTGTTCTTTTTTAACTTACAAAAATTTCAAACCAGTGAGTTTATGTAAGTTTAACTCAGATGCATTTAGTCGATAGGATTTTAAAAAAGGTTTCCTAGTGGGCAGGTCAAAATAGTGTCATGATATTTTAGACTGCCCATTTTTGGAGGAAATATTTTACTGCAGAATTAAACACAATTTTATTCACAGAAAACTTTTACCTGTGATATATATCTAAAATACTTCATTTTAGATAAAATGAGCTTTTTAAAAAAAAACCACACACAACACATTTGGATTATTATTGCTATGCAAAGGCTCTAAATTATCAGTGGCAGTAAGACTATAATAATAAAACTCAGGTTAAAATAAGTACATTTTGATGAGAAGAGGAGGGATGATTGCTATCATTTGTAGGTTGCTTATTATTCCAAGGCAATAGTAGAGACTGCATTGTGACTGAGATCATACAAAAAGCTGAGATGTGAATGGTTTGTATTCTAGAAAGTTATAGAATCAGTGTTCAATCAGTGTTGATCAGGAGAATGATTGGCACACCTTTTGTTGGATTAAAATAATTGCACTCACTGTTACTGCACTATTAGGCAAAAGCATGGGAAAACAATGTGTTGTGTTGCTCCATGAAACTTTGCCAAGGGTGTTGGGGGAGAAAATACTGATATGCAAGGCTTAATATTCAGCAAGAGATGGACCTAGTTCTCACAAGCTGCGGATGATGTTGGTAAGTCCGTGTCTTGCTAAAGTATGCCATTTGAGACTGCCCATGTGGGCTCATGAGATGGAATGTTCCCCTTGCTATGTTTAAAAAGAGGTTATTATATGTAGAACATTACTATGTCAAAGTGAAGGCTATGTGCATAGAATATATTTTAAAATGAAAGAAAATTAAATCAGCTGCAGGCTAAAGTGGACCTGCCCAAACATAGGTTTACAAGTTGTTGCTTTTTGCTTTAAAAATCCTTGCTTTTGAATATTTCTTCTATCTCCTGAACACCTTTGGTCTTTAGGAAAAAAATGACATTCACTTCAGATGTTTATTCGTTGTTATAGGCTTGATATGGTGAAGAAGTGGTATGGTCACATCTCCACAACAGGCATATTATGGCACCGGCACTCTTTTTTGTCTTAGCTGTGAAGGAAGTAGCTTCAAACAGAGTAGCTTACATATCTGTAGGTGGAGTGTCCACAACATACATTAGATCTGTAGCACTTTGTGCCCCGACACACTTACACTCCATCGTGTAAAGTCTCCCATCACTTGCAGCTATCTGAATCAGTACATAGCAGTTCGAGGAATCCTTGGCTATAGAAATGATTCATTCCGGTTTAAATTTAACTGGTATCAGTGCTGAAAAGTAACTTGATCACAATTACCATACCTTGTAATGATTTTAGGTTGCACAACCTTTTAGGCAAATTACAAACTGCTCCTGGTGAGCACTTTTAGCAGGGCAATGTGGTCATTTCACAGCTTCACCGAAAGTCAATTGAGCTTATACACTTGTCTGGTATTTTTTTTAAAGCATAGAAATGTCACAGTGGGGTGAGAAATCATTCCTAAGATCCTTCCATGGTTACCTCTTTGTATAAATGCACCCCCATGAAGAAGAATAAAGATAAAACCATGGGAGAAGGCCTGTTGATTTGCCTAAAAGCTTGTGTTAATTCTTCAACAGAGGAGAGTCCAGAATTTTACCTCTACTTCATCAGACTGCAGTTCTATGCAAATTATGTACAAGTGTGTGTGACAAGGTGTTGTGACACATGCTGGCCCCTCATTCAAGGACCCATCTGCATGGGGAGAAGTCCCCTCCCTGGGTCCATTTATGCAAGCTTCCAACCACAGGTGATTGTGGTTGTGAGGGCCACATAACCACAGGAAATTTACAGCAAGAATAGTGCTGATTTTACAGTATTTCTGGGCCCATTAAGAAATCAGGCAACCCATTTGCCTTGGTTTCAACAGTCACCAGAAGCACACAAATGCAGCCTGGTCATGTGAACAAGTTCCAAATCTTCAAGAACCTCATGGTTGGTTGTATCAGTTTTAGGTCCCATTTGCAATCACATCACTTGCTCTCCTTTGTTTCAGCCAGAAACTGGGAGATATACAATGTCAGTTATATTCAGAGTAGACCCACCAGAATCAATGGACTTGTAGTTACTAATTTCAGTGGGTCTACTCTTTGCATCATCCAGTTGGATATTATCGTCTGTTCCTATCTAGTCTGAAATGTTTTAATTAGGCTTTTATTGTTGAAAGATATGTTCTTTTTTCTTGGTGGCATTTTTTTCTTTCTTTAATTGGAATAAATGTGACTCCACACTGTCATTATGCCAAGGGTCTTTCTTCTGTGGAAATTCATTAGGTCTATGGGGAAGGATGTGGGGGCAAAGTGAACTGATTGCTCACTGAAGAAAAGGAAGTGTTGTTGTCAGTTGCCACTGATGGATCTTCCTAATTTGATTACATCATTTTTTCTCCTGTGACCTATATTTCTCTTTTCTTCATTTAATTTTGGCAGACTTCAAATCGAACTTTTGATATTCCTCTTACACTGTCTGGAGCAGTAGTTTTGCGTGAGAGGCTAAATTACGAAGAAAAAACACGCTATTTTGTCATTGTCCAAGCCAATGTGAGTATGACTGACTTGTAATTTTTGGTGTCCATTGCGAATATAACTGTTTTTAAGGGAGAATAGAAACTGTATCTTCCTATTGTATCTCATGGGCATTTAAATTGTCATTATCAGCACATGACTTTTTTTAATTCAAGAGGGCATTCACCCCATGAATATCCATCATTTGATTCCTGCAGCATTGTATTTGAATGAACCATTGTAGACTAGATGCTGCAAGCAGACCTTGCATTTTACTGTAAGTCAGCAAATTATTTTGCAATCCTCAAGTGATCATCATCAGTTGATGAGATATCAAATGACTTGAATGCATGAGAATCAGCCCTATGTTTCTGCTGCCATGTAACACAATCTTTCACATATTTACTGGTTATAAAGGTGTTGGTGTTCAGTTGCGAAATAGAGCCTTTTTAGTCTGGGAAGGTATAGAATGATGCATTGTAGTGTCAATGAGTTTTACTGTTCTGTTGCAGCTAGCAATACTAATTTGCTGTGAAATTAATTTAATGGCTGCAGTTTAACTGCATCCTTCAGCTCTGAAATGCAATCTTTTGAAGGTGCTTTTTCTTTCACCTCCAGTTGTGTATATCAAATAGGGGTGTGTGTGAAGCATTTTCCTGACATGTTATGTAACAGATATTTCAAGCTGAGAAATAAAGTGATGCCTACATTGTACAGAGTATACCGGTTGGAAAGCTTTACTTGGAATCAGCTTTACTGTTGATGCTGTCTTTGTAACCAGAGCTGGCAAAGTTTCCATTCATTGCAGAATTCTGCAAGTTACTTGCATAATTATAAATCCTCTTTAAAAGGAGTCCTGAATTCCAGCCATTCTTGTGCCATATTTCATTGAGGGTGCTTCCAGACAACGCGTTTATTGAGCAGTCATCCTCATAGTTTTGCTAGGGGGTTATAATGACATTTTGTCAAAGCAAGTGTGCCATGGACTAGCTGGATGCAGAGGGGTCGTGGAAGGTATTAGCCAGGTGACCTCCAAGCGAAGAAGACTCAGAGCCTGGGGGATGGTGGTGGGACAACAATGAACAGTTAGAGGTAAAGGGAGCAGACTGGGAGGAGGAGGTGTCAGAAGCAGAATAGGTGACGGGGTTTTGTGAACAGGAAGAGTCTGCAGCAGAGCACAGTTCAGACTCCGAGGCAGAAGCAGGGATACTTCTGAACCACTTCTGAGTTCTTGCCTAAACATCAGTGTAACTGCCCTTGTTGTTATTGTTTCTTAATGTGCTCAATATTCAACGAGTTCAAGATAGGTAATTTTAGATCCTGGACTCCATAGCCTTTTGGGGGACCCTGCTTTAGACTCCCATGTCTGTTCCTTCAGTTATTTCTCTTCTTCCTGCCAACACTGCCTTTCTGCGCTTTCTATACATTCCTGATACAGTAGAACAAAATGAAGAAACAAAAAAGTTTCCATCCCTGGTTTTGAAAAATGCACCCCTCTGAGTATATGAAGGTTTTTCTTTCATTTTAAACTACCTTAAATCATAATGCTGTAATGATTATTATAGGACTAAGATGATGTTTACTTCAACTATTCTGATGCAAAACACATTCATTTGCGAATAAGCACTATTCCGTTGTAGAAAACAGTAATGTACTTTTAAAGTAAAGACAACAACAAAATGAGCACCTGTAACTATGTATAATCCCTGATGGCTACCAGCTGTCTTTTGAATGTTTTCTCAAAAGGCAAAGAAAAGAAGATGCTGGAGTGATCAAAGTGATGCTTCAGTGAGTCCAAGCATCCCTACGCCAGCCTAGGTGCTGATGCTGGACCTGTTTGCTGCTTTCTCCATTATCAGTTACTCTCTGGGTAGCCATTTCAGGACTCCCTGGGTAGTGTGGCCATGGACTTCAGTCTCAAGTTCCAGTCTTAGCTGCATATTGCCCTTGTTGCAAAACTTCTCTTCTTCTTTACTTGCTTCCACCTGATTTCCTTCCTTCCTTTCAGATCTTGACACAACCTTGCCTCTTCTGGGTGCAATGTAATCCTGCCACCATTTTCTCCTCCTTCTTGCACAGTATCAGCCTTCTCTTTCCACCAAACTCCTGGGTTTATCATCTAAGATTGCAAGTTCAAACTTTCCCCAAGGCCACATCTCCGATATCAGTTTTTAATTTATTTTCCTGGAGACATTGCGCTTTCTATTTAGTCGACCAGCTCAACAAATGTACATATAGTAATACAGTGGGTTGTATCCTGCTAAGCAGATTGCCTTGTCCTGAACAGTTTGATCACCAAAAGCAAGGCATTAGCAATGTTCTACCCCAGACCCTCCATCATGAAATGGCTGAAAAGCAGGAATGGCATGTGAATACAAAATTAAAAATCTTTGTGATGTGATAATGTTGCTACCGTTTTGAATAAGAATAGTCTGACTTAATTCTTTTTCTACAGACTACTTTATTCCTACTAGAAAAGCAACAAAGAGAATTTATGAATTCTTCTGTCAGTAAGCAGAATATATAGAACACATACTGGTGTACTGTGCTGATAAGTAATTCTATAATTAAAACCATACAACTTTCTCATTGGAGATAGAGGGGATTAAAATCCTTTGTTGTGATGTGTGGGAAAACAATGCTTATCAGTTCCAAATTTGCCAGAAAGAAGATTTTATCACATAATCTGTTTCCCCAAATATTGCTAGATGGGAGGGGGGCTTCCATTTGAATGTTTTCTCCCTCACACACATGGCTAATATCAAATTTCTTTGCTGATATTGGATAACTTGCTTTACTTCTGAGACAAGCCCCCTGACCCCCAAAACAGCACAAAAGAAGTGTGATGATTTGGAGTCCAAGGAAGGAGGAAGGGTTTGAGGAAAATAATTTCTGTAGAAAAGAAAGATGTGTCATGGAATAGAGGTATAAAGGAAGGTCAAAAATGGGGTTGTTGGGAGGAAGGGAAGAAGATACATAGAAAAGGACAGAGCAAGGAAAGAGAGGATGGTAGGGTACAAAATATGATACTAAGATATAAAATAGTGAAATCAAGGAAGTGGGGACAAGGCTACCTAAAGCATATTTGCCTCTTGAGATAAAAAAGGCTGATAAGCACACTCACTCACTCACTCACTCACTCACTCTCTCACACACAACCCCTCTTGGTTAGTAGTGGTCCCAGATTAGAGCTTTGTGGGGTCAGGGAGTGCAATGTTCACTTCCACCTGTCTTTGCAACATGTTTTCAGCTTGCAGTTTCGAATTTCACATTATTATATGCAGTGATACCAAGACAAACAACTTTTATTGTTGGGTTAAATCCTTATTTTCTCCACAGGACCGAGCTCAAAACCTTATGGAGAGAAGAACAAGTACAACCACCCTTACTGTTGATGTCCTTGATGGGGATGACCTTGGACCAATGTTCCTTCCATGCGTATTAGTTGTTAACACTCGGGATTGTCGGCCACTCACTTACCAGGCTAGCTTGCCAGAGCTCACGGACCCTGTAAGTACAAGAAAGGACTCCCCCCCTTTCTTTTATTTTCATTCATTCATTCTCTGCCTATGTTCAGGTCAATCACTCTCTTGTGTAACATGATTCTGTGCCCAGCAAGCCAAACACAATCCAGCAAGCATATATTGTGGCCTGTCAGGTGTTTGAACATCCTTTTGTTCTTGCAGGTCCATGAAGATTGCAAAAACTGACACCCCATCCAAAAGTGCTACGGCACACTGCAGTTGGTCTTGAAAAAAGTCTTCTATTCAAGTTAACAGAATGGTTTATTTTCAAGTCTAACTTCAGCATGGGAACATTTTCAGTTTTTTGTTAACAGATAGGGAATGGAAGATTAACCTGGCTCTGATAGAAGGCTTTTTTGAACCCTAATTGCAGGCCAAATATGAAGACCCAGGAACTACATTTGGCTCATGTGCTGGCAATTCTCCACCCCTGCTGTAGCAGAACATTGCTGGCAGAGTAGCAGAATCACTATTTTGTACCAGAGTTCAAGCAGAACAAGCACTCATGCCACACCAAATGAGGGCTTGTTTTCATTTTACTTTTTGTACTTTGTGTGTGTATATATCTGTATCTACACAGAGACATGTACTTGAGCACAATATGTATTTATTCTCCATCAGGATTTACAAACTGCTGCGAGTACCATTTCTCTCTTTCAGAATTTATATTGTCACCTATACAGCAGCTTTTCCATTTATGGATGCTGGCAATTTTTAAACATGGGATGCCACACCGAATTAACCAGAATATTGCATTTCTAAGTTTTAAATGTAGCATGTAAGAAGGGTTTTTTGGTCTGTGTCTGTAGCACAATTATTTTCAGTCATTGTTGTTGTTTTTGGTTATATTGTTGTTGTTGTAGTAGTTAAAGCCGCCTGTGATGTAAAAAATAGAGAGAAAGAGATTACATCTGTAATGCAATTGTTTCTTCTGGTAGCATTAAGCAGCGTGATACATTGGAAACATACAAAGTCTCAACAAAGGAACATTTTTTTTTATTTTACATGTGACTGAGGAGATTAAGGTGGCTGGCATAATTTAATGGACTCTGTTGAGGAGAACACTATTTGTTTAAACATGTGCTTTATTCATGACTTCCAGGAGCCACCTGTTAATAATGCCTCCGTGAGAAACCATTGTCTTCTGAACATTAGTTTTAGGCCTATACAATGTTTTGCTTTGATTTGTAATATTCCACGAAGCAGCTTTTGGGATTTGGCTGGTCTTTTTTATGGTCTAAATTGCCCCCAAACTGCCAGTTTTGTAAAGGAAGTTTTCCCAAGGGTGTTGAAGGAGCTATATTATTTGCTCCTTGTCAAGAATACAGATGTTAGCACAAGCATTTATAACAGAAATAGCTACCCTGCGAGTCGAAAGGCTGGATGGTTAACAACTGGTTTTGGGATGCACAGGGGGCTAAAGGTGAAGCAGGTACTTGAGGAAGTCATAATGGATGTTGCGGACTCTGTCATTTCGGCAACACCAATATTTTTGCCTCCCTACCCTGCTATAACACTGATGGTATAATGTGTACTTAAGGTTGTAAGAACATCAATATTAATGGCGTTGAGCAGCTGTGATGTATTGTGACAGCTCAGTAATAGAACAGAAATCGGAGTGTTGGCTGCTTTCAGCCAACAAATGTGTAGTTTAAAGGGAAAATTCTAAGCATCTGTGCCAGCATTTGATACGAGGCTGTTATCCATCAAATCAATGTGCCCCTAAATGACAGCGAGCTTAAAACACAATTGCACAGTTTTAAAATCAGAAGGGCGATTGATAGGTGTCTTGGAGACAGTAATTAAGATTTTCAGTTAATCGGTAAAGAAAGAGCACTTTCCCAATGGACAGCAAAAAGTTTCATTTGTACCCCTCCTTTCATTCTTTCTCAAGTGAGTGTACATGAGAAAGGGCTGTAGATCTATGGCAGAGTGCATGCTTTGGATGCAAAAGGTCCCAGGTTCTTTTATGTCACTCTGGCACTTGCATATCTCATTTTATTTTGTTTGTTTATGATTTATCCCCCACTTGACTACATGTACATGTTGAACATAACTTGCATTGGTAAGTGATACAGTTTCCCTAATGTAATTGTAAACTGAAAAGATTTTGGAACCTACTTCTTGGATGTGTCTGGAAACAAGACCAGAAGCGTGAGTTGTATGTGGTGTGGGTAACTCTACACAATTTGTAAACAGCTCTCTATATGAAGAAGGTTTAATTGTGTTTCTTTTTGCTTTGCCCAAGCTTCCCTCCAGTCTTTGTGTAATTTCTTATTCCTTGCGTTTGATCTTCAAAGAGAATATTTTCATAGCAATTTCTATTCTGCATTACAGAAACAAATAACTGGTGTCCTTTAAAAAAAAAACATTATATTTTGTATGTATGTATGTATGTATTTTTCTATTTTTCATTGAATAATGCAGTTCCATTTATGTACATAGCCGTATGCTGTAGAAAGCAGAAACTGGGTGTTTGGGTGGGTCTGGAGATTTATGGTGTTTTAACAGATACTCAATTATTCTCTTCTCTGACCAACTACCCAGTGTTTCAAGCTTATCAAAAGCATATCAACAGTCCTTTAGGAGTGAACTTCCACCCCAAGACATACACACACACACACACACACACACACACACATTAACAGCAGAACTAAAACACAGGATCAAAATCCATCCTACGCCATAGTAATAAGGTGTGTTCAAGCATGTTTCCCTCCCCCCCCCCGCCCCCGGTCTCTCTCACACACACTTGCTAGCATGTGACCAACTTAGCCCAGAATGACAGAATGCGCCCCATATTAATATGGCTGTCTGTTTTTGAATCATTGCCAAGTTCAAAGAGTTATTGTCATGCTAAAGTTCATTGGTTCCACTTAGCAGCATTGCTACTGCTTTGTCCTTTACCATTCTTCATTTTGACTGCATGATTTGTTTTCAAAATGTTTTTAATCAGACATTTTCTGCAAGAAAAACGTCACAACCAACATTGTAGACAATGCATTTCAGGGCAATCTGTGATATCTGTGTATGTCAGAACGGATGTATTCTTTGTATAAATCTCTCCCTTCTCACCAAACTGAAGGTCATGAAGCCGACACATACACAAGGGCTTGCCAGCAACTCATTGTTTGTTTTGGCACTTAGTATAAAGCAGGGTTTTTCCAAATGACTTCTGCAAATATTATCTTAGAGAAAACACAATTCATCAAGGTTCTGCATGAACAAAGGAAAAGCTATTTTGTCTTGAAGTTCTAATGTCCTTCATGTGGCACATTTGATAAACCTGAGAACCACCACACAGAAGACTGCATTTTGTAGCTAGGGAATGTGATGAATGCCAATATGATCAATGCTACCCAGGCCAGGAAACACTGGCGTGGGATTTTTAAAAAGTGATATTTCAAGGCTTCTCTCTCTCTCTCTCTCTCTCTCTCTCTGCAACTTATCATTCTTCAGAGACAACTATGAAATTTCCCCATGCTAAACCAATGCATGCTACTGTGAATAATAAAACATACCTAGGCTAATACTCAGGAGACAAATTTTAAGACTTAATTTCTTTCACATTTCTGTGTTTCTTGGACAGATTCAACAACACTTCTTGCTTCCCACAGTCAATCCTCTTTTTGGTGGCACCAGCAGTGCCAGCATTATCCTCCTAATCTCTTCTGCCATCACCTATTCTTCCTCCTGCTTCTCTCTCTCTTAGTCCAATTCTTAATGTATCCAATGTGCCTTTTGTACACAGAATATTATGTTTATAGATGGAGCTGGTAGCTGTGAAAAGAATGGTTATCCAGTCCTGTTTCCATCTCTTTCACACCTCTCTCTCTCTCTCTCTCTCTCTCTCTCTCTCTCTCTCTCTCTCTCTCTCTCTGTGTGTGTGTCCAAGGGCACCTGAGGCCTAAATCAACCCCTCTGCACCCTAATTGTGCCAATCCCAATGCCTATGATTACTTGCTTTTTTCTGGTTCCTATTACATAAGCCTATAACTGTAATTCACGCATGGAGGAGACAGGAGATATCAGTTTTTCTGAACTGATTGAGAGGTCTATAACAAACCTGGTTTCACATTTTGATAATGAAGAAACTATTCAAGATTCAAGTTTTAGAACAGGGTATACATTGTCACAAAGAGACTAGGTAGTGTCCAACTAAGTTATACTCAGAGTAGACCCATTGAAATCAATGGACATATAAGAGTCATAGATCTGCACTATGGCTTAGTGCAGGTGTGAAGAACCTTGGACTTCCAGGTGTTGCTAAACTATAGCTCCCATCATCCTGGGCCATTGGTCATGCTTGCTGGGGCTGATGTGAATTATAAATCAGCATTGTTTGGAGGGCCAGAGGTTCAGCACTCCTGACTTAATCAGATACATCCCATTGTTTCTTTTCGAAGGTTTTTAGGCTTCTGTTCCACCCCCACCCCTCCAATCTTTCTTGAAACCACTGGGCAGAAAGTACTTCTTAATGGTATTCTTGTGTGACAAATTCCATCCTTTCTCAATCATCTCCTAAAGTATTTTTCACATTGATGCTGCTTTGCTCTTAGAAAACAAAACACATTAACGCTTTGGGGGGGAAATAAAAACTTTTCTAAAACTGTACACTATGCTGAAAGCAAAATAAATCCCTGGAAAATAACGTCTCCCCTGTGAAATCTCAGAAGTGACACTAACAATTTCAAGAGCACAAGGTCAAATAAAACCTTTGTTTTTGTGACAGTGGTGGTGAAATTGAAGTATTTGTTTTCATGATACAACTAGTTGACTGTGCAGCTATAGTAAAGGCCTTCCCTTAACTATATAGAGAATTCTCTATAGCCTAGCATATATAGAACAGAAAAGAAACCCCAAACTGTGCAAGGAACTTCAAAGAAAGCTTCAAAGTCATCTCTGTGCTCTCTAGTTATAGGTCTAGACTGCGTAGACCTCCACATCTTATAAAGCCTTTCACTGTTCCTTTGTAGCAGCAGTTCAAACTTCTTATACTCCTTTCCCATTTATGAAGGCCTCTCTGGCAGAGCAAACAATAATTTATCTTCATTTCAAGATTGTATGGCAAGACTGGTTCCAGTTTAGAAACATTTAGACACCTTAGTTCAGGATGACCATGTTTCTCCCTCAGACTGGCATCACTGGGCCCACACCATGAGGAGGCCCTTTGCTGACCTCTGGAGGCTCCCAGGGGAAGAATTGTGCTTGCTCCCACGCCTATGTGCCAGTTGTAATGAACAATAGGGAACTTCCTGGCATCTAAACCAGGTGCCTCCCTGGAGTACGGTGGGGTTAGTGAGTTGTTTAGGACAGTGAAAGAGGAAAAAATAGCAGCAAATGCTTCAAAAATAGCAATGTATGTATGCAATATTTCAAAATACAGGGTTTAATCTTTCATTGGCAGTACAATCTTGTTCACAACAAGGAACAGGATTACATAGCCTAGACAGGCTATGTAATCTCCATTCATCCAACTGATGAGCAGAAATTAAAGATGGCAGTGAGGTTGGCATGAGATTGAGTACTTAAATGGGAAGAAGGGGAAAGTCTTTGCAAGTCTCCTCCCTCTTCCTTCCTCAGTTTCCACTCTAAAGCAAAGTCAGAGTTGTGTTTGGTTTGCCATGTGACAGAGAAGGTAGAACGAGAGGAGGTTTTTCCCCCAAGGGATGGCAAAGTACTGTCAAGCAAAGGCAACTAACTACAATGCTTGGCAAAAGCACTCTCAGAAACAGCCTACACTTCCTTCAAGGGTCGCTTTGTAAGTCTCCCCACATTCCTCTTTTAAACCCGCATGGGGTTTAAAGGGGGATCACAGGAAGATCTGCAAAGCAGGTGAAGCAATCTTGACAGCTGGATGGCCCCGCCTACCTGTCAACCATGTGATATTGATGTCATGTGGTTGACAAGACACTGCCCCCCATCTATCAAGCTCAGCCCAAGAGACTGGCCCTGAGAAGCATCCTGGCCCCTGAACCAAAATGTTTCCCCACACCTGCTTTCCCAAATATACATTACCAAAAGGGATGGAAGAAAAATTGTGCAAATGGTATGTTCATGGGACCAGAATGCAATTGTCTGAAAGGATTTTTAAAGGTAACTAGCTGGTTCAGGGGATCTGATCCAGATCAAAAACCTGGCATAGGAAGGTACTGAGGGGGTAGAGGTAAGAAGCCTTAACTCCTTGTCTTCTGTTATTCTAATCTAAATTGGTGGGTTCCACTCTTATTACCTGCACTTGAAGAAAAGCTTCCATTTATGCCGCAATATATGAAATCACATACTCCTTTGCTTTCTTCAAATTCCTTGACACTTCAAGACTGCCCCTGAATTGATGGTGTTAATTAGATTATAATCTCTCATCCTAAACAAGTTCTTGTCAGATAATAAATTTAAATGCTAATGGAGTTGATGCATGTGTGCTTACTATCTTTAAAAAGACATTTGGTAGGTGGTGAAATATTAGATACAATTTAGTCCTGTCACCTCATCTCAGCCACAATCAGAACTTTAGGGATGGAATTAGACACTTAATATTATTATTCATGTTTGCTCACTTGCGGCCATTTAGAAACAGTCTATCTTCCCATTAGAAAGTTGTAACTGTTTTATTGTCATTGGGCTGACTATGAACAATTTGTCAATTTCGTGAGAGCCACTGATATTTTTTTTACAATTTGTGGGCAAAAGCTGAAATCATTAGATGGGGTAGAGAAGAAGGCCGATTGCAGTTTCAGGTACTTACTCCTAAGGGTTTTATTTTGCTTTGTTTAATTGCAGCTGGGGATTTATTAACTATGGCATGTTTACGGTGTAGTGCTATGGATGTTTTCCATAGAAATTGTTCCACTCGACTAAGTGTTGCATCTTTAGTAGCTTTAGATGCGTGACAAACTGACATTCACCTTTCGGGTGGAAACTACTTCAACAGTTGTAAGAAGCTATTTCACTGAGATATGAAGCCATCCTTGTAATTTAAATATTTTCTTATTTATTTTTCTTGACTCCCCCCCCCCGATATTTTAAAGATGTTTTCAGTTTACCACAACATGGGAACAGAGAGTCATCAGCAATATAAATACAAAGTGATTTATATACAAAGTGAAGGGGAATGTTAAGTCTTCAACAGATTTACAGCAAGACTTGCCAGGTACTAGATATTACAACTTAATGAAAACCGCCATTTCATATTAATGGCATTTAAATGAGATGCCTCTTTCAGCAGCATCAAAACAGAAAGGTTTGATGAGCTCCTGATTATGTGGTAGTTTAGGCTTAAGGCTTCATGCACTGTTTCAGAATGATTTCCCCCCTCTCTCATCTTTTTTATTCTATTATTTTTATTTTTTACCTTTTGATGAATTGTCTGTCCTCCATGTGCAATCTCCTGATAAGTGGTGTTTTTCAGTAAATGTCACTGGAAACAAGTGAAGCGAAGGTTAAAAATTATGAAGATGTGAATTTACAGATAATTAATTTTTATCTGCATAGGGCTGCACAAAGAATGACAAGGCTAATTAAAAGAAATTGGCACTAATTTTAATATGGAAATACACGAAGCTTAGGAGTGGAGGGGTTTGTGATTCCCTCCTGGCAGATGTGCAAGCATTTATTTTACCTGCACAGCTTTCCGGCTGTGGAAGGGTCTGTTTTATAAGTGTGCTTCGCAAACGGCTCAGTTTTTAACCTGAAATTACATTAAAATGGCTATTTTACATAATGAAGCCTAAGTGTATCTTCTAACATTTAAAATGTGATGGAGGTTAAATAACTTGAGACTTTCAAAAGCAATCATCTTTCCTTCAAAATTTCTTTCAAAAAAGAAAAAGTTGTATACTTAAAAAAAAAAGGTTATACCTTAAAACTTAAAAAATTTGTTGTATTAGTCCTCTGTTCTGGGAGAGAGGTGAGGGGGGGGAACCAGTTGTTAATGTTACATTAACATTACATTATGTTTACATCCTGTTGTTGTTGTTTAAACCACTTAAAACTTATATGGCAGTCATAGAGGTGGCATCATTGTCAGTGGTGAGGATGATCAGGGACTGAAGCTCACATAGGTGAGCCATTTGGGGGCAGTAATGCAGGAAGGGACAAGACAAAGAGGGAGGGCACGTAGGCCTGGCAGAACTGCTATACACATGCAGCCCCCCAGGGTGCAAGCCTGCTGGTTGCATGTGGAGTCTGCTGTACTATTCTGTTCTGTGCAGAGAACATACTGACTAGGCAGCCTACAGAAGTACTGAACCTTCCTGCTCTCTACATTGGGGGAGGGGAGCAACATAGCATTTCCTTCCCCTGCCCCCCTCCTGATCATATAGGGTCACATTATCCCACCCAGAAATTGATTTGGTGCTGGATCCTGATTGGGTATTCCCCAGGTCAGCTATGGTGGAGTACAGGGGGCTATGCACAGCCCTAGAAACTAACAAATTATATTACCCACTTATAAATCTCAGTATGTAAATAGACCTCCTTTCTCCCACATATTGCTGCTCTTTCAGCCGAAATGATAGCTCTCCAGCATTTATCCATATAAGGACTCTGTACAATTTCCAGTATTGATTAAGCCCCTGTAGGTACCACTGATGCTTGCTGCAATGGAATTCCTCTGCAAAATCTTTTCTGTGACAGATTTAGGCTTGCTAAAAAGTTGACATCAAATTCCCCTTTTTTTGGCAAAAAATCAAACTTATTAAAAAATCAGGAGAAGATGAAATTATTGTCTTTAATTATTTTGATCTAGTGATATGCATTCATATACTTTCATCATTAAATGTCATTTTTCACCGTATGGAGATTCTGAAATGACATTTAGATCAGGTAGTTTACGATGCCTTATCAACATGCTTCACTTCTAAAAGATTTCTCATCTTTGTCACAGTGCTGCCACTTGTGGAGATAATCATAATTCTACTTGCCAAGCTATCCTGTTAGACTGCAAACTGATTGTTCATTAAAGGTTCAGGAAAGATGCTGTCTCACTGTATTATTGTCACAACATGAAGTGTGTGGTGTATGTTGGGGGTACGATTAACCACCCCCAAATCTGACCAATGTTGGCTTTGCCTGAAGTAAGTAACACAAATGTATGGATCACACCAAAAGAAATTGCCACATTGGGACTATAAAACAGAAAACACAGAAATAGGGGAAAGCATGAATGCAGATTTCTATGTCATTACTAGCAAATATGAATAGATTAGCAGAAATATACATCTTTCCAACCAACCGATATCCCACTTGTTCCAGTTTGATACAAAGGGAGAAAATCACATGTGCATTGTCTTCTACCATTAACTAAACGGATCCGACTGAAGAATTTTATAGGTTTTTTTCAAGCCACCAAGGGCAGACCAGGGCTCTGAGAGGGAGCACTTGCTAGGGAGTCCTAGCAAGGATCTATAAGTTAAAGGCTGCAGTTCTGTAAAGGAGATAGAAGATACAACCTATACAGCTGAGCACCACCAAGCCTAACCTAGAGATTTTAAACTGCTTGCCAAAGCTAGGGGCTGAATCAGCAGTTCCAAGAAAGTACATTGTAGCTTATTAGAAAGAGCTGTAACTATGAAATGAAATAATGTGTACAGTTATTTTTTATTGTAAATGCCTCTTGCAGTGGCCTCTGAGCGGGATCTGGACTGTATCAGTCAGGGAGGGGAATATGACCCTTCCTCCCACCCCACCCCCCGAGATCCCTCTGGAAATCCCCCCAAATTGCCATTTGCATTGGGAGGGAAACTCCCATTGGTGTGAATGGAAACAACTTTCCTTTTATAAATAACAGATTTGGCAGGGGACAAGTGATTGATTTTTGCTGGGACCATTTCAAGAGAAAAGGGGGTCAATCCTGCCTCCCCATGCAACATAATTCTAATGCCATGGTAGCTATTTAAAATGAATAAACTTCAACATAATAAGAGCTCTGCTAGATCAAGCCAATGACCTATCTAGCCCCACTTTGGGGGTTGGACTTGATAGCCTTTGTGGTCCCTTCCAACTCTACAATTATTTGAGCCTGTGATTCTGGTCCAGCGCCCTATTTTCACTGTGCTGGCCAGCCAGATGGATATGCAAAGCCCACAAGCAGGAGCTGAGTGTAATAGTGTTCTGCCCAATGGGGAGGCCTCAGCTGGCATTCAGGGGCATAGTGTCTCTGACCATAGGCATAGTGACTTGACAGGCATTGTAAGCCATGGTGGCTGTGTTTTCCTTCTACTGTCAGAGGCACCATGCCTCTGAATGCCCATTAATTGCTTTTACATAATGGACGTCACATGTAATTTGGCTCTAGCAATTTCTCTCTGTGTGATGTGGATAAGTTCAAAGGAATGGCATGTTTATTATCCTGTAGGATCATGGTGCTGCGTGTGGATCAAAGGCCCTAAGCATTTGGAGTGTGATGGGGAAGAAAAAGAGGATTTGAGGGTAAAGCTCGTCCGGTTTCAAGAGAGGAATATGCCATGCTTCACAAGCTTTAGTAGTAGCCTGTCAAGTAAATTATTTTGCATCCTCCTCAGAATTCCCCATTTACTTCCATCTTCAGAAAAGCCCAAGTATGGCACTGCTATACTATGCATAGTCCATGTGAAGGGCAGGAAGAAAGTCAGGCAGGAGCAGATGTGTTTTTGCCACTTTGCATTCCAGGCTAAAGGTAACCTGGGAAGTGCTGCCCACCGAGCCAAGCCAAACATTGCAACAAGAAATGGATGGTAAGGGTTGTCTAAGGCAAAACAAATGAAGTTGCCATGGCTTTCATAGGCTTCTCAATGCCTGCCTTAGCTGCTACAACCTAAGCGTGGGTGATGCAAAATCTCTTTCTTTTCTCATTTATTTATAGGCTTGTGTGTAGGCATTTGAACTCCTAATCATTAGCATAAATAATTAAAGTAAATCAGTTTCTTATAACCTACTTTATAATGTCAATGGCATTTCATGAGGTGAATTCTGAGCAAAGAGCTTGTCTGCATGCCTGCATTATTTATTGTTAGCTGAGGAGTTAGCCTGCTGTCAGTTACAATGACAAGGGCATTACTGGGTATGGAAGTTTCTTTACAATTCAGCATTTGATCCATATACTGGGGTTCTCTCCCTCACTATTAAGCACGTAGACTATAGTATTATCAGCATCCAAAAGAAGTTATAGCTTCTTGGCAACTAGATCTCACATACAAGGCATGAATGTGTACCAGGTCCCATGTCATCAGGAACCCAGACTCTTAGCTTTCATTAAAACCTCTTCAGAAAATTATAAAACAAATTCTGGAGACTATTCCAAAGGCTTTGGCACTTCACAGACAGCCCCATTGCTAGGGAGTCTTAATCACTTCATCACTGCTGCAAGGCAACCAGAAGAAGGAATGTTGACCACCCCCTCCTGAGACTTGGGAGCGGGCCCTCCCAGAGGTGCAGAGAAATCAGGTGAACTTGGGTGCAGAAAGATGCTGAGCTATGTTTGTTTAAACTCCTCATGTTCACATTACTTCATTCACTCCCCAAATGGGCTGCTTTTACGGAATAAAATACCATTGGGCAGCTTCGGTAGGTTTTCCAAATTGGTGGGTATTGCTGCCTCGAATGGGAGTGTATTGCATACTTTATCTATGTGCTATGTGGTATATATTTATATCTTGCTTTTCCCGCCAAGAGCACAAGGTTGTATACATGCTTCTCCTCGCTCTGCTTTTATATTTGCAACTAGATAAACTGGGGATACAGGTGGCACTGTGGTCTAAACCACTGAGCCTTGGGTTTGCCGATCAAAAGGTTGGCGGTTCAAATCCCCACGATGGGGTGAGCTCCTGTTGCTCGGTCCCAGCTCCTGCCAACCTAGCAGTTCAAAAGCACATCAAAGTGCAAGTAGATTAATAGATACCGCTCTGGCTGGAATGTAAACGGTGTTTCTGTGTGCTGCTCTGGTGTTTGTGTTCCATTGTGCGAGAAGCGGCTTAGTCATGCTGGCCACATGACCCAGAAAAACTGTCTGTGGACAAACGCTGGCTCCCTCAGCCTATAAAGTGAGATGAGCGCCGCAACCCCAGAGTCGTTTGTGACTGGACTTGACTGTCAGGGGGTGCCTTTACCTTTTTAAACTGGGCTTAGTTAATATATGTACATAAGCAGTAGAAAAAGATAGAGGGGGTGGGGCAGTGTTAGCAGGATGGAGAGGGTCCCAATCCACATACAGTGTACTGGGCCCAGGAAATTCTCTTGGCATCTATGTCCTTGAATAACAGTTCTGCACCTAAACATAGCAATAGCATTTTAGACAGAGGTCAATAGGAATACTTTTTTAAAAAAAGAAAAGAAAAAGAAAAGGTAACATTGACTAACAGCAATATCGTGATTCCTTTTGTAGTAGTGCAGCCTGTGCTTGTTTATTGGTACAAAAATGATCTGATGTTAATTAACATACTTTCTTATGCTGAAACTTTTTTGGACACAATCCAGCCAATGTTAAGCACTTCTAAATGTCATAAATTTAACTTGCTTAGATCTCTCATGCTGCTACCAGTGCTGAAGTGCTTAACATTGTCTGGAATGTATCTTTCTGTTTGCAGTGATACAAATACACACACACAAACAAACACTTGTTTACTTTTAAAATGTTCATTTTAAAAAACAATGTAGCACATAGTAGTTTTTTTAAATGGCAAAGGGAAGTGGTATCATCTTTAAGGATGGTCCTGGTTGCGGGCAGGCCCCCAGGCAGGTTCCTCCCCCCCCCCGGCATGGGCAGAGTAATGCCGTCATGCCCGGGTGGCAACACAATCACCCCGGCTTCTTGGCCAATTACTTTTGTGTGGGGTGATCATGGGGGGATATTAAAGTGGCAGCGTGAGACGTGTCAGGCACCTGCTTCACGCTGCCGAACATCTGTTCATCCATCCTTTATTTTAGATGTCCTCTGGCCTTGCTTTGGACTTTGGTTGATTGCCTGTCTTGGGAATTTTTCCATTTGGCAGATTGGCACAGGCCACTTGGTTTTAGCCTACCTCTTAGCAATCATCACAACTTTGTAAGATTTGGTGGTTAGGCATTGGCTCATTGATTTGTGGGGGAAGTGAGGTCAGCCATCGCCTGCCCCTCCAAGGAATACCAAGGGTATTCCGTTAAAGGAATCCAGGGCCTGGATCCTGTCTGAAGTCTGCTTGAGGGGCTAGGGACATGCCAGGCCTTTGGGGACACTGACGAGAGCTACAGGTGGGTTCCCCTGATGTGGCTTCCTCTTTGGGTGGTTTACACTTACTGACTTCCTGCAAAGGAGGCAGGAGTCCAATATAGTCCTTTACCAATGCCTAAGCCAATACCGCTCACATTTCTGTAATCGATAAAGTTGTGCCCAATAACCTTAAACCAAAATTCTGTGTCAGTGTGAATTTTACTCTAACGAGGGGCTGGTTTGGGGGCCTTGCCACGCAAGTCAGCGAATGACTGGTTTTTCACTGGTAGGACTTGGAATTATATCTCCAGTTCACAGGAAACTCACAAATCTTGACAGCTGCAACAGACTCCTTATGCACCAGAGGCCCTTGAAGCTGCTGCAGTTGAGATCCGTCTTATACACTGCATTATTCATACAAATGCAAATATCTGGGAGACTACCATAAATGTGCAAAAAGCAGCTTAATGCCATATATAAACAGGGCCAAACTGGAAAGCCTAGTGAACACATTTTTACTGCACAGTTGTTACTTGGCAAAATGCAATGTTACAAAGTGTGTAAAAACACAAAGTGGTGTAACAACACCAATAGCGTATTGTATTTTGTAGCTCCGTTCAGTGTTCCTATTTAGTTAACAAAAAGGTTTTAACTAGTTTCAGCAGTAAATACCGCAAAGAACATGAAACCCACTACACCAGCCATTTTTGTGGGCACAGGTTTTGATCTGTTCTGTTTTCCCTATGCAAGTCGCTGGAAACAGCACGGGGGGGAGGATGCAAGAATTGCCTAGGGGCTACATGCCCATAGCAGGGGGTACTTTGAAGGCCACATGGAGCCTTTGATAACTGCCCCAATGAATGTCATGAACACATTCAAACCAATGAAGACAAGTGACTAGATTTTTAATTCTGTATTGGTAAAGCACTTGGTTACATCAGCTCCTAACATTCAAATGATAGACAACACTTCCTGCTAACTAGCTGTCCAAGGAACCTATGACTGCAGACGTGTCCCCCATCTCAGACGGTTGGAGCAACAGTGTAGCCTTGCCTCCCTGCCTTCTTAAACCCCCTTGTCTGACATGGTGCTCTCAAGCACCTTGAGCAAGGAGACAGCAGAGGACTCCAAATACTCTTTCTGGGAGCACCACGTGCTCTCCAAATCCAGAGACCTCCTGAAGCTCTTCTCCTGCCTCCTCCTCCGCTACCTGGTCTCTTCCTGCTGATTCCCCACTTCCACCACCAGTAGCAGCTGTTTCATGGGCAGCACAGAACCCCACAAATCACTGGTCCCTTGCCCTGAATCATTCTCCCCACCTGCCTCCGTTGCCCACAAATTCCCCACTCCTTGGGCTCCTGCCCATCCCTGGCATCAAAGCTCAGAAGCAGGTTCAAAGCTTCTAGATCACCCGCTTCACTTTGAACCACTTTGTGGAAGCCGTAGTTGGTTTGGGAGGAGGTCTTTGTCAAAAGCGGGTGAATGCTGCTACTGTTCTGTTTTAGATTCCTCCTAAATACCACATTTAAGGGGAAATCATGAATGATCTTTAATAAAAGATATCAAATCCTCCAGTAAAATTTAAATCTAACATTGTTGTGATAGGAAGTTGAAGTCTGCTAAGTTATAGCATATGTGTTCCAAAGTGGCACCTCTAAATAAGCACTTCGCTGTTTATCTTCCTGTCATATTATATGACAAGTATATAATGCCTAACTCAGAAACCTGCTATTTAAAATGGTTTGGTTTCCCCACATTCCATTTCTGAAATTTATGACTCATTTTCCATACATGCTTTGAATCACACCAAGCTATTCTTGAAGGGGTACGTGTGTGCGCATAAAACCCATGGGTTTTAAATCTTTTTTAAGGCAGTTCCTTTATGCGGCTGTACTGCTGCATTTTGACAGTAGCCTATATGTATTGCAACAGTGGGATTATAGTTAAAATGACTTCAGATTTAAAGCCTCTTTTTTTTAATCTCTCCAATGTACCACCTGTTAAAGTAGAATGGGAGAAGTTTAGCCATAAATCAATCACATGCATAAAGAAAAGTCCTATCTGTCTGTAGGTGGCTCATGCCCCAGGCTATTTTTAATGTAGATTTAAGAACTGATGAAATATGTACAAGCAAATGATGGTGATGATCTGTATTCATGCAGTTTTTTAAAAGTTGTCACTCTCAATGAAATCTGTTCTTATCTGTGCCGCCATTCAGTGCAGTATTAAAACTGTTGTGGATACATTGAAGTTGGTTGAAAACTAGAAAATGGCATCAGTCTCTTTGATAAAATTGGAAGATTAGCCAATTTCTTACAGTCTAAAATAACTGCAGTCTAAAAATGGGTAAAAGTTTCAGAAGGGAGGACAATGAAGTACGTAATGCCAGAGCTGTGGTACTAATCAGTTTTCTCAAATCAAATGGAAACCAATAGCCACGAAATTGCAGAAACTTCCCAGGAATGTGAAACCCATCAGAGCACTGGGATGGAGGAGTAGATGGCATACCTTTGCTCTCTCAGCTGATGTAAGCAAGATCTGTGTCCTTATTCCAAACTTCAGATGCCTCAAACACAGATCTTGCTTATACCTGGGAAGCTAGTAGTGTCTCTCCTTCGAGAACTGATGTTGCGGCAAAAGACTTGCTATGTGAGAGTATTGAACTGCCTCCTCCTATACTCAATTTGCATTTTTGTATATAAACTCGAACACTCCAGGAACACCTTAAGTCTCTTTACCAAAGTGAACAAAACCCAGATAAGTGGTGAATGCATATGCGTATCCAATTGTGAACCAATAGAACATTTCCTGTTGGTTTCAATTGTTCTAGATTGGGCCTACAATGTAGGTTTAAAAGTATTGCAAAATGATATGCTTGTGCAACTATATGCCATCTGTCTACCATAGGGCATTATTTTATAGGGATTTGATACACAAGTTAACCTTAGTTACTATTAAGTAGAACCCACTTTGTAAATATTCTGTTATAATGTGTTTAACTTTCATTCCAGGCACGTGTGAACCCAATCAATGTCACACCAACTATACAAGCTATAGATCAGGACCGAAACATCCAGCCTCCTTCAGATCGGCCAGGGATCCTCTATTCCATCTTAGTTGGTTGGTATTTGATTACCTCACTATCTTTTACAATCAAACACTGTATTATCAGCAGGCAGGCAAAGATTAAGTGGGGCGCAGAAACCTAATAACAGATTCATGCTGAGTCTGGTGTGATAGCGGCTATTGTTCTATCCAAGTGTTTTACTGTGCGGTTTCTTCTTGTGGTTGTTTATTCCAAATTGGATTGCTGCTGTTTGAAGATTTAGCTTTCTTTTGGAAGGGTTTTGTTTTTGCCTCAGAATAATGAAGCAATTACATTAGATGAATCCAATGAAATGCTTGTCCATATACATAGATTTTGCTGCTAGACTATTGGGCTGATAAAAGAAAAATAAGAGGCGTAACAACAACAAAAACCCCTTATGTTAGATTCTTCTGTTGCCATGATTTTTTTTTCTGAGCATAGGAAAAGTAGCTCATGAATAGTTCATAGGGTTAAGGGAGTGATAGTAGCTCAGCCATAAAGCTCATACTCAGAAGTCCTAAGTTCACTCCCTGGAATTTCCAGTGAAAAGGGCTGGTTAGAGATGACAGGAAAGACTTCAACTTGAGCCCCTGTAGAGCTGCTGTCAGTCGCAGTAGGCAATATTGGGGTAGATCAGACATGGGGAACCTGTCACCCTTCAAATGCTGTGGGATTCCAACTACCATCAGCCACAGCCAGTATGAGCAGTGTTTATAGAATCATAGAATCACAGAGTTGGAATAGACCACAAGGGCCATCGAGTCCAACCCCCTGCCAAGCAGGAAACACCATCAGAGCACTCCTGACATATGGTTGTCAAGCCTCTGCTTAAAGACCTCCAAAGGAGGAGACTCCACCACACTCCTTGGCAGCAAATTCCACTGTCGAACAGCTCTTACTGTCAGGAAGTTCTTCCTAATGTTTAGGTGGAATCTTCTTTCTCGTAGTTTGGATCCATTGCTCCGTGTCCGCTTCTCTGAAACAGCAGAAAACAACCTTTCTCCCTCCTCTATATGACTTCCTTTTATATATTTGAACATAGCTATCATATCACCCCTTAACCTCCTCTTCTCCAGGCTAAACATGCCCAGCTCCCTTAGCTGTTTGTCATAAGGCATCGTTTCCAGGCCTTTGACCATTTTGGTTGCCCTCCTCTGGACACATTCCAGTTTGTCAGTGTCCTTCTTGAACTGTGGTGCCCAGAACTGGACACAGTACTCCAGGTGAGGTCTGACCAGAGCAGAATACAGTGGCACTATTACTTCCCTTGATCTAGATGCTATACTCCTATTGATGCAGCCCAGAATTGCATTGGCTTTTTTTAGCTGCCGTGTCACACTGTTGGCTCATGTCAAGTTTGTGGTCAACCAATACTCCTAGATCCTTTTCACATGTACTGCTCTCAAGCCAGGTGTCCCCCATCTTGTATTTGTGCCTCTCATTTTTTTTTTTTTGCCCAAGTGCAATACTTTTACATTTCTCCCTGTTAAAGTTCATCTTGTTTGTTTTGGCCCAGTTCTCTAATCTGTCAAGGTCGTTTTGAAGTGTGATCCTGTCCTCTGGGGTGTTAGCCCCCCCCCCCGAGTTTGGTGTCATCTGCAAATTTGATCAGGATGCCCTTGAGTCCATCATCCAAGTCGTTGATAAAGATGTTGAATAAGACCGGGCCCAAGACAGAACCCTGTGTTTAGGACTTATGGGGTTTACAGCTCAAAAGAGCCACACATTACCCAGCCCTGGGGTAAATGGACAAATAGCCTATGTCCTTGTGTTCCTCACTTCCTCATCCTCCGTTTTAATCTTTTCCGCATTACTGTAAATAGCCAGTTATTGCTGTTTCTTCATCGGTGCACTGCTGGAGGTACCACAATTTCAGTGGGTGGCGCTGTGGGTTAAAGCACAGAGCCTAGGGCTTGCCGATCAGAAGGTTGGCGGTTCGAATCCCCACGACGGGATGAGCTCCCGTTGCTCGGTCCCTGCTCCTGCCAACCTAGTAGTTCGAAAGCACATCAAAGTCAAGTAGATAAATAGGTACCGCTCCGGCGGTAAGGTAAACGGCATTTCCTTGCGCTGCTCTGGTTTCGCCAGAAGCGGCTTAGTCATGCTGGCCACATAACCTGAAAGCTGTACACCAGCTCCCTCGGCCAGTGAAGTGAGATGAGTGCTGCAACCCCAGAGTTGTTCACGACTGGACCTAACGGTCAGGGGTCCCTTTACCTTTACCTGTACCTCATATGTTCCATTGCAATGGAATAATTAGAGAAGCATCAGCATTTGTACTGATGCAAATTCAGCTGCTCAAGGGCATAAGTTGGTCATTCACAAGACCACCTGCAGCATTGAGCATCATGTCATGTGTGGATGTGATGTTGCCCCAAAGACTTGATGCAGTAAGGAGAGATGAGAGGGCTAAGTTAAAGAGTGCTGCTTCAGCTTCTGTGGCAGAAGCCTGTGCAGCAGTGTAAAACTGGGCTGTTGGGTAAGTTTGAAACAAAGATAAACTACTAAATTGCATAGAGCTTATTCATGCTTGAACTGTCCAGTAACTGGGACATAGTGATTAACCTGAGGTATAATAGGATTCTGGTATGTGTGTAGGAGCTGAGACTATCACATATAAAGATATTCCATTTGGAATTAAAGGTGGGTCATTTAATTATAGCAAAGCAAGGATTCTAAAGCAGGGTGGAATAATTTGAATGAAGGCGGCTTAAATGAATAATAGAAATCAAGACTTAAATAACCAGGTTGGCAGTGGGGAACTGATTTGAATAATTGATTTAAATCAGGTTTTCCATGTTATACGCTGTCTGTTTTCTTTACAAACTGTCTATTTTCTGGACAAACATGAGTACTAATTAGTTCCAATTAAAGCATATTGGTTTGCAATTAAATAAAGGCTTTATGATACTGAGGAGTGTGAGATATTTATCACGCTATCCTATGTCTTTTGTACTATCTTTTGAGTGTATATGTGTTTGTGAGAGAGAGCCTTTGTGCACACACATAATTGCATGATGTCTTTTGGATGCTCTCTGTTCACATCAAAGAACATTAAGCAAGACCAATTGCCTGAAGTGCCAATCATCCTAGACTGGACTTATGCTATTTGATTGGAGGAGTCATGAATCTTCATAATTTGGAAACTGAGCAGTTTACAGTGCTCAGGTAGTTAGAGGGCATAAAGCAGGGAAGATGAACCCGTGGACCTCCAGGTACAGTTGTGTCTCGGGTTACATACACTTCAGGTTACATAGGCTTCAGGTTACAGACTCTGCTAACCCAGAAATATTACCTCGGGTTAAGAACTTTGCTTCAGGATGAGAACAGAAATCATGCTCCGGGGGTGCGGCAGCTGCAGGAGGCCCCATTAGCTAAAGTGGTGCTTCAGGTTAAGAACAGTTTCAGGTTAAGAACAGACCTCCAGAACGAATTAAGTACTCAACCTGAGGTACCACTGTATTGCTCCCAACAATGGCTGTATTTGCTGGGACTCATGGAAGCTAGAGTCCAAAAACCCCTGGAGGGTCACAGGTCCCACAAGTGTGGAATAAATATTACTCAGGTGGGTTCAGTAATTACCCCTAATGGGGTACAGGATGGAGTATCCTGGAAGTTAAGGCCTATGGTGTTTTTGGAGTTCCTTGCTTCCAGTAGGAAAGCCATACTGATAAATACAAAAATACCTTATTTATTCCATCTTATTTAAAATCCTTGATCTAAAAAAATGATATATATTTCCCCAGTGAACATGCAGGCACAAAACCAGTCTATTTGCTGTGTTTCATTTTAAAAAAACAATAATCACAGATTCAGTTTTTAAAACTAAGTTTGTATTAAATTCAGATTTCAGTTTAAATATGTTTTTTATAGAAAAAAGAGACTGTATCATGAATTTTTAAAGAATCCAATTTAAATTTTAGAAATCAAATTTGAAAATCACCCTTTTCTTACCCTGCCCTAAAAACTCTTGCTGTAGAGATTTTTGCTTTTGCTTTGACTTTTCTTCTTTTTCCTGTCTGTAAGATTGGATGCTACCATCTACAACATAATAAACAGTACACCGAGACACATTGATACAGTTCACTCAAATATTTAATTCTTATTGGTTGTATTGTCCAAAGTTTTCAAAACAGGGTTTCCAAAATTATGCAGTAAAACTAGTATTATTAGGCAATCAGCTATATATATATATATTAAGGCTGGATTCCTATGCAGGGTCTCTGCTGATGGTGCTTGATGGCTGAATCTCATCCCCTAGGGTTGAATCCTATTCAAAAGCAGCAGCAACAGATTTCCACTTCTGCAGCACCCCCTCTGTTTCCTCTTCCCCACCCCTCCAAATCTTCGCCAGAGGGTTTCCCCAACTCAACAGGGAGCTTTAGGGGAGAGGAGAGGAAGGGAAATCCCCATCCTGCTAGTGCAAGTCTCTTGTACTAATGGAACATGTGGATACTGCCTATACCTACTAAAGAGCCAGTGGGAATCATGGTCTTGATCCTTTGATGTCCTCAGAGAACTAGTCCATTCCAGTGCAAGTCGAAAGGCAGCAGAAGTAATAAAGAAGTGGAAGTAAGAAACATGGTATGTTATGTTGTGAAAGTTAACTGAATGAAGGTAACCAAGGGTAATCAAGCACCATTTTGCTGGTGACTTGGAGGAAATGTTTTATTAGGTATAATTTCCTCACCAGGTTGTGTTTCATATCCACCTGGCTGAAGCAGGGTGCTTTGTTAAATACTGTATACAAAAATGGCTGCTCCTCTCAACATCTAGACAACCTGATGACTTCGGGATCTTGTTGGACTCTAATTTCCATCAGCCTGACCTAGCATGGCTAATGGTGAGGAATGATGGGAGATGTAGTCCAACATTATCAGTAGCGTACCTACCATATTTGCATTGTCTGATCTAGCACTTTGTTTTGCTACTTTCAAGAACTGGTCAAGTGTTGATTCCTGTAACAGGGACTCATTGTGAGCTTATTGTGAGAAGCCCAGAAATCCCAGCTTGAGGAATACTTTGGTTGTGAAAGTCTTTGGAAAGACATGGTTGTCTTGAATTGTTCAGAGGCCGTGTCCCAATACTCCAGCCTCCAACTGAATATAATGCCAGCCAGTAACTGTTTGCCACCTCCCACCGTGTGCTCTCTTCCAAAGCAAAAGAAAAAGTGGATGCTGGTTTTTTAAAAAATGTTGTTCTGTCAATGTGCTACAAACCATAAGCCTTCCAGGATTTGCTAGTAGGTGCTATGTCGTAATCCCAAACTACTGTTTTTCATAGAGAGTTCTGTTTTTATCAGCTGAAGTAGCATTTCAGCAGCACTTCCTTTTATCAGAGCATTCCAATAGGTGTCTGAGCCCTAGGAGATGATCATTTAAAATGTGGAGAAGATTACAACCCCTCTTATCCTTACTAAGCAATTTACGTAATTGCACGCCTAAGCGATTCAAGTACATTTTTTGTGATCTCTTTCATCTTCCTTGCCACATATCCAGTTGCCCTGTAAAAACTAACTTTCTTTCCTTCTTTCCTTCTTTCCTTCTTTCCTTCTTTCCTTCTTTCCTTCTTTCCTCATACATTTCTGCTTATTAGTTAAGCCCCTGTTGCTGTTCTGATGTCTCATATCCTGATTGCTATAATATCATAGTCTGTCATATTTTGCTAAGAATAACAAGAAAATGGAGATGAGCAGACAGTTCATTATGCCACAGCTGCATTTGTAGAACAGGAACATTTCAGGCTTCTCAGTCCATTTGATGTGCTAATTATGGTTGGCTTGGTGCGTGTTCGCATTTCATCTAGCGTACGGCTGGTTCAGAAGCTGGAAAATCCCTCACGCAGAGAAGCCCCATGGAGGAAATAGCATCTGTGCCCAGCTGTGTCCATTGTTACAACTGCCACTTCTCCAGAGCAATTTGCATGGGTGCAGCGGCAAACATTTCCGGCCATCACTCTTTTCTGTGTTGTCAATGGGAAATGGCACCAGTTGAGTTTGTGGTGTGTGTGTGTGTGTGTGTGTGTGTGTGTGTGTGTGTGTTTAAAGGATTTTTTAACATGAATAAATTATGGATGGAGCATGACAGAGCATTAAAGAAGATAATGAAAAACAATTGTTTGTGGTGGAGGGGGAAAAGGATCAATCCTTTTCAAAAATAACAATAACAGATTCAAATAATTGTGATTAACATTATTATTATTACTATTATTAATTCATACCCTGGCTTTTCCAGTGACAAGGCGGCTTGCAGATTAAAAATAGAACAGCTAAAATATAGGGCAAAAACAATGATCGAAACACATTTAAATATTGATAGAATTAAAAGTGTAGAGATAAATCTATGAAAACCATACGAATAATTAAAATAAAAACAGCACAGCACCAGCCCTTTCATTAAAAGCAGTCCATTCCCCAAAGGCTGTTGGAACAAGAAAGTCTTCTCCTGCTGGTGGAAAGACAACAAGGGGAGTCTAACCTCTCTAGGGATGTTAGCTGGGGATGATGGGAGTTGTAGTCCCAAAACATCTGGAGGGCCGAGTTTGCCTATGCCTGCTCTAACCACTACTCCACACTGGCTACAACTACTAGCAGGCACCTTTTCCTTATGAAAAGAAAGATGCTCTCTTTGGGGCCCAAGTTTGGGAATCTCAGTCTCAAGGGACTCTTGACTGACAGACTCAGGCTTGGACACAGGGACTGGGTTCATATTCAGCATCTCCACAGCTTACACGTTCTTCCCGATATAGCTGGTTCTTTCACACTGTTTCAGAGTCCTTGGCTGCTCTCAGAGCTGAAGAATGGAAGAGTGGGCAAAACCGAGCAAAGGGAGGTTGCATGAGTAGAACTCCCAGTTAGCTCCTCTAACTCTGTATGCAATCTATTATTTGTTTCTGATTTAAATCTGTCTATCTCTCTTTCTGTCTGTAAATACTGGTGGAAATACTGGTACTCATAGACTGTTTAATTCCAGCAATTTGATTACAACGTACAGCTTCATCATTTATAAACTAATGTTTTCTAATGATCAATCCCTTCTCTGTGCCATAACTTAACATTGCCAAGGTGACAAGCTAGATTGAAACTGTAGGGGGATATAGATTGAGCATTTTTCAAAACACAATTCTATAGTGAATAGTCAGCAATTAAATTAACCTTTATTTTAATTTTAAACTGTTAGACTTATCCATACAAAATTGAATAATTCAATCCCACCTTATCTAAGAAGTTAACTGTACCCAGAAATAGCCAGTACTTATGAAGGACTATTTCAGATGCCATTTCCTTTCCATGCTTGTATCCTTAGAACTGCTATGCATAACAGATTTTTCCAGCATCGCAGCAGTTGGCCTTATTCTTGTCTGAATTTTAGCCACCAGACATACAGAACAATTGACTTACTGCTTTCGAGTATGCAATAGAATACAGCTGCTCTATTCCCTTTTCCATTTATTTAATTTTTACAATAGCTTGATAGTTTCCATTCACAGAAAGGCATGGCTTTCATGCCATATTCTGACAAAGACAATCAGGACTCGTTTTAGCATACAATGTTAATTTCTCTAGGCTCTTTTCAAGGTTAGTCATCTCCACTGTTGGCAGTTCTGCAGAAAGAGAGAGGGGTATGGGGAGGGAGAGAGAGAAGATTGAGTGGCAAATCTCCTACAGGATGAGAATTTCCTAACAGAGCCCACACTTCCTGTAAGCTTTGGTGGATACAGTAGTCTTTTCCAGCTGAAAACACACAATTTACAATAACATCCATTTATTTCGCTTCTCATTATAGTAGCACTAACAACGGCCAGCATTACCAATCATTGTATTAATAATGATCAGTATATACATCCATGCACCCCTCACTCCATTCTGTGCTAGCTTTGCATTCAGCTACAACCATGAGATATTGGTTTATTAACATACCGCATCATGCACTTTTGCATAGGCTTTCGTTCCCTATGTGCATAGTAAGAAGCACAATTCCAAAAGAAGTTTGAATGTACTGATGCTGCACAGAGACACTTTTCTGCCCATTTTTTTCCACGTGTTCAGACCAGAGCCCACAATAGGTCTTGAATGTGTGATGTGAGGGTTTCAGGCAAGGAGTTAACCTCTGGCTACTACTCAGCTTTCACCTAAGAAATAAATTGCAGAGAAATCAGCTATACCAGCCAAGGAATCCATCTTACAATTATAGGCCCATGTGATAGGTCAACAGTGATTATCACTGTTCCCTATAAGAGCTTCTACATAAGGCCTGCTGCAGTTCTGAACTACTAGGAGGCCTGCTCTTCCTGACTACAGAATCAAGAGCTGGAACTGATGCTGTAGGTACATCATGTCAGAAACACTGCTTTAATATTCTTCCTTTGGGGGAGATCTAAAAGTCCATCTGGATAGAGCCTGTGCCTCTTCCAGGGGTGTTGTGAAGGAACAGAATGTATGTCTAGCTGAATTCAGGAGGACTATTTGGTGTCCGTAAAACTAAGTGCACCCAAAAGTGTTTATCAGAATGGTGTTTCACTTACCAACCCTAGGAAATGTTTTGCAGTTTGATGCAGCCTGCAATACGTTTCATTACCGATCAAATCTCAGCAATCTATACTATCATTTCGCAACTAGAAAAGAAGATCCTCTTTCTGCAATGGAACCACTCTGTATGGAAGACCCTAAAGACAGCGATGAAGATAACTCACTCTTTCCCCCTCTCTTATTTTTGTGTGCAATGGATAGAGACATTCATCTGCTCTGTGCATGGGTGAGCTCTATACACAGATCTCCAGCACAGCAAGGGGTATAATTGTTAAAACACCTAAGTGCGGATGCGCTGGGAGAGATGGGGTATGCTGCTGTAAAGTAATGCTTCTAAGAAATTGTTCTAGAAAATTGTTTCCTGCAGGAAAGAAGTAAGATTGTGTGAAAGTTCTGTCTCTTGTTACATTGCAAATAGATGTCATCTTTATTCTTGTTTGCATTCAGAGTTGTTATTCCATCCCTCCCCTTGAACAAAAAAAGTATGTATGCATGGAGTAATAACATTTTCCTGCACTTTTCTTGTGTGCAATTTTACAGCTTTTGGAAATGCCATACATATTCTATGTTGTAAGGATTAAGAATGTTTCAGGAATGTTGGGAGGAATTACAGGGGGGAGGACTGTAGTGCAGTAAAGAAGCACATGTTTTGCATGCAGAAGTTCCTCAGATCAAGGCCCAGAATCTCCAAGTAGGACTGGGAAAGACTGCTGCTCTGAAACTCTGGAAAGCCACTGCCAGTTGCTGTAGACCTTACTAGCTGATGTGGAACAATGGTTTGATTCCATATAATGGAGCTTCCGATGGCCTGATATAAAAGCTGCTGATCAAGTGTTCTCCATTTCAAATATTAGCATGCTGGCATTTCTATTCATCTCTCTTTTATGAAAAAATAAAGTCTCTTGAGGCACCCCAAACCTATTAAATATGGTGATCAAGGTCAAAAAGAAAGAAGGGTTTCTTATACGCAGCTCTATCGAATATTCACACTAGGGTATTTCTTTTGTTTTTTGTTTTTAATTATTCCTTTATTGATTATTTGAGTTAATATATATTTAAAATAAAGTTGTGATTTTTCATGCTGATCCTTCTCAATTATCTATTCAAACCTCACTGTCTTTTTGCAGGGACTCCTGAGGATTATTCACAGTATTTCAGTATGAATGCGACAACTGCTGTACTCAGCCTCCTAAAGCCAATAAACAGGGATTTGCACCAGAAATTTGATTTGGTTATTAAGGTAATTTCAACTGAATTCTCATTTCCATGTGTTTGTAAATTACTAAGTAGCAGTGTCCATGGAGAATGTGAGGATTCCTTATACAAAAAAGGGAAACGTCAACTTATAAACAAAGATTCTTCTAGCAGTAAGGTGTAAGTTTAATTCAATGCCATATTAGAAGTAACTGATCTATATCATTGTAATTGCTTTGACAATAATGTTGCATGGGAGAAAACACACTGAACTTGGCATCCAGCAAACATTTGCTGGCATTTAGTTTCACTTCATTACGTTCAGTGAACCTTCTGTCCCAGATTGGTCTTCTCCATTATGATGTTTTGGATTAAAATTCTCATGATTCCTGACCATTGGCCATGCTGGCTGGGACTGGAGTTGCAGTCCAAAATATTTGGATGGCACCAGGTTAGGGAAGGCTGCCCAATGTTAACTCAGAAGTAAGTCCCTCTGAGATCAATTTTATTTGTAGCCCAGGTAAATATGTACAGGATTACAACCAAAATCAAAATGAACTTTTGCTGGGTTGTGCCTGAAATATTTGCTACAAAATGTATTTTTTACAACTACCTTTATATATTGCAATAAATTTTACTGACCATAATTCAATACAAAGTTAGGCATTATTAAGCCATTCAAAGGACTTCCCCACACCTAACGTTAGTCTCTTGTGGCTACCATGTTTTGATTTTCTGTCTTGAGGAGCTGTGTTTTTCGGAGAAAATACAAACCCCAAGCTTTGTATGAGACATGCCTGAATATATTTTTTCTTTGACATTTATAGATTTGATTTCATGTGGAAGACTGTGTGGGATTTAAAAACTCAATATTTTAAGTAACAAGCTAGAAGTGAAAATTTCTTCATTCATACCGTAGAGAGGCTTAGCTTGCAATTCTGTATATTCTTAGTTGGGAGTTAGTTACTCTGAATTCAATAAGACTTATTCTGAGTTGACATACATATGATTGCAGCTTCAGGCAGCCATTTCCCCCAGTAGATAGCACTTTTTCTGTTGCCACTTCACCATGGGCTCTGAGCGCTTGTCAGAGAATCCAGCCTACCCTAGATATTCATGCTTCATGAAAAGACCCTGAAATCACAGTTGCTGACAAAATGGAAGTTAAACAGTTCATTGTAACTTGGGATTTCCCCCTGCAGACAACCATGAAGAATCTCATTCTGAATGTAGTGGGGACAGTTCTTACCTGTGACCACTCTGAGGCTGCAATCCTATGGTCCCTGGGAGGATATCCTAGAGGCCATGGGATGTTTTTATCTCCCTCTCCAACAAGAGGGAGGGGAGAGGGTACACAGTATATTCTGTCAAACCCATATAAGCTTCAAGGGACACTGAGTATATACTGTCTGTATCAATGGTTTTATGCTGTTTAAGGTGATGATTACCATTTGAGTATGGTAAATATATGCACTCTCTCTCTCTCTCTTCATGTGTATATACATATACAACCATATTGCTTCCATATGAATATTTGTTAAGAAATGTGACAGCTATTGATGGCACTAATTATAGGGAATTTATTGAACAATTAATTTCCATGCCTTAGTTGTTAGACTACTTCTCTTATTTGAATGCTTCAGATGTGCATAGACATTAGTTAAGACAAATGCTTTCACACATTTGAGTATTCGGACCCACATTCACAAATACCTGTTAGTTTTTACTGGAAAAAATAACTGGGGATTGGTGCTAAGTAACTCTATAACAATCTTTAAAAGAAAAAACCCCACCAATTTCCCATGGCCACATTGTAGTACTTTAATAACTGGCTATATTATTAATGGAAATTTTTACAGGCATTATTAGATTCGAATTACCATGGTTGGTGAGTAGTTGAGTGGATAATAAGCAAGGGTATCAATCTGTAAGACTAATAATATGCCACATGCTTGAATAGTATCATTTAGCACAACAGTGTTGAAAGTTCCATTAAGCTGGCAAGATGTGGCAAATTTGCTTATCCGGACTTGTGTTTTGTAGTGTGTAACTCAACAAAATATCTCTCTTTATATCTGAAGGCAAACCTATTCATAAAGCCAAGTAGCACCAGCATTAATAAGTTTTCCGTACAAATTTTAATGATACCCTCAAAAAAATATTTTTTTCATCTGTTTCCATCTTAAAGTCTTTGTCCTTATCTTGGGGAAAGATTCTACCCTACTTCCATTACAAGTGTTTCCCTTGAATTTATACTTCATGGGATAAATTATTTTGGATGAATTTTCTGTTATATTTTTGTGAACCTCTGCTGTAGTATTCAGTGAATGAATAGTGCTACAATTGTGCTGAAAAGTTGGGAATTATACATACTAACAGATACCTCAATTAACTGAGTGCCAATCCTTATATAGGCCAAATAGTACCATAATTTGGTGGAAGACCAAAGGTTTGCAGAAGTGTGTGTGTGTGTGTGTGTGTGTGTGAGAGAGAGAGAGAGAGAGAGAGAGAGAGAGAGAGAGAGAGAGAGAAATGGTCTGGCAAAGTTTGAGCATACCAAGAGGTCATGGAATGCTGACTGATTGTTGGACGGGATAGAGGTAAGGAATAATGGAGTGGAGTATCCTGAAAGGAAGAAGATGTCAACCAGCTAGTAATGACTGGAGTATACTGCAACATTTTGTTGCAGATCCCACTTGTATTATTCTTAAGAAAGTATAGAATCATTCTGAGCCTTCTGTGAAGGATCAATTGACCATAAGTCAATGGATTTTTTTGAGAATTATTCTCTGTGTACAAAACTTGGTGGCTCGAAGTAGTTTGACTGGTTCCTTGCCTTGTCGGGTTGGTGACAGGTTAAATATCACCTGAACCCCCTAAGCACTTTTCTCTTCTAAAACCGCTTTCCCGAAAAAATCTACTAAAGGGGTGACACTTCACAGGACCAGCCCTGCCATTAGGCAAAGTGAGGTTGCTAACAGGCAGTTGATCTATTCTAGGGTATCATGAAAGGTTAGGAAATTGTTAGCTCCTTAATTTAGTTTATTTTTTTACTCTTGGAGTAGTGCCTGTATGCTTCTCTGTCATATATACCAAAATAACCTGGCCAGCTTTGGGGACTGTGCACCTTGACTTGTTCTATCTCGGACAGGAAAATGCCTTGGGCCAGCCTGGGATGATGGATAGCCTGTGTGGAATGCAGTGTGAAAGCTGCTCTATCACGGCAGCCCTGAGCCTAAGTAGGAGAAACGTGTTACATCAGCTGAATCAGCCCATGAATGCATGATGTCATGTACTAACACATCAGTGTGGGAGCATGACAAACTCCCAGGCTATTAGCATAGAGCAAAAACCACAACACAGAATGAAAAAGCCATACTGAACTAGCAACTTGTTTTATAATAAGGGCTTACATAGATTGGTGAAAATTTTGCTACTGTGTTGCAGCCAACAAATTACAAAACATGATAAGAGTTTCCATTACAATTCTGATTAACAATGTGTGTGTGTGCGTGTGTACTGTGCTTTGCTTTGATAATCCATGATTATTATGTGGGGCTGGGAAGGGAAAAGGCAGTGAATTGTTTTTAGCTCCTTTCCCTTTGCAGCTTTAGGTCTGTGAGGGATTCCTGAACTTGATTAGTAACAACGATCCCTACTTAATTGCACTGGCTACCTAATTAAGGTTGGATTTGGTTGAGTGGTGAGTGAGGTAAACTGAAGGAACAGGTGCAAAGGACCGCTTTGCAAAGGAGGGCACCCTGCCTGCTTATTGTGAAAGATACAAAGGCAGAATCACTAGATTGGAAAGGATACTTTGCTTTACATTGTCTTTATTGCTTGTGTTTTAAGGCTTCAAAATTTCCTTAATCAGATTGATTAATCTGACCTCTGATTATTATTGTTAATTTGTACAGAGCCATCTCTGTGCAAGAGAGCACCTCGCTGCCCAAAGGAGCTTACAGTGTAGAGTTCAACACAGGGAAGATAAGACAGGAAAGGTAAAGAACCGGAGGCAGCGATAAACTAGGCAAAAAGAATATGCATTTGACATATGCTCTTGCTTGATTGCAAGCTTAGTTTCAGTAAGACATGAGAACTAGTGGGGTTTGCCCACCCCAAAGGCTTGACAGAAAAGTTGGGTTTTGAAGAGGGATTTGATGGAAGTAGGAGAGGTGTCCTTGTGCAGAAGTTCTGGGAGGCACTTCTGAGCATGTTAGGCAGCAAGAGAGAGAGAGATGGTTTGAGCACATGCTAGCTTCTATATATCTGCAGTGAATTTGATCTCTAATAATAATAATAATAATAATAATAATAATAATACCCTGCCAGTCTGGCTGGGTTTCCCCAGCCACTCTGGGCACTTCCAACAAGAGATTAAAAATACATCAAAAACTTCCCTAAACAGGGCTGCCTTCAGATGTCATCTAAATCTCAGATAGTTGTTTATTTCTTTGACATTTGATTGGGAGGGCATTCCACAAGGCAGGCGCCACTTCTGAGAAGGCCCTCTGCCTGGTTCCCTGTAACCTCACTTACTGCAGTGAGGGAACCGCCAGAAGGCCCTGTCGTTATTGCAGAGTCTTTTGCACAACGGAATGATGAACAGTACGTGCCACATGCTTAAAGTTGCTTTATTTTCAGTTCAGTATTGAGAAATCACAAACATGCATCTTGCCTCTGCGGGAGCAGAGAAGCAACCGTCCTCTCCTCGGAATGAAGAACACCGAGAGGAAACAGTGAAAAAACAGGAAACCAGTGTACGTCACATCCAGCTTCCCATTCCCGTGGGAAAACCCAACAGTACTCTGACTGTGGAATGTAAACATTGTCTTGTGACAAGCACTTCGCTGCACAGTGAAGAGAGCAGAAACCAACAGGCCCTCGGCGCTGGACCTCAGTGTCCAGGCTGAACGATGGGGGTGGAGACGCTCCTTCAGGTATACTGGGCCGAGGCCGTTTAGGGCTTTAAAGATCAGCACCAACACTTTGAATTGTGCTCAGAAACTTACTGGGAGGCAATGTAGGTCTTTCAAGACTGGTGTTATATGGTCTCGGAGGCCACTTGGCAGCTGCTCTCTACAACATACTTATTTAGTTGAATGTACTGTGAGGTCCAGAAGGGCCTCCTATGATTGAGTGATGGCTGGGCATATTGCTGTGCACCTTGGTGGCAGGGCTGGGTTGTGTCATGGTTCCTATCTTTGAGAAAGTAGCTGAAGAGAACTGTTGTTGCTGTTCCATTAGGTAGATTAGCACTGTGGGTAAAAATATATGCTAAGTACTTAGAATACTCAGAAATTGCCATAATAGAACTATTGGCATATAGGCTGGCTTAGAGAGGAAAGGCCCGCTAATGAACAGTTATTACATCTTGTCACCCTTAAATATGCTCAGGATATATATAGATATATTATATTCAGCATTAGTTGACCTTTCTGTCAGCATTTGATCTTATTAGTATAGGCAGAAAGGTATAAATTCAGCCAGATGAATATTGATTGGAGACTTTTTGTTTCTCATCAAATACAAAACTTCCTTCAAGGTCAGGCTTGAAGAGCAATAAAATCATTCCACCCTGATCTCAGGAGGCATTGGCAAGGATAACTTTTGGCTCAAATTTTATTCAAATTTTTTATAAATATTACATAGCTTCTGATTTGTTGAATAATCAGTTATTTCCTTTGACGCTCCTAGACAAGAAAATGTATCTTTTTGTTATGTGCAGTTGTGTGTTGATCTCCAGTAGGTCTGAATTAGTCATTAAAACGTTTCAGTGCATTCCTTAGTTGTGAACATTTAGTTTTTAAAACAACCAAGCAGACACTTCTCTACTGTAGTGTCCTCCATTAGCAACCTGGGTATTTACTGAGTGGCAATTTGATAGGAAATATTCAGTTAGCCAACAGATCAGAAATGAAATGGGTATTTTCAAGCAAAACAATAAATAAATGCAGAATTCTCAGTACACCTGAGGCAGTGTCTTCATTTTGGAGAAGCAAAAGTAGATGTGGTTTCCCCAGCTCTCACTAACCTCAAAGCAAAGACTAAACTCAACTTCTTCAGACCATGTCTTTGGTTAGACTGGCCATGTCTCTTTCCTTACGAAAAGAAGTCCTGGGCAGTCCCAGTCTCAGTTAAAGCAACACCATGGTGGGATCCCAAACAGGATTAGGACCACTGTTTTCCTACTGGAAATTGACACCCCCATCTCACATCTGCTACTTGTCCCCCTGAAATGTGCACCATCTCTCCTCCACTGCAGTTTTGGTGTTATATTATTCAACAACCATTAATCCTATGTTTTGGACTCTAAATGTCCTTTTTGCTTCATAATAACTTGACAGTTACCTGTTCCTTGTGGCCATGCTGGTGTTTAAAATTTTGGACAAATAAGGAGAGGTATAGAAGCACATCATTCTGTGTACAGTGGTACCTCAGGTTACATATGCTTCAGGTTACATACGCTTCAGGTTACAGACTCCACTAACCCAGAAATAGTGCTTCATGTTAAGAACTTTGCTTTAGGATGAGAACAGAAATTGTGCTCCGGCAGCGCAGCAGCAGGAGGAGGCCCCATTAGCTAAAGTGGTGCTTCAGGTTAAGAACAGTTTCAGGTTAAGTACGGACCTCCGGAGCAAATTAAGTACTAAACCTGAGTTACCACTGTATTGCATAATTTCTTGTCCTTTGCTGATATTGCACCTCTGTTTTCCAAAATGTCCAGGAACTTCAAACAAATCAAGGTTGGGGGATCTATGGCCCTCCAGATATTGTTGAACTCTGACTGCCATCTCCCCCAGGCAGCATTGGCAAATTTGAGGGTGATGAGAGTTAATTACAGGGAAGCTTAAAGGCAAATGCAACTAAAATGCTATACACTTTCCTATTCCTGGCACTTTTATTGAAGGAGATCTCAGTTTACTTCTTTTTTTTTAAGCAAAACAAAAAACCCATAAGTCTTTGCTGCTGTTGATGCTTCATGTGGAAGGAGAACAACATGATTATGTAATTCCTGCCCTCTGTACGATAAGTCAGCCCATAGTATTGTGTCCAGATAATTTTGCCCTCCTATAGCACAAGGAAAGGGAGATGTTTGGATCAGCACTGAATTTGGGCAGCAAGAAAAGAAAATATATATTTAACATAGGTGTCTGTGTATGCATGTGCTTGTGTTTGTACACACACACACACACACACACACACACACCGTATATTAAATACTTGCACAATCTCATCTCATGAAAGTGACAGATTCATTACACTGATTATTTGTGGTTAAATGATCTCTAGTAGTGGAGGAATTGAGTGCAATCAAATTTCCTCTGAGTATGTTTCTGATTGACACATTTTTTAAAAAACCTGGCCATCCTATCTGCCTCCCTGCCCCCACCCTCCTTCTCCCTGTGTGTGCATAGATGTAGTGGTGAGGAAGTAGGAAGAGTTCAAAAATACCATATCAGCATTTTCTACCTATTTCTGACACAGCTGGTGTTTAATTGGAGTAGACTTTGATATTTAGAATTAATGGTTATCCTTTAAAATGAACGAGGTGGTGTTTTTTACTACATAATTTAGAATGTGCAGCAGTGATGCAGTCAGTAATTTTTTCCTTACTCGCCAAGGAGATATTTATTATTTGATGGGTGATGCTGAAATTTATAGTGATGGGATGGAATCCTAAATAGGCTATGAAGTTCCTGGCATCCATCCCAGCCCCCAAGATCCAATTAGGGCTGGTCTCAATCTTTAATTGGACTCATTTTGACTTGCCCCTTTGACAGTGCTCAACACAAGACCCTCAGTGTTGCTGCCCTCTATTTCCCTAACACACCAAGATAGGACAATAGTGACCAAGGTTCAACTCAGGTGCTGCATTTAAGGTCTCCATTAGGCCCCAGATCCTGCCATGAGACGGTTTAGAAGTTAGAACTGAAGAGAAGCCGAGTGGCTCAATCAAGAAATTGTGAAATGAACACAGTACTTCCAAGAGAAAAGTTTTCATGAAATGGAAATGTGGGTAAATTTTACCTTTGTACAGTAGGTTAGTTTCTGCACACACTCGCACACTCCTTTTTCTCTGTAGACTTTTCCACTTGCTACCATGTCCACCAGGACAGTATGTTCTTAGCTCTTAAACTTAGTATTGGAGTGATAAATCGGTCTGATCCAGCCATACATTCCTTAAACAATGTGCTGCTGTTTTGTATCCCATTCCCAATCTGTGTTACAGAAACAAACTTGTGCAGATTAATCCCCATTCTCCCATTCATACACCCCAAATATTCTTGGAGGCCCCTTCAACGCTCTAAAGCAGGGGTCAGCAACCTTTTTCAGACCATGTGGTGGGCCAGACTATACTTTGGGGGGGTGAACGAATTCCTATGCCCCACAAATAGCCCAGAGATGCATTTTAAATAAAAGCACACATTCTACTAAAGTAAAAGCACTAGGCAGGCCCCACAAATAACCTAGAGATGCATTTTAAATAAACTAAGCCCACGGGCCTTAGTTTGCCTACCCCTGCTAGAGTAGCGGCCTGAAAATGAAGGGGACCAGGAGAGGGTATAAAAGCTCTGTTCCACAAGCACATGCCTGATCACACTACATGGGATCTTTCTTGGGGCTTCAAAATGACAATGACCTCTGGAATGTGGTGTCTTATGCACTGTCCTTCCTTAAGTGCAATGCTTAATATTATTTGGTTATTTATTTATAAGAATAAATGCTTTTGCCAGTTATGGTTATTTAACAATTTGTTCTTACTGTGTGTTTGTGTGTGTGTGTGTGTGTGTGTGTGTGTGTGTGTGTTTGTACGTGTGTGTGTGTGTGTGTGTGTGTGTGTGTGGTGGCTGGTTAGTTGGTTTTTAACATTTGTAATAATGTTTTTGGAAGCTGGCTTGCAAGGGCCTCCTAAAAGACATCTTACAAATGTTTTTAATGAATAAATAAATTCTGTTGGAGTTAATAGCCCTACTTGGATGGGGGCTAACTTTACCAGTAACAAACACGCTTTTTGCTTTTATAGGCAGAACAAGACAATGGTCATCCTCTTCCAGCATTTGCCAATCTACATATTGAAGTTCTAGATGAAAACAATCAGAAGCCTTACTTCACAGAAGCAGCGTACGAGGGCTTTATTTTAGAGTCCTCCCCTGTGGGTACAACAATCTCAGATAACCAGAACTTGACGTCTCCACTGCAGATCATAGCTTTGGATAATGATGTAGAAGAGGTTTGTGTTTTGCATTGTTAAAACATTTAAGTGTGCTCTGTGAAATGCCATATTTGTCCATAAACGCTGGATGATTTCATAAATAGATTTTTAATATCCCGATTGTACCAAGGTTTACCAGTGTAACTGCTGCATGTGACACACACACACACACACAAAAATGGGTTAAAATAAAGATCAGAATTTTTGGAAACAATCCTCAACAGATTCCTTTCCCACAGTACAAAGACTGTTTCAGGCTAATCTCTTGTTTCTGTGATCCATTAAAAAGCAGTGAAATATTTTCTCTAGTGGCTTTTGCAACTGAAGTGATTCAATTCCAGGCTAGAATGGCAATAATGTACTTGAAGGGGCTCTGATTCAGGGTTTTTTCTGATTAGTTCAAGCCATTAGACAAATTCAGGCAGGAATGGCGAACAAAGTTTAACAATAAGGCTTGATTAACCATTAGGACAGTTAGCTAAGGAAGTTTTGAAACTTCATCTATAGTAGTAAAAAGATACGTTTTTGCCATTTAGAAGGAAACAAAACATTGTGTATAAGGCAGATCGTAATATTCTTCATGGTAAAGTCTAAAGTGATACTGTGGATAAACCTGGATGCTTTTTCACAGGTACTGTGGATACTTTCACAGATACTTCACAGACCGTCACCACCCAATCATAACATAGGCAGAATGGATAGATGCAGAGAAGGACAGGACCCCGGTACTTTCAAGACTTCTACAGAGGGCATACACCTTATAATGTAGTAGTTAGAAAAGCTACTCTTCTCATGCTTTACCCCATAGATTGGTCTCCACCAAGTCTCTGCTCTTCTCTGTCTTGTGCAAGCCTCTTGAGGTCAGCATATGTCTCCTCCCCTTTCTCATATTTAGTTTGTTTTATGCAGCCATAGCTAGATGCCTTCCTGTTCTACCAATCCCCCTTCAATCATATGTTCGACGAGTTCCCCATTTATTTATTTATTTTAGAATGTGCTCTATTGTATTCGATTGCCTGCCTCTTAGTAGGGAAAAGCCACGCCTCCTGGGTCCCCCTCTATCCTCCTTTACATCTAACTAGGCCAATCTAACACAAACTAGCATACATAAGGATCAATTCTGAAAATGTGTGAAATAACAGGTGGTTTATGAGTGACTTTTTTATAAGCAAATTTCATAACCCATGCTGAAATGAAGCCTTAGGAATTTTGGAAGGAGTGAAGAAAATGCTTAGAGTTTCATTTAGGATAAATGCAGGATGAGATGTGTTTCAAAAGCAGCGTGCGGTCCTTGGTAAGGAATGGGTTTCTATCCAGAAAGGCAGGAGAGATCCTAGCACAAGCAGATATTTCATGACTTACTGAAAGGTTTTAATATAAAAATGTGATGGGCATGTTCCAGCCAAAAGCGGGCACTTTCAAGTCCAATAAATTTGAATGAGAGAATTAAAGATGCGTTTAAATTTTGCCCATTGACACGAGAATTTCTAGATACTTAAAAGATTCAGGGCACAAGTTCATGACACAAATTCACACATAGTATATGTACATAGAGCAAATCATATTTGTGATGCAAATTTAGACAGACTTTCAGAGGGAAAAACAAAAATCCAGCTTTAGTTTACTCTGAGCTGCGGGATGAAAACAGGATATTCTGATACATTAATTTCCCACTGGGCAAATTAATAGGTTAGGTGGGTGGAGTCTTACTGGCACTGTTCTTTTGCAGCATCTCCCAGTGCGTAAATTGTTTTTCAAGTTTAAAAAACGGAGTAGGGACAGGCTCCACTGCAAAAGGCTTGGAACTTAGGCCTAAGTACCACCTTCTAACAGTGCTGTTCCTCGCCGAAATCTATAGGACCAGGATCATGCCTCACTTTTTAATGGTGTTTTTCTTCATACCATCACAATCTTCCAGAACCTTGAAAGTTGTTGCTGCAGTTCCTATAAGTGCCTGGTGCATGATCTTCAAATGCGCATGCACATGTGGAGCAACTCTCTTGATGGATGCATTATTTACTAGCAGCTGGCATCTGATGACCATGACATACAATGTGGTCCTAAGGTGGAGACATGTGGGAATAGGCAGTTGGGATGACTTCCAAAATGCCTTGTTTCCTCTTGTCTGATTTTACCCAGCCTACTGCTCATTTTGAAACTGGAAGGAGGTTTTGTAGTTCAGCATATTGAATATAGATAGTACTGAAGACACCAAATTCAGAGTCCCATGTTGCCAGGATAAGTGGGTGGTGAGGAAAAGAGAGAAAAAACAGGTTTCACCGATGGCATTAGACACCTAAGAACATAGGAAGCTGCCTAATACTGAGTCAGACCAATGGTCCATCCAGCTCAGTATTATCTAATTTGTAATGTTCTGTTCGAATGTTGTAACTTGCCCTGGGACCATAGAGTAAAGGGCAGGATGGTGGTGATAATGTTAATACATTGACTGGTTTTCAGAGCCTCTCCCAGTCCCACCTGAATATGCCAGGAATTGAACTTGGGACCTTCTGCATGCAAAGTTCTATCACTGAGCTACAACACTTCCTCCTGGTTGCTCAGGTCTGGGATGTTGATAAATTTATAATCATTCCTGGAATTTTAGGTAGGGACCACTTCAGGAGTAGGAAGAGGCTGTGGCCAAGTTCTGTTAGCAGCTCATCATCCTTGGAAAGAGAAGAAACCTCCTTCCCAACCTCACCAGCAGTTCAGATGGTTGTCACTCGCTCCAGTATTTTAGGAGCCTGTGGCTATGGGATTCCTAGATTTTGCATCCCTGACTAGTTTCCAGAAGCAATACAGGAGCATTAGGACTCTGCAGAACTTGCATTAGCTTGTTGGACTTTTAGAAGGATTAAAAGAAAGTGGAGCTTTGGGGGTCATGAAGCTTTTAAATAGGTCATCAGACTATATAAATAAATGCTCATATGTCAAAACAGGTATGCCTGTGACTAGATAGACTCAACTGGCAGCACAGGGAAAAGGAAGGGGGGATAGAATTAGCTGCTTAAGTAATTTTTCAAGAATATTTTCAGTCAAGTTTTTTAAAGAGCCAACTTTGTCAACTAACATCACTGTAATCTCATTTACATATTATCAAAAATATTTAATTCAAAATTAAAACACGGTAAATTTGTTTTCCTGCATTAAATCAAAAACAGAAATAAAGATCCAATGCTAATTTAACTCCCTGTAGACGAACCCCTGGGGTGTAACAATTTGATTTCTGCATGTGAGAACATGAGCATCTGAAGATTTGGTAAAATTAATGAATATGCATTTTCCCTCTTGAATCGAAAGACAGAAGTTAGTGTTAATAATCGTGTGGAGTTCACAAGCTCAGATATGGAATTAGTGTAGAACATTCATTTTAGCATGAGACTTCCGCATTAGCTTCAAGCTCAACATAAACTCTGTAGCAGAATGTCTAGATGAGGCCTGTGAAACTTGTGATCCACAAAGTGATTTATGCTCTTGAGCTAGCTATGTTATCCTACCCAGAAGGCTGATCTACAATAGAAGGAAATTATAAATGCAAACAACAACAGCTGGCATAATGCAGGCTCCACAGTCAGTAAAGCAACATGGCATATTATGGTTTAAGACAGTGTGAAAGGGATTATAAACCTTGTTGTGTGACTCAGGGAAACTAACATAGACAGCTAGTCAGTATGGTCCCTCTGGCACAGTTCAATTGGCCCTGAAAAAATGCTCTGTCCCTTTCAGAGAGAGAGAGACTTCCCATGGAAGCCAATTATAACCTCTATTGGTTGTACCTTACCTCTAATACCATAGTTTGTAATCCCATGTGTTTGGCAAAGATTTTCCCTCTGGGCCATCATTTGCAATATTTTTTACAGTTGCCAATTGAACTGGGAAACCATTCTGGATTTGGAGTTTCTCAGCAGATTACTGGCAAAAAACGAAATTTGTGATGGAGATGTTGAAATCCATTGCCAAGGTGATTCAGGAAAGAATCTTTTGAACTTCGGTTCACTAAACTGAAACTTATTGTTGTGTTTACATCCATTTAGTTCCCTGGAGGTTTGGTTGGTTCACATACAGCTCAGAGCAGAATACTACTCTTTAGCCCAATATTCAGTCCCTTATGTATTCTCAAAGGTTACTGCAGACCTTAGAGCTCACCTCAACCCCTTTATTTGAGTTTGCATCCACATCTAACTAGATGATATTCTAAGAAGACATTTCTGTCCCACCCATAATTACTCCAAGATATGCACTATATGGATTTCCACAGCCCCTTTGTCATTAGGCATTACACAAACTTCAGGGCAGAAGCTACAACCTCCTCAAACACCAGAGAGCCGGGTGCCGATTCTGCATACGCTGTAGTATCGTTTCTCCCCACAAGGCAAGACTACTCCTCCTTCCTAGTCTGTGGCAAGGGGCAGTGAGCATCCTCAGCTCCTTGTGCTGCTACTCTGCTGTGGTGCTTCTAAATGTATGGTGCAGCTCCCAATATGCAAAGTTATGAGCAGGGCCTCTTCCCAAGGCACTGCACCATGTGTCCCAGGAGACAGAGTCACCCTGAGGACTAACAAGGCTTTCTGATGAAATACCCAGAGTCAATGCAGTTCCGTCTATGCTCCTTGCTTTGCCCTGGCTGGAGACAAAGGCAAGATGAATTCTGGCTTTACCCCTGCTTTTTCCACAAAGATTGCAAGACCTTGGGTGAATCAATATAGTGGGACTTTATCCAATATCCAAATTTATAGCTCCTGCTGTTTAGTACAAATAACATCCTCATATTATTGGAAATGAACACAGTGGTGTCAGGTTACTGTGGCCAACAACAGAATCCACCCTTAACCTCTACTTTTGTTCAAAAGCTTTATCTTCATAAACACAGTGTTTTCTGAGGAATAACCAACACTGGTTTTCCATAAGAGAAGGTGTTGGGGAACCGCAGTGTACCTGTATAAACGTTATTTAGGAATTCTAATTGTCCCCAACTAACCACTTACCAGTCAGGTAGCTTTCTCTTTTTTTTACTTCTACTTCCTCCTTCTACCCTTTTAACATTCTTAAGAGATGGTGCAGAAATATTTCTTCTGTTTCCTGCAAATCACAACATGTGTGTGTGATCTAACAGTGCAAGCATTGTTAACTTCCGAAGAGAGAATCCACATGAGTCTGTGACTCCCCTTTCATGAATAGGGAAATATCAATGGTGATTATAAAGGGAAAGTGTTTTGAGTGTTAGATTCAGTCTAAATTTGTAACCTTTACAGAGGAAAGAAGATCTTGATAGTGCTTTTGTTTGGTGGTCCATTGCTTTTACATGTCTTATTTCAATAGCTTTTTAAAGTGGTTCCAGCCATTATATAAGTTTACTGCTTACACTTATTTTATTTTCTATTTGCTTCGTTTTGTTTTTTAGGTCCCACCAGGTGCCATTCCTGTAGGTATTTTTAGACATTTGTGTGGGTGTGTTAACTCCTTCCTACTCATCGACTTTACTTTTTCTCACCTTTCTTCCTGTCTAAAAAAAAAAATACAAAAAAATTGAGCTGTCTTTTGCTGAATATACTTTTTCAAAACACTAATTTTGGAAGAAAAAAACCTATTTAATAGCAGTGTTCCTTTCTCTGTTTCCATACCTCATCTGAAGATCAGAACTGTGATTATCTCTTCTGAAGAAGCAGCAGCCACATCATGTTCAAAGCTACCATCTCTCTTCCTTACCCCCTTTTCACCCATTGTGCACTGTCCTGTATTTCTCCTACTTCTTGTCTGCACACAGCAGTGCTACTGACGTATGGCAGAATGCAGAACATGGGGGAAAGAGATGTATCATGTGTGAAAAAGATCCTTTGTACTTTCCCTGTTTCTCTCTTCCTATTCCTGTCAGTTGCAGTGATGCTGTTAACACTTTTTGGAACACGAGCGACCACCTGTAGAAACTTCCTTTTGAAATATCTTACAAGTCTTTGATATTTCAATTAGCTGGTAAAAGGAAAGTGTGTCACATTAATGGGTGTTTACAAGGTTTTTATAATACATATTTGCTTAGCAAATAAATGTTATTGCAGTACTTGCAGAAAATTATATGGAAACTTTTGAAAATGGGAAGTCCTGATGTTGTTCTGTCTGAAAATTGGTGTGTGGAATGAGACCTTTATTACTCTTCATAGCTGGCTTGCTGCCTAGGAGTCTGATGACTTTCAGTTATCACAGCATACTCCACAATAGCACCTCACAAATACTATTCACAACAGCGTTGCAAAAATGCAGTTTCACAGGATTTGACCTGGGGAGCATATTCTTTGGCTGCCTTTGTGGCACATGGTGCTGCCTTGTTTATTCAGAAATGTAACGTTTTCACTAATCCCAAAACTGTAACAAATTAGATGAAGGGAAAAACCCACCACCTCCTCACAGCTTGGGCCATGCTTATTTTTTATATTTTTTCATCTTCTGGGCTCTTTGGTCACAGTGTTCAAATATGTATTACAGAGTACACTTTGCAGAGGAAAGTATAGTAGGTTGAGTGTATTTGTGGTGTGTTGGATCCATTCTTAAAGTTGACCCAGTAAGTTACTTATGACTCACTTGAGTCTCATTGATTTCAGTGGCTCTCACTCTAAGCCTGGATCCAACCCAACATTTTAAAACAGTTCTAGAGAGGGACACCAGCTCCTGGGAGCTGAGCTGTTTTGGGAGGTGGCTAGAGCTGCCCAATGTTGAGGGGGTGGAGGAGGCTGACTGCGGAACAGCTCCAACAACTAGCTCTTTCTCCTGCTGCTGCTTCAGAGGGGAAGAAGAGTGGAAGCAGGTGAAGGAGGAGCCGCCAGCCGTTGAAGCCCTGTAGCCACTGCATTCCGCTCTGCCCCCAGCTCCTCTCGACATTCTGATATCACATGTGTGATTTTGACCCTGCAATTGCCCTTACAAGCTGGCGCCTCTGGTTCTATATGAATTAAAGAAAAGAGCTCCATCACATTGAAAACTTAGCCATTTTTAATGCCTTCTACCATTTTTTAAACCAAGGGAATCCTCTTATTTCCCAGTGATGTGGGCCCTTTTTTCTGATACAGAAAACAAAAGATCCTTCACTCTGATTCTTTCTAAATGGCTCGCTTTGTGGCACAAATGGAGATCTTCAGCCCTTTGTTCTATGACACACAAGCAACAGCCTCACACCAGTTGCCAACATGTCAAAGCTATTGTGCTTCCCAATTACGTTAAGCATACTGGCAGCTTTCTCAAGACCTTCAATGGAAGCAGATGCTTTGAATCATAAATTATCATCTTCCCTTTGGCGTGTTGAAATCTGCATTGTAAGAACGGCTGTTTTTAGCAAATATGTTATCAGCGAATGGTATAATGCTTTCGCTATGGACTGCGGTTTTGTTCATCTGGCAGGTGGCTGGAGTCTTCACCCTCCCACTGCTTTTTAAAAGTTTGATCTCGAAATAATTGCTAAAATGCCCAATTGCCAAAAGACGGTTATGATCAGAGCTCAAATTATTTGGGAAAAGGCTGATGGCTTTTCAATGGCACTTCTGGTTAAAAGGAAAACAGTGCAGTGGGGATAAGGACTGCCTCCCCAGCACCTCCCTCCAATTCAAGAAGAGATTGTAATTCTGGCAATTTAGGTAAACTGTATTGCGTTTCCTCCCAAATGTCATTGTCTGTCTAGATACATAGTACTATAAATAAAACAGCCTGCATGCATATTGTTACTAGACCTTTGAGAATGTAATAACCATTCTCTTCATTTCTCTTTCAAGACAAAGGACCCCCTGCTCCATATTTTTCTAAACGACTACAACACGTTTTTCACTGTGACGCAGACTGGCATAACTCGCTACCTCACCTTGCTTCAACCAGTTGACAGGGAGCTCCAACAGCTGTACACCTTTTCGGTAAGCAAAGTTCAGTTGCTGGTTTATTGTAACAGTTGGAGAACAAGTAGGATATTTTTGCCGGATATGTCAAATCGGCATACATTTTAAGAAAGCTATTTCACAAAATCATAGAATTGGAAGAAGTCTTGCAGGCAGTGACGTCGAACCCTCCTGTTGAGTGCAGGAAATCCATAACAAGAGCAGCTGTCCAGCCTCTGCTTTAAGACCTGCAGTAATGGGAAGCCCACCCATCCACCCTACATAATTCAGTTCATTATTAAGCTGCTTTTACAGTTGCAAAGTTTCTCCTTCTGTTCAGCCAATCTGCCCTCTGGTAACTTCAACCCATTGGATCGAATCCCAGCCTGTTGAGCAGCAGTGATCAAGTCTTTGCCCTCTTGAATAGGATAGGCTTTCAGGTATCTGAGAGAGTCATTGGGTGTCCCACTCAATCTCGTCTTCTCCAGGATAAACATACCAAGTTCTTTCAACCTTTCCTCTTTGTGGACTTGGTTTTCCATACTGCTGACCATCTTTGTTGCATTCCTTGTTAAGCATATAGATATAGTTATATCTGGTGCCTTGTACTTTCGCAGGAGGTAGGGTCTTTTTGTAGACTTCAAATTTCCTGTGAGACATGCTACCTTCATGTGCACAGTATGGTACATTAGTGTACAGTGTGGTGGTAGTGTGGGCATCACCCGACTCCCGACAGCTGAGTCACTACTTTGAAGAGATTAGGTGAGCACCACTGTCCCATTACACATCTTCTGTGACTGTAGACTCTGCTGATTGGTTCTGCCTATAATGAGATCATTTGTTATAAGCAAATGAACAACGACTGTTACTGGAGGTGTTACAGGCTTGCAAGTCATAATTTGGAGCATGAAACCCAGATGATAGTTAATCATTTTAATAGCTTACTTATTCCTTTTGCTTCATCTATACATTATCGGGAGCAATTTCACACATATTATGCAGGGCAAACCAAGTTTGCAAGTGAGTATTTGCTGACAGGGATCGGCAGCCATTCCTAGCTCCCTAAGCAACACCCTTCTTTTCAATTTACACCTTTAGATCTACACCTAAAAAAAGGTAATGTGTGAATAGATCTAAAGGAGAATAAAAAGGAGGTAGCTCACCAATTAAAATAAAACATTTTCCCCATGATTCTCTTGGATATAATTCTTCACCTGGAAAATGTTTTGAAATGGGATTTTAAAGTGATTGTTTTCAGGAACTTCTCTAATCACTATACTGAGGTTGTGTGCATTATGTGCTCAAGCTCAGTTTCAGTTATATTTGAATTATTATGTTCATTTAATTGTATTTTTTCTCAAAGTTTTTCTCATGTCTGTTTTTTTTTTTTTGAAGATGATAGCTTCTGATGGTGTGCAAGAAAGCCCCCCAGTCACAGTCAATATTGTTGTGATTGACGCAAATGATAACTCTCCAACCTTCTCCAACATATCATATAACGTCAAGATTTACACAGACATGAGGCCTGGAGAAAGCGTTATCAAGGTACATTTGTTTTTTTCAGCATGTTCTTCAGCAAAGCCTATAGTGGAACATATTAAATGTAAATAAAAAATGTTCAGGAGGAAGGATCCTGATCTTCATTGGCAGATCTACTGGTATAGGGCAGTATACAAGAGAGAGAGAGAGAGAGAGAGAGAGAGAGAGAGAGAGAGAGAGAGAGATGATGATGATAGATAGACAGATAGATATAGATAGATAGTAAAGTAAGCATGAGACGGAAATCCAGACAGTCTTTAATTTCAATCATTTCAACTTGCCTTGTGAAAGATGTGTTAGGAAGGAAAATCGGAAGAGTCAAAAATGTAAAGAATGCATTCTCATTTTTCAGTGTTAAAATAAGTAATACTCATTTTCCACAGAATCCGTAGTGGGAGGAAATATTTTCTTGCTATTGTTTCTGACAACACTGGTGGCCTCTGTAGGGGGAAAATCAGTACATAACACCTTTCAGAGGCTTGTATTGAATACTGTTTTAGACAATTGAGGACTTATTTGTTTTGGGGAGTTTGTTTTTGTTTTGGCTTTGTGAGACTTTACCTTGAGATTTGGGCTTTGTATATAGCTTTAGTGCTATTCTTCAATTCAGCTCTTGCAGAAGTTGATCCTTAATACATTTTCTCCTGAGCTGTAGATTTTTTTAATCACTGCTTACTACAATTATATATTCATGTGAGTAAAGAGATTCAGACTGGCAATTTTGTTGCATTGTAATTGGACAGCTAATTGTTTTAAGATACCAGTTCTGGTTTCTTCTTATGTGAATGTCATTATCTTCATTTACCATAGATTAGCTCTCTAATCCTGTTGATTATTTTCTTATTGCTGCCATTCAAATAAATGAAAATTAGCCATTGCTTCCAAATGAGTTTAATCCCAAAACTACCACATTTGCTTTGGGATGGCAATTAGATTGGCTAATAGGGTCGCTCTAGTTGAAGCAATATACAAATTTTCCGCCTTCAATATTCCTAGAAAAGGTGCAGAATGGGGCATGCAAAATGATGAGTTACAATGCTTGGGGCAGTTTAGGAAAATTATCAAATAAGACATGATAGAGGTGTGTATCTTATGTGTGATATGGAGAAAAATGCTAAAACTCAGGCTTCTCTAATGAAGCTGAATTGAACAGACAAAAAAGAAAGACTACTTCACACATCATGTACTTAAAAGTATGGAATTCACTGCCATGAGATGTGGTGGTGACCACCAACTTACCGTAGAAGGCTTTAAATGGCGAATAGACAAATGTGGAGAGTGAGGCTATCAGTGATGGCTGTGTTCCAGCTCCTGTATCTAAGGTACCATTGCCTCTAAATACCAGTTGTTAAAGGAGAGTGAAATTGCCCTCACCCTATTTACAGGCTTTCCATAGCATCTGACTGGCCAATGTGAGAACAGTATGCTGGACTAGATAGGCCTTTGGTTTGATCCAGCAAGGCTCTGCTTATGTTCCAATGAGAGCCAGTGTGGTATAGTGGTTAAGAGCAGTAGACTCGTAATCTGGTGAACTGGGTTCGCATCTCCGCTCCTCCACATGCAGCTGCTGGGTGACCTTGGGCTAGTCACACTTCTTTGAAGTCTCTCAGTCCCACTCACCTCACAGAGTGTTTGTTGGGAGGGGGGAGGAGAATGTTAGCCACTTTGAGACTCCTTCGGGTAGTGATAAAGCAGGATATCAAATCCAAACAAGTCGTCGTCTTCTTCTTCTTCTTCTTCTTCTTCTTCTTCTTCTTCTTCTTCTTCTTTATATGCACACATGTGTTGCAAACAGGACTCTTAAATTCTCTCTGCTTCTTTGCTACTTTATTCTGTACTACTGTTTCTTTAACTTCAGATTGCATGCTTCAGGAGCAACAGTATTAAATTTACCATCAGCCTTTTGTCAGCAGGATTCAGGAACCTGAGGGTGTGGACAGACAAAAACTTATTGTAATGATTAATAATGGCGTTATATATTAATAACTTTTCAGAGTGGAGAGCCAGTGTGGTGTTGTTGGGTTAGAGGGTTAGACTAGGCCTGTGGAGAAGCATGTGCAAATCCCCACTCTGCCATGGGTAAACCTGACCCATTTACTCTCTCTCAGTCTAACATAACTCAGTGAGGTTGTGAGGATAAAATGGGCAAGAAGGGCTGTGTGTGCTGCCTTGAGATCCTTTGAGGAAAGACAGGATATAAATGTAATATACTGCAATTAATTCACTGCAGCAACAGAACTTGGCTGGAAATGGTATTATGAAGCCATCTTACCCAATTCCGTACACATTCATTGTTGCTGTTCCACCATCGTCCCTTGCCAAAACTGATTTTGCAACATGTTTTTTAAGCATGTCAGCAATATCTGGGAAAAGCAGGAACTAACTCCCATTGATCAGCACTGGTGCAATATATGTATGCATATTTATCTATCATATGCAGCTTATTTACCACAACACAGAAGGTGATGAATAAAGCACAATGTGCCCATAGCAGTTTTTAAAATATGGCAAATTACATTTGCATATTGATTGTTTATATCAATATCAGTGTAGCCTCACATAGGGCTTACTTCTCAATAATCCCACAACTTTTTCAAGAATGTATTACTGTTTTTTAAAACTCATTTTTCTTTGAATGGTGTGCACTCCCCGTATCTACCACCTATGTTTATCTTAAATATAACAGCAAACCAAATTGCTCCCTTGACAGAAGCTATGGGCTCCCTTGATGTTGGCATGGGGAGTAACCACATGATCTGGATGACCCACAATATCAGAAGGGCATGTTCAACTTTAAAATGCATGAGTGGAACAACTTCCCCTGGAGCATATACCACAGATCAGGAGGTACCTTGGGGGTCAAGAGGACCCCAGCATGGTTAACAAGTAGACTCAAAGCAGCTATTAGAGGCGAGAAGGCTTCCTTTAAAGATGGCGGTGACAGACCAGAAAGAAGTTATTGGGGTCATAGTAGATGGCTTGATGAAAATGTCAACCTCAGTAGCACGGACGCCACTTAGAGTGTTTGTGGTAAGATTCTAGCCATGAACTTTCTGATTCATAGTTCAGTTGCTTTGCTTCTCGTTTTACATCTAGACGGTGTACAACTGAATAGTTTCCTTACCTTAATTCATTTATAAATATATACACTCTTGACTCATATAAAACATCAAGGTGATATGGAATAGTATCTACAAGTACAACAAAACATGAAATACACAAAAAGTATGTTGTGGCTTGATGCACTATGCACTTTTTATGAAGAGTCACAATTGGCCATAGAGGACATATTGGGAGTTGCCTAGCAACTACTCATGATTCTTTGCTATTCTGTCCCATTTCATGATGAATATCCCCGACTTTTGCCAGCATGAAGCCACTTATAATGTAACGATAGAGACCATAGCTTTTGCTTCAGATTAAAGGGCATGGCAGAATAGCAGCTTCTCCCCCACAACTCTGATCCCCTAGTGAGCCGACTTGCAACACCAGAATTCACTCAAAGAAGCACCTGGGAACCAGGAGGAAGGCAAGGGAGGCTTCCTGGAGTAAGGAGTCACCTGGGGATCTTCCATAGGCCAGGTAACTCAACAATACATATTTTATTACACTTTGGATTAAATGAATTTGTATCTGTATAAGGCACACATACGCAAATGCCACTGTGTATGTACCAGAGTGAACAAATCAAAAAGTGAAATCGTTTTGAGTACCCACTGTGATCTCATATCAAGCATGTACATTGTGCAACAATTGATTCATTCTGTTCATGGGGTATTTGATCTCATAAATGAGGAGAGACCAAATCATTCCCTCATCAGGATGTATCACCTTTGGAGGTTTTCATTATTAGCAGCTGAAAATTGCGGTTGACTTTTATTAGAGTACTGTCTGAGATAAAAGTCAAGGGCCACTGTGTCTTTTTAGTTGCCTCCTCTTAAACTGAAGAGGGAGAGGCCATGTGGTCAGTAAGGTGTTAAGGAGTTAAGTACCTCCTCTACAGAAATAATTTTCAGTTTTCTGAGCTGATCAGTTGTCAAGAGGTCAGAAGTGCAGATTGTTCAGCTGACTGACCCAATGGATGAGAAAGGGGTGACTTTGCCATGAGAATATTGAGGAAAGGGATTGACTTGTGAGGTGAGGTCTAACTGTGAATGAAAAGCAAAGGCTTTTGTATAAAATGCAAATACTTAGAGCTATACTGCCAGCAACAACAGTAATCTGAGAAAAAGGGTGTGTGTTCATAGCTGGCACTGAAATGAAGAGATTGCTCTGATTTTACCATTTGGTTTTGACCATGAAACTTGTCATAGGTAGGTAGGTAGAAGGGCTGGTGTCAGTGTCCTCTGTTATTGATGATGACACAGGCTGAAAGGTGGAAGGGCCATAGCTCTGTCGTAGATCATGTGCCTTGCATGCAGAAGGTGTCAGCTTCAATCCCTGGCATCTCCAGGTAAAACTGGAAGTGACTGTTCTCTGAAGCCCTAGAGAACCACCGTCAATCTGTGTAGATGATACTGAACTAGATGGACCAGTAGACTGAGTCAATGTAAGGCAGCTTCCTATGTTCCTAGGTGATTTGCCTAAGGCTATGTTCACTGAGTCCTCGGCTGAGCTGAGAATTAAACCACATGTTCTTTACTGCTTAACTATATTTCATCTCGTGTGGGACACGGGTGGCGCTGTGGGTAAAACCTCAGCGCCTAGGACTTGCCGATCATCAGGTCGGCGGTTTGAATCCCTGCGGCGGGGTGCGCTCCCATTGCTCGGTCCCAGCGCCTGCCAACCTAGCAGTTCGAAAGCACCCCCGGGTGCAAGTAGATAAATAGGGACCGCTTGCTAGCGGGAAGGTAAACGGCGTTTCCGTGTGCTGCGCTGGCTCGCCAGATGCAGCTTGTCACGCTGGCCACGTGACCTGGAAGTGTCTGCGGACAGCGCTGGCCCCCGGCCTCTTAAGTGAGATGGGCGCACAACCCTAGAGTCGGACACGACTGGCCCATACGGGCAGGGGTACCTTTACCTTTACCTATATTTCATCTCACCTCTTCCCAGCTTATAACCATCCTATACAGGTGATGACAATCTCCTTCCTTCTTTAGATTTAGCTTTCTCATTTGCCATACCATTACCTTGCTTTTTTTTTTAGCACATTTGCACATAAACTCTGCTGCCAAACCCATTAGAGTCTCCAAGGAATCTGTGTGGACCACTGGGAAAAGTGATGAAACCATCCCAGCAGTGAATGCTGGGCTCAGGGTGTGGCAGCAGACTCTTGGAGAAAAGAGCTGCATGTTCACCCCCGAAAATAGCCTATTGAATGACCTCAGGAGTGAAGGAGTATGCTGTCCCACTGTCAGAAATGCAGTAAGATTAAAGTGTTATATGTGGAATAGGGATGCAAAGGTGGAGGATTTGAAGTGGCGGTCCTGCCAGTGTAACTTCATGGCCACAGCTTCACTGCCACTGCCACTGCCACCACCCCAAGCCCTATACAGGAAGGCAGCTCTGCCCTACCACACGCATCGCTTACTTCTGAGTAAAATATATCTGGCCAGCCCTGAGAATGTACTTATAGCAATGATGACTGCAGTGAGCTTAACTATCCTGTTTTTATATTTTCAAAAGTTTGTAGTTCTGCTATCTGGATTGAATTTCAAAATATGCATTCCCATTACAGTTAGAGTATAAATCTGCTTTGGGCTTTTGGACTGCTATAAAGAGTAGTTGATTCAGGTAAGAAATTATTAATTTGATATGTGTTAAATGCCCTTGTTTTGGCAGATCTCCATTTACCTCAAATTAAAACATTCTTCAAGGACGAATGACATTTAGGATTGCAATGCTTATAACCTACCTGGCAAGATAACGCACTTGAAACCTTTAATCTAGGCTATATTCACACCATTTGTCTGAAGCACACATTAACAGAATCTGGGGAGCTATAGTTTATTAATGGTTCTACGAATTGTAGCTCTGAGATCTGCTGCTTAACAAACTACAGTTCCCAGGATTCTTTGGGGGGAACCATGGCTGTTAAAGTGGCACAAGAGTACTTTAAATGTATGGTGTGGATGTCATCCTAGTATTTAAATACTAATTCCTTTTAAACTCTTGGTGTCTTGAGTCTAGGGGCTTGATGGTGGAAGGATTTTGGATCAGATGAGATGTCCGATTTTATTGTATATGAAATTGTTTTAGGAATTTGGCTACTATCCCAAACACTGACTCCAAGCACAGAGGAACATACCTCCAAATAAACATGTAAAGGATTGGGCTTCACCTCTCTTAATTAAGAAACATACAATTTTAATTGGAGGGTTGTATATCAGTCATAATCACACAGATCTTAATATACATCCTTGGAAATTGTGCAGTTCTACTCTGTTGATTTGCCTCCTAATTGCTGTATAATCTTATAAGGACCCTTGCCTCCTTCGAGTGATAATCAGCTGCGATAGCTTCAAAAGGAAAATGGCCCAGGTCAGTCATGATTAGACTGTGAAAACAGATACTCCAATAAAAAGAAGTAGGTTAGAAAAAGAGCTCTGACCTCAGTGCGTTTGTGCAGTTAGACAATAATTCATGATGAAAGGCTCTTTCTATTTGCTAATTGAGTTGCATTACTGAGATAGTAAAACATTTAATTTGAGTGGCATATAGTTGTCTTACAAAAATGACAGTTCCTATTCCAGTATGCTATCTGGCGTGTGTATAATTTGTCAGATGCATTGGCCTTAAAGCTTTTTAAGATAAATGTTTGGAAAACATTAGGGTTGGATTAATCAATGGCATTTGCCATTTGCAGAGCTGGCTACAGGATTTTAAGGATCATTGGACAATGCACCAGTGCCCTACTTTATCTGGAAGAAGTGGTATGTGCAAACTGACTTTTCCTTTACACTTCCTCTGTCCATCTTTGGTGCTCCATGGAAAGTCAGGGTGTTGGGACTGTTGGCGTGGTGGGCCTTTTGCCTGTCTTGAAGCCACCACAGATGTTTCTCCTTTTGCCCAAATGACTACCCAGTGAGGCACATCCTCAACATCTCTCTCCATTTGTTTACATTTTGAATAACTTATTGAATTTGGACCCATTTCGTGAGTTTGTCATTTAGGATTATTTTGCACACGTGGCTTTGCTCACAGTCCCACACACGGCTTGCTGACTGATTACGGATGCAAATCTTCCTGCAAATAATAACTATAAAAATTTAACACACCACTGGCCACACAGAGCCAGCTTTACAAGCGAAGGTGAACTTTTTTCAGTTTGATTTATCTCCAAAGTGGATTTCTGAGTAAACAGCCTGTGACAAGCACCTTCTGAACCTAGTGCCCCAAGCAGTCACTGGGTCTGCTAAACTCAGCCCTGCCCGACCTCAAAACCCCAATCACTGGCTTTCCATATTTGAAATTGTTGGCTCTTTCCCATGTGCAATGGAAGAACGAGTGCACACAATCAAGGACGGAGTTCAGGGAAGAAGTAGGTGGGTTTGATTTATTCATTGATTGGTTACAGCCAATTGAATCCTGGGTTCTTCCCTTTCTCCCTCTTACCTTAACAGTAACCTTTGCAACTGCAATTTTGAAACTTGTGCGGTTCAGTGCTTTCACAGTCCTCAGGATATGGAGATAATTATTTTCTCTTTATCCATCCCCTGTGCCTGACCTCTGTCTGGAGAAGGAGTTAAAATGGATTCATTTTTCTTGAAGTGAGAATGGATCCTGAGATCCTGTGTATTATAAGTACTTCCCTGCCACCTCATATGTCCTTGGATGTATCTGATTTTCTGCCACAACTCCTCTGACTTTTCTACCCTTGTTTCACACCACCTCCTTCTTTACATCCATTTTTTTATTTTTTAAAAAATGATTCTGTTCTTAGACCAAGGTAAAGTTCTCAAACTAGGACACTACTTCTGGTTTTGCAGAGTTCGTAAACCGAATAATTTGTAAATAGGACTGTTCTTAAACCGAGGTACCACTGTTAATTATAGACATCAGGTCTATGGTCAGCATGCAGATGGGAAAAAAATGAAATGGAAGACACCAAAACAATGTCAGGTAGAATTTGCCTTTCTCTTATGTACTTACATTTTCCGAAAGCAAATCTGTGAAGGAGATATGCAATAGTCATGCTAGAAGTTATTTTCCAAGTGTGGGGAAAGAGTTGCATCTGTGTATAACGTTCATTCGGGAATTGTTTTTGTAGTGCTTAAAGATCTCTCAGTGCTTTTTTAAAAAAAAAATGCTTGTGGCTAAGGATGATTTTTTATGAATCAAAGTTAGAAATGACTAGCTGGGAGGGAATAGGCTAAAAACTGAATTATTATGCACAAATGTAGCTTTTTTTCAAGATTTGGTTATAATTACTTGATGTGACTATCTGGTGACACACCTCCATGGAACATTCAATGTCATTTCCCCAAACTTTCATATCCAGCTTTTTAAACTGTAGCTCTTGGTAAATGGATTACATTGCTGAGGCTGAGAGCAAACAAAACTCCCATATTCAGTGGGCTGGCTGAGTTTTGCTTATTAATCCAGAGGTGTCAGCTGCAGTGCCACATGGTAATTTTCATAACACTGTAGAAGTAGCTGGAATAAATTTATGTTAATTGTGTATGACTTTGGGGAAGTGGGTTTATTTGCCTGGAACACTATTTCCATGTGTGGTGGTGGTTGGAAGGCAAAGCCTTTTGGAACACGACAACTGCAGGTTTCAGTTTAGATCAGCAGGAAGTAATCACATTAGGCATTTGGGAGTCAGACCAATTTGCCTGAACTTTTAGTTCATGACAGACTGGAGTCAGAGTGTCTTATTAGCTTTTCCAAATACTGGTGGAAAACATCACTGGTTGAAAAGGGTTTTGTCCCAGTAAACTAATCCTTGTTCAAAATGATTGCAACAGATCAGAACTGGCATCCCAATAAAGCAACATGGCATTGTTAAGGCACAATGCTATGAAGGTTTCTTATAGCTTCCTATTTGCATAATGAGAATCACGTCTTTGCCTCAGCATTAACAGAACATATTTATCATTGTCAGCTTGTGAGCACTGCACATTTTAAATGGAACAAAATTGCTGCTACTGCATGAAGAAGATATACAGGAAGAGCAGGATGGATCCCTTTTTCAGTCTATTTTAGATGTTAATACCCCCATCCCAAAACACCTAAACTATGGAGTCTATCAGCCAAAACCACCTGCAATTTGAATTTCCAAAATCATAGAGTGCTGTGACAGTTCTTTGACTTTAATTCTCCCTTTCAGGCATCTTTTTGCCCCCAAAATGTTATTCAGATGACTTAGCATTTCAAAGCACCTTCATTTGTAAATTTAATTAACCTTGTTAATTTATGTATTTGTGTATTCTACCAGTTTCCCTTTTCGTGTTGTCGCACTAAAACTTGGCTGGGCTCCAAGTATGTAATTAAATGGTTAGGACTTGCATTTTGTGTGAAGCTCTTATTTATCTTTTCCCCAACCCCTTTACTGCTGATCTAGAGAAGGTTATTATAACACTTTTTAAAGCTGTCATCAACCTTTATTAGGGACATTCGTTTATGAGGTCAACAACTATGAGCAGTTTTGCAGGGAAATTTCTAAATGATTAAAGGAATATATGAATTGAGAGATTTCCTTTTCAGCAATAAAAATGAAACAAATAGTTGAGTTCAGTGCTTTAACACTCTGCGGATCTATTCAAATGGTAAAAATCTGTTCTAATGGTGCGATACAATTATGTAGTTAAGCTGTGGGATTTTTCACCACAATATGTGATGTCCATCAACTTGGATAGCTTTAAAGTAGCCAGTGTGGTGTAGTGTTTTAGAGTGCCTGTGAGACCAGGCATCAAATCACCATTCATCCATTAAGCCAACTGAGTGACTCTGAACCAGTCAACCAAACCTACCTCACAGGGTTGTTGTGTGGGGGGGGGTTACATTGTACTGCTTACATTCAGTGCACGAAGGGGCTGTGTGTCTCTCCCTTCCTGTGTTACAGTGGTGCCTCGCAAGACGAAATTAATCCGTTCCGCGAGTCTCTTCGTCTAGCGGTTTTTTCGTCTTGCGAAGCAACCCTATTAGCGGATTAGCGGATTAGCGCTACTAGCGATTTAGCGGTTATTAAAGGCTTAGCGGCTATTAAAGGATTAGTGGATTAGTGGCTAAAAGGCGCTTAGCGGCTTAGAAAAAGGGGGGGAGCGGAAAAAATCGGAACACTTGCAAGACGTTTTCGTCTTGCAAAGCAAGCCCATAGGGAAAATCGTCTTGCGAAGCAGCTCAAAACGGAAAACCCTTTCATCTAGCGGGTTTTCCGTCTTGCGAGGCATTCATCTTGCGGGGCACCACTGTATCTGCAAGGAAAAGGCGGTGGCTGCACAATGTGGGGCTCACTAAACCTTGTACACTTGGCTAGTATGTAGAAATACCTATCGGAGATCTAAGTAAATGGGATTATGTAATAGTTTTTCAAGAAGCTGGTTATGATAGGAACAAACAGACAGACAAACGTGAACTGAAGAGCCCAGTTTGGAACCAAACTCAACAAGTCGTGTCATACATACAGTCTTCTTACTCAAAGTGGGCTTAGGAGAAAGCCATCTTTATTATTTGAAAAGGAGGACTTATTGGCCAGCTTCTGTGTCAGTCATAAAGCCACCTACCCTTCTCACCAGGCCTGTGAATAATGCTAACAATCATTGTATTAGTTATGGGGCCACCTCCTTTCCCCGTGCTTTGTTGAAGGAGTGTGTGTGTGTGTGTGTTTTAAGGGGGGTGTTTTTAAAAAGTGCCTTCCAAGCACATCTGTAATTTGATAATTATACCAGTTGCTTTGAAAATGAAATAAAAAGCAGACATCCTGCATGAAGCATGAGGAGTGTTCAGAAAGAAGCCGTCAGGAATAGATTGATATGCTGTATATATGTCTCAATTCAGGAATAAAGGCAGGTGAAAGCACATCTCGCTGTCAGCAAACAGCCTTTCTATTTCCAAGTACATCAGTATGCAGCCTGATAGATCAGTATTTTTGTAGGTGTCATGTCTCTGTCTGGTTCAGAACTGAAATTAGGGAGGCTCAGAAGTGGAAGAGAAGGGTGAAACTGACTCCCTTCTGCACAATTTTAGAGATAGGTGTACAACAATAGTGGACTGTGTGGAGGGATGGAGGTTCTTGCATGACCTTCCAGCAGATGACCTCCCAGCTGTTTCTGGGAGGGGAAAGGTCAGTGTAGTGCAAATGCACCCGTGGAGCTAATTTGGCCCTCCTGCTCCTGCACCCCTCTACCCTCCCTGCTGCCTCACTCACCCCCCTGTCACTCTCACTAAGTAGCAGCAACTTTCCTGCCAGGAGGTCAGGGAAGTGTCTCAGGTCCACCACACCGGCACCCGAAGATGCTCTGGAACATCTTGGGTTAAGTGACCTGCTGCTGCTGCTGTTCATGCATTCTATAATGTAGTTTCTGCTTCATCCTATATCACAGGGTGTCCATATTTCATTCATGATTGTTTGATGCCTCACACAGAAAATAATCTCTTTATTTTGACAGCAATTGAAATTGGGTTTCCTGTCATTCAAGCAGCAACCCTAAGGGGAAACAAAAATTAAATTCTAATTTTCAATTGCAGCTCACTGCCATGGATGCCGATGAAGGTTCAAATGGGCGGATCACATATGAAATCCTGGCCGGAGATCCGGGAGACTTTGTGATCAATGATCAAACGGGCCTTATCACTATTGCTCCAGGAATTGAATTGGTGGTAGGACGTTCCTATGCCCTCACTGTCAAAGCATCTGACAGTGCTCCTCTTGCACAGAGAAGGTAATTAATATTATAATTAAATATTTTTCGCCATAGCTGAGAAATTAACCTTTCTGCACTATAATGAGTAGAAGGTGTAAAGGATCAGTCATCAAAGAAACATGAGGCCCGTGATTTGGTTTCTTTAGAAAAGGCACGTCAGTCGGTTGTTTGCTAAGCATCCTATTCAAAAGAAGCCTTTATATCTGAACTGTTGTGGCTCATTCATGAAATTAGTATATATCCGGCACACAGATATATGCACCGTAATATGTTGATTGGGCATTAGTAGTAGTAGCATTAGTAGTAGCAGTAGCATTATTATAGTAAATTCTAGTATGTTAAGTTTTCTCCATCCATATTTGTAGTTTGTGCTTGTTTAAGAAAGTGAGAATGAGAGAAAAGAGGAGAGAAAGCAAAGCAATGAAGGCAAAAGTAGTTGTCTGTTCTGTAAATTGCCAACTATCATGCAAAGGTAGTATCTCCAAATGTCCTGGAATGAAAGGATCGCTGAGCTGGAGGTAACCTTTTATCCAGATGATACAATCTTATAGTGTGCCTCAGCTCAATTTGGAGCACAAATTGCAAGCTGTGCAAACACCGGACAAGCAATGAAATACACTCCATGGAAACCTACATTTGCACTAGCAAAGTCATTCAGTTTCTAATCTCCTACTTGTTAGATCTGGGAAGCGTAGAGTAGAAAGAGACGATTTTCTCATACCAACTTGGCAGAAGCAAAACAAAACAAAGGTTGATTTTAACTCACAGAACACTTCGGGTTTGATTAGAATAGCTGAGGGGCCTTCAGCCTGATTTGCATGTCATAATTTGCAGGTGTTTCCCCACCTTATATGTGACAGCGTATGTACCTGAGGGGAGACATTACACATAACTGGGCAATGTGTGTATTTTAAGTGAGGTCAGATTCTGGAATGTGTATTACATGTTTCTGGGAATGTATATGCCAAGGTTACCACTGTGTTGGCAAAAAGATATAAATTGGCCACATCTTAGCACCACAGAAGTTCAGAAAAGCAAAGCTGGAGAAACAAATAGAGACCAGTTAAGGAAGTTTGGCCACTCAGTTGTAAGACAAATAAAAATAAAACACAACAGACTAAAACAGATACTCCTAAACCTTTCCATGTCCTATTTGGGTGACACTTCGCTTCCGCCCTTCACCTCTCCATGCAGTGCGAGAGGCAGGAGAGAGACTTTCTCTTCTCCTGGTTTGAATGTTACCTTTCATATTTAGGGAGAAGGATGGGAAGAACCAGGTGAGACAAAGAACCATTCTAAATACCATCAGGCATAGAGGTGAAATATCACCAAAATAGCCCCTAAGTGGGCAAAACCAAATTATTCACCCTATGGAGAACGTCTTCACTCCTTAATTGCAACTGTGGGGATGTTTGGTCATTAGTCCTGTATGGCATATGGGTGGAGGTAGGAGTAGGACTGTGGATGTCACCACCTTCAACAGCCACCAGAAAGGAGAGCCAAGATACGTAAGCCATTGACCTGATTGGGTGGAGAACTGCGGCACGTACAAGTATATATACATAGGCTATCCTTTCTGGTGGTCCACTGAATGTGTTAACGTTGGTGGCAGAGCCGGTGGACATAGGGAATGGGACTCACAAGTGCAGGCCCATTTCCCCGTCCATGTGTTTAGTATACAGTATTTGCTGAAAGCTACCATCTGTTCAGACCTACAGTTGCATTTAAATGTGAAGAACTCTGCATTATCATTGGAAAATTGTGGTATATAGGCTCAAAATCCACAGGCATTTAAACTTTTAACTCTTAGCTTATTTTGATGTTGTTGTTGCTGCTGTTCCCAGTCATTTAATATTGTTGCCATCACATTTTCTAATGTATCTTTGCAAATGCAAGGGTCAGAAGATTTAAATGAAAGTCATTGCCCTCCGGGTTCTATAATAAATTCATAGACTATGACAAATTCACTGAGTGTGGTACACACGTCCTTCAGGCTTTACTTTTTCCATCCTTGCGTTTATAAGACTATATTTTATCTGTTTTGTTTTTTGTTGATGCCATTTAAGAAGCAAATTTCAATATTCAGCACAGCACTCTAAGGCATTGTGTCACCCATACTATTCTTTTCTAGCCTTAAGAAAATATTCATGGTTTTCTTTAAAAACAAAACAAAAGTGTTTCCACCAAGTTGGTCAAATGAAAGGAATTTTCAAGTCACCTTTTTTCTCCCTATCACTCCAGAGATCTAAATAGCCTATTTATTTATGCATAATTAATAGCTTCTTAATCCTTTAGATCTATAGGGACGTGGATGGCGCTGTGGGTTAAACCACAGAGCCTAGGACTTGCTGATCAGAAGGTCAGCAGTTCAAATCCCCGTGACGGGGTGAGCTCCCGTTGCTTGGTCCCTGCTCCTGCCCACCTAGCAGTTTGAAAGCACGTCAAAGTGCAAGCAGATAAATAGGTACCGCTCCAGCGGGAAGGTAAACGGCGTTTCTGTGCACTGCTCTGGTTCACCAGAAGCAGCTTAGTCATGCTGGCCACATGACCTGGAAGCTGTACGCAGGCTCCCTCGGCCAATAAAGTGAGATGAGCGCCGCAACCCCAGAGTCGGTTATGACTGGACCTAATGGTCAGGGGTCCCTTTACTTTTTTAATCCTTTAGATCAGTTAGATGTTTATTCACCCCACCCAAAAGAAAAAAGGAAAGAAAAACCATGAAGTGAAATCAACTAAAGTGACCAGTATAAAAAGGAAATAATTTTTGAATATTCTTTATAATGATTATGATTAAAATTATTTTTAGCCTTCCTTTTTCCTAGTCCACGACTCAGGGTAGCTTACACAGATAAAGCAGAGCAAGCTAAAAACATAGAAAATACAATAATTAAAATGTAATTAAACACTAATCTTTCTGCCCTGTTAACACCTTGTGTCACATGCAAAGAATTGCAGGGATGTAACACAAAGGTTCAGAAGAAATGTTGAGTGCTTATTACCAAAGTGTGCAGTGTGGTGTAAAAAAAATCCAATAATAATAATCATAATAATAAAGATTTTGACTGGGTTTTGTTTGTTCCATTGTCTTTGCAGGAGCTCCATCACTACTGTTTACATTGAGGTTCTTCCTCCAAATAATCAGAGCCCACCCCGCTTTCCCCAGCAGATGTACAGTCTTGAACTTAGTGAGGCCATGAGAATTGGTGCCATTTTGCTTAATTTGCAGGTACAGAATGCTTCAATGTAAGCATTTACAGAACTCTTTCTGCTTATGGATGTGATGGTCTTGATCCTAGCTACTTTTGCTGTTTTCAGGGTCTGTTCTGGACAAATATTACTTTATAGCACAGGGGGGGGGGGCGTAGTGAATCTGTGGCCCTACAAGTGATGGTCTTCAACTCCCATCAGCCCCAGACAATGCAGCCAATGGTTAGGGTTGATGGGAGTTGTACTCCAACAATGGCTGCAGGGTCACAAGTTCTCCATCATTGCTTTATAACATGGGTTTCCCAAACTTGAGTCTCCAGTTGTTTTTGGACTATGATTCCCATCACTCCTAGCTAGCAGGACCAGTGGTCAGGAATGATGGGAATTGTAGTCCGAAAACAGCTGGAGACCCAGTTTGGGACCCTGCTCTATAGTATGGGTTTTCTGCTGCCATTTAACCCTTTCCTTATTGGTTTGCCTGCTGAGAAACCTCTGTATGTACATCTCAGACACTTCTGAGGTGCATGTTCACTTCACGTAAAGTGTTGGTTGGGCTTCTTGGATCACATTGTTGCCCATCATGGATTTGAAAGTGTCTCCTGAAACATAGCCAGTCTCCTTTGGCTCCATTTTGTAGCAGACAACAGCGATGGACTAGTGGACTTTTAGAGTAGTTTGCCCATCATTATAGATATTTTTTCATTGAGGAATCCTTGCTAAACTTCTGAAAATTCTTGCTCTAATTTGTCTTCAATGAAATTCATTCATTCAACATAGCAGCTTTTGTCATACAGATGTTTAGGATCTTCATTTGCAGCTGTTTAAAGGTGTGAAATGTTAATACGTATGCAATAGTAGATAATGTTACACAGTGTTTTTAAGCTTCCTGCTCCATAAAAGTAATACGTATGAGGTGTACATTTATAATTTTACAGAGATTTGACACCTGAAATTAAAAAATAAGTTTGGACATTTGGGGGTTGAGGAGAACCACTGTGTTCTTATTTATTTGTTGTTGTTTTTAAACAACTGTGGAACCAAAACATTTCTTTTTTATACTTAGAAATACATCCAAAGTTAAGCACTGCTCTATCCCATTGATTTAAAAGGGTGATAGTTAAGCACATGCTTAACTTCAGAACTGGATTGTGTATTATATTCTTAAATCAGATACAACTTCCTCTGCCCTGAGGAATCCCACAGTGAAGGCTCAGTTGTGCTGAAAAACAGTCCCCCAGTATCACCTGCTGAAAATGACCATCCAAATAGGACTGGAACTACTGCAAAGCAGTGCTGCCCCCCCTTCAGATAGCCTCTCCAAGAGGGTATAGTGGTTGATGGTATTGAAAGATGCTGAGAGGTCAGGGAGGATTAACAGGGACGTATTGCCCTGTCTCTCTCCCAGCAGAGGTAATTATATAAGGCAACCAGGGCTTTTTCTGTGCCAAAGACAGGCCAAAACCCTAATTGAAATGCATCTAGAAAATCAGTCTTCAATACCACCTGGATCTGTTTTATTAATGTTATTGTCTAATAATCTCTTCATTCTTTTCAAACTGATTATTGTCCAGTATAATTTTTAATACTGCATATTTTAAGAAGGGCCCAAATAGGTGCAATATTTAAATGGAGCTATCATATTTGTTTTAAGGAATGCAGTAATAAATAATCCCTACTGAGTTATTTTGAAAATTAGCTGGAGAATTTACTGCCCGCCGAAAACCTCTTTATTACCTCTCGTTCTGTCAGTCATTGTTGATTAAAGCTTAAGTATGCAAATACTCTAATTTCCTGAAATTCCAATAAGCAATTACCATGCTTATGAGAGCACACTCTCCATGAAGCCAAAATGCAGACACTCTCTAGAGGGGGACAAACACATGCAATAAGTTGATCTAGAGTTTAAGCTGTCAAATGTTTAATTGTTATGAATGAGTTGATTAGCATTTAAAATGTGTTGCCCATCACTACTCAGGATTTGTTCTTTGTTTTTGTTTTTTTTTTAAAAATTCCTAATAAAAAAGAAGCCTTTGCAATCTGTAACATGTCACTTTTTCTCTGTTGTTCTTCTGAAGGCAACTGATCGAGAGGGTGACCCCATCACATACGTCATACAGAATGGAGATCCTCAGCAAGTATTTAACCTTTCTCGAACGTAAGTAGAATAACCCTTATGGCTGAATTTTCAACTTCCCAGCCCAAATGAATATGCAGATTGTGTGCAAATAACACAGCTTCTAATCGGAGGTATTCAGCTGTTTGAAGTTGAGCTCTCAGACACTAATGGGAGCTCTGTGAATGGTACTGAACTTTGAAATTGTACACCCGAGACCATTTATTTATTTTAAATGTTTGACTAGGTAAAACCCACTGAGATGGAAACTTCCATTATATGAGTGACCTGGGATTAATTAGAAGCCTTAGACTTGCCAGGTTTCTCCTAATGACAGCGACTTTTTTTTTTTTTTTTTTTTACTTACCATTTCTTGTATGGAAAAATGAAATGTACTGTAATGAAAAGGAAGACCTTTTGGGCCCATTGTCTGAATTCAGCACCAGACATTCCAGGCATTACTAACTCAGAAAGCTTTTAGCATTCTTCCTAAATGGATGCCACCTTAATTAGTGAAAAGAAAAGCCCTGGAACACTGAAAGCATATGTACCAGAAATAGTGAAAACCTTTCCTTTAAGGGCCTGTCATTTGCAAAGCTATTATTTGCTTTAATATTAATTGCAGTAAATGGAGAAAGAAGGATATATCGAGGGAAGGTTTTTCCCTCTCAGAAATTAGGAAAAGAGCAAGCAAGAGTCTTATCATTATGTTCTCAAAGCTCATGTACTAAGACATTTGTTCACCAGTGTGAATGCGGGTATAAGCAACATTCTAAAAACAGAGGGTGCTGCAATAATCTAGGAACTTTTCCACTCCTCAGGTTGATGGTATGCTTCTGCCACTGCAAATTATTATCCTGAACCTGTTTTCTGTTATTTCTATGCAATTTACTTTCCGTTGTAGGGGAAAATATATATATATATTGGGGTCTGGCTGTGGAAACTGTTGCACCTGGTAGCTGGAGGTTTGCAAATGCATAAACTATCAAAAGTTGAGGGCAGCATCTACTTTTGAATGAGACTGGGCTGAAAACGCCTCTCACTTGACTGGCAAAAAAGATTTATTCGAGAGATAAAGGAGCTGCTCTAAGCAGTAGCATCCTGACAGCATTTCTCATTGATAAAATAGTCCAGTAGGAATTACCCAGGGGTATTTTGTTTTTGACTTCCTTTACAAAAGGAAAGATGTCTGCCTCCATGGCCAGCTTATTTTTTTTACTAGATATTTTAAAAATGAGTGACTGTAGCTTTCTGTCTTATATCTATAATGGGAAACTCTTTCCCTGAAAAACGCTAGAAATTTCTCTCTCTGCAACTTCAGAAAATTTAACCAAAATGCCACCCCCTCTCCACCCCTCTATCAAAATGTCTGGGCCAACTAACTTCCAGCTAGCACTACTTTATAATATGCTTTTCTGTGTGCACTCATTAAAAGTTACAAAAGGCATTCATATTTCCAGGTTATTCCAATGAAAGTAATGGGCAATATTTGCATTTGAATATATACAGTAGTTATTCATGCAGTCCCTAGAAGCAAGTATAGCAGAGATGCTCTGCAGAGCATCCATGTTCAGAACATGCAGTATAATATTTTGACAGGTTCTCTCTAGTGAGCTGTAAGAAAACAGAAGTACTCCATTTCTGATATGAACCAACATAACTACTTAATCCATTTTATTTATTTAACAAAATCTCTAAACAACTTGATTGTAATGAAACCTCTAAGTGTTTTGTTTATATTTTACATGAAATAATTTTAATGCCAATCAAAACAAGTCATTAAAAACTTTAAAGAAATCAGTAAGGCAGTAAAGCATGAAGGGGCTTGACTGAACAAAAATGTTTGAAGCAGGTGCTGAAAAGCTACCAGAGAAGTGGCAGGGCTAAAATCAGGAACAGGAGCTAAACATCTAGGTCTTCCCTGATATCATGCTCAGCCCCTCCGTTCCAACTGCACCTTCGCCTGCCCACTACCACTGATATTGGGGGCACATTGTAGCACCATCATATGCCATCACTACATGCAACTGGGAAATTAAGTTCATGGATGATATACTAAGGCCTAGTAGTAGGAGCATTGTGCACTGTCAGGCCAAAGGTAATAACCACTATCACACTCTGTTTCCTCTGTCTCCCTCAGAAGAAACCCTACCAAACCAAACTTTGCGAGAGCACAATCTATCACCTTGGATAAGGGTCACAGGCCTGTCTGTCACCCACAGTACCTGGCCTATGGGGTGGGGCAAGGGGAAATCATCAGTCAGTATATGGGACCCCCTTGATGTGGCCATTTCAAGGGTGACCTATGGCAGAGTGTATAGTGAGGCAGGCTCTGGAGGCACACTCAGACCCCAGCTCTATCTACTCAGCCAGGAATCAAACAATACCCCACACTGCAATCAGCACCTTACCTGCAGGCAGGTATCTTACAGGACAAAAAAACCCCCACAAAAACCCACCCATTCTTATTGGATAGGAAAAGCAGACCAGGTAGGGGTAGGATAGTACCAAGCAGCCCTTCCCTGATTAGTCCTCCTGTAGGTCTAATATTGTAACCCTGGTACAGTGGTACCTCAGTTTACGAACTTAATCCATTCCGGAAATCCATTCTTAAACCAAAACCATTCTTAAACCGAGGCACGCTTTCCCTAATGAGGCCTCCCACCACCAGTGCCCTTCCACCGTTCAGATTCCATTCTTACACCGAGGTAAAGTTGTCAAATGAAGACACTTATTTCCGGTTTTGTGGAGTTTGTAAGCCAAATCATTCATAAACCGGACTGTTCTTAAACTGAGGTACCACTGTGTTACTGATTAATTAACTAGCACCTAATTAACAGCAAAAAATAGAAATAAAATATAAACACAGCACTGCTCTTCTCATTTCAAGGGTTTCTTCTGATTTCAGAATAAAAGAATTTTTAAATGCCCTGTTGGTAATCTAGGGCCAGTGCTCCCTTTAGGAGATGGCAGCTGTTGAGTGGTATTGTCATGTTGTAGGAGCCCAAATGGCAACTCCGTTGCACTTTGATGTTCCTGGGACAGAAGGGCAGGTCCATGTTATGTATGCAAGCTTTTAGAATTGGAAGAAATTTGGTGGTGAAATGGTGCTGCAGCATATACATGCCGTAGAACTGACTGATGTAGCGCACTTTGTCTCTGCTTCCATTGAACTCAGATGATCCTAGGATAATGGGAGCCATTGAATACAAAACAGGAATGGAGAAAAACAAAATACTTAATTCTAGTATTTGGATGCCACAACCGATCACTTCTCAAATGATCAAGCAGATCGGAGAGGCTTGAAATACAATCCCATGTCCAGGGGTGTCCTTTAAAAGCTAAAATGAAGTTGGAGGTAACTGGGCATGCTCTCCACCTCCAGTGGCCATTGTGGCATGGCACATCAGTGTCAGATAGCTCTTAAAGAACCAATTACGGTTTTCCCAAGCTGTGCCAGTTTCTCATATCTTCTGCAGATAGGGGTTGAGCAAAATGGAAATATGGGAATAGGGAAACCCTTTCTCCACGTATAGCACCATGTGGAAATGTTTGCTAGCCAGTAATACAAATAACTCAGTATGTAGCTGCACAGAGAAAGTGGATTGTTCACATCCATTGTCTGCTGTGAACCTTTTGCCTGAAGAGTTGGTCATGAATTCAGATTTCTATTGTGACTGGTTGTGAGTGAAAGCCACAATTGTTTTGCTGCTTATATTGCCAAATTAGGTAAGCTATAAGGAAAGGATATAGTTTACTCAAAATGGTATAATAAAGATGTCCCTGAATTGAGAGTTCTGATCTTCTGCATCAGCAGAAGTTAATGAAAAAAACAAACTTGCCTTGTAACGTCCTCCGTGAGAATAGTTTTGGTCTATTCCTAGCACTTAGCGGTTTGTGGTTTGTTTTATTTTTTAATGTGAAAACAAACTAGAAAGTACTTGTCTGCAGTTTTTACAGAGGAAAACTTGGATGTTTTTTTAAAAAATCACTTTTTGCTTTGCTTTGGATCACAATGAGAAGTATTCACTAATGCAACCAACCCAGCGGCAGATAAATATATATAGTGCTTGTCAATTTTTAGGAGCCATATTTTTATGTAACATACATGTTTGTTTTATTGCTAGATCTGGACTTCTAGCCTTAGGAAAGCCTTTAGACAGAGAAAGCACCGATCGCTACATTTTGATTGTTACAGCCTCGGATGGCCGACCAGATGGGGTAAGTTTCTTGTAGAAATATAAAAACAAGTTTCTGAGACCTAAACAACAGGGCACTGAGAGCAGCACAGCCAAAACAGGGCAAGTCTTTGTTAAACTGTCTATAACCCTCAGTAATTCCCCTTTATGTTGGGAGGTTTTGTGTGAATGCCTCCAATGTGCTGTTTTGGAAATAGAGCTGCAACTGAAATGATTTGTGTCACATCCTCTGACCTCCCATTGTTTTTTTTTTTATGGCCAGTACAGACACTGCACACTGCGAGGGACATCCCATGGGGGACATCTTATGGCTGTTCCAGCTCCCTGGGGCCAGGACACTGCCCAAGTCTCTCACATATCATTTTTGAACATTTTCCTTTGCACTCATAACCTGAGATACTTGTTGTGCCATATAAAAACATTTTACCAGAATCTCTACAGAGACTTTGCACATGGCAGATATAGTTGGTTCAATTTCCCCCCTAGCACTGGGGAAATCATTTTGAAAATGTTGTGTGACAAATCATAAGGAAAACTATATCAAATGTTTTCTTCCACTAGCTATGGTATAGAGAACATTTTTTTACAAATTAGGTTAGCTGTTGAGATGTTAGGAAGTTTTGCTTTCTTACATTATTTGTTAACAATAATGATGCAATTGACTGCTAGTGACAAGTGATCTTTCTTAATACTAAAAGGTAATCTTCCATTTACTGCCTAATACTACATTTCTCTTAAATGCTGTCAACACATCCTGGATAGTAGTCTTTCTTTGGATCATGGTTCCACTTCTTCCACCTGAAATGTGCTTGTAGTTCATACTTGCTACTGTAAATGAAGCATCATTTTGGGGAATTAAACTGTTGCTTATAATGTAAGATTTCAGTAGTGTTTATAGTGCTAAAATTAAATAATGGACCTGCCCTTCTGTCCCAGGAACATCATTTATGAGCAATGAGTTGCTAGTAAACCGATACTATTCTCTTAACAGTGAAATTCATGTGCTGTGTTTAGATACAAGTGTCCATAAGGAGGCAAGCTTAGAGAGGAATTATATATTATGAATGACAGAGGACTGCCACAAAAAAATGGCAATGTTGTGTCTTGTTCTCCTCTTGAAAATCAAGGGATACTCAATACATGTTATTATGTTTCCCTATCTCACAAAGCTGCAGCCAGTGGGGTGGACCCAGGGAGGATTACAGCATGATAATGTCACACAGTGCTGCTGTTTTGAAAGTACGCTTGTGTCTGCCATAACATTTCGTTCTGCGCTTTGGAGACTACAGGCTGGCTCACATGCGTAATATTGTAAAAGTTCTATGCCACCCCAATCTCTGCCGAGAAGTAGCAAGATTCCAGGGGAGTTCTATGCACTCACTCAGGGTCATGCTTCTGTAGGGAATTAAGATGTGGCAGAGACTGTCCCTCAAGGGAGGGAATGCAGAGTTTACAGCATTCACAATTCAAGGGGGTCTTGTTTCCCCAGCACTGCAGCACTGGCTTTCCAAGGCATCTCTGTGCCTCTGTCCCAGCCTGCCAAGATGGTTTTCTGACCTTCAGCCCCCACATGGAGTTCTACCTATTCCCTATTACTCCTTCTACCTATACCCTGTTACTGAATGCAATTGTAAGAAAATGTGAAAGCTCTTTCCATGCTGTAAGATCTGTGATGTCTTATCACACGTTGAATTCATCACTTGGTAAAGGATGCCTGGGCAAACCAGCCTCGGGCAAAACTTCCTGGCTGACAAATGGCACTATCCTTTACCTAAACCTTTCATCCTTAGCTTTGAAATGTTATTTTTTTCTCCCAATCTACCAAACCCCTCTTCTGTGCCTGTCTGTGGAAAGCCCATAAGGAAGATTATTTTGATGTCTTTTTTTCCCTCTATCTTTGGGAAGATACTCCACATGGGTGGGAGTGGGGATTGGAATACCAAACAACTCAAGTAAGGATTTTGTCAAGTAAGCAATGAGCAACAGGCTAGATTCTGTCCTGTTGTTCGTTGAACTTTCCTGCAAAGCCCATGTAGATTTCACATTTTTATTTCATTATTTTCTTGTGGATATTCTTGCGGAAAGGAAAACGCTACATAAGAAAAACAAAAATAAACATATCATACAGTATATGCATCTTCCATCTAAGGACTTTGCATGCCTTCTCTGTTTAGTGCACAGTTTTCTCTAATGAAGATATAACTCAAGGGGTGGGGGGTGGGGAATCTGTCCAAGGTGCAACCTTCTGTATATTAGCACTTGGATTTTAGTACTTTTACCTTTATTTCATTTTAAACAGAATGTTTGGTGAGCAGGAAAAAAATTGCCAATTTCTAAGACTTGCAGTTGCATTTATAGGAGCATCAGCAAGACTGTAATGAGGTACAGAATGGGAGCTCCTGCTTCAGTTGCTTCATCTTGGCTAGTTAACTGTCACTGTAGTTACACCTTTTCATGGAAAAGGTCACATTTGCATCTTTGCTTCTAATTACTGCACTCTATTTTCAGCCTGTAGCTCCAATACATAAAGTAAAAGAGGAATGTATTGAGCTTTCCATCAGTAGGATGTAGCATCCAAGTGTGCAAATTCAGGATATTCCCTTTCTTGAACCCCCTGGAATCTCATATCGCTTGGAGATTGGGGTAATGGTATAGCAGGATTGTCTGTTGTTGTTGTTTAGTTGTTTAGTCATTTAGTCGTGTCTGACTCTTTGTGAACCCATGGACCAGAGCACTCCAAGCACTCCTGTTTTCCACTGCCTCCCTCAGTTTCGTCAAATTCATGTTGGTAGTTTCAAGAACATTGTCCAACCATCTCATCCTCTGTCATCCCCTTCTCCTTGTGCCCTCCATCTTTCCCAACATCAGGGTCTTTTCCAGGGAGTATTCTCTTCTCATGAGTTGGCCAAAGTATTGGAGTCATCTTCAGGATCTGTCCTTCCAGTGCGCACTCAGGGCTGATTTCCTTCAGAATGGATAGGTTTGATCTTCTTGCAGTCCATGGGACTCTCAAGAGTCTCCGCCAGCACCATAATTCAAAAGCATCAATTCTTTGATAGTCTTTGATAGTCCAATTCCTTATAGTCCAGCTCTCACTTCCATACATCACTACCGGGGAAACCATAGCTTTAACTATACAAACCTTTGTCGGCAAGGTGATGTCTCTGGTTTTTAAGATGCTGTCTAGGTTTGTCATCACTTTTCTCCCAAGAAGCAGGCGTTTTTTAATTAGCTAGTGGCTCTGAAAGGGAATGCAGATCCCCATTGTTACTTCAAAAGATTATCCAGTTCATTCAGTGGGGTCCAAATGAGCACTGTGGTGCAGATGTAGATACGCATCCAAGTGTGCATGTTTGGAAACCTTATGCATGGCAGATCTTCCTTGCTTGATCATTTATACAAGGCTATCAGTGTATGTAGACAAAGGTGCTGTATATTCATAATTTCTTTTATACTCTCATAGCTGAACATTTTAGGCTTTACCTAAAATTTCCCCTCCCAGTTTTCAGGTAATTTCTTTTCTGTGACTCAGACTCTATTTAAAACCATACATTTTACATTTCAATAGCAGTAGCACATTGCAAAAGCATCCTGTTTATTGTCTTCTTCCCTGGGGGGGGGCTCATGTTCATCCAGTTGCTCTGTTACTGGAATATTTTACTTGCACATGCACAATTACAGCCTTTGTTGAACTTTTAAATGATGACATAATTTATCCACAAAACAGTTTTTGAGTCTTGTCTTCTGCCACTGCAGTTGGGTAGGAGAGCCAGGGGGGGGAAATCTCATCTGGCAACCAACACGGCCCTTTGGTTTCAGATAGTACACGGGTAGAGAGGTCTAAAAAGCCTGGGACACATCCGACAACCAATGCACCCCTTTGATACTGTGAAAAATAATCTACAGTGTGCACTTTGGATGTGTGTGTGTGTGTGTGTGTGTGTGTGTATAAATGTATCATCTCTCCTACCCTACTAACACAGTACCTTCTAAGTATCACCAGGTATAATGTAATTGTGATAATCCAACTCTGTAGCATTCCTTTTTATAATGGTTTTAGATAGTTTAGTGTTTTGTATGGTTTCTAATTTGCTTATATTCTTATGGATGTTACCCTTATGGTGAATGGTGGAATACAAATTTCAATAATGAGCACTAAGTATCCTCCTGTAAGGTAAAAACATCTGCTTCATAATTTTATTTCCTTTTTCTTGCAGACATCAACTGCTACAGTGAATGTGGTTGTAACAGATGTAAATGACAACGGGCCAGTCTTTGACCCTTTTCTGCCTAAGAACCTTACAGTACTAGAAGAGGAAGCCAATGCATTTGTTGGTCAAGTGAGGGTAAGTCTGTTGCTAGCAAAGGTGAACATACTGATTTGAAATTGTCTCTAAATGAATTAAAGCTGCCAGGTTGTCCAGTGGATGGCACCAATTTATGAAGTTGGTTTTAACCACATTTTTGGTAAAAAAAATGAACTTGAACATATCTCAGTAGATATAATTTGCTAATGACCCCTCCCTGCCTCCCAACCCACCATGAGGCAAAATCTATGCATGAACTGTTGGGAATGTGAAATGGAGTGTTGCAAAAGGGACACATGGATACTAAACCCTTCCTGTTCACAGCTTTCCTTGGTATCTGGGCAACTGTTCCCCATGAAACCAACTTCAAACCTCTCCTGTATTGCTCTCATAGTACTTGGGTGGAAATGAAATATGTTACCCATATTTACAAACTTCCCTCTAAAATTCTTTTCTGGCCCACATTGTGATTAAGGCTGCAGTCCTAAACACTAAAGTGTAAGCCCTACTCAGTGTAGTGGGATTTCCTTTGGAGTAAACATGTGATGTTAGAACCACTTCACTTTTTGCAGAAAAATATAAAATATTCATAAAATATTCCAGAACAAAATTTGAAGTGAGCCTACACTGTTTGAAACTGGGGTAAAATTGTGGCTGGTGGATTTTTTTACATTCTATAGGATATAGTCATAGAGTAGCCATAAACATCTTTTTCAATCTGTTTTGTGTTCTGTCAGGATGCTGCCAGTGTGTCATTTCAAACAACAAAATGCAACTTATTCCTTAGCTTGAGTAGCAGAATAGAATATATCAGTCCTCCAACACATCTATATCTTCTGTGTCATTGTAATTTTTAAATGATGCAAAGTTCTGTCTTCACTGAAGCCAGAATTGTCATCTAGTAGTAAATATGAAAATAACAAGAAAAGTGTTGGCAAAACTCTTCTCTTTCTTTCTTTCTTTCTTGAAGCTTTAGAGTGGTTTGTTTCCCTCCCAGTTTAATTGAGCCGTACACTTAGCTGTGCACAAAGAAAAGATAAATAACAATGCAAATAAAAAACTGCCTTAATTTGAAAATGTTGGTTGCAATTTGAGTTTGACTTCTTCAGTTGCTTTGTAGATCTAACAAGCAAGGAGTAGCCATCATGATTTGTAACTCATGTAGCATGAAAAGCTTTAACATTGTCAAAAAGAACTGAAGTCTATAGTCTTACTGAGAATTGGGTCCTCACCCACCCCAACCTCCACATGTCCAAGTGTTCTGTTGCAGACAGCTGAATATGCATAAGCTCTCCAGTGCAAGATATGTCTCTTCCATGAAGGGTTCTGTCCATACAGAAGACTATGCATGTTTGTATTTACATCCACAGGTTTTGTGCAAGCAGGATACTTGAAGGTAGAGTAGTGATGAATTACCCTTTAATTAGTATTCAGTTCTCTGCAGGGCACGAGACTTTAATGACTGGTTCTATTAAAGAAAATTAAGAAAAAGGAACAAAAAGAATGCAGTAATTAAAACCAGCATGACTGGGGGCATAAATTATTAATTCCCCACTAATTGTTCAAATGAACTGAGCAGTTAAATGGAAATACATCATTTATCCGCTACTCATGCTGAACAGGAAACAATAAAGGGAACGGCAAGGAGGAAGCTTTTAATTAAAGGCATAGTAGTCTTTTGTTCAGGAGCCTCAGCAGAGCTTTGCCAGTGCACACCTGACAGTTTAAAACAACAACAACAGCACACCACAAATCAGTCCGAAGGAACACATGACAACTCAGAAAACAGGAATGGAAGTTAGCAGAGTGTTAAACATATCTTTCCCACCTGAATATGGACATCCTTGCTTGAGTTTTCTTTTGAACATGCTGCTGAAACCGAAACAAGAGAATTTTCGACTGCATAGTTCCTTGGAAACTCCAAGCTACATCAATAAACCTCATTGCATATTCAGAGCCAATAGAAAGTGCTAATATCCTATGAAGTAAAAGAGCTCACAGCTGGTATCCTTGTAGGTGGTGGCATAGGAAAAACCCCTGCTGGGAATGGGGGAAGGCAAAGAAGATTAAAAGAAGAAAAACTAAAAAGGACAAGTCTCAAAGTGTTGTGGATGCATTTCATATCCTTTAAACTCCACACAGTACTTACTTGACTGTGGAAATTGGAGTTGTACCAGATTCCCCACTGTTCTTTTAATTTTATCATTGGGATCCCCCAAAGTCAATTTTTGAATGCAATTCCTTTTCTTCTTTTTAGAAGGCCACTGTGAAGCAGAAAGATTTGAGAGTTCAAATGCATGAAGCTGACAGTGAAGTTCAACCATATCAAACCACTTTTCTTATAGCTATTGACTTATCTTCTGTAGAACATTTAAATATTTTGATCAAAAATTATATCCGAGATGTCTTGCAAGATCATATTTTAATATTTACAACTAATCCATTTTTTAAAAACATGAGTGTCAGGGAACTGACATCGGAGCGAGAGGCGAAGGGGAGGCTCCCAGATTATGCTGGCGAAGGACACAGCAGCAGGGGGAGAAACAGCTCAGTAGAGGGGGAAGCCAGTCAGCGCAACACCGGGGATAAAGGGAGGCAGACGGGGGAAGTGGAGAGAGGGCTCCAGGACTCTTCACTGGACATCAGTGAGGAGAGCCCAGGTCCTCCGCTACCCACGCCTTCCCTGCGCAGAAGACTCCCGCGCAGTGAGAGGAGGAGGAGACTGGGTGTCAAACAACTTTTATGTTGGAAGAGGTTCAAGAAACGCCCACTGACGGATTCTGCCAGTGACTGAGGCAGCCACCATGAGGAGAGGCTGTGCAGTCAGAAAGTTTTAACAAGGCAAATTAATCAAGAAAGGCACCAGTTTACACACGAGTAACTCATACCCATTACAATGAGTGTGGATCACACAATTCCCTGGGTTCTAAGCAACCATTTATATTGCTGGTGCGAAAGGGGACATATTGATGCTGGAGAGGCCCAGTACATTTCAAAACTAGGTTGAATTTAAGATTCTTAGGACTAGAAATAAGAAATACTATTATTTCAGTTCCAGTTCCAGTTTACAGAGCTGTTTATTCTCTATCACGTTAACAATTTATCCTAAGTCCATTCAGTAACAGCAGTGACTAGGCTGTGACCCACAAGTCTCTGCTCTCAGTCTTGATGAGACTTTCTCTGAAGACAGGAGGGGAGGATCCTGTGGTGAGCATTTGTGTGGGACCTGATACCCCTGTGCCAAAACCAGAGCTGCTTCCCCAGAAAATGCCTTGCCCAAAAGAAGGGGCCACAATACTGGGCTTCCTTACTTCCTGGTGGTGGTTTCCCATCTCAGCTCTGGACCATTTCCATCATCACGGAGACGAGGTAATGTGGCAATGGCTGGTCTGGGCTGATGCTTCATCTCCTTCTTCTTGGTCCTATTATTTATTCTTTGAATATGCATGATCTATTTTATGCTAACATTGTGTGGCTCTGTTTGTCTTCTTTGGCCATATCCCACTGGGTAGCATTTCATCTTCAGGTTAAATAATCTAAAACTAACGCTACTGGTCCATCGCCCTCCTTTGAGTCAAAGAACTCCAATATTTAAACCCAGATTCCTTTTTGTTTCTGATTGTGACCATGTCTACATCAGTACAGGCAAGAACAGAAAGAAAAGATAGTTGCCAACAGAATAATACAAGAAAATCTGTGGCTCATAATGTCTAAAAATTAGAATGATTGGAAATTGACCAGACTCCTCTATCTTCTTCCAGTTCACGATCCTTTCCTATTGTGATGTGAGAGAAACGACCACAATCCTCCTCCATTCTTTATTCTGTATTGGGAGGGGAGAACCTTTGCTCAAATGCCAGATCCCCTTGTGGCTCACCTTCTGGAGACCACATGCCAGCAATGATGGGACTAACACAAAGTTGATAGGACTGTGCACTTCTCTCACACATGCATATACGCACACTTTTCATACATTCTCTCTCTGTTTTCAAGTCTAATTGCTAGATATGGGTATGATCTTCATGGAGACACTCTTTTGTTTCCAGCTGCAATCCACAAAGATTCTCCCCGCCCCCCATTGTGACAATTAGGCTTAAAAACAGTACACCATTAAGGCTGGTAGGAGCTTTTCTTTCCCCAAGACTAAGTACTGCATGGGGAGTGATTTTTGGTGGTGGCACCTGCAGTGCATGGGAGACTCAACCCTTCTCTTTTCAGCTGTGATCCCTTCCAGGAAAATGACACCCCACGGTTAATGGGAACTTCCAGTTACAGCCAATTGAAGGCTTCCCTCACCATCTTGATTGCTGCCTGGGGAAATTTGGAGTGTGTGTGCTGTGGATGGCTAACCACTGTGGCAATTAAGCTTTAGAAACTTCCACTGGCACCAGTGTAAGCTGCTTCAATTTTATTTTTAATCAATCCTGTTTGCTGTGTGGAGTGGGTGGGACAAAGTGGGGAGATGCTGTGGCCAGCATTCAGCCCATTGGCTGAGAATTCCCAACCACATTCCATACAGTAACCTTGGGAAATCTACCAGGCTTGTCTGCTTACACTCTCCTTCCACACACCGCTTCCTAAGTTCTTTGGTTCTTTTATAATCCTGCAACAGTTTATCACATCATAAGGGCTGGATAATAAATATATAATTGTAACTTGCAGGTGACCTTTTTATCTATGCCTTAATTCAATAATACTCTTTGACCACCTTTGGAGAGAGAAGCCTTAATTTATGAACTGCGCATCAAACTCACAGAGGGATTAGTGGGGGAAGTTGTGATATTGTGCAAAAGGGGGGGGCAAAATAGCAGTTAGAGTACAGACTACACTCTCTGGCTTTGAAATGTTGACCAAATAAACTGAATTTATAAGAAAATTACAGCATATTCCCTAATGTTCTATGAAATTGAACTATTACTTCCTAGGCAGGGATCATCCCATTCCTTGGTTATTTTTCTTAATGTCACAGTGGGAGTCCTTGAAGGGGGAAGAGAGGAGAATAGATTATGTCGGAATTAACTTCCTGAATTATTCATAATTACAAAGTTTGAAATATTTTCCATTTTTAAGAAGCTACTTCACACAATGGGGCACGGCATGTTACATATTCTGCTCTGACATGTGAAATGTAAAAATGCCTACATCCCTTTGCACTGAATCTCTTTCTCAATTAAGAATCCATTGGCAAGTTTAATCTTTGGGAAATAAATAGAAATGGCTAAGAGCTAAGTGCTCCCTTTGGTATGTGTGTAACATTCCTAATCCTTCCCTAGCAGGGGGTTTTCAGAAAGGCACTCTAGAAAGAGGTACTGTAGGTGTCATGTAGACAAAGGACACAATACCAAGTTAAAATGCATTTAAATCCCAGTGAAACTATTGGGACTTAAAAGCACAATAAAGTTCTTACACTCTTATGCTTAGGTACGTTAATGTGAAGGTTCTAATAATTGGAATATACACCTTTACATGGATTTTGGAGGGTTCTTATGTTATTTTAGGTGGTTTAGTTTATCAAGCTACACCTTAAAATAACCACCTGTGATATCTTTTCAAAACTAATTTATGTGAGTGCTTTGCTGGGAAGTGCATATTTTTCTGAGTGCCAATTTCCCTTGGGTGATGGAGGAAAAAATGTTTCTGTAGTGGAAGATCTAAGTTTCCCTCCACCCCCCAAAAAACCCCCTTATTTCTAAGATAATTCACACTTTGCTGAGCTTAGTTATGCTGCATTCTGTGACATAGGGGTTAGAGTTTTGGACTAGGACGTGGGAAATCAAGGTTCAAATCCCCATTTGGCCAAAAAGCTCACTGGGTGACCTTGAGCCAGTCACTCACTCTCAGCCTAACCTATCACACAGGGTTGTTGTTGAGGTTGTTGAGGAGGAGGAGAACCATGTACGCTTTAGAGGAATGGTGAGATATAAATCTAATAAATATTATTAAATTATGATCTTCCCATTCAAATGTGTGTTTTTTTCCACTAGTTAAAAGGTTTCATTAAATATTTAATTCCACATCACTATTTAAAAATCTGCAGCTTTGATCAAATGGCTTTAAAAGAAAAGCTAATTAAACAGAAAACTGGATAAGTGCCTGATTCATTGAGTTCTCCTGTTGACACAGAGATTTCTTCAAGGAACGTCCAGTTTAAGAAAACATCACCGGCACTTTAGAGAACATGATTTCCGTACTACACACTAGTTTGCAGTTGGCCGTTACTTTGGATCCAGTAATTTTTACAGCACCATGCCTCATCAGAATTTTGTGGGTGGTTTATGTTAGCATGATGAAAATTGCCTGGTCCTTGCTACATGAGCGACATTTCAAAAAGATAAGTGCAGCAGTGGATGTGTAGCTTTCTGCACCAGCAGTTTTCTGGACTGGGCTTCTTGGTTTAACTGAGGCCTCCATATAGTTCCCCTGTAAAGGAATGCAAGTGTTATTCTTGTAATTCCTGTGAATAGGTTTGAGTTCTATATTTTAAACTTTGTGGAAGAACTAAATGTCATTCCATTAGCCTTTAGGGCAAAACAGATATGTTTAGAATGGAGTCAGTTATTCCAATTAGGATAATGGAGAAGGTGAAGACTGTAGGACAGTGGCAATTTAATATTAGTATTTGGTTATCAGCATCATGGAAATGACTAGTTGGCACACATTCAGGTTCCTGTTAAAATATGTGGTCACACACATGTCTGGTTTACAAGTATACAGTTGTACCTTGGAAGTCAAACGGAATCCATTCCAGAAGTCCGTTCAACTTCCAAAAGGTTCAGAAACCAAAATGCAGCTTCTGATTGGCTGCAGGAAGCTCCGGCAGCCAATCGGAAGCCACAGAAGCCCCGTCAAACATTCGGATTCAGAGGAACGTTCACAAACGGGTTCCTCACTCACTTCCGGGTTTGCGGCGTTTGGGAGCCAAAATGTCTGAGTACCAAGGTGTTCAGGATCCAATGTACGACTGTATAGAGATAGCAGACTTCAATCTATAATTCTAATTATATATTATTGCTATTTATTAAATCTCTATCCCGCCCTTCATCCAAGGATTACGGCAGTTTACAAGATAAGAACACAAAAATATACCATAATAAAAAATAAAAACTATATACCCCATGCACCCACCCACAGTTTAAAAGTCCATAGATCATTAAATTAGTCAAAGGTGTGGGAGAAAAGGAATGTTTTTGCCTGGCATCTAAAGATATGTAATAAAGGAGCCAGGCGAGCCTCACCAAGGAGAGCATTCCACAAATACTTTAAACTAATAAACCTGAAGATTTTTTCTGCATTCAAACTTCCTGGCACATTTTTGCTCCAAATGTTAAATTCCAGAGCTTTAAGAAAGGAGAACTTCAGTAAATTTTCAGAATCATACTGCTGCATCTCTCTAGGTATCTCTGTTTGCTTAGTATCTGCTTAGTGTAAGGTCATTTTATTTTAAATTTTTGTGCTTTGCTGCAGTTTGTTTTTCATGCTGTGGAAATTCCTCATGCCTTGCCTCTGAATCCAAGGTATTACACTATGTACATTACAAAGAATGATAGTCAAATAGATCAGGCAGTAGCAAATACTGTAGAAACTTCAAAAGAACTGGCTTGTTACAATTCTGATTGTGTATAATGAAAGTACAGCCCCAACAACACATATCATCACCCTCTTCCTTTGTTACAGTCATTGACAAGATGCAGCTGTTGGCAGAGAATAAATTTAAGTTTTTGCTTCTAGAAAAAAAGGGGGGAAGAACCCTAATTCATATTTATGCAGAGTTTCATTCTAAACAGACAATGTATTGATTAAGCATTGAATATAAACAAGCCCGCCTCCAGATAAGTGTAGATAAATATTAGCAGCATTTATCTGTTCTCTTATGTGAGAATTCTGTGAATAGATATTAATTTAATGATACTGATCTGTAGCCATTATGGACAGTGGCCTGCGAAATCTGGCTGCATTGATGGTGTATGATCTCAATCTGTCTTTCATGCTCAATGTCATGGATCTCTTCTCATCTTCTACATATAATGCTGCTACTCCTCCCTTCCTGTTTAATCTACTCCTTTTGAATAGTTTATACCCTTCAATTTCTACATTCCACTCATGAGTCTCATCCCACCAGGTTTCAGTAAATACAGGTCATATTTGTCTTCCTGTATTAAGAACTCAAATTCTTCTTGCTTAATGCACATACACTGTGCATTAATATAGAGACAACTTAAACCCTAAGTTATCCTTCCACACACAGCTGCCTCCATCCCTCTCCAAAGGGAGTCACATTCCACTACCAGATGTCTCTTCCTTTTCTTGGTAGTGGCAGGAATTGTTCTGTGCACTGTATCTTCCTTCTATTGCCACCCCAGTTTGTTCTGAGGTCTGAAACTACTGTTTCTTCTCTGGCCGAGAATCAGCAGCATGCTTTTTTATGTCACGTTCTTTCAGGAATTCATCTCCTGCACTGGCAATCTCCCTTCCCCCTAAGGGCACCTCATCTGCATTCTGTTCCAGTACAGCTCACTCTGGTCTATCAAGAAGTTCCTCATCTTGCCCATTAGCGCCAAGTGTGGGTAGGTGGGCCTCAAGTTGCTGTACCGTCTCTTCTCTTCCGGCAAGGCAAACAGCTAGACTTGATGGGCCCAGCAAGGCAATTGGGAATATAGGAAACAGACTTATCTGAAGTCAGTCAATTGGTCCATTTAGTTCAGTATTGTCTATACTGATTGATGGTGGCCCTCCAGGGTTTCAGAGTGGTCTCTCCTAGTCCTACCTAGAGATGCCAAGGATGGAACCTGGGAGCAGGTAAAACAGATGCTCTACCACTATGGCATTTCCCAATTCTTATGTTCCTATATTTTTATCTCCTCCCTTGAGCATGAGTCTTGATTTTCTTTCTTTCAGCTAATTCGGGATATGTAGTGTAGTAATAGGGTCATAGGCTTTTTCCAAACCTTCATTTACTTTTACAGGCTTTTCGTGAGGGCTTATTGGAGCAAAAATTGCTCTGAACTTTTCAAATGAAGAAAATGGCAATAATAATAATACTTTTCGTGTGTGGCGGTGTTCTTTTAACAAATAAAAATTCTCTTGTTACTAGGGGGCATTTCCGCTTTCTGCTCCCCTGATAAATTAAGAGCTACATGTTTATACAACTTAGCTTGGCTGTTGAATTTTAGACAGCGATAAATCTTTCTTAATTTACTATTGTCTTAATGGGTCTTGGTTGTAATCCAGTTAGCAGCTGTTTAATTGCTTTCATGTGGCCCTTGTTTAAAGCAAAACTATCTGAGCGCACACATTGGCTCCATGGATTAAGGCTTTGAAGATATAGTGTTCTGTCACTACTCCCTCAGCTAAAATCTCCACAATGCATTCTGTCTTAAAAAAAAGAAAGAAATATTTTGCAACCAGGTTTTTAAAAAATGTTTTTAATTTGTACTCTCTATGACTAGCTACCGTTAGCAACTTTTATTGCAAAACTCCAGTGCAGCCAGTCTTGGGAGGCCTGGCCTAGATTTCCAATCGAACTGTGCATCACAAACATACTTACCCAGTAGCAGCTGGCAGGGCTGCGTGGTTGGAACTGTGTTGCTTTCCCAGCATCCCAACACCGCACCTTGCTGCTGATTATCAAGAGGGAGAGGTGCAAGGAAGAGAGCTTGACATGGGCAGTCACAGTGCTGAGATCATTAAATTCTCTCTGGCCCTGAGACTGCACTGAGCCAAATGGCCTTCCCCCCTCCTTCCCTGTCTCCCCCTTCAGAAGTGGCAACAGCAGGTGGGGTTTTGAAGACAAGAGAACACATTTCCCCATCTGTGAAATGAGAATAACAGAGATCCACCACATTATATACACTTTTATGACAAGACCCTGTTTATATGTGTTGCTACCATATCCAAATACCTACTAGGATTGCTATTTTTTGCCCCTGATGACAGGTTACTCTTAAGGAGGGCAGAAATCTAATAGATGTTGGGTGGAGAAGCAGATAGTCTAGTAGTAAATGTTGCACCTGCTGAATGTGTGTCTAAAATGGTAATCTTGGGGCACAGATCCTATTCCTCTAGCAGCAGCCTATCAGGCAAAAATGTAACCTGTGCAGCATATGCCACTATTGTACCTGAGCCCCCCCATCCCAGTGAAAGCAGCTTCTTTCAACTCTCTAAACATTAACACTTATATTGCAGAAGCCACAGTAGGCACCACATAGGCACCTTTGATAAGGTGTTGTTTGCAAGGATGCGTTAACCTGAGACACAAATAAAGCTGAAACCACCAATGTTTATTGTGTTGATGTAGTGCAAAAGAGAAACAAGTGTGTGATTTTTATTAACCATTTTAATTAACTTTTAATTGATTTCCATGAAGATAAATGGTTTCATTATTATGCCTCCCACTGAGCACCATGGCAGGATATTAAATGTCTTTGGAAACTTCCTGACAGTAGTGCTGATAACCAGGGACTTTTATGTTATGTAACAACTTGTGGGGTGTTATCTGCAGGCTCTTAGAAATGTGCACAAATGAAATTGCCTTACTCAAGCAGGCATTCCCTTCTCTTATGCAGCCAAGTTACTTATGCCTTGATTTATTTAAGGTAAAGAGAAGAGGAGGTATGGTGTCACATCTGCTGACATTCTGAGTTCTGTTCCTCTTCTATGGTTCTAATGGAGTAATGGAGCAGGGCTGGCTGTGGGTCCAAGTAGGACTGGCAGCAAGTGACCAAAGGAACAGAGTCGAGGATTTCATTCACCCTGGCAACTAGTAACACCCAGCAGAAATTGGAAGCAAGCAGAGTTTCTTTCTTTTCATTATAGATATAATTCAAGAGATTCAGGAAAAAGTGTAGACTTTGGGAAATGGGTCTGTATGGAGTATTGTACCGGCTACTGTTTATTTATCCTTACTGCTTAACTATTCGTTGCAGGTGTGGACTTCCTAGCCTTCTTCTTAATTCCTGGTCCCTACTTGAATTTAGCATTCCTGCATCCAGTTTTAGAGCAACCTCAGGCAGCTATGTAGGCTTATTTTTGCACCTTCCCACAACCTTCAGGGACCTTGCTTTTTTGAAGCTGGATTTCTGTCAAGGAGGTTTGAATTAGTGGCCCTGGATGCCCATGCTTTCTTAGGGTTGTGGGGCTATGAATCTGATATCAAAGAATCTGAATTCCTTCCATTAACCTGAAAAGGGTCTATTTGTGCTACAAACTCCTGATTTCATGTTTCTTCCCCTCCCTTATCTTTTAGGCTACTGACCCAGATGCTGGAGTAAATGGTCAAGTCCGTTACAGTTTGGCAAACTTCAACAATCTTTTCCGCATAACATCCAATGGCAGTATTTACACTTCAGTGAAGCTAAATAGAGAAAACAGGGACTATTATGAACTCATTGTTGAAGCAACAGATGGAGCTGTGGATGCCCGCCGTACAACGTTAACTCTGGGAATCAAAGTTCTGGATATTGATGACAACAGCCCTGTGTTCACGAATGCCTCCTATACAGTGACTATTCCTGAAAACCTGCCCCCAGGCACTGTCTTCTTACGTTTAGAGGTAAGAGAGCCATGAGTTTCCTGAATATTCTCTTTGAAGAAGAATATATCTTAATCGTATTGCATCAAAACCAGTCCACCTAGTTGGCGATCTCTTAAAAGAAAAAAATTAAAATTAGTTGAGAGAGTAGGGAACAAAAAATAAAACTTCTAATCATTTATTTCTGGGATTTATATTAAGTTTTTAACCTACAAAAGGCAGTCTATAACACTGGCAGTCTTCATAATAAATTAATTAAAAGAAAGATCATCAATATTTGAAATTAGATTAATACTAAAATATCTTGAGGCACCATTAGATCTTCTTCCCCACCCCAAAATGGTACTTTAAAAAATTGAATTCCTGAATTATGACTCCTTATTAATCTCAGCATCTCCTTGAATTTAATAAAGTCTTCTTAATAGAATCTAACTCCTTTCTTATGGTACAGATACAGTAAACTACAGGAAAAGGGAACCTGTGGCCCTCCAAACACTGTTGAATTTCAACTTGCCCACAGCCCCCAACAACATGTCTAATTGTTAGAATGACACAATCAGCTGGAGGTTCCCTACCCCTGATTGCACCTTGAAGACTTCTTGAAATTCAGCAACTTGTTTTAGCTTCCTTACTATTTTCATGATTGTAAAGCAAAACTTTTATACTAGCAAGAGAAAGCATATGCATTATAATTGGGGGGGGGGGGTCTGAAGGTACTCTGGGATTTGTTCAAGATGTGCACAAACCCATTTGTCCAAAGGATAAGAAGATCTTGGTGTGCAAAGAAATTCACATGTGGTCATGAAATGGCTGAGAAAGCTGCTGCAGCCAGTAAAGATCTATATGCATCTTCAGACTCTTGCAGTACAAACAGGTTGCCTGTAATCCAGTGCAAGATGCTTTCTCCCTACCTCCTATCCCATTTTTCATGCCAAGTCACAAAACTGAAGGGGGGGGGATGCAGTGGCCTTATAAACACAGGGCAAAATAGCTGACCTCCTCCTATATAGCTGCACAGTGAACAATTGCAATATGGTTCAGTGGCATAGGAGTAATTTAATTCTCAGGATCCTGGGGAGGGAAGAAACCACTATATATGTAGGCATATCAGCCTCCTATTCCAGGTAAAGGACAATGCACACCAAGGTGTGTGGGGTAGAGAAAAGAGCTCCTTCTATCTCTGTGTCTGTCTCTGTGGGTCTGTGTTTTCATGGAGGTATTGTGCCTACAGTCTGGCGTTCAGAAGAACAGAAGTGCCTGTGTTAGGATTTATTGGATCCAATATATTGTGTCAACGGATTTTTAAATATATTTTTTTAGGAAAAAACAATTTGGGGAAACGTAATTACTCAGATTAAATTAAGCAATAATAATTTTTGGCCTCCAAAGTGGTGTTGGTGGTGTTTTTAAATGACATCTGTGTATACTGCCTTTGCTGGAAGCCAAAATAATGTTCTTTATGTCTTCTAGGCTAAGGATATTGACCTTGGAGCCAATATTACCTATGGAATACGAACCCGGGAAGCGTTGCAGTATTTCTCATTGAACAGATTTAACGGGGACCTGTCACTTATAAAGTCCTTGGATTTTGAGTCATTTCCTGACCCAGATGCAGCATTCACTTTTTTAGTGGAAGCCTTCGATATTGGGGGAACAATGCCTCCAGGCCTTGCTACTGTCACTGTGAGAATAAGGGTAAGAGTTAAAAAATTCCTATCTTCTAACTTAATTGGCTGTATGGTACCATTAAACAGAGACCCAAATGTATTCTTGCAGAAGCAGAGGCACCCAAGAGAAAACCTCTTCTTTCCCCTACAGTTTTATAATGTTCATTCTCTTTCATTTGCATATATCTGCAGACGTTACAGCAGGAACTTGTTCACATTTAAAATGTACAGTACTAACAAATATAATTGCTTTGCAAATGTACATAATTACAGAGCTATGCCTTGGCTCCTAGATTTGTGAGTTACAAAATTAGATTGGTGAATCCTTTAAATTCCCCCAAAGATTGAAATAAACACTCAACAGAATTGTTTGCCAAAGTAGCAACATCTATATTTCAGTTTAAGTTCACATAAACCCATAGTTTTATGAGCCTCACTTGTGGATCAACTGCTTATACATGCTGCATTAGAATTTCAATTTCTGCTGTCAGAAGCTCCAGCTTTCCAAAAGAAATGGCCGTGTGAAAGCTGCTTTTTCATTATAAATATTTCTTTGTTCATAATTTAGTGCGGGATCCTGTTACTTTATTCTTCCTGCTTTTTAAAGACATTAAATTATTAAGTGTACAACCAATACATTTTAAGTGTAATGGTAGTGATGTAAATTGTGAACATGACACAAACACATGCTTGAAATGTATGCTCTTCAAGGGATTGTGATTGGCTATTGTTCATTGCTAAATGCACACTGGTGGCCCATTCCACATTTTCTTGAAATGGGGAATGACCCAGTAGTGGCACACATGGGGCAACTGCAGAGGTGCTTACTGGATGGCCTGCAGCAGGGCAGTGAAGACGTGTTTATCTGAAAAGGGCAGTGTTTTAGCATCTTTCATCTCTGCAGAAGATATAGTGGTACCTCGGGTTAAGAACTTAATTCGTTCTGGAGGTCCGTTCTTAACCTGAAACTATTCTTAACCTGAAGCACCACTTTAGCTAATGGGGCCTCCCGCTGCTGCCACGCCACCAGAGCACAATTTCTGTTCTTATCCTGAAGCAAAGTTCTTAACCTGAGGTACTATTTCTGGGTTAGCGGAGTCTGTAACCTGAAGCATCTGTAACCCGAGGTACCACTGTACAAGCTTGACTTATTTCTTTTTCATTTGTTCAGTGGTTTTAATCTAAACTATTGGTAGCTGGGTTCAGTTTGTCAATCTTCTTGCTACAGAATGTTTCAACTAAATGGTGGTAAACGCCTGAAGTAACCACAGAAGAGTGAATATTATCTCAGCCAGAATATTAACCTAGTCCGATGCCAGAGTATTTTACATACTCTGTACAATGGGAACATTAAACTGTTCCACATGTGAATAGTACCAGACATACCCCTCTCTCTCTCTCTCTCTCTCTCTCTCTCTCTCTCTCTCTCCCCCCCCCCACACACACACCGTTTTCAGACATTCAAAAGAAAGTGTAAGGGCTCAAACTGTGTATGGTGTTTCAGGAGCACACACCAGCCCTGCCCCCTGATATCACTATCTGTTCTTTTTTGTACAGTGAGCAGAAACCTCTGCGGCAAGAATCTAACTGCTATCAGCCAAACACAGTTAGAATTGCCCCTTCAGTTGGGAATGCTGATTGTATAGGATTCCTGAATTCAGGGAGGATTCTGACCACATTCAATGGGCTTTGGTGGTGAACATACAGATCTGAAGTAGAGCCAGGGTATTAGAGGCAGGGCTTGTTTGAACAAGACACACCTTATTTTTATGCTTCTTATTTTTCATCATTTAGCACAGTTTACCCTGTGCATCATTTAGCACAGATTACTCTTCCTTTCCCGTATGTTCTGTTCACTGATAATACTTTACCTCCTTTCCCATCTTCATTTTGGGCCATTTAATGGTCTTCTGTGCAGTGAGCTTTTTTCCTATATCTTCTGTTGTACATGAGACACTGTTGCTGTTGGTTAGGGTTATGTTGCTATTATATATCCTGTTAGGTATCCAACTCAGAGTAGACTCGTTGAAATTAATATGGCATGCCTATTTATTTCTCCGGTTGTACTCTGACATAGTTATATACAGTGCAAAAAAAAAAAAAACCCTCTCTAGTATCTGAGCTGAGACAGTTTGTATTTTCATTTGTGGGTTTTTTAATTCTCTCTCTTTAAAAAAAAATGATTTTTGAGCATCATTTGAATGCATACTATTGCTCTCACATATTTTATGCGATCTCTATTAATGTAAATACTGGTGTGTGCAAAGACCTATCTCTCAGGACCAGTAAGCGACTGAATTGTTTTAAAAAGAGTCCTTAACAATACACCCAGTTTGGACGTACATATCTCAGTTTATTAAGCCAAGACATGCACTAGCTTTGTGCAAGCAAGTTCTGCCTTCATGCCACCCCTTCTTGGCGTGCCATGTTCGAAAACCTCCTGGGTTAAATAACCATAGTTTCCTGTAATATCTGAACAAAGAAACTATAGATAGCAGGTTCGGGGCAAACCAGGAATACACACTGCAGTACCTTGTAAACATAGTATTCTGGTTACATAGTAACAGAAAACTATGCTTAGTTAACCAAGTAGTCTACAACTGTGCTGCACGAGGAGGAATGAGATAGTGCTAGTGGGGCAAGGCTTGTGCATGCAAACAAAGCCAATGTTTTTTATCAAATGAAAACACTGGTTGTTAGCACCTTAGAGACACTGTAGATAAAAATGTTTCCCCAAAAAAGATTAATGTAAAATATTGCTTGCTATTAAACTAAAACATTGCTTGCTATTAAAAGTAATATATTGCTTGCTATTAAAAGTAATATATTGCTTGCTATTAGCAGTTGTATTTAGTGTTTGTGGTCATAATTTGTCTTCGTAGTTGTACTAAGACAACAGGATGTGGTTGTTGGGAAAAGTTATTATGTAGCTTTCTTTAGAAATTATTGTTCTGACATTTGTGTACATGCCAGACCACTTTTATCTGATTTTTACTTTGTAACGTTGTACAAATGAACATGGAAAAAAGAAGTCTCACTGCCACATGTACTATGGGATAGGCATCAAGGTGGAAGGTATGTCAGAATGCTCATATCCTTGTGCATGTATGAATTTACATATTGACAATCTGGAAGGTGTTGAGAGAAGGGCAACCAGGATGATCAAGGGCCTGGAAACAAAGCCTTATGAGCAACAGTTGAAGTAGCCGGGTATGTTTAGCCTAGATATGAGAAACTAAGAGGAGGTATGATAACCATCTTCAAATATCTCAAAGGCTATTACATGGAAGATGAGCAAGCTTGTTTTCTCCTGGTCCAGAAGGTTTGACCCAAACCAATGGAATCAAGTTACAAGAAAGGAGTTTCTGACTAAATATCAGGAAGAACTGTTTGTCAGTAAGAGCTGTTTTGACAGTGGAATGGACTCCCTCAGATGGTGGGAGTCGTCTTCCTTGGAGGTTTTAAAGCAGAGGTTGACTGGCTACCTGTCATGTATGCTTTAGTTGAGATTCCTGCATTGCAGGAGGATGAAGTAGATGACTCTTGGGATCCCTTCCAACTCTGCAAATCTGTGTTTCAATAAAAGTCATTTTCAGGCATCTTTGCAGTAGTCATTGTGTTGATATCAACTCGAACTAGACTCTAGTGCATATAACATGACTGGACAGCTGAAAGCCATGTGGGGATGTTGTCATGTAAGTTTATCTCAAGGCACTGATTGAATTGGTCCGTCCCCCCATGTCACTACAGATCTGGATTAGAAAAAGCTACCTAGTCCACTACACCTGGACTTCTCATCACATGGTGGCAAAAGCCATGTAGATTGACTTAAAGTAGTGGTATGTCAGTTGTGACATGGGCCCTAAACAATATTTGTCAAGGCATGGCTTGCTAAACTTGTGAGGGATGTGGAAAATATTATCTGATTGCTTCACCATGAGCACAGATCCTCTACTACTTTGACTTTGTGCCAGCTCCTGAGGTGCATGAGGCAACTTCCACATCGTTCTCTTAAAGCTGGATGGTGGATGCAGAAATAAAACATGGTACAACCCCCTTGGGGAGGATGCACTTCAGACTACAGGTGGGGGTATCCATTTTTTACTGCTCCCACAAGGGAGAATGCTTATAATGGATGTAATATATATATTCTTTATTGTTTTTATTTGGAGAAAAGGAATGCACTGGCACACTGGACACTTCGTGTAAAAAGAAGCTTGAACAGATACCAGACTCCTGAACTTCACTTCGGTGTTTAATTGTCTGCCTGCCTTTTATTGCCTCATATACTTCATTGTGAACATTATCCCTTAATTTAAATAATTAGCTTCTTTAGGCTGTCAGAACATTAAATATGAAAAAGAGGCCGTTGTGCCATGTTAACAACATTACTGCAATTAGTTTAAGGTCTGTTTAGTTTAAAGAGAGAGAATAAGAGAAAGTAGCCATTTTCGACTGTCATAAGAAAAGTAGCCCAGACTTGCAAGGAGAATCCCAAAAAGTTTTCATAAAAGGACAAGGCAAAGTCATCCACCTCACAATACTCCGTCACTAACTTGCTATAGGTTTTCTGATTGCACTTATTACACAGTCCGGTGTACCGCTGCTATTTAGACTGGAAATACTGCATGAAAATCTTGGGGAATGGCCGTAACTCAGTGATAGAGCACATACTCTGCGTGCAGAAGTTCAGTCCCCAGCATCTCTAGATGGGACTGGGAAAATCTGCTGTTTGAAACCCTGGAGAGCCAGGGCCATCTAGTCAATGCAAAGCTAGATGGACCAAAGGTCTGACATGACATGGCAGCTGCTTCAGTTCAGCCCAGCAGACACTGTGTTTTGGTGGCAGTGAAAGGGTTCCTGGAAGTTTCAAAATGGAGGGAGGGGACACACACACCCCTTTCTGCACCTGAACATATGTGAGAGTAGTTCCTCAGGCTGCAGGCATGCAGGGAAAGGGAATAGGTTTGGACTCAGGCCATTGCAAACAGTTGTGAGGGAGTAGAGAACGACAGTGAGTCAGGCAGACTGATAATATGTAATGGAATTATATGGTCATCTGGCCATCAGTCGTTACTCCAACAAAAAATAGGCTGAGGTTTAAAAATATATCATTTTTCTAATGACGCCATTTGAAGAAAATCTGAGTTTCTCCTAGTAGTAGCATTAAGTTCTCCTAGCAAATCTCGACTCTCATTGCAGTGGTCACTTGGCACTGTATTAGTGAATCCTGCCATGTTGACTTGAATCACTTTGCAATCGGTTCTTTGGTTCACTGTAAACTCCTCACTGCTTAATCTCCTTTATTTCTGATACGATTCTGCTGTAGATTCAGTATTACCAATAATTGTTGCAGACAGTTCCACTGACAACAAAATGATAAGTGGCGTTAACTGAAATGGCTTAGCAGCAGCAGGAGTGGCCCATGTTGCAGGGCAGAGACACTCTCCAGACACTGGCTGCACTTTCTTGGGATGGGGAAGGGCATGAAGGCAGCAAGGTTTGGCTTCCTACCCCAACATTCCAGAGCTTTGCGCAGGTATCGGTAAGTTGTAGCGACACCAGTGTTGAGACAGTGGCTCCATTACACAATGGCGTATCTATATTCTGATCATCTTCTGTGTGAAAAATAAATACTCCATTGCTGTACTTTGTCCTGAACGTTTGTATCATTAAAAGACCTGAATCTTTGAAGCTGAATGTATGCACTGTTCTCCTTTTATAGAATAAAAATTCAGCAATATTTGATGCAGCAGAGGTAATGTTTAGAATCTGACTTGACCAGGGCAATGTGGGCCGAGAAATGACTCATTTCTTCTTTGTTTTTCCAAATGCCAGCTCCAGGTGGGCATGGCTGAGGGCATTGAAGACTGGCCCTTTGGAAGATCTGTGGAGTTTTGGATCCCACAGATTCAAAACTGCTGACCCCCCTCCCCTTCACTAAACACATCCTTTCAGCTACTACCAGCAATAGCTCCCTTCCTTCCCAGGCTCTGCTTCCTCCTTCCTACTAACCGGAAAGGCCATTGGAAAAGTGCTATTGCTGCAGGCTAACTCCCTCCAGGCATCTATAGTGTGGGGTCAAGATCGCACTTTTATTTATTTAAGGAATATTTTTGAAACATTTGTTGCCATTTTTCATGGCCCATTATACAATAAGTGTATATATTCCGATTATCTCATACATATATATGTGTCTGTATTTTGTATGAGAAGCTTGTCTTTTTAAGGACATCCAAGAGAACTGAATCTTTAAAGCTGAAGGTATACGCTGTTCTCCTTTTGTATAATAAAAACTTAGTACTGCCACTAAAATATTCAATACACCAGATGTCATGTTTTGAATCTGAACTGACAGGGACAATGTTGGCTGAGAAATAACTCCCAAATATTTGAAATGAATTCCCCATTCAATTGCTTAGTGATCTGAAACACATATATATTTCTTATATTTATTTGTAAAGATAAATACTTTGCCTTTATCATAGTTGATTGCCAACCATTCTGCCTTATAACCTAAACATTTATTCCTAAGTGTTTTAAGTTCGGCCCAGGATTGTGAGAGTAATGCAACAGCATATGCATACAATAAAAGTGAGATTCACATACTTGACTGGCTAGATAAACTGACTTCTGGAACATGTAATTTGGGAGAGGGAATCATTCTAATATCAATTAAACAAAGGAGGATCAGCTAACGTTCCCACGCCTTCCTGCACATGTCCTTGTTTTTCTAATCAGAGCAGGCAGCAAAAAAGAGGGTTACATCAAGCTCTTGGGTTTTATCAAACTGTGCAGGTTTGACTGAAGAAAATATAAGTATGTTCTAGAACAGACATAGGCAAACTCGGATCTCCAGATGTTTTGGGGACTACAATTCCCATCATACCTTACCACTAGTCCTGTTAGTTAGGGATCATGGGAGTTGTAGTCCCAAAACATCTGGAGGGCCGTGTTTGCCTATCCCTGTTCTAGAATCAAGTTCTGCTAATTGATACAAAATAGAAATGAAAACAAGTTATGTGTTCCAGTAATGTGTAACTAGAAAATAGATATTAGTTACAAATAGATCTTAATTGCATTAGTTCATTTATCATTCAGTTCCCTTGATCATTCCTTTTACCACTGATTTCAACTAGAGATCCACACAGTCTTCTTTTATCTGTAGGTTCCATGTTTTCCTTCCAAACAGCATGAACTTTGCAGGCATTTCACTATCTCCCAGGATATCAGACCTGTCAAAAATGTAAGCAGTTTGGGCAAAGCCTCCTCATAGGACACCCTGTAACTTTCAGTTCAAAAACCAGCTGCAAATCTCCTGCTTGTAACTTCTCTATGTGTGTCAGGGAACTGACATCAGAGGAAAGGGAGGTGGTAGGGCTCCCAGAGGCTGGGAGGGAGTCAGCAGCTAAAGCAGGGACCAGCAGGGGGAGCGAGGGGTCTCTGGAGGAGGATCTCAGGAATGCTGAGAGAGACGCAGCAGCCAAGGCAGGAACTAGCATGGGAAAGGGAGGGGTGAGAGACACGTCCAGCGAAAACAGCGGGGAGGTGTCAGAAGCAACCATAGGGAGACCCATGCTTCGCCGGAAGCTGCCACGTCGTGAGTCCAGGAGACGCGTTTCCGTTAAGGAGCTTCTTTGCTGGAAGCGCTTCCGCAGGCAGCCACTGTCAGACTCTACTAGTGACTAGAGCAGACATGTCTGAGGAGCTCTGTCACACACAGAGGTTTGTGGAGCCGCACAAACTCTGAGGGAGCACAATTTTAAGCACAAGCAGCTAATCATCCCCTCACAGCAGTCTGACAGTCTCTGTACGCTGCCTGTGCAGGAGAAAGCATCATGAGCAACCCAGCCGGAACCGGAGGGGCAGGGGTTGGAGCTGGTCCAAGCTTGGAAGAAAGGTATCAAGCTTTGGAGGTCCAACTTGCGCTGCAGACGGCGAGGCTCGAGGAGAGAAGGGCTCAGGATGCAGACAAGAAGGGGAGAACCACTCAGTTCCCCAGAAAGGTACCAGGATTGGTGCAGAAGTTTGGGGGGGACCCCAAGGATTATCATGCCTTTAGGACAGAGATGCAATATGCCCTTAACGTGCAGTTTGATGAGTTCCCTGATGAGGAATCGCGAGTTGCTTTCGTAATTGGGCATCTTGAGAAGGGGGCGCGAGACTGGGTTCGACCCCTGATGGCAACGCACAATGATATCCTAAAGGACACTATGAAGTTCTTTCGTGCAATGGATATCATGTTTTCCAGCGATATTGAGGAAGGGGTGGTGCGCAGACAGCTAATGGCTTGCAAGCAGGGAAGCCGATCTGTCCGTGAGTACTGGACTGATTTTACCATGCTGATTCACAGATTGGGGTGGGATTTATCGGCGGCACCCATTCAGATGCTATTTGAAGAAGGTCTTTCTTCGGCTGTGAAAGACGAGCTGTCCCGGAGCCCCAGGGCGGTGTCTATGGATCAGCTGACCAAATCTGCGCTGACCATTGGAGCGCGCCAGGAGGCAAGAGCCTTGGAGAGGCGGGAAGGGAGAGGGGAACGTTGGAAGGAGTTCCGCATTCCAGACATTCCTGAGCCAGCTTTCCCGCCGGCAGAGCCGATGGAAGTCGGAACAGCCCCCGCGCGCACAGTTTCAAAGCCCAGTGAGGGGGCTAAGAAGGAGGGAAAAGGGGCCCGGAAATGCTATCTCTGCCAACAGCCAGGCCACTTTGCCAGAGTCTGCCCCCAGAGGAAGGAATGGCAAGGGATGGTGGGAGCTGTTGAGGGGGGAGAGCAGGGAGAAACGGAGCAGGTAAAAGCCAACGCCTGGTTGCCACAGTCGGGGCACTGCAGCCAGGCCAAAGAGTGGTTTCCTTCGGTTCAGCACATTGCTTAGAACACTGCAGGGGGGGAAAGGGTTCAGCAGGGGCCCAAGCCACCCTAGCAGGGACTGAAGTAATGGAGAAGGTGAAGGTGCCACCACAGTATGCCGATCTCAGCGACGTGTTCAGCGAGAAGGAAGCTGACCAACTACCCCCGCATAGGCCCTTTGATTGCCAGATCAATTTACTCCCTGGAGCACAGCTTCCTGTAGGCAAGTTGTATGCCATGTCAGACAGGGAAATGCAGGAGTTGCGAGAGTTCATTGACAAGAACCTGAAGAGAGGCTTCATCAGAGAGTCCAAGGCAGCGGGGGGTAGCCCAGTGTTTTTTGTGGATAAAAAGCACACGGACAAGCCGAGACTTGTATGTGATTTCAGGCGGTTAAATGCAGTGACAGAGCCGGCGGCTTTTCCTATGCCCAGGATTGATGATATTTTGACCAGGGTGCGGAAGGGAAAGATTTTTACAAAGCTGGACCTAAGGGGGGCGTACAACCTGATACGTATAAGGAAAGGGGATGAATGGAAAACCACCATGTTCACCCCTTTGGGGGCATTTGAATATCTCGTGATGCCTTTTGGATTACAAACAGGCTCCGCGTGTTTTCAATCGTTCATGAACCACGTACCGGGGCCTTTGCTCTACAAGAATTGCGTGGCCTTCCTAGATGATGTGTTGGTGTATTCGGAGAATGAGGAGCAACATGTGAGAGACGTCAGAGAAGTGTTGAGCAGGCTGCAAGCCAACAGGCTGTGGGTGAAACTGGAGAAGTGTCAGTTTCATACCAAGGAGGTGGAATTCCTGGGGTACCGCCTGTCAGACAAGGGGTTGGCCATGGACCCCGGCAAGGTTCAAGCAGTGCTGGAATGGAAAACACCCAAAACCAAGAAGGATGTGCAGAGGTTCCTAGGGTTTGGAAACTTTTATCGTAAGTTCATCCGAAACTTCGCCCACCTGACGGCGCCCATCACGGACTGTCTCAACAGTAAAAAGAAGTTTGTTTGGACGGCGGAGGCGGAGCGAGCGTTTGAGGAACTGAAAAGGGCCTTCGCCTCTGAAGAACAACTTCTGCATGTGGATTTACAAAAAAAGCTGAGGGTCGAAACAGACGCATCTGACAGAGCCATAGGGGTGGTGCTTCTTCTGCAGCCGGGGAAGGAGGAGTCAGAGTGGCGACCGTGTGCCTTCTTTTCGCGAAAGCTGAACAAATCCGAGAGGAACTACATGGTGTACGACCGGGAACTTCTTGCTATTCATGAGGCTTTCAGGAGATGGAGGCACCTGCTAATTGGTGCACAACATAAGGTGCAAGTGTGCACGGACCATAAGAATCTAGAGTATTGGAGAACGGCGCGAGTGCTCAACCAACGGCAGTTGAGATGGGCCCAGGAGTTCTCCAAATTTAACTTTGAGATTTGTTACGTGCCAGGCCCAGAGAACGTTAGGGCGGACGCTCTCTCACGCAAACCTGAATATTTGGAGGGGGAGGGAGCACCCGAAGAGACCCATGTCATTCCAGAGGACCGCTGGGTGTGTGGGGCGGCATTGGTGGGGCAAAGGGAACTGGTAGAGGGAACGGTGCAGGATGAATACGCCCAGGACAAACTCAGGGGTCTCAGGAGGGAGGGAGACAAACCCGGGGGTTTTGAGGAGAGAAACGGGGCGTTGTACTACAAGGGAGCGTTATATATACCTGAAGGGGAATTGAGGGAAAAGGTACTCAAGCAACTGCACGATAGCCCCACAGCAGGGCATTTTGGGCAACACAAAACCATGTGGCTGGTTACCAGGGAATTCTGGTGGCCCAAGGTCAGGGAAGATGTGCGGGAGTATGTGAGAGGGTGTGACCAATGCCAACGAGCCAAGGGGGAGAGGCGGGCACCGGCAGGTTTATTAGAACCACTACCCACGCCTGAAAGACCATGGGAAGCAGTGGCAATAGATTTCATGACTGATCTGCCAAGGTCCAGAGGGAAAACAGCCATCATGGTTGTGGTAGACCTGTTAACCAAGATGGCCCATTTTATAGCCTGCTCACATGCGGTCACAGCAGAAGAAACCGCTAAATTGTTTGTAGAAAATGTGTTTAGGCTGCATGGCGCCCCCTTGAGGGTGGTTTCTGACCGAGGGAAACAATTTACTTCCAGGTTCTGGAGGAAGCTCATGAGCTTACTGCATGTAGAGGTTAATTTCTCAACTGCCCGTCATCCAGAAACCAACGGGCAGGCGGAAAGAGCTAATGGTGTCCTCCAGCAATATTTGAGGTGTTATGTGAATGACAGAGAGAATGATTGGGTGGAGAAGCTGGCGTTGGCAGAATTTGCCTACAACAATGCAGAGAACGTGTCCACGGGGATGAGCCCCTTTTTGGCTAATCACGGGTGCCATCCCCGAGCCTTCCCAGGGGGGGAAGGGGAGAACTGGAGCGTTCCAGCTGCAGAACAGTTCGTTGAAGAAATGGAAGCGATCCATCGCCAGCTCCAACTTAACTTAAACAGGGCTAAGGAGGAATATAAGAGGCAGGCAGACAAAAACAGAAGGGAAGGTGAAAGCATCAGGGTGGGGGACCAGGTGTGGCTGTCCACCCAAGGGTTACCATTCAAAGGGGGTTGTAAGAAGTTAAGAACCAAAAGGCTGGGCCCATTTGAAGTCACGCAGCAGGTCAACCCAGTGGCTTTCAGACTCCGGTTACCGAACCACATGAAGCTGCACCCAGTGTTCCACAGGTCGTTGCTGTCACCGTATAAAGGGGACAGAGAAGGGAGGGTCAATAGGGGACCAGCTATGGAGGAAAAGGAACACAGCTACCATGTAGCGGAGATCCTCGATTCCAGGTGGAAGGGAGATCAAGTAGAGTATTTGGTAATGTGGGAAGGGGAGCCGGAGTCGGAAAACACCTGGGTCATGGCAGAGGATGTAGATGACGAGGTTTTGATAGAAACTTTTCATCAGAGATTCCCTCGTAAACCTCAGCCAGTGGCGAGGTTCCGGAGGGAATACTTTGCCACCACCGACGAAGAAGAAGAGTTGGAGGGGTTCTCTGATTCCGAGGCGGAGGAGGATTCAGCGAGCCGGAACGAAGACCGATGGAGGGAAATGTTCGAGACGTCTGAAGATGAAGAGGATTCTTTTTGGGGTTTTAGCTCCTCACCGCCCAGAGGAGAGAGTAGGGGCGGGGGGGAAGGGGGCCCTGGAGGGGAGGTGGATGTCAGGGAACTGACATCAGAGGAAAGGGAGGTGGTAGGGCTCCCAGAGGCTGGGAGGGAGTCAGCAGCTAAAGCAAGGACCAGCAGGGGGAGCGAGGGGTCTCTGGAGGAGGATCTCAGGAATGCTGAGAGAGACGCAGCAGCCAAGGCAGGAACTAGCATGGGAAAGGGAGGGGTGAGAGACACGTCCAGCGAAAACAGCGGGGAGGTGTCAGAAGCAACCATAGGGAGACCCATGCTTCGCCGGAAGCTGCCACGTCGTGAGTCCAGGAGACGCGTTTCCGTTAAGGAGCTTCTTTGCTGGAAGCGCTTCCGCAGGCAGTCACTGTCAGACTCTACTAGTGACTAGAGCAGACATGTCTGAGGAGCTCTGTCACACACAGAGGTTTGTGGAGCCGCACAAACTCTGAGGGAGCACAATTTTAAGCACAAGCAGCTAATCATCCCCTCACAATGTGTAATCCTATTGGCATGTTTTCAGGCACACCCACCCACTACTTCAATCCAGCCTAATTTCAGACAGATTGAGGAAAGGGAAATGGCATACATAGCGTAAATGCTATCATACCTAAATTTTGTGATTGTGTATTCTTTCACTGCTTCCCTTCCTTTATTTCCCATGCCCCAGTAATCTTTCTTTGACATCTATAGGCTTGTTATTTCCACTGCTCTTTCTCAACTGCTTCTCACAGTGACATTTCTGTGAACAGCACACAGCATCCTCGCCCGTGTGATCAATGCAAAACACTGCCTTCAGCGCAAAGCAGTTAAAACAAGTTTTATTCATTCACATGTTTATCCGTTTGTATGTGCTTTAGAAATGATTAACCAAATGGCGGTTCATTTATTTAATTTTTCATTCATTTCTAAAACAAATGCAAACTAGAAATGTATGGCTAACAGGTGAAATGGGCTATGTTTTCATAATCTAGTTGATTTACAGGTTGATTTATACATCATAATCTAATTTATCTTCATCTTGTATAACAGAACTCTAGCTTTCAATGAGCATCTTATTTGCCATTATTGGCTAGTGATTTTGTTATCTCTTCTAATTGCTTGCAGCCCTTCCAAGCACTATTTCCATGCAGACCTCACTAAAAAGAACGGAGGAAGCAAGAGGCCAGGCTAAGCAGGCAGTAAAACGTTGGCCAGTTTTCAGTACCCTTGCATTCTTTTCTCCATGTCTCTAGAATGCATGTCCCAGTGTGTCCTTCACTGACCTTGTGTTTGTTTGTTTACTATATTTGTTTCCTCTTTTGCAAAGTCAGTGTCAACTTCTTAGCCTCTTAAATATAATAGAGCTGATTTGTCAGTTCACATCTTGATGGAAGGGTGTTGGCAGATCTTGCCAGAGCCAAGATGACAGGGATGGCTTCCGGAAATCTTGTCTATCAGTCTTTATTTTTACTGTGGCATAATCCCAAGGCTAGCAAGACAGAGTTCATAATGTGCAGTCAGAATTCATGGACGTTCCTCCTATATGGCAATCTTCACATATACTTAAGCATAAAATCTCAGAAGAAAAGCATGCATTTTGTCTTCTGCTTTCAGGATGTATCTACTGCAATATGAAACAACATTTGGATTTTAATCAACAGGAACAATATGCAGATAACTATTAATATTTTGCATGACAATATTTGATTTTGTACTATGAACTAGCATCAGTCTGTTTAAATGATAGGGAAGTAGTAACCCCCTGAGAATGTTTACAACAGGTATAGCTCTAGGGTTCTTCTGTGGGTAGTCATCCTAGTCAACGAAAGAGATAACTGAAAGCGATTATATTTAGGTAAAGATAAAGGTAAACAGACCCCTGACCATTAGGTGCAGTCGCAGATGACTGGAGTTGCGGCACTCATCTCACTTTATTGGCCAAGGGAGCCGGCGTACAGCTTCTGGGTCATGTGGCCAGCATATCAAAGCCACTTATGGCGAACCAGAGCAGTGCATGGAAACGCCATTTACCTTCCTGCCAGAGCAGTACCTATTTATCTACTTGCACTTTGACGTGCTTTCGAACTGCTAGGTTGGCAGGAGCAGGGACCGAGCAACGGGAGCTCACCTCGTCGCGGGAATTCGAACCGCCAACCTTCTGATCGGCAAGCCCAGAGATTCAGAGACAACTGAAAGAGATTATATTTACCTTAGGATAATACAGTGGCAAAACATGTGAAGAGAGGTTCCTACTGTAGCTCTAACTGACAACTCAAAGATTGCAATATCTGATGCCTGGCAAAGATGTGCAACTTTTATTCCACAGAATTGTGGGTGATAAGTGACAACTGAAGTGTGAGTTATGGGAAACCTGAGAGAAGTCCAAATAGATATGAGGTAGTATCTATTTTAGTGTCTCTTCCATCAGGCTGATAATGTCAAAGGACACTTGCTACCACCATTTTGCCTGTGCAGTTTCAGTAAGCAGAAGTTATGAGGGGGCTATCACATCTCAATTCTCAATGCAAAATCCTACAATATTGTTTCCCATGCTGTTTAACATACATATAATTCCCCCTAGTGAAATAATCCAGGGATTTGTGATGTGGTATAAGTCTCTGCTGTCTTCATAACTCTAAATCCTAATACAAATAATTAATTGAAACAAAACCCTTCATGTTTAGGATACAACATCAAACTGAATGTCATTTCCCTATTTTCTACATTTTTGTCACATTTATAATAATGGTATGTTGTATGGATGAGTAACACATAAACAGAGTATTATTAAATATCTAAGATGAAATAATAAGGGAAATGGCAATCAGCTGAAATATGTAGTTAACACTCAAATGAAATTATTTCTGTCAGTGTTCTTGTAAGTCTAGTTGTTGTTTGCATCTGTTTGTTTTTTGGGGGGGCAGAGTGTGCTTTCAGGGGTGAAGTCAAGCTGTCGGAGAGTTACAGCATCTGCTGTGGCTGTAGAGACCAATAAGGGGGAGACATGTTTTGTTGCAGCAGGACACATGAAGGCATCCAGTTGTGCTGATGCAGATGTACCATGGTGTTTCTTCTTTCTATGGTCCTCCCTGTGGTCATTTCTCCTCTGGTCACTGCTGTGGATACATAACCTGACAGTCTCCAGGCACTACAGTCTGCAAGGGATTCCCACATGGTGGGGTTGATTTGGCCAGCCTTCATGTCACGTTTCCAGACATCTTTGTAACACAGAGTTAGTCTGCCAGTGGGCCAGGTGCTTGAAGCCAGCTCCCCATAGAGCAAGTCCTTGGGGATAGTACCAGCTTCCATTCTGTGGACATGACCAAGTCAATAGACATCACTGAGACAGGAGTGTGAACACGTTGGAAATGTGGGCTTGAGAGAGCACTTCTTTGTTTGAGACTCAAACAAGTCCTACCACCTCATGCCCCAAAACTTCCTGATGCAGTGCATATCGAAGGCATTGAGGTGTTGCTCCTGGTGAGTGTAAGTTTCCCACAATTCACTACCATAAAGCAAAGCGCTCAACACACAAGCCTGGAAGACCTTCATCTTGGTATTGGTCATTAGCATCACATTCTCCCTTTGGGAGAAGTAAGTCTTTGCTATAGCTACCTTACCAATTCAGCTCAGTGTCAATGGAGAGGTTGCTGGTTATAGTGGAGCCCAAGCAGACAAAATCATCTATTACCTCAAGCATGTGGCCACCAATGCTGATGTGTGGAGCGCTGGTGATGTCCTCACCCAGAATGTTGGTCTTTGTCAGGCTGAAGGTGAGGCTGAACTCCCTGCAGGCTTGGGCAAAACATTTGATGAATCTCTATAGAGCTTCCCCAGAGTGTGCTGTCAAGGCTGCGTCATCTGCAAATGGCATCTCTCGGATAAGGACCCACCACACTTTTGTCTTGGTGTGGAGACATGCCAGGTTGAACAGACCCCGTCAAGTTGAAGGCAAATGAGATAAAAAAGGCCCCCATTCCTAGCAATGGCAGAAATTCTCCAACCATAATGCATTCTTCTCCATGCAGTTGTGCGTGAGTAACTTTACTTGAGGACATAAAAGCTGTATGACCAAATCTCCCTGCTACTTTTAAAATGTTTTAATTCTTTACAATGTATTTATATTGATTGATTCATCTGACATATTGATTCATCTGACATATGCAGGCTAGAGAGATTTTTCCCCTCTTTTTCCTTTTGTGGGATAACAAAGCCTTCCTTTTAAAAAAAATTGCAGGCTGGACACATAACTTTTCATTCATAGAAAATAGCTGCTCTTTTAAAACTACCATTTTACCTAATTTTGATTGTTCACATATACTTTCAAAGGAAGTGTGCCCTTTCCCTCTAGCTAAATTACTATCATATCCAACTTGTCCACTCCCTTAATAGATTTCTCCAAATATTATTTCAGAAACTTTTTTTTTTACAAGCAGTGAACTTTACAAGGGATTAAGAACAAAGCTTGTATATCAGCAAAATCATGGGGTAGAGTTCTCCTTGAACTTTACTACATAAAGCTAAAGGTTTAGGGTTGAATTTTTGAATGTCTGTTGAAGAACATTCTGTGTTGCTAATTGTACAACTTTCACCTCACCAAATACTCATGTGCTGATTGACTCAGTAGAAAAATGGTGGTTTTAGGTCAAAAACTTCTTGTCTTTCAGCATTTTAGCTAGGGCTGCCATAAGTCCTGATTTTCCTGGAACCAGCCTTTGAAAATTGCATCCAGAATAATTTTCAGAAATCAACAATGGGGGTTAAATCATGTCAAAAATGCCTTTAAAAATGATTGTAGCTTTACTTTTAAAAAAATCTCAAAAACTTTGGTTCCCCTACAAAGAAAACTTCAACTGTGTCCCGATTTTCACGTTTGCAGATATGGCGACCCTAATTTTAGGCAACTTTGCATTCATACTTTTATTTGCTCCTGATTTGTTTACCTTAGAAATATAAATAAGGCCCTCCAGTCATTTCCCATAGAAGAGGATGTTCTGAAACATTCTTATCAGAGGATGTTCTACATCATTTCTCTTTTTGGCATATCTATTTATAGTTGCTGATTTCCTAACACAAAGGACATAAGGACATGCAGAAGATGAACACAAATGTTTAGGCGTTCTGAATTTGTCATCTATTATCAGGAAACAGTACAGACACAATAAAGGGACATAGCAATATCTGACAGGGCTGAATATGATGTTTGCTTGAAATAATCCCTTGTTTTACATGTTCTTGAACAAATAGGAAAAAAACCCACATTTTGGGGGGGTGCGCGATCAGTGTACTGAAAAATATTGGCACTATATTTCATACATTACAGTTAAGCAAGTATTTCCTACACAGATTATATCCATAAAGAGAAATGTTTGGTATGAAATAACTGCAATTTAAGCAATAGCCTACACACTATCTCCATCTTTTATCTTCAGTTCCTCCAACTTCTTGGGCTATTCAGATTGCACCTTTGTAGTGTAGAGGTAAAGGTAAAGGTACCCCTGCCCGAACGGGCCAGTCTTGACAGACTCTGGGGTTTGTGCGCCCATCTCGCATCTATTGGCCGGGGGCCAGCGCTGTCCGAAGACACTTCCGGGTCACGTGGCCAGCGTGACAACGCTGCTCTGGCGAGCCAGAGCCGCACACGGAACGCCGTTTACCTTCCCGCTGGTAAGCGGTACCTATTTATCTACTTGCCCCCGGGGGTGCTTTCGAACTGCTAGGTTGGCAGGCGCTGGGACCGAGCAGCGGGAGCGCACCCCGCCGCGGGGATTCGAACCACCGACCTTTCGATCGGCAAGCCCTAGGCGCTGAGGCTTTAACCCACAGCGCCACCCGCGTCCGTGTAGAGGTAGGGTTCCCAAATTGTGGTCCATGGGTACTTCATTTAGGTCGCCTACAACATGACTATAAAAAGACAATTGAGAAATAATTCAGCAACTAGCACAGTATATTACAATTGCTACAAAAGGCAGAAAACTTGTTAGGTGGTCCACCAAGACCCTCATGTGGTCTGTCAGGGGCAGGGGAAATCTGGAGCCACTGGTGTAGAGGCAATCATGTGGATAAGCATATGAACCTTACTTGATCTGCAGAATATGTTTGTCAGCTGGAAAAAGCTTTCCCCCAGGCAACATCCAAACAGGCATGTGGTCTTTCCTTCACTTAGCATGTTCATAGAATCATGGAATCATAGAGTTGGAAGAGACCACAAGGGCCATCGAGTCCAACCCCCTGCCAAGCAGGAAACACCATCAGAGCACTCCTGACATATGGTTGTCAAGCCTCTGCTTAAAGACCTCCAAAGAAGGAGACTCCATCACACTCCTTGGCAGCAAATTCCACTGTCGAACAGCTCTTACTGTCAGGAAGTTCTTCCTAATGTTTAGGTGGAATCTTCTTTCTTGTAGTTTGGATCCATTGCTCCGTGTCCGCTTCTCTGGAGCAGCAGAAAGCAACCTTTCTCCCTCCTCTATGTGACATCATTTTATATATTTGAACATGGCTATCATATCACCCCTTAACCTCCTCTTCTCCAGACTAAACATGCCCAGCTCCCTTAGCCGTTCCTCATAAGGCATCGTTTCCAGGCCTTTGAACATTTTGGTTGCCCTCCTCTGGACATGTTCCAGTTTGTCAGTGTCCTTCTTGAACTGTGGTGCCCAGAACTGGACACAGTACTCCAGGTGAGGTCTGACCAGAGCAGAATACAGTGGCACTATTACTTCCCTTGATCTAGATGCTATACTCCTATTGTTGCAGCCCAGAATTGCATTGGCTTTTTTAGCTGCCGCGTCACACTGTTGGCTCATGTCAAGTTTGTGGTCAACCAAGACTCCTAGTTCCTTTTCACATGTACTGCTCACATGTTGAACCTGACAAAAAAAAATCTTCTCCCCTATCTACTTAATTTTCTAAGCTTGACCAGATTCAAACTTCACCAATGATAAGTGGGAGAAAGTGGGCGAGAGGCAAAACAAAAAGGGGGGGAAATGCATGGAGCTCTATCCGCCCCCCCAAACAAACATGAACTAGAAATGCAGAGACAGAAAGAGAGAGAGAGAGAGAGAGAGAGAGAGAGAGAGAGAGAGAGTTTGGTGGCATTGGTGATTACTTGGACTGGTTGTTGCATTGATGGCTTTTCTTGTGCTGGATGAGCAGCACATCCAACCACAATAGCTCTATTCACATGCTGAGTGAATGCATGGGGATCACACTCAGGAGTAGCTATACTTTCAGGGTTTATGCGAAAGGGCCCTGCCACACATATACCCCCTCTATACCCAATCAAGAACTCTGGCCAATATGGATTACAAATCCAGTGCAAGCAGATTCCCTTAAACTAGGTTAGTCATTTTTTTCTGGTTGATTGCTGCCTCTTCCTGCATGCATGGGAGAGTGGTAACGTTTGTTTCAACATGTGAGTGGAACCTACAAAAAACTGGCACCATGGGAGCATGGTTAAAGTCCCCCCATAGGATACATAGGTCATGCATTAATGATGATCCTGAAAGTTAAGGTACCATATTTCGTATCAGAGTTTGTTATTGCCAGTGTATTTGATTGATCACAGTTTCTACAAAACCCTGGATTTGATCCAATTTATTTTGCATCACGTTTTGTTAAAAAGAAAAAGAGTCCCCCTCTCAAAACCGGTCGGGACACTCCAAACCTCTGAAACAAATTTCATAAGAGATCACAAGATGAAAGCTACCTATCAGTAGTTATGTTTAAAAATAAAAAAGTGATATGTTTATTTCTCAAGATGCTACTCTAGAGTTTGCATTTTCACAGCCTACAAGAATTTGCTCAGTCCCTGGAAATCTCATTTATTAAAATGACAATTGTTCTGATGAAGCAGATCTACTCTATGTCAATTCTTTACACATTTACATTGCATGGAAAATTTTGCATCCTCCTCTTGAGTACCAGTCTTGTACGCAGATAAGTAACACAATTGAGGAGCCAGAAGGCCTGACAATAGTAAATGAATTGGATAACGGGAAGAGACTGAGCAGAGACTAGTTTGAAAGAAGCATTGTGAATGTGTCCATAATTTCATTTCAGCTTCAGCAGTAAATTCTTAATTATGTTTTGCAGGATATGAACGATTACTCCCCAGTATTTAGCAAACCTCTGTACAGGGGCATGGTTGCTCCTGATGCAATCAAGGGCACGGTTATAACAACAGTTGAAGCTGAGGATCTGGACCCTCCGGTAAGGAAAACAATTTTTTCATTTCTTAATACCCTGCACCCAGGAGAGATTTCTTTAAAAGCTGCATAAGTGGCCTTAATCCTCTGAACAACATAAGTGATTACTATGATTTATTTTTATTTATTTTAACCCAGCAGTGGCTCCTATGCATTTTTATGCCAGCCTATCCTCTGGCTTGAGCACTTCAATTATTGTTCTCAAGATGGATAAAGCCATAATGCAGAGTTCTTTTTTACTTCTCCCCAGCTCCCCAATGCCTCCTCCCTCCCTGCTCTGCTTTCTTTCCTTATGGAACAATTTATATGTGAAATCCTTATCAGGGTTTAGTGTGTTGATGATAAACAGGAAAAAGCAAGGGGTGGGCCTGCATTTGGAACAGCTTTGTGGCTCCAACAGAAAACAAAGCAAAACTTTTGAAGGGCTGTTATTTCCTTGATTTGCTATTATTGTAAGCCTCCAAGCATGAAAAGTGTTGTGTGTGTGTGTGTGAAGAAATAAAACACCGCATTAAAAAATCATTTTGCTAATATAATGTAAGAATATAGCAGCGCAGATTTGTTGGAATCAACTTTCCCAGCAGCATCTGGGTTTCAGTCTGGCATTCGATTGACAGAGTTGTATTATATCCCATGAGTAAACTCTGATTTGTTGGTCAAAGCACTGATCTTAGAATCATAGAACTGCAGAGCCGGAAGTCCAACCCCCGGCAAGGCAGGAATCTTTTTGCTCCGCATAGGATTCAAACCAATGACCATGAGATCAAGAGTCTCATGCTCTACTGACTCAGCTATCTCACATTCTAGGGAGCCTAAAGGGAAAAGCTCAATAGTTATCAGACTGGTTAACATTCACAGGGAATATGCATGTTTTCCCAGTCTGTTGCTAGTGGGAACGTGACAGTCCCATGCAGTGCTTTTTTTTTTCCTAAAAGAAAAATGTTTAGGGGTTTCCCTACTCATATTGAAATACTGCCCCTCAATGAGGCCAAACTTAGATTCACAAAATGTTTAGGGGTATACGTACTACTGCGTGCCCCCAGAAAAAAAGCACTGGTCCCATGTTCTTGGTGCCTTGGGCAAATTTCATGTAGGAACAATCCCTGCCTCTGGCGGTATGGGGAAACTTTCTGCAAAATAGTTACTTTTCCCCACTGGTCAGAATCTAGTCGTTTTCTCTTAGTAGATCGTATCTCTACAGTCTTCAGTAATCTCCTTCTAATTATAGACAGTGACCACAACGTTATTCCAGGTTATGCAAATGGTTGAAAATGTTGGCAGAGGATGGAAAAGAGAGACTCCCCTCTACTCTCCCTAAACATCTTGTTACCAAAGCCAGCAGATAATGCTGTTTTTAAAAAGGATGAGTGTTTTGGGGTTTTGTAACACTAGCCTTTTTTGGATTTAAGGGATTTCCTGAGATCTAATCCATAGAGGAATTGAAGTTTATCCCATCACAGGAGCCTGTTTGTAGAAGGGCTCTGCATGATCAACACCATGTTTAATGTAGGTATTAGGATACTGCAGTGATTTATCTTGACTAGCATTTCTGTACAGGGACCGCGAGAAGTGCTACTGTGGCAGTAAGGTAAAAGAAGCCACAAAACAGTCGTGAAAATGTTAATTTTCCTCTTTGCTATGAAATCCTGGCATTTGGCAGAGGGCTGTTGACATCTTCAGCATTCCACTGAAGACTAAATCAAACCTCTCTCTAAATGGGCCTTAGAGCTGGCAGTTGGAAGAAGCCATTTATGCTATCTAGTAATTTTTTGTTGGCAAAGTGCCTTGAGCTGACATTTGTCCCATCAGTTTGAGAATAAGTGAACTTGCCCATTATTATTGTGCTTGTCCCTCTTGTATCTTCTCTACCTCCCTTCACATTAAATTCTAGCATAGTCAGAGTGGCATTTTTTATTGTCTTTAGAGGAAGACGGGGGGGGGGTTGGGGGAAGGGGGGAGTGCTTATTTACTGCAGAGAGCATAATGCCACTGAAGGACACCAAGTAATTGTAGCCAATCTTATCAAAACCTGCTAAGCTTCAAAATAGTCATTCAATAGCAGTCTATTAGCAGGGGGCGAAATAGAGCCATTAGGACAACCAAGGAGAGCGTGTATAATTTTCTAGCTTTATTTATAAGTAAATAAGCCTGGAGATGAGGTGTTAAGGGAGCCTTACGGATACTTTATTTACACATTCCTGCTGGCAAAGCAGCAAAAATACTTTCCCTTTTCACTTTTTCATACCATATTGATGAGTACGGTTTTGGAGTCTGCAGGGAAACACAAATATAAAGATCAGATAGTTTCCTCAATTATAGCTATAGAGCAAGGGTTAGGAACTTCTGGCCTATGAGCCTGGGATAGGTCCCAAGAAGGCCCACAAGGCCATTTCACACAAACCATAACCACTTCCCATGTTCCAGATATCAGGTGTGGGGCAGGTAATGATGTAGCTACAAAGGAAGAATTGGGAACTTAAAGTGAGCATCTGATTATTCCTTTCCTTGCTGTTAGCAGTAACGGCACCAGGATAATATTTGACAGGGACCACAGAAAGAGCAAAGCATATTTATAAGTGAGTGAGAAAGAAAACTAACAGCATATGTGAATGACAGGTGAACAGAAATGAGGGGCAGGTTGGTGGGACAAGCTCCTTGTTGGCACTTTGCCCACCCGTCTATGTTTTCATCTGCTTCCCTATATCTGTTTTATTTTCTTCGAGAATTTTTGGTGGGGGTTGATTTTCATTATATATTGTGTTTTTAAACAATGTTTTGTCTGTAAACCATGCACGGAATAATTATTGATGGCCAGTTATATAATTTCCATTGTTAGACTTTTAAAAATGCAATATAAAAGTTAAGATTCCTAACTGCTCAAAATCCAGTATTACAATATAAGCCACGCTAAGAATTAAAAGTTAATGATCTCGTGAAAACTGCAATAAGAAGTGCAAAAGCCAAGTAATCAGAAACAAGCTTAAAATAAAGAAAGGAGGCTGATCAAATTAATTTATAATCTAGATAATTAAAACCAAAGTACAGTAGCAGGCAAAATACATTAACATGTAGGAATAAACTTTCGTAAGTGCTTGGTCATCTAGTGAGGCAGTTAGGAACATCTCAAGGCAAAGAGTTTCCAAACCTACACCACTCATCAAAAACAAATTTCATACTCATTCCCAGTAAGAGAAAGAGAGAGACCACCCAGTCTAAAGGAGCTTCTGAAGTTATTCCCACATGTTTAAAAAAGCCCTGGCCCTTGCCTTTGCTGTCCACCTAAAGCAGTCACACCCAAATGAAACAGACATTCACACTTCAGAGAGAAAGAGAAGCATGCATGTCTGATGTGGATTTCCAGTTTTTAGTTGTGGTTTGCAGGGAGCCTTCATCAGGAAGGCTCCTTCCCCAACATCCTCTTCTCTCATGTATGGATCTACCCCTCTCTTACATTGATGCTGTCAACCATAGTTTAGCAATACATTTGAACTGACACTAGACCCCTGAACCAATATTTGTGAACCCGCTTCAAACCCTTATTGTGGACTCTGCTTTTTTTTAGTGCTGCTTAGATTTGGCAAGGTACAGATGTAATGCTAATCTCTGGTTTAAGTCTGACCAGTTAAGGGAAAGGGCATTTGTGCAGCGTAGGTTTTTCAGGCCGATTCCTCATTACAGCCAGTGCTTTGAAGTGAGGTACCACTCTGGCGGGAAGGTAAACGGCATTTCTGTGCGCTGTTCTGGTTAGCCAGAAGCGGCTTAGTCCTGCTGGCTACTTGACCCGGAAGCTGTACGCTGGCTCCCTCGGCCAATAAAGCGAGATGAGTGCCGCAACCCCAGAGTTGACCACAACTGGACCTAATGGTCAGGGGTCCCTTTACCTTTTACCATTATGTCTGTGCTGGGCTGCTCACTGTTCCATAGACACTATAGCTTGGGTGTGTGTGTGGGGGGGTGTATGGATACAATTCCTTTTGTGAGACAGTAACCACAAATTTTTATTGTAATGCTTGTGGCATTTCCATTTTTAATGCTTTGAAAATTGAAGCTTTGAAGCCCTGATCCTTGATGTTTATGCAAGGAAGTAAATCCTATGGAGTTCAATGGAGCCAATTGCCATTTAAGAACACATAACATCATGCTGTTAGTTAATATAAAGATTCTTAATCTGGCAGCACTCACCCCTTCAAAGCATTTGTGGAGGATGATAGTGGTAGCCTTTTTATGTGCTACAGCACATCAAGTCAATGCATAGCTTATGTCTTTTTCTTAGCATAGGATATAACACCTCTCATGGTATAAATGTGCTCCAACCCAGGGTTCTAAAATGTTTGATGTTCACAACAGAAGCAAGCATGCTTTCTGAATGACTTGAAGCAACATAAACAGATAATGAATGTGACAGATAATGAAAGCAAGTTTATTTTAAAAAAATCCATGTTAAATCTTCCTTTGATGATCTTTGTCAATCAATTGCAACTTTGCCAATAACTATAATATCCTGGTGTTGTTGTTTTCTAAAATGATGGAAGAAAAGTAGCTTCCTCAGAAATAATGATCTCATGCCAGCTTTATGAATTCAATAACTAATTACCTAATGTGCTGATGCTTAATGATAATTGTAGGTTTTAGTCATTGGAACAGAGTGTGATTGTTGCTATTCTGAACCACATTATCTGGGTTTGAGTAATTTCTTGCTAATTATATTTTGTAAAAACATTATTAAATCAGGTTTCCGCCTGACATTAAGAGTATAATCATCTTAGTGCCTTCTGATCTCATTGGAATACCTTACGTTTGAAAGGATCTAAAAATTACCTATTCCAGTAATATATGATTTCTTAAATTCTGGTACATTAGAAGCCCTTTTTAGGTGTTCACAAAATGTACATGTGCTCACCCTACCCTCAGTGTGCCTATGTATTCTGGTTCCACCCTATCTCTCCTGACATGCAAAAGTATGCAGTAAAATGTTAACTGCTGAGGAAGAACCAGTGGTTGAGCACCCAGCATGCATGCAGTGGGTCCCAGGTTCAGTCCCTGATATCTCCAGGCAAAGCTGGGAGAGACCACTTCCTGAAACTCTGGATAGCTGCTGCCATTCAGTGTAGACAATTCTGAACTAGATGGGCCAGTGGTCTGACTCACAAGGCAGCTTCCTATGTTTTCTCTCAGACCTTCATATTCAATGCACAAAGAGAAGTAGTACCAGCAGTAATAAACCAATGAGAGAACAAATGGCCTCTTTGGAATGCCCTGTAGGAAGCCGTCATGTGCCTTCTATTGAAATGTTGTATCATTTCTGCAAGCTGAGCCAGAGCCTGCAAACTGTCAATCACACCCGTCTTCCAAATACTTTTGGGGGTTGCAATTCACCACAAGGAACTGATTAGAGTTCTGAAGGCTCATCACATTAACTCTGGAATAGTTCGAAAAGAGAACAAGTTGCTTTCCATGCCTCCTAATCTGTCTCTTTTCTCTTCTACATACGGGGTAGAATTTCGATATATGGAATTACTGCCATTCTTTGAGTTGCCTTTCTCAATTTACACCCATGTGGAATGGAAAGTCATATATAGTTTGATTTCAGAGCCTCCTGTTAAGCAGCATTGGATGGTAGTTCTCTTCCCCTTCCTGGAAATGGCATGTTTAGGATGTAATTTATTTTCTTCTGAGGCTGCAGTATCACTGACAAGATTTGATATAGTGAACTTTAACATGTAAGTCTAGAAGAAAACCATAGTGCAGTGATTTAGTTTACCTTGTCTGTGATACAGAATTCAGGCAGCTGATTTGCAGAAGGCTTATATGAATCAGCCATATAATAAGCCAACTTGCAGAAGCCAAGTCAAGTGGGAAGACTTTGTGAGTAGTCATCATACCTCATTATGGCATACAGGAGTCATCTCATGAAGCAGAATCTCTTCTCCGTGAAATAGAACAACACAACTAAATTTGTACTCTCTGTGGTCAGTGTTCTTTTGATGTTTTTGTAAAAAAAAGAAGAAAAGCTCAACAACAATAAACAAGGTCTCCATAACAGAAGGAAATTGCTCAAGTAAAATTTACAGTAATTGATCTGCCTAGTATTGCCTCTGTCCACCACTGTCATAAGGTCCTCAGAACGCTGCTCAGAAGGTAAATGAGGTCCTACAGAATGACATAGAAAAGCCACACATAGAGGATGGAAACCACTGAAAAGCAAAACAACCACACACAAAGACGACACATATGTGTTGCATAGCTTGCATATACAGTTGCTTCAGCAGCTCCTGTCTCTAGGACATATTGTTTATGAACTTACAGTAATTAACACACACATCTAAAAATCCATGTAATCAGTTTTGTATTCTGATTTACAGGAGATGGCATGGGGGGGGGACTCTGCAAAATTGTTAAACATTTGTCTTTCAATTAGCTCCTCTTGCTACTAATAATTTTAGTATGTTTTTGACAGTGTGTGCAGAATTAATCAAATCCCGAGGCTTTACCCTTCTGATGGGACAATAATTCCAATCTGCTTCTCTGGGGATTTCTTGATGACAGCAAAAAAAATCCCTGGTGGCTGCAGTTTCTGACTGACCTCGAAGCATCTGGCACCTCACATGTTGACAAGAGAATGCAATGTCAGGAATGGCGTGTTATGTTTCAGTGAGGACAGGATATGACAGTGATGAGGTAGCACACATTATAATAGCTATTCCTGTGAGGATTTTGTAAATAATAAGATGAAAAGTGATACAAAAAACCCCCTCTCAACACTAATTTTCCATATGGAATGTAAGAAGTGTGGGGGGGGCATAAGCACCAGTGCTGCTAAATAAACAACTCTAAAACTGAAGTGTTTGTATAAAAATCTGGTTCTAGATGTGACTGAGGAGAAAGTATCACCTTTCATGGAACCATTCATCACCCATGAACTTGTAGGGGCTTTCAGGGAGAATGTGAGAAGTTTCGAAACTTTCCAGGGTAGTACCATGTAGGTCAGGGGTTCCCAAACTGTGGTCTGTGAGTCTCATAGACCACCTCCATGAGCTTCATACAGGTGGTCCACAAGGTTTCTGTAAAAATGCAATTAAGAATCATACAGTATCTCTAGCATCTAAAATGGCTACAACAGGCCAAAAAAATCATTAAGTGGTCCACCAAGAACCTAAAGCACTTTTCAAGTGATACGTGGGTTGGTGGGGGAGTTTGGGAACAACTGGTGGAGATACAATGCAATTTTCATTCTTCTGAAAAAGGGTTTCTGCCATTCATGCACAAATGAACTGCTATAAGCAGGAGCAGCCTGGTGGCTTTCCACACTGAGGATAACCCAGTGGGAACAACATTGTGCCATGGCATAGCATTAAAAAATTAAAAAGTTGTGTGTCCCAACTCACCTGTGATTGTTCTACAAATATTGGATCTGCATATGACTTTTAAAACTTGTTCCAGGCCCTTCCAGTGTGCCAGCTTTATGATACCCATTCCCTATAGATCCCATATCTGGCTAAATGGTTGTGCATTCCCCAAATGTGTACTTCAGCATTCTCTGTTATGGCAAGAAGGGGGCACATTCCTCTGATTGCTTGCTGCAAAATGGCTTGGACTTGGCCCTCCCAATCCCCTTTCTCTGTTTCACCTCCAGGATGTGAATTAATGCCTGTGTTGTATTGGGGGGAGGGATATAAAGCACCCTGAAATCAAAACAGGGATGAAGAGTCTGTGACCTTCCAGATGTTGTTGGACTACAACCCCCATAATCCCTGGCCATGGACTGTGCTGGCTTTGGCTGATGGAAGTCCAGCAGCATCTTGAGAGCTATAGGTTCTCCGTCCCTAAAATAAAGCAATAAATAAATCAGTGAATTGGCTGGTTGGTAGGTGGTCATGCTCTATATGATTCACTTCCAAAATTCATGATCAGTTTTGCAAAAGAAACAAAAGGTTGTCTTATTACCTAAATGCAACCAGATTCCATTTAAATGTCTACATCTTTCTTAATAACACAAAACATCAAATACCAATTTTCACTGACGTTTTCATTAACATGATTGGTTGCCACAAGCTGCGTTTACTAATATGATGCAAAATAGTTTTGTTGTTATTGATCACATATTCATTGATGCTTGCCACCTCATAACCATCAATAAGTATAACAATGAATTTACTCACAGGGAAAACAGCACAGGGATAATAAAGATTGAAAACAACTAAACCAGTTGCTTACTTACAAAGGGAAAAGTAGAAAATTGCATCAGTAAAGATTTTGCTTCACAATCCAACTGACACCTCAGCTGAATAACATGAACGCCAGCCCTGGCCTGGTGGAACGCTCTGTCACAAGAGACCAGGGCCCTGCGGGATTTGACATCTTTCCACAGGGCCTGAAAGATGGAGCTGTTCCACCAGGCCTTTGGTTGGGGTTCAGTCTGACTCCCCTTTCCCCCATAAGAACTTGCATGAAAGTGGCCTCCCAACTTTTTCTCACAGGCTCATATAAGATCAGCATAAACAGTTGGGCCTGGTGAGCATTTAAGGTCCCCAACCCTAATCTGTGGCTTGCCATCTGATTGGATTTTACTCTGATCCTGATCTGATTTTAGGATGTATTTTAATTGATTGCCTGATTTTATGTTAATGTGTTAAACATTTTATGTTAGCTGCTCTGAGCCCGGTTTTTGCCGGGGAGGGCAGGGTATAAAGAAAAATTATTATTATTATTATTGAACATATTAGTGATAGGCAAATCTTCCCAATGCATGGAATAGGCATTGTCATGGACTTCTAGTTTTCCTGCACAATGTGACTTTTGTACTGATACCATTAGAGTCCAAAGGGAGTTAAATTTAATTCACCACTTGCCACTCTTTGTTTTAGAAAATACCTCTAGTATTTTCCTTATTATCTCAAGCCCCCCCCCCCATAGCATACTGCAGACCACAGTATAACATTAGTACAAATGGTACCTTCAAGTTAAGAATTATGAATATAATGAGATACATTAACTAAAGGTGTTGCATAGTTTCAGACTTAAAAAGCTCTTGTACTTGGACCAGAATATTTCAAAATGGACTGAAAGTGTAATTCAGTTCTAGTATCAGAAGCCTTGATAATTTTGACGAGGTGACTTCCCCCGTGATTTTTGTGTTGTAAATGGGTCTCCAAAGTAACATCCCAATGTGCTAAATGTTTTTCCCCTCTGTGGCCCTGGCTCTTTCTTGTCAGTGGGCAGGTTGCTGTTGATCCTGTAGTTTTGACTGTGTTTTTTTTCCCCAAATGTCAACATAATAATATAGGGTTGTATTTTAACATTTGGTCTCCTTTTCCAGCCCATGCTGTATACAATAACAAACAGGTGTTTTTCTTATAGGGAACACCAGCAAGTTGGGTGAGGTATAAAGTGGATGTGGTCCAGTTCCCTTACAGTGCAAGTATCTTTGATGTCGAGGAAGATTCTGGACGTGTGGTTACTCGTGTGAACCTTAATGAAGAGCCCAGTACATTATTTAAGGTAATAACATCCACATATGCACTTTAATATGTTTTCGCACTGGAGTGGCTATCCCCCAGCCTGAGGGCTCCATCACACTACCTAGCATTTTTTTCTGGTCCTCCACAACCCCACTGAATGGCCGCAAAAAGAAAGACAAATTAAATCAGAGCCAGTGCTGGGTTTTCACTAGGGATGAGCAATCACAGATTCTGCTGCAGTGTCTCCAAGCTGCTCAGTTTGAAACAATCTCCAGTTAAATCAGAGGGATCTACACTCAGGCAAATATATATAAAATGAGGAAGAGGGTGCCTGCAGTTCTTATTCTTATTCTTTTTTTACTTTTCCTTGTTATCAAACCTTTGTACTGACAGTTGCTGGTTGAGGAGATCCATTAAGTTAATTAATGTTTGCAACTCAGTTTGTATTTGTCTGTTAGGATTTCAGTTGACGCTGCAGCTTTAAAAGCTCAGATTATAATGCATCATTTTACAGAAAATCGAATTCAGTATAATTTGGGGGATGAGTGTTCATATTATATATATATATTCCCTGAAGAAAGTACTGGTTCAAGTTATGATAATTAATTATTCTTCTCTGATATGTTGGGTTAAAGCATTTCCTTTTTAATCACACATTTTCTTAATTGAAAAACATGCCAGCAACCCCCAAAAAGGTATCTCAATGAGTTTGTGTACTTTAACCCATTCATCTGTCTTCTTGAAAAACACCATCTGCTTGCTAGGGTTTTCTAGCTTATTTGCTTATATGTGAGTGTGAAACTATGACAGAAAATGAAGTCGCTTCACTTTTTATAAGTATAAGGAATGTGTTTAATGGGTTTTAGGCATCTTGATACCTCTGCTTCAGGAAAATGTAGCCATGAGTAATCCATTAAATTATTCTGGGACCATCAAAGATTGCAGACGTGTACCTTTCAATAATTTAAGTTCCAATCCTAAATATGCTTACTAGGGAGTAAATATCCGCAGGATTGTATGCTTACTAGGGAGTAAATAGGCAAAGGATTGTACTGCACATTAGTTCTAAAATAAATTTTTGAGAAGACAGAATGATACTAATGTTAAATCTCTTCATCATTTGCATCTATGTAAAAAAACACTAGAAACCAAGTTTTGAGATACAATAATGCCAGTATAATTTACACACATTATCTTGTTATCCTAGTATTTGCTGTCTTCAGTGATTCAAATAATTGTGCTCAGGAAGTACTGAATGTAAAATTGAATGCTTTGCTTCAAAAATGTAATAGACTACAACAGATTTTGGATAAGCTTTTTTACACAGAGCTTCCTTGCCCACAAGAACTTCTCATTCCATGCCAATGAAGACTGCAGATCTGCTGCCTCCATTACAATGAATTGGGTAGCCTATATCAACTATAGTGTATATACGTATATTGTGTATGCCATGGTTTTATTCTGTATTTTATGCTACGAAACACCCTGAGCTCTTTGGATGAAGGGCAGTATACAAATTCAATGAATGAATGAATAAATAAATAAATATGCAACAAAGCACACATCTGGAATGGAGCAAAAGCTGTTGGTTTCTGGATTCTCTGTTTGGAAATTTATGAACTTGTGTTTATTTATTTATTTATTTATTTATTTATTTCCCTGAGCTTTCTAGAGTTGTTTTGAGGTTCAAACACCTGTGGTGAAAGATACAAATAACTTTTAGGGAATTGAAAATATTTTCAGTAAGACTGGTGAAACTTCCCAGGGGACTGCAGCACACCCCTAATTAAAGTCCTTCCACTTTTTCTTTTCTTTTTTGCATAATATACTTTAATATTTCACTGTGGTTCAGAATATTTATAGGATTAAGCTTTAGGATTAAAGAGTTAGAATTGCACTTTGGGTTCCAAACAGGCTTTTTAAAAAAGTTTGGTTCTGTTTGTTTTGTTTTGCTACTCATTTTTTATTTCAGTGTTATTTTTGCCTTTAAACAAAAGTGAGTAAGTTCATAAAAAAATCAAATGCTGTAAATCTGACAGCAAAAGAAATTCAGAGTGCTTTGCAATGATGCAGTCACCTGAGCACATCATCATCACGCCTAAAGTTGGCTAGTCCGTGCAGAAACAACAAAAGGAAATGGACTCACTGGCAGGATTTGAATAAACTTTCACAATTTTATTGAATTTAAACATAGAGGATGATAATGTAACAACATTCAATAGTATATGTACATGTAGAATACAACAAACAATGTAACAAACCAGAAGGGGAAGTTAAGGGAAGTCAGGTGGGGAGGGAGAGGATTGTAAATGTAATGGTAAGGTACGATTGGATAATGGTATGTGATATTTGGAATTTGCAATTACAAAATCTCAATAAAAATATTAAAAATAATAATAAATTGGCTAGTCCGTGATGAAGGAATTAAGAGTTTTCTGGAGACCTGCAAAGCTTGTAGCTGTCTACTTCTACCAGAAGCCAAATGGCATGTAATATGATTGTGTGTAAGACTGGAATTGATCTTCACTATGTTTGTGTGCTTGATAGCTCGTGGTCATTGCCTATGATGATGGGGATCCTGTGAAGTTCAACACCACCACTGTAGAAATTTCAGTATTGCAACCCTCAGTAATTCCAAGGTTTACCCAGGATGAATACAGGTATAGTATGTGTTCCATTTCTACCATTACGTGTGGGATAATGGTTAGAGTGTTGGACTATGACCTGGGAGAGGATGGAGCTCACTGGGTGACCTTGGGCCAGGCTCCATCTCTTAGCCTAACCACAGGGTTGCTGTGACAATGAAATGGGGCGAGGAGAACCATGCATATCACCTTGAAATCCTTGGAAGATAAAGGTGGTATGTAAATGTAAGGAATAAATATTTAAAATATCATCAATATTACTAAAGGGAAATGTGAGGGAAGGAGAAAGAAACTATTATTTGAACTCTGTCATTATGTAGGCTGTGAAAAGTATAATGTAATCAGGAAGCAAAGTTAGCACCAAGAAATAAACAGCGATTTCCTTGTCAGGCTTGTGGATTGTGTCCAACTTAAGTCATATAGCAGACCCATTGAAACAAATGAATTTAGCTAACTTAAACCCACTGGGTCTACTCTGCTTATGGCTTAGCTGGACACAGTCTTGTGTAGCTAAATGTTATACGTTAATGACAACTACCTGTGTCTCGTTCATCTGGCTGGTTTTATTTAATTGAATGCATTCATTCTTCAGTTCACTGATGGGCAGTTACACAGATATGAAGGGCTTATAATTGGATTATGTACCCTTTTATGGATCCCCTTAATGTATAGAAAGGATCATAGAATCATAGGATTGTAGAGTTGGGAGGGACCCTGAGGATCACCTTGTCCAACCCCCTGCAATGCTGGAATATGTAGCTCTCCCATATGGCAATCGAACCTGCAAACTTGGTGTTATCAGCACCATGCTGTAACCAGCTGAGCTATCCAGACATTCCATGACATCAAAGGTCCAACGTCTGCTTATGTTGAGACTCCAGGTCCACCTCAGATCTCGTACCACAAAACTAGAGCTGCTAAACTGAAGTGATTGCATTGTTCTCTTATTTACCATGAAACCATTCAAAAATGTAATGGCATTATTTTCATAGCCACTTCATTTATATACCACTTTGCCATGTATGTTATGCTCAAAACATCTAGAACAAAGCAAAACCAGAACAATTATGCAACGAGAGGGACAGAATTCTGGGATAGTTAATAGGATGTGTCAGAGCAAGCAGAGAAATGAAATGATTTGTTGATTGAAGCTAAAGCATGTGAGGAGTAGAGTTGTTATGCTAGGTTGCAGGGAATTATAAGAAAGATCCCTATTGTGCTGTATTGTTAGTTCTGAATATAGCTGCTTTTCCATTGATCCATTTTTCATATACCTGCATGGCTTGTATGGCATTGGACACTTATTTGCCTGTGATTCTAGCTATGTGAATCACAGGCAAATAAGTTACACAATTTACACAGGAACTGGTAGGCATGGACACATCAGCAGGCTATGTACAGCATTTGAATAATTGGGTGCTTTAACAAAGAAGATGAGTTCATTAAATGATGTGCTCTGCTGTTTATGGATTCATTCAGAATTTGACAGTGGCATGTTTTTAGCATCGCTGTGACTGTAATCTGTACATGTGCAAAATTAATTTGAAGTTAAGAAAAAGGAATCTTTCTGGGGGAAAGGAACACAGAAGTCCTTCTAACTCTTTCTAGCATTATAAAATGTGCAAAGGCCAGATGTGAAATTAAACCTAAAGCAGAAATAGTTAAATTAATATCTGGTTGTGTGTGTGTGTGTTTAGAAATGGCATCCTCTTGTGATTAATTACCCTTTTTAAAAAAGTAAAAGATCAAAGGTACCTTGGATTTTTGTTAATTAATGCATATCTTGTCCTCTTACACAACTAGAAAGTCATAGTTAATAGCCATGGACTGCAATTGTAGGCAATAAATTGCTAGCTAAAGAGTGCAATCAATAGCTATTAAGTATTGCCTGTGGGCACATTTAACAGGTGTTCAAGCATTTTATGTCAAGTAAAGGAAAATAGTCACATCTTTCAAATGCATTGAAACAGCAAAGTAAACCCTAGGCTCCATTTTGGGAAATTGGTCTGTTGTTAAGGAACACTAACTTTCTGTTAAGGGCTTTATTTCTTGCAGAAAAAGTGAAATACCAAAGGTCACAGTGTTCAGTTGATGTTGTTGCAACATGACCTTTCTTTCTATAAGCATGATCCAGTGCACAGATTTCTAATTCACAAGAATGATCTTGACTGACCAGAATGTTCTCCTCTCTGCTCTGTTCCTATTTCCAGGCATGTGCCATATAGGGTAAGATAAAACTGTGACTGAGAAATTAGTTGTACATAACAGTTAAGGAGACAGTTTGAGTGAAGACAGATGTTAACCTTTCAAAAGGAGAGAAGCACTTTGCTTTTACTATCCTTAAAGTGTGTGTGTGTGTGTGTGTGTGTGTGTGTGTGTGTGTTCTGCTGTCAGTTCTGTCTGTGTAGTTTTGTAAACAGTTTGAAATCTTACTAAATTTCCTTCTGCAATGTGAAGTGTGAGTGTTTATACACAGAAACGTGTATGTGCCTATTTAAACAATATTTTAAAGTTAATCAACCTACTTGGCACACAATGGAGTGGACAAGATTGACTTCCTCAGCATGGGAAGCAAATTGTTATTTCACCATTCATCTTGCCTGCATGTACATCTGTGGTATAAACTATGAAGCTGTGTTCACACCACAGCTAAAAAAATGCAGTAAACGTTGTCAGCTTGACTTTACATGGTGGCCAAAAATATGAAAAGTAATGGCTGGGAACTATTTTTCTGTACCAGCCAGACAGCAATCCATGCTTTCTAAAGAAGATGGTTTTGTAAATACTAGACCCTTGTATTGCCTATGGATAAAGGTAGCCTTAATGTCAGTATCCTAAGAGAGCTCATGTATTTTTCTCTTGCTGGTTAAGGTTTCCTCTGGATAAGCACCACAGTGGTTCAAGAAAAGCTAGTTTTGCATTAAACGCTAATGTTATCTATTAACCCAACAGCTTAACTATGCTTTCTTATTTATTACCAAGAAACCATGATCCTTGTTTAACTGTGGATTGTGTTACGTTTGAACCCAGCACCCTTACTTAATCATCATTTGTATGGCCATCCCACCCCAGACACAGCGGGGAAACAAACCAAAGTTTTGAGAAACAAACCATGGTTTGCTTGATTTATCTGTGACACAACTCATGGTTAACTCATAGTTCAACAAACCATGGCTTAGCATTGTGTGAGAACCAAGCCAATATCTTTCCAGCCATTTCATCTCTTTCCTGTTCATTTTCTGTGTGGGCCCCACTTGAGTATAATGATCCCAAGAACATCTTTTGCTCTCACAAACCAAAGCATTTTCACTAGCAGGACTTTCTCTTTAGAATGCTCAAAAAGGCACAACAAATCAAAGTATTCTTCCTTAGAGGATTCTGTACAATAATACTTCTTTTCTCCTCCTTCTTTCAAAGTCAAATAACTGAATCTCAGGACACCTCCCTAAGGGAGTTTAATACAGAAGACATGAGGCATGTAATCATAGCAAGATTCTGCATCAACTGCTACAGTAAAGGAAGACTTTCTTCTGACCTTCACAAAGAAGTTTAAAAAAAGTTTTTTCAGCTCTTACTATTATCAAAAGAAAGGAAGGGGCTGCTGAATAAATTCTTAATGGCAAACATCCCCCAGCAAAATCATTTTTAACAAATACAGTCATACCTCGGGTTATAGCCGCTTCAGGTTGCGTTTTTTCGGGTTACGGACCGCCACAATCCAGAAGTACCGGATGAGGTTACTTCCAGATTTCAGCGGTTGCGCATGCACAGAAGCGCTAAATCGCCCTTTGCGCATGCTCAGAAACGCCAGATTGCAACACGTGTGTGCGCAGACGCACAGATGCGGGTTGAGAACGCTGCGGGTTGCGAACGTGCATCCCACACGGATCACGTTTGCAACCCGAGCGTCCACTGTAGTATAAATTTATCATAAAAATTTAAGAATTCTTACACCTTCATTTTTCTTTCTTTCTTTTCTTATTTATTTATTTAGCAGCACATCCCACCTTTTCACTGTCTTTTGGCATACAGAATAACCTTTCCATATCTAATTCATCTTGGCAACTATGCTGTAATACTTGATTGTTAAAGAGCTATTTAAAGAGTGCAGTTTGAACCCCTATTCTTTTGATTCTGAAGAATTTCTGACAAAAATATTGACTTCTAGCTTTCATTTTGAATCCTTGCAAGGACTACACAAGGATGCATTGCACCTGATGACATTAAGTCCATCAGAATGAAGTTTGACATTTATCTTTAAGGATAATAGGCCATGTCAGTGGTTCATTGTAATAATACCTAAACTCCCTTGTCATCTTTTTTTTGAGGTAAATATCACCGAAAAGGTCAAAACTTCATGAACCAATATGACAAATGTAAGGAGGGGGCATAGGAAAAGACATACAATCCCACTGAACATACCTTGCAAATAATATTGCACAGAAGAAAAAGAAACAATTTAAACTGGCCTTCTGGAAGCAGTGAATGTTGGCAGCTCAGCCTATTGCAGATGTTTTACTGACGTGGTACAGCACACACAAGCACAAAGGCATGCAAAGGTGAAATGCTATAAATTAAAATATGTCAGCTAAACTTTACAGAGCTCTAAAACAGAATGATTTTATTCTCTGGTGCTCAATGGAACAGAGAATGAACAATAGGACCACTTTTCTTCTTAGATTCATGAATGGAAGTCACTGCAGTGCAGTGGTGTAGCGTGGGTTCTCAGCACCCGGGGCAAGACAAGAAATTTGCGCCCCCTAACCCGTGGATTTTAGCACTCAAGTCTCTTCCGCGCCCCCCAGATGTTGCGCCAGGTGCGGCAGGCCCCCCCTGCACCCCCACGCTACGCCACTGCTCCCACCACAAGTCTTCAGGACAGCCATCCGAAGGCTGACGCGGGGAGAAGGTCTCTCCGCCCCACTGCCAGGCTTCGGAGCAGCCTTCCGAAGGCTGGCGCGGGGAGAAGGTCTCTCCGCCCCACCGCCAGCCTTCAGAGGAGGTCCGAGGACAGTGGGGTTCCTGCTTCCTCTAGGAGGGCCGGCCAAACGCGCGCCCCCCCCAAATGTTGCGCCCGGTGCGGCCGGCACCCCTGGCACCCCCCCACGCTATGCCACTGCTGCAGTGTAGCTCTTTACCACACTAGGAAAGGAATATCCAAAGCCCCAGACCGCAGGAGAGAAGTCTGTTCCTCCTCTGTGCTTGTGGGTCCCCAATTTACAATCATCTGATATGTGGGAAATGCTTGAAATTACACATATCCTGTCTCCATACCTGTGACCAGCAGATCATATGCATTCATTGCCAAATGCAACATCCAGCTTCAAATAGCACCCATCTCAGAGGAGTGCACATTTGCACTCCTGACATTCCTGCAGAGTCTGTTATTTAAGAGCTTGATGGGCAGGGCGTGGAAACTGTTGGGACAACTTTGTTGTTTCCATCCAGTTCTGAACATCTTGGTTGATGCCTGAATTTCTGAATTGTGACTCCTGAACTGTGGCCGTTGCCAAGCCTATATATGCCTGGATAAAGATCTTCTGTTACACATAAGAGCCTCTGTTGGCATATGTTGAGCATGAGACATGACAGTGTGTTATAATGTACACATTCTTCATACTTAGGGGGGTTGGAATGGGACTATGACTGAAGGAGACAGATTACTACTACCACTTTTTTATAAAAAAGCAAATATATTCTTAAGAAGGCCAAGACATGTTTGTGAGTCAAGGCCCCGTCCCCCACTTTCTGATGAAATAAGACACATGGACACCAGTATTTTAGGTTAATGGGCTAAAAACGGCCACAACTTTATTGGTTACAGAATGTGAGTAGTATTGGCTTAGGGCCTAGACACTGAATCTGAACAGACTATACTTGACTCCTGCCCACCCTGCAGGAAGTCATACAAGGGTTAACAACCTGTAGGGGGAACATGTTGGTGGAAATGAACTGGAAACTCCCCTAGAGTCACCGGAGGGTCGTGCCATGGCCCTAGCCACCACCTGGGCTTCGGACAGGAACCATGACCACCAGATTCCTTTAATGGAATACCCTTCAAGGGGATGGGTAGGTGATGGCCACAACCTCCCCTCCAACACACAATACATTTTCCAATGCCTAACCACCAAACCTTACAAAGTTGTGGCGATTTGCTACGAGGTAGGCAAAAAAACCAAGTGGCTGGTGCCAATCTGCCAAGTGGAAAAAAATTCTACCAGGCCCCTTCAACAGGTGACCAACCGAGGTCCATAGCAAGGTGAGGTGTTGAATGCATGAGAATAGAGGGAGGGAGGGAGGGAGATCCATGTGTGCAGGAAACAAACAGGCTGAGCCATGGTCCTGTGTTTGCTTAAGAGCAGCAAACCACGCCCCCTAGCCAGCCGCATTGGCTGGCAGGAAGCGAGACCCACTCACAACCCCTCCCCTCGGCGATGCTGAGGAGCTGGGCATAGTCCCACTGTCCCTTTGTAGAAATGGAGCCCCTCTGTGCAATTAATGCAAGATTCTGGCTTAATAATTGACCTTTACAGAAACAGGAAAAGCACTTGAGGTAAAATACACAGGACAAACACAGCCACATATTAGCTTTTATTCTTTTTACCCATTCAGTTCCATATGTTTCGACAGAAGTTTCTTAAGGGACTAACAGTATGTTTTCATTGAAGTGATGTATTGTTCTTTGAACCTGATTGCATTAGTTAACTCAAGGAAGTTAAATCGATAAGGCACAATTACTATAAGGTTACAAAGAACATGAATTTTGGTGTTTCTCTATTCACTTCCTTCAAATTCTCCATATTGAATGCAAAAGCACCTTCCTAATTGATATTGATTTCTCAATCCATAGAATTCAGCAATGTCAGAACAGGAGTTACAGAGATGTTACTAAAAAAAGAAAGTGCTAAAAACAGGTTAGGATCAAAAGAAGGGTTTTTACACGCACTCCCCCAAAAATCCATTTTGAATTTTTAAAGACTTCATCTTAGAAAAGTGGACATGGAAGGAATCTAGCCTGCAGGTCTTGAAAATAACAAGGTAGAAAATTGTTTGTACTGTATTTGAGTTTGTCAAACGTACCTTGCTCACCAGTTACATCAATAACGTATTGTTATCATTACTTGAATTTTGGTGTCATGCAGACCAATGCAGATGCCAGATAAATGAGAAAAGTTTAATTGAAAACCAGTTCAATCTGTTGGATTACAATTAAATTTATGATTCTTATCCTGTCATCCATAACTTCACTATAGTTTCTGCTATCAGATTTCAGTCTGCACCCAACTGCAGCACAAATGCTTCTATATGGGAAAATCTGTCACAAAATAATTCTGTGGCTCTGCATTTCCAAATATCTTACTAAGCATTAAGTAGCAAACATTTCTGCTGTTCTTTAATGAAAAGCATGTCACTCCAACTTGGAATTCAAATGTGAAAATTTCACTTTTTAAATACTGTATTTTTCGCTCTATAAGACGCACTTTTCCCCTCCTAAAAAGTAAGGGGAAATGTGTGTGCAACTTATGGAGCGAATGCAGGCTGCACAGCTATCCCTGAAGCCAGGAGAGCCATTGTTGCGCACCGATCCCTCTTGCTCTCCTGGCTTCAGGGATAGCCGCGCAAAGCCTCTTCAGGGCAATGGGAATAACGCTCCCCTTCCCCTGAAGAGGCTTGGCACAGCTATCCCTGAAGCCGTGGAGAGGCGCTGCGCAGAGAGGGAGAGAATATTTTTTTTCTTGTTCTCCTCCTCTAAAACTAGGTGCGTCTTATGGTTGGGTGCATCTTATGGAGCAAAAAATACGGTACCTTTTTTAGGTGCACTACTAGCAAAGGCTGTAGCTCTTTTCACACATTAATTGTGTGCATGGCAAGCAAGGATACAAAAGATAGAAAAGGGCAACCCAGTCAATCAATGGGGATAGAGCAAATACCCTACGAAAAAGGTTACAACGCAGGGAACTCACTTGACCTCTGTTTGCTTTGCATGGCTCCTGCTTACCAGGAGGTAAAGGGGGATTAGGCAGAGGCTAGCAAGGTGCAAACACACCAGCAGAAGCCCAATATTCAGAGGAAGGATGACTGAGTTGGTGTTAACATGCTTACGGAAGCAGAATGGATCCCTGTATCCCTGTTGGAGGAGCACACTTTATCCTGGATATAATCACAAGGAGACTCTGCTCTTAAGAAAATAAAAGGCTGTGTTTATTGCAGGAAGTACATACTTGAAAGCAAAGATCCTAGTTCTAACTAAGGTGGAGATGTGAAGAGCCATGCATGCTCTTTCATCTCAGCAAGAGACACACAAAAGTTGTCTCCTCTCCCAAGGAAAGGCTGAAGAAGGAAATGAGGCCAACAACTCTGAGAGTATTGGTCTAAGGGAAGATCAATAGGTTAAGTCTAGAAAGAAAGTTTAGGAAGGTTCCTCTCTATCTAGCCTTCCCGTGCAAGTATATCAGTGTACGGTGAAATTTCATCCCAACATACTGAAGCTGAGTTAGAGTACTGGAATCATAGAATCATAGAGTTGGAAGAGACCACAAGGGCCATCTACTGGAGTTATCTTAGAGCCAATTCTCTCTTTATATTTTGTATTTTGGTATGAATAGATAACTAAATACAGAAGATGTGGGTTTCCCTGTATATAGCCTGCATAGACACATACATGCAGAATTAGGTGTGTGTCTATTTTTAAAAATCCAGTCTTTCCCATAATTGTTTCTAATTTTATATTTGCATACACACACCCTACATTCTGGATATGCATACATATTGTCATCAGATGTACGATCTGAGTATAAAAAGTAAAATGAAAATCGGTTCTAAGAACAAGAGCAATGGGATAATCCATCCTTGCTTGCCATGGACATTTACAGAATGATTAGGGCTCATATTTGACCTGATTTGAAAAGATTCATATAGCCCTTAGGCCTATGATGTCCTGCAAAATGGTGGAGAAAGGTAAATTGATTTCAGCATTTTCCTTTCCTTTCAAACTGATCTAACTGAATAATAGCTTCATGTTCAAAGGTGCAGGGAACAGCATTTTATTGCCAAGCACATTTATTTGTGACTGCTGCTTGACAGCAGAGACATTTTAGAGAGAAGCTTCTCAGGGCGTGCGTCTCCATTGCATGGCCCTTTTGCAAAGACTAGCAACTACATTATTCTTTCTAGCTCAGCCTTAGTCCCGAGCTTACTTCTTTCGGCAAGTTTATCCAGCCTCTTTTGTGCAGAAATCTTTTGTTCAGAGGACAGGAGTAATCATAGATGTGCTTAAAGCATTTAATCAATGGCATAGATTGCCCACCAACATTTTCTGCAATAAGGCTGGGGGGGGGGGGTCTTATATGGCTGTGAGAATATTGGAATTCCTTCCACAAGCAATCAGGCAGACCCATGTGGGAAAGGGATTAAAATGTTTACATATTCACTTGTAGCAGCAAATTTAGGCAGCAATCATGCCACTGTTCTAATGTTTGATTCAAGCCATTATTGTTGCTTTATTCTGTATGCTTATTTTTTTCTTTATTTCATGTCAGGCAACCGCTGGAATTACATGATCCTAGTCATTCATAGCTTCCAGTTTCTTCTTGTCTCCCAGTCAAGGAGAAAAAATCTTGTATATATTATTTCAGTAGAGCACTGAGAACGTGACAATAAGAAAGAGCAATCTGTTTTGCCCAATTTTGCAGGCCCCCTCCTGTGAGTGAAGGTGCACCCAAAGGAACTCACGTTGTTGTTGTAACTGCTGCTGCTTTGAATCAGACGATTATCTATTCCATTGTTTCAGGAAATGAAGACGGTAAGTAATACTGTCCCAGGTGGTCTAGTACGATACATGAATAAAAAGTACTTTTAAGGGAGAGGGGAGGGAACAAATGTCACTAATTTTTCTTTTCTTTGCTGCATTCCAGATGTGTTTGCTATTAATAACAGAACAGGTGTCATCTCCGTCAAAAACCCACTGGACTATGAAACTGTGAAAAGCTATTTACTTCGAGTGCAAGCAGACTCACTACAAGTGGTCCGCTCCAATTTACCCGTGCCATCCAAAAGCAAGTTACTTTCACCTTTTTTATTATTTCTTTGTGCATTTGGATATTTGAGCAAAAAGGTCATCTTGCTCTCCCCCTCATCACCTCCCCCACCACTGATGCTGCACACATTACCTTAAGAATTAATCTGCCACTTCTTTACATTGTTAGTTAATTCCTTCATGTGCTAAATTTGCCTAGCAGTTTCAGATATAGTAGTACAAAGAGAGCCTCAAGCCACTGCAACTTAATTCTACTGTAAGAATATCTAGGACTCTTACTGATTTGGCTCTTACTGTGTGCTAACAATATGCCGTGTGTTGTTTGAAAATGTAATGACTGAATACTGCTGTCCTGGTGCATCGCCAACAGCTCTCTGGATGGCTTGCTGGTTGTAGGATGTAGGGTGGCTTCTGCACTGCCAAACATTTCATCCCTGCCCAGCCTCCTCCACATGTCAGTCTTTCTGAAGATTCAACACAGTTTGGTAAGACCATCACCACTACTACCATCAGGGTGACACAGAATGCCTCTCTTCCATGGAGTTGTAGTAGCATATGGCCAATAAAAGGCTATACAGCTATATACATAAGCAGTGGTGGCTGCTACCCATTGGGGTTGGTAGGTTGGAAGGCAGGGAGGCCAACAGTAGGTGGAGCCAGAGCCCCTTTGTCCTCATCCTCTTCCCTGCTGAGTTCTACAAGGCTAATGCTGAGACTAAAGAGGCTGACAGCTTCATCCTCTTGTCTGGTTGTAATTAAGAAGGTGGATGGGGTGTGGCTGAGAGCTGTAGTTGGTGGGGCAGTGTCCTATCCATACTAATGGACCAGACTCCACTGCACATAAGGGATGGGTTGTGCTTACTTTTAAAAAAATGTAATATTGTGTTTTTCTCTGAGGAAAATCCTGCACAGTATATATGACCAAAGTAAGTGTGTGTGTGTGTGTGTGCGCGCACACACACACACACACACACTATATTCTGTTTCCTATCTTTCATTTTAAAGGAAACACTTAGGTGTTTCATACATTCTCCTGTACCAATTTACACTCAGCTTCTGAAACCTGAAGCAATCTTGAGTTAGCAACTTTTCTAAAAGTTTCTTAGTACAAGAAACAAGTATTTAAATGAAAAGGGTGAATCATAATTAAAACTGGAAGATTTGGTCACATAATATAGCAATAAGTTCTGCATGAATACTTTATGAAAGAGTGTCTCCTGGTATGCAGTCAGCAAAGAATGGAAGTCTTTTAAACTTTTCAATAAGCATAATTAAATGTTCATGAAGCTAAATAAGAACAATACATTAATTGGTATCTTAAATTGATTAAAATTTATGGCCATTTAATTTATGAATATCTACTTGCTTCATCCCTATTAATTAATGTTAATGGATTTAAGTAATAGAACAAGGAGATCATCTTCAAGTTTTAATTTGGTTGGATGGGCTTCCTCTGTTCTTCTACAGCAGTGGGGTGGAATGCGTAGCCCTCAATATATTACTGGACTCTAAACTCCAGTCGGCTACAATCAGCATGGCCACTGGTCAGAGATGATGGGTGTTGTAGTCTAGCAGCATCTGAAGGGCCGCAGGTTAAACAGAGGAAATAATGCACATTTCTGCTTTTCTGAAAACATTTACCTCTCTGCAGACACAGTTTTCTGTGTGGTTTTTCTTCTTCTTTTGGTGTATTTTAAATACAAGTCGTAAGTTGTGATACGAAATGTTTTGTAATGCCACATCTGCCTTCCAGACTACAGAAGTGAACTGTAATCAAATCTTGGAATAATACATTTACTATGGCAGAATGGGATAGCTATTGACATGGTGGACTATTGCTCCATTAAAAGGACATCGTGCAATTAACTGAAGGGGCCACAGTTCACTAGGAGAGGACATGTTTTCTATGCAAAAGGTCCCAGGTTCAATCCCTGACATCTTTAAGTGGGGCTGGAGAAGACCTTTGGCTGAAGCTCTGGACAGTTGCTGCCAGTAGATAATGCTGAGGTAGATGGGGACTGGTGGCCTGTCTCAGTACACGGCAGTTTTGTAGGTCCCCGAAAAGTGGCAAAAAAGATTGCTCCATTTCAGAGCAATGATGTTTCCATCATAAGATATGCTGCTAGTTGGATAGGAATGTAGGGGAAAACTCTAAGGGGCACAGCATGTCTCATAAGCAATTGTTTGAATTAATCCAGCCTTCCCATTTGTCTCTGAGCCATAATAACCATGAACCGAAATACTGGGAGTCACGGCAACATGTCTTCTGAGAACATCAAAACACTTGGCTAATCAGACTTCCAAATAATAATGAATTGCAGTGCAATTAAAATAAATTTTGTGATGAAGACAACTTGAATGCTATTGATTCCATTTTATGTTTTTGCTTCAGGGCATATCCTTGTAATGTTTCTCATTTTCATAGGCAGTATGCCAGAAATGATCCCAAAGACTGATGTGAGCGAGTGCACCTCTTATTAAAATTAGCATTTACAGAAAATATCACTCATCGCACACAGCTGCTAGCTCTTCCATAGCAAAGAAAGTCTGTGTTATTTCCTTGGGTGTCCTGAAAGGCCCCAGTGGTTAAATAGCTTAAGATTCCTCCAACCCACAGAGCTTAGAAAATGGAAGGCCATATATATATATATATATATATATATATATATATATATATATATGTTTTGGTGTCTTCGGGTGTCTTCCCGTGTAAGAGTCGGGGTGTCTGGGCGACGTTTCGACGAGGTCTCACTCGTCATCTTCAGGCTGGTGCTTTCGGCTTCTTGTTACTCTGCTCCAGCAAACCACCCAGAAGCAATTTACACAAAGAAGAACAGAAAGCACTCACCAACCTGAGGAAAGACAACAATATAATCATTCTCCCAGCAGACAAAGGCAACGCCACTGTTGTGATGAACACATCGGACTACCAAGCAAAACTATCAAATCTACTCCAAGACCCTACCTACCAACCTATAAAAACAGATCCCACCACCTATCTGGAAAAAACCACCAAATCCAAAATAAAAGCCTCTCCTATCAGTGAAGAAATCCAGCTAAGAATCATCCCCAGAGAAAAATCATCCAGATGCCCCAAACTCTACGGTCTCCCCAAGATACACAAAGAAGGAACACCACTCAGACCAATAGTCAGCTCCATAGGCTCACCTCTACAAAATCTCGCTAAATTTCTCGCTAAGCAACTTCAGCCCTATGCAGAATCCATCGCTTCACACGTTACTAACTCCTTCCAGTTCATAGAAACAATAAAGAAGCAATACCTACATCCCGATGACCTACTTGTGAGCTTCGATGTTGTATCTCTCTTCACTCAAGTACCCATTAATGAAGCCTTGACAGCCATTCAAAACAAATACAACCCCCCCAAATACATCCTGGACCTGACCAACCACTGCCTAACCAACACGTACTTCATCCACAATGGACAAAGATACAAACAGATAGAAGGAGCACCTATGGGATCACCCCTCTCACCGGTCATCGCAAATTTGTACATGGAACACTTTGAAACCAATGCTTTAGACAAGTCAGAACACAAACCCAAACTTTGGCTCAGATATGTTGACGACACCTTTGTAATTTGGCCACACGGGAAAGAAAAACTAGATAGCTTCCTCACACATCTCAACAGCCTACACCCCAAAATACAATTCACTATGGAAATAGAAGACAACAACCAACTCCCCTTTCTTGACGTCCTAATCTACAAAAAACCTGATGGCTCCCTAGGACACACTATCTACCGGGGAAAAAAAAAACACACACCAACCGCTACTTACATGCACAATCACACCACCACCCTGCACAAATAAACTCCGTAGCCAAGACTCTCATCTCCAGAACCAAACGCCTGGCTGACAAAGACCACTTGACAACTGAGTTACAGAATCTCTCAAATGTGTTAATCGCCAATGGATACCAGAAAAACAGGGTTACGAAGCTAATCCAAAAAGAAACACCCCCCAAAAACCAAGACACAGAAGAAAACAATGGCATGGCCCTCCTTCCTTATATCAAGGGCACTACAGACAAAATCAGCAAAATCCTCCATAAACACAATATCAAAACAGCCTTCTGCACCAACCAAAAAATAGCCAATATCCTCAGAAACCCAAAAGACAAAATCCAGCTGGAAAACCAAGGGGTCTATGAAATACCCTGCAAAGTCTGCCCAGCCACGTACATTGGACAAACAAACAGACGAATAAATGCACGTATCGCAGAACACAAGAATGCCGTCAAAAAAGAAGAAAAAACTTCCTCTCTTTTCCAACACATGAAAGAAACAGGACACGAAATTAATTTTGCAGATTCCAAATTGCTCTTTAACATGGAACATCACCACAAGAGAATAATCATGGAAGCCATCGAGATAGAGAAACACCCTCACAACATGAACAAGCGTGACGACACGTCCCGCCTGCCAGACATCTGGAAATTAGCCCTCCCCACAAAAACCGACACCAGAACCAGAGGCACACAGAACGCCGTCACCAATCAACCACACCAGACCCAAACCCAGACCCTCTCCACAGACATATTACAGACTCCATCCAGTAGCCAAACTATAGTGGCACCTCCGGATGCTGCACCCCCCTGCAATCCCTACACAGATCTGGCTGGCACAAGGCACAAAACCACAGCTCGCCCCTATACACGAAGCCAAGCCAGAGCACAACTAAATGCAGCACAGCCATCTTCTCAGAAAAACTCTTCACAAGCTCAAGAGGTCAAGACACGAAAGCTTTAGCAACTAATCTACACTTAATGACCCACCCAGTGGTATTCAGAATATCACTCATGAAATCACCCAAGATATCCCTCAAGTAATTAAGGAACAAAAGAAGAAAAGGCACACTAATCTAGGAACTTCCTCTCTGCCCAGAACGTTGAAGGCTATACACCACACCCCTCAACAGTATTTATAGGAACTCAAACACCAGACTCTGCTCTGTTCCAGTAACAAGAAGCCGAAAGCACCAGCCTGAAGATGACGAGTGAGACCTCGTCGAAACGTCGCACAGACACCCCGACTCTTACACGGGAAGACACCCGAAGACACCAAAACCTGCATTCCTGTACCCGTGAAAATCTACGAAAGCATATATATATATATAATCTCTATTGTCAGAAACATATTTTAATTAAGTAAAGCACTATTTTGAAGTATTTTTTTCCTTATTCAGCCAGTTTTAGAAAGTAAAACAATAACAGTTTTCTTTCAGTCAGTGGCTGTCTGCCAAAACAGCCTCAGCTCTGCACTTTTAGTAGGGAAAAATCTCTCAGCTTCAATATTTCTTTTCCTTTTCCATTTTAATTCCAATACCTCTTTATCAGTAAAATGATAACAGCAACATCTATATGCATTTTATGGTTCTATTTTTTGTTTTATAATTTCCATTGTTCTGCTACCTTTTGTTTTCCAGTACTGTTTCAGATTGTGAACATGGCTTTTTGAGGCTATTTATTCCCAGAGGCTCAATGTTAAAAATCAGTACATATTGCTTATAAAGTATGGCTCCCTTAAAGAAACACTTGTTGGGTCCATGGGGTGTTTGTCACTTTCATTTCTTCATTCACCAGAGTCAAGATGAATGCAATATTATTGACAACTATGAAGCATGTAAATGCTTTAAAGATGATGTGATGTTTGTGAACCGTCCACCAGCCCTGTTTCACTTTCTTTCATTTCCCCACCTATTTTAGAAATTCATATATGGTGTGTTGAATGATCGGCAGAGTTTATCATCATATGAGCCAAGTTCCATTCTTGATGTGTCTTTACAGAAGCTGTCAAAAGTGTATGACACAAGAGTTCTCCTTATCATATATAAATAGCTGCTTCTTTCATTCATATATATATATATGATGGATGTACCTAAATGCTAATGATCTTCCAGACAAGATCAGAAGACAAATCTTGACGCACTTATAATTCATGTAGAGTTGGTAATTGGAAGAAGAGAAACAACAACAGCATAAGGCGGAGACGGCACCACTGACAGGCAAAAGAGAAGAACAAACTTTAGGTGCTAGAAATATGGTTCATTCCAGGCCTGCCATGTTTTGGGGTGAAATCCATCTTCAAGGGCATGTTTCTACTAGCAGCTGCAATGGATGGATTCTACAGTCACTGCAGTAACCCTTGCATTTGAGAATTCCTGCTGGACACATGCGCCTGAGGAAGAATGGGAAGAAGACTCTTGAAACCTATCACTTCTACAGAAGTTGACCACAAACATCTTACCCCACTTAAAATGTTGAGCCCGCAAATGAAAAGAATTTGAGACAGAAAGCAAAAATCAGTAATTTTGAAGGGGAAAAGTTAGAAGTCCACCTTAAAACAATGGTGGTAGGCCACTGAGAGTAGTGGGCAGGGCCAAAGATACCACTCATCTTCTCTCCATTAAGTTCCTCACGACCCAGCACTGCTTCCTTCTATTTTTAATAAGAGAGAAGTTGTGTGGCATGGAGATAGGGTGAAGCATCTCTCTCTCACACACTGCAGATATCCATCCATGCAACATACCAAAAAGGGGTGCCTTTTGGAAGTGTGGATCCAGTTGGATCTGTGCTTTGAAAGCGCAGTGCTAGATACTACAACATGTGAGTGTCACTTTAAGAGAATGCACCTGGCACTTACTCATAATAAATAATATAAGATACACTCACCTGAGGGGAAAGAAAGAGCATTGCAGTGAAGTGGAATGGAGAATTTCAGGAAGCCAAAGCAATGTGTGAAGGAGAAGCTTGGAAAGCAAAAGAAGAACAAAGAGATCTAAGAGGATAGAAGAAAAGTGTGACAAGATAATATATTTTTGTAAGCATTATACCTTACTAAAGCCATGGCATGTGGGAAATATTATTATTACAGTCACAGTCAGGTGTTTTCATTCCGGAAAGGCCTGACAGAGAATCTAGTACCTTACGGCTTAGTAATGCAATCTGATTCACACCAGTGGGGCTGTATCCTACTAGTAGATCACAGTGTTGTCCCATATTCTAGAGAGTCAAAACTGAGGGGTTTTGTCGCATATTTTCTCATATTTAATTCTTTCAGTACCCAAAAAATAAGGTGGCTGTTTATATTTCAACTCAGTTCTTATGACCCCTCAGGTATAATGCTTGACGGTTGCTTATTGTACAACTGCTGACAGTAGTTGTCACAGTTTATTATCTTTTCTTGAATTATCACTCCTGTTACATATGACACCCAACTTTAGCAGGCTTTGGCAGAGATTCAGTGGAAGAAGCCTCCAGGCTGTTCTAGTGTCACTCTGAAAATGGTCATGGATACAAATAGATGGCTGAAAAATAAGTCCTCAAAGATAAAGGTGTTGCCAGTTGGCAGATGATGCCTAGTGGAAACTTCATCTTCGGTAAATGTTACCTTTGATCACTATCTTCTTTTTGCTGTTGTGTCAGCTGTAGACTAGGAGGTTGTTTATAGCTATAGGATGTTTACAGAGAGAATGCATCTTCTCTTCTGTTTTATCACCTCAAAGAGCAATTGCCATGCTCAAGAACTAAGCAATAGAGGTGATGAGTATTTCTCAGGTGGGTAATCATATTGCGAAAAAAGGTGTTTAGTTTCCCTACCACCACCTTTAAGTTGAAATGAGGCAGCTTTACTGTTTAGTGCCTTTTAAGAAATGTGTGCTGTTTTAAAGTTTCTATTTCGTGTGTGTGTGTGCGCGCGCGGGCACGCGTGCGCGTGTGCTGTTTCAAAGTTTCTATTTCATAGATAGATAGATAGATAGATAGATAGATAGATAGATAGATAGATTAGATAGATTTATGTTGGGTACAGGTAAAGGTAAAAGATAAAGGACTCCTGGTTAGTTAAGTCCAGTCAAATTCGACTTTGGGGTGCGGCACTCATCTGCACTTTCAGGTCAAGGAAACCGGCATTTGTTGGCAGACAGCTTTCTGGGTCATATGGCCAGCATGACTAAACCACTTCTGGCACAATGGAACACCATAACTGAAGCCAGAGTGCATGGAAAAGCTGTTTACCTTCGCACCACAGCATAAGCTATTTATCTACTCGTGCCACTATGGGGAACCTGCAATCCTGCCTTCAATGTTGTTAGACTACAGCTCCCATCATCCCTGACTGTTGGCCATGCCAATTAGGACTGATGGCAGTTGTAGTCTAACAACTTGGGGCACACTTTCCCTCCCCACCCCACTTTAAATGAAGAGATGTGATGAAAAAGCTATGCTACTTCCTAAGATTATGTGTAGCAATTTGCATTATTTCAAGGACATCTGGAATACTTTATTCACGTGTATGAGAACTACATATATCACCCCACTAAGCAGCAGCAGGGCTCAATAGCAGGAGTTCACCATACAACATTAGTGGAAGAAAGTTTATAAGTGCTTGTTGGTACCTGTTCTGCATTTAAAACACCCCACTCACACAAGCATCTTTCTGCCTGCTGCTCTGTAGAGTCAGTGGACCTTGTGAGAGGAGTGGAGAGGGAAAAGTAGAAGGCAGTATCCTTCCTTGGGCCCTCCATCTGCTCACAGACACAGAAAGCCTTGGGGTTAGTTTAAAAGGGGCACAGTACAGAGATTAAAGTCTTTATTCTCTACCACACTTGCTTTTAGAGCTGGGGAGCCTGCTCTTATTCAGAGCAGATGCTTCAGGGACAAAACAGCTCAGCTAATAATGAGGTAGAATTCCACTCCACCCTTTGAGTTGTATATCTGCAAGATCCCTGCCAGTCTTTTAACCATGAGTTTAAAAACTCTTGCTTTTGCTGCAACAGACTGACCTGGCTACCTTTCCGGAAAGCCTTTGTCAGTTTAAGACCGTAAGTCAAGTTTATTTTATTTTTCTCCAGCTATTTTGGTTCTGTTATGTAGCTGTGCCAAACTTCAGTTGTCTGCAACTTGTAGGAGGCATGGAAATAGCTGAGTGTGACAATACCTTATCACGTGACAGATTTAAGAACATAAGGGAAGCCCAATCAGGTCAATGGCTCATCTAGTCTAGCATCCTGTTCTCACAGTGGCCAACCGAAGGCCTATGGGAAGCCAACGAGTAGGACCTTAGCACAACAGCAGTCTCTCCACCTGTGATTCACAGTAACTGCTATTCAGAGGCTTACTGTCCCCAGCACTGGAGGCAGAGCATAGACATTGTGACTAGTATCCACTTGTAGCCTTACCCTCCATTAATTTGTCTAATCCTCTTTTCAAGCTATCCAAGTTAGTGGGCCATCATTACTTTAACTAAATATCATCAGAAGAAGTAGGAATAAGACGAAGGTTGGCAGCAGCCACATGTTTTAAGGTAATATGTAGTCTTCCAACAGTATCAGAAGCAAAAATGAAAAGAAGGAGGGGGTGACTTCAAACAGTACCATTCTGCTTGTGCAACACATTTTGGGGGGAAACCCTTCAGAGCAGATTTGGGGAGAGGGAATGCAGGGGTTGTAGGGAGGGGGAGAGAAGGTGGCCTGCCTTTTGCTGCTCCTGGCAAGACATTCAGTATCACTCATTAACATGTTGTGGCTCTTGTTTATTAAATTGTACTACATTGTAATTATTTTGCACTCCCTTTATTATGTCAAAATGGTCCGTGCATTGAAGTTTGGTTATAGACAAATGTATTTACATTTACCAGATTAAACTAGTGATTGATTGTTTAAAAGGCAGGCAACTGGTGAACTGAAATAACAGGTAAGATTTGTCATTAAATTACTGTGATCTACGTGGCTGAAGCCAGGTTTTTAAGGCAGAAATTGAGCTTAGCAATAGATGGGTTTATTTTATCTGCCAATATGCAAGAACATCCTGGCAGATCCTTAAGGGCAGAACTGCATAAATTATTACTGATGCCCATCCAATTTATATTGCTCACCCACAGTTTAATTAAAGCGGCCTTTGTAATAGAAATAACTGTCTACTTTTAACCTACTGTGGAAAAGAACAGGTGCTCCATTTTTTTTCTGCTGAGCATTCCTCTGAGGGAGGAGCAACCAAAAGTAGTGTTCACCTAATGCCATGGAGCTTGGTAAATATTTCAGTTCAACTGCATATAAATGTAAGACTGAGGGCTTGGGCAGGACGGTAGGTTAATGAGCCCACAGTGACTGCAAATTTTATTTAATGTTCAGTGGCCAAGTACTTGATTCCTGTCTGTGAGTACCGGTAATTTCTGAATAGCTAGGAAATATCTAGGTGGTCCTGAAAGGGGACATGCCTCCCCTTTCTCCACCTCTAGCTAAGCATGGGTGTATTCTAGGTCTCTCTGTGAAAATAAACAACAGAATTGCATATTGAGTCATAGAATGAGTCCAACTGGGAGTGATCTGGGGAAAGAGAGCTTTAGAGGCTCTGTAATCTAGTAGCATTTTGGGGTGCTCCCTGCCTCCTTCTGGAGATCTGATGTTGGCAGTAAATCTGGAGTTTTGGTGTGTATCCACCTTTCCTTCACTCAGCTGTTACAAGATACCATAGGCCTCCAGTAGGGATGGAGGAGATAATTTATTCAGTTTGCATTCAAATATGCATGTACCAAACTCTGAGTTTCCTAAACAATGCGCAAGCTGAAACACAGCCACCTTTCAAAACATTTCTCCAAATTTTGCAATGCTGTTCTCCAGCCAAGTAATATGTGTATAAATGCATATACTAGGATAAAGTGTGCATAAAATGCATGTTAGTTAAAAGAGCATACCAAGGAAATTTGTTTTGCAAAAATGTGCATATTAGGCAAAATTACCTACAAAAATAATGTCTACTTTAGGAGAAATTTGCCCTAAAATGCTGATCAATTTTCATGAGCACTTTTAAAGCACAGAAATGTTGAGAACTGAGCTAAGATTGGAAAAATGAGAAACTGGAATTGACAGAATTGTCTGTCTGTCATCTCCAGTCACCTCACTTCTCAGGGAAACCAAATATAGGTAGGCACTGCACCCCTGAAATTTATCACCATGAAGAGAAATAAGGTGTGAATAATGAAGTATAAAACTATTCTTGATATATTACAATATTGCCTGTTTAAAACCTATCATTGCCCTTTCTGAGCCTCACCTTTATCTAGTGCAAAATGCCTCTATCTTGGAAGCATTCACCATGCTTTTTTGTTTTAAAAAAGAGAGAAAGATCAGATATAGTGAAGAAGGAATGAGCTGTAGGTAAAGCAAGTCAAGAGCTAGTGCAGCAGAGTGTCTAAAGAGTCTGAGTTGGGAAATCTCTGGTTGTAATCTCACCTCAGTTGTGAATTACATGACTTCAGGCAAGCTACAATTCTCTCAGTTTCCTCTCAGTCTCCACTCCTCTGCAGGATAATGGTACCAGCATGTATTTCAAGCTGTTATAGTGAGTTCTGAGATGAGATAATGTATGTAAAGTACTCTGAATATTTTGAAGTCCCAAATAAAAGTTAAATATTTATTGTTGCTTTTGCCATTACATGGGGTGGATCTAAGCAACTGTGAGCAGAAGGAGAAAATATATTACTGCCGTTATGTGAACTCTTGAATAAGTGCTAGTCTCACAGTGATGCGAAATATAGTGGAGAAAGAAAATTCATGTGATAGCAAATAAACTTCAGTGGACCATTAAAAAACACCTCATGAAAAGAGTTTTGTGAGTGGAAGAAATCTAGGTTTGGCCTCACTTTACTCACACAGCATGTTTCCACTTCATCAGAAACAGCCCTTACTGAAGAGGAAGACATTTTCCACTAGCAAAATAGCACTCTTGGTTTTAAGCCAAAATTTCTAGAGTAGCCAGTAAAATAATGCGGGTTTGTAGAGGGCAATAAGGGAGAGTTTGCAGTTTCTTCATTTGTAGGGGTTGCATAGTTTCTATATTGAAAATAAAGCCCAATATTTAAAACTTAAACGCCCATTCAGGTCTTCCCCCTCACATGATTAATGATTGCATGTGAGGGTATAAATATGGGTCTCACACACTGATCCCACACTGATCCCAAGCTGTTGTCTATCAGCTTCACCTCTCTGCCATTCATGTGCTGAGAGATGCATCTGTAGGGGAGAGACTCCTATTCACAGGTAGACTCCCACCAAGATGTAGAACCCCCGAAGTGAGTCTCGCATTCTGCTTCCACACAATGATTGCTTGAGGGATAACTCATGGAGGGGGCTAAAGCTTCCATGCTGGGGGGGGGATCCTGGGAAAGTGGGCAGGATTATGCTAGCCTACTTTCCTCCATATATCTCAATAACTTTAGAATAACACCTGCTCCTACGGGCATACACTGTACCCTTTGCCTCCCTAACCTCATGCTGGATTCCATTTCATAGTTGAGAGTGACACAAAAGTCTGTTGTAAATTAGACTTGATAGATAGATTAGATGTGTTTATGTCACACATGGTGTTTTTGCAGTTGCCTCCACAATCAAAACAAATACATTCCTCTTGCATATATCTGCTTGTGTGAAGAATGAGATCTGGGAGTATAACATCTGTTAGCCCAGACTGGAAGACAAACCAATGGCTATATTTTGACATATTAATTCTTCCATTATAGTCAGCTGCTGGTTGCTTGGGAGCTTCTTAGCAGGAAAGAGTTAAATAATGACTGACTCACAGATGCTGTGCTCTCAAGCTGCCAAACCAATGAAATATATGCCATGTATAAAAATGAACTGATGAGCTGAAATGAAGGTGTTAATGGAATTAAATGTCATCGAAGTTAAAGCTGGAAGGTAGATTGATTTATGTAGATAAATAACTATATGGACTAAAGGCTTTAATAGTTTAATGTCAGAAATTAAAAGACACAGAAATATCAGAATAATTTTAATTATGCAGAGGAAGGGATTACTTGACATTTGAATAAATATATTGAGCTAAGTAGACTAGTAGTGTTGAAAACACCTCTTGTATGCTCCAGTTTCAGCTTTCTTTCGATGACCTGGAAGTACTGAAAGCTACCAAACCAAGGTCTGCCAGTTGCCTTTCACAGTAACATTTTAGCTAGCTTAGCTTAAAAAGAAGAAGTTGAAAGTGGATTTAATTCTCTCTCAACTTTTAACAGAAAACATAAATAGAAGTTATAATGCAGTTCACTTATTATTTCCTGTTGCAGAACATGACATAAAGGTTCAGCAACATGACCTGATCGGCCATTTGTATTTGACTTGGGTCATGCCTGGCTAAGTCTTGAAAGGGCTTCTCAGTCTTTTGGCTAAGGAGAAGTTCTGCTTCTCAGTCGGTAGAGCATGAGACTCTTAATCTCAGGGTCGTGGGTTCAAGCCCCACAATGAGTGAAAGATTCTTGCATTGCAGGGGGTTGGAATAGATGGTATTTATGGTCCCTTCATTTCAATTCTACAATTCTGTGATTCTAGCAGATCCTCTTTTGTGATGGTGCTTACTGTTCCAAAGTACCATCACTCCTGTTTTTCCCTGCCTGTGGGAGCCATTATGTGCTAGCAGCCCACAGTACGTTTATCAAAAAATGAGTCCTGCCACCTTTTACCAAAAAAGGCACTGATTCTAGCAATACATAGTGCACCAGGCAGGGAAGGCGGAGATGCTCTAAACATTTATTTTGTAATGTGGGTTCTACTCACAGAAATATCACACTTTATTTTCTTTTAAGAAACTCTTTTCCTACTGCCCTTTCCCCCTCCTATTCCTTCTAGTAAGCCTCTAGAACACAAACAACAGAGTTGTGGTAATACTGCTCTCCCTTGATCGATAGTTCTAAGGATTACTGAGGTAGTATGTGGCAAGTCATTAGGAAACCTCTAAAACAATATATATATGGTTTGTTGTTGTTATAGTTAAAATAAAAATTGACCTTTATACCTTGTTTAAAAATTGGAAGCATCTCGGTGATTATGCAAATATCAGTGGGGAGCACAACTGCAAATAGGGTTTTTTTAAAAAATACATTTATCCCATTTTTCTTCAAAGGAACTCAAGGCACCATCTTCAATTTATATTCACAAGAACCTTATGAGATAGGTTAGACTGAGTAACAGGCTCAAGGTTACCCAGTAAGTCCCATTACGCCACATTGGTTCTCCCCCCTCCCCCTCCCCATTTACTGTCAAATCAAGAACAGCAAGCATTATTGAAGAAATATTTAATTTACATTTTAAATATATTATGCAAATTTCTGCTGTCCAGCAAACATGGAACTTAAATTAATCTTTACTCCTGGAGTAGTCTGCCAATAACTAGCAATTTACAAGCTCTGCAAATCTGGAACATTTATATAGATTATAATTGTGCAAAATACTCTTTCACTGCATAACTGAAGTAAAGGAACTGCTGAGAACAATTCACTGCCATATTTCTAAACTAGCAGAGCAATTTTAGCCACTGCTGAAGGCTGGGAGATGGGAGTTCTGATGGAGCCAAGAGATCCCCAGTATGCCCATAGAAAGATTCATAGGTGTAGATTTATGACTGGCAGTAGGAGCTGAAATAGCATGTGTCAAAAGCAGCCTTGGATGCTCTGAATCCAAAGTCCATTCATTCCTGCAGTATGCCTACAAAACAGACCCCCAAACTATTCCAGCCTAGAGCTACCAAAGGTATTTTCCATTACGTTGGTTTCAATAGGTAGGGAAACAGTCACAAAGAAATAAATTGCAGGGAGGGAAGGGTGCAACTGTCTGCAACAGAAAATTATAGAAGCATCACCTTGTGGTGATTTAAAACAAGACCTGTAGACATCAACAAAGAAATTGAATAACTGGATATTCTGCTGAGGTATCACCAGTTCCTTGTTTATCTTCTCATGCATATAAAGCATGAGATTCCATTTTCTTATGAAGTTGTATTTTTTTCCAATGGTTGGACTTCAAAAGATGTCATATTGTTGACACCTTGGCCAATATAGGAAGTGGTTTCTGTTCCAGATACAGCTATGGAACTCTTTTCAATACGGTACTCAAAAAGAAAAGAGACCAAAATAATCAGGGTGACGGATATGAAGAAAACATGCCCCATATATAGCAGTATAAAACAGCCATAACTTGCCATCATGGAAAAGAATCAACTCTGAAAGGAAATCATTTCTCACTGGCAAATGGGATTTCTTTCAGCAAACTGACTTTTCACCGTTTTCGACAATGTGTCAACTTCTTTGATTATGGAGTCTGAAAGTGATGTGGGGTTTTTTTTTGGGGGGGGGGTTAGATTACTATGTACTTTTCATATTGATGTTCAGGCTTTGTGCTCTTGTGGCCCAAGGTTACCAGAAAGAAAGTTCTTTCAAATCTAAGATCTATTATTTGGCTGCAGTGAGTTTGGTATCCATTTTATTAGTACGATTACTCATATTCAGTTCAAGCTGGGAACCAAATTGTAGTTACAAATACAAGGCTAGATTTCATTTGATTAGATGCCTCAGTCTATGCATTGATGATGATAGAGTTCGTAGCCATATCGTTCAACCTGCTACCTTGCTATATTATGAGGCAAAATTTCCCATTCCTAAGAGATACCTACCAAGACTTTCATTTGACAGAGAGTCATAAATACATGCTGTGACTAGTCCCACATCAATCTCTTTGCTTTGTCTCACTAAACACAAACCCCACAAATCCTACCACCTTGTTTCTTCTTCCACTCAATAATGGCTTCACCTTTACCACTTTGCTACCCTGCCCTCACTCCTTGTTGTGAAATGGTCTCTGTGTGATTAACAACCCAACCATGTGAAATTCTAGTCTGTTTTCAGAATGAACTGCAGTCACTGCAATATCAGTGCCCTGTCACGACTGCTGGCTCATTTTGGAGGAAAGGTGGAATATACATTTAATAATAATATATCATATATCAAAAATAATAATCATGTGCCACATCAGTAAAATATTGTGGCCCTTGAAGTATGGATCTGTGCAATTGCAGCAGGCAATAACTACCATGACCATGCTCATATGCGGGGCAGTGATACCACCCAAAGTCATTCTGGAGCTAAAGAAAAGGACAAAGGAACATTTCACCTAAATGCTGTTGTGGGTATCATAGCAGCTACAACTTCAAAACTCCATGCAGTTGAGGAAGCATTATATAATGGAGTTGCATAGGCCAGCAAGTCTCACACAGAATACTATTTTAGCAACGTCGGCCGCAAGCCACTCTATTGCAGTGCACAGTGTACCTCTGCAGGCCTTTAAGATCAGGGCATTAATGCTACAAATTAATTTCCTTCCATTATGTGTCTCTTTTCCGAAATGCTGATTACTTAAAAGCACTCAGTGTGTAGCCAAATTCTTCTAATTCTAATTCTAATTCTAATTCCTTGTGTTTTATTTTAGGTAATACTGCCAAGGTGTTCATTGAAGTACAGGATGAAAATGACCATGCTCCTGTCTTCACAAGAAAGCAATACATAGGAGGCGTGTCTGAAGATGCTAGAATGTTTGCTTCCGTGATGAAAGTGAAGGTGAGAATTAAACAAGCACATGGCTGAGGTCAAGAGTCCTGTATTTTGGATGTCTAAATATTATATGTTCATTTGGATGTCCTCAAAAGGTGCAACTATGTAAAGCAAATCCACCTGCCTATTCTAACACTTAGCTTCGAGTCTATCAGGATGCGAAGATGCCATTTGGTATGTATACAGATATTTTGTTATTTATGGGTGTGAAGGTTTGCTTGTGAAAAGAAATTTCAGAACTGATTCAATATACAATTATTTATAATTCCTAAAGTATAAATATTCATTTATACTTACTATAATAATACATTATTATAGTATTAGTATAGTATAATTAATACCATAATAATACTTTTTAAAGGCATGCTTATGTGTCAGTCCTGATAGTCCATTCACATGTGCAGAGAGGAGGTGCTAGGATTTTGGTACTGGCATGAGATTCTAACTGGTGGGCATGGGCTAGCCCATGGGAAATTGCAGCTCCAATGCAGCAGCGGCTGCCACTACTGTTACATTGACTTGTCCTTTCTTATAGTTCCACATAGAAGCACTTGCCTTGGTGTCTTTGGTGGTGGCGGTGAGATAGGCACCAGAGGCATGGCAAAGAGTTTGAACAGCTGTCCCCAGTCTTGGAGCTTTTCTTTCCACCATCTTTTGATCCCTGAAGGAAAAGCAATTTTCACATAGCAATACTGAATCATAAAATTAAAATAAGGCTTTAATCCAAGCATCCATACTTACATGTTAACAGCATCAAAATCAGTAAGAGTTGCTTCAGAGAAGATGGCATGGATCCCAAGAACCATGAATGCAGTTAATTTCATGGAAAGGGATTTTCTTATCCCTGACTCCCCTCCTTCTCCCTCTACAGCCATCTTTACCCTTGAAAAACCTCTCCAGAGAGTTGAGAATATTACAGGAGATATTGGGGAAGGGGGTGGGTCCGAATTGGGCAGAGGTCCTTTCTACTGTACGGGTACGCGGGTGGCGCTGTGGGTTAAAGCCTCAGCGCTTAGGGCTTGCCGATCGAAAGGTCGGCAGTTCGAATCCCCGTGGCGGGGTGCGCTCCCGTCGTTCGGTCCCAGCGCCTGCCAACCTAGCAGTTCGAAAGCACCCCCGGGTGCAAGTAGATAAATAGGTACCGCTTACCAGCGGGAAGGTAAACGGCGTTCCGTGTGCTGCGCTGGCTCGCCAGATGCAGCTTTGTCACGCTGGCCACGTGACCCGGAAGTGTCTGCGGACAGCGCTGGCCCCCGGCCAATAGATGTGAGATGGGCGCACAAACCCCAGAGTCTGTCAAGACTGGCCCGTACGGGCAGGGGTACCTTTACCTTTACCTTTACCTTTCTACTGTTATCTAAAAATATTTATTTGACTATTTTTCTATACATACAAAAGCATAAAATTGCCCTAAAATCAGATTCACTACTTGATGTTTGTATACATTTTAAAAACTTGTATACCAGGGTGTTGCATTTGAAGGGAGTAGGGGGAAAGATAATGGGGAAAGTACCATATAAGCAAGTATGTTTATGAAGAGATTACATGTGACTAGAATACACTTATGTGTGTCCTTTTCTATCTTCCTCATCTTGCATTTTGTGCAGTCAACATGGGGAAGAATCTAAATTGCTGACAGGTTTGTTGAAAAGTGTCCATGGATGCCTGGCCTACCAAGAATTCTCTTATTTGGACCTGATTTAGGGAGCTAGAAATCTAATGGAGAATGACAGCAGTTTATTAAAGAGGCCCATTATTTTCCCTCAAGGTAGTTTTTCATAATGTTAACTCAGAGGTATTATGGTTAGGTTAAGATTTAGAGGAGGGGAAGAAGTAAGCTCTCATCATTCATATTTTCTCACCGTCTCTGACAGTAGCAGCAGGAGACAGGAGGCCTATTGGGAGGAAATCTACATCCAGGAAAGCAAACCCTGAAATCAGAAAGGCTAAGCAGGAATCATTATAGCTTAAGAAGTGGGCAGAGGATATTAGGAGTACTTGATTATCCATAAATGTGCTATAGAAATGTACAATCACTGGATTGACTATAGTCAGAAGAATAAAAGTGCTCGTATCACAGAGAATTAAACTACTGTTGTAATTTCTATTTACAGCCAGTCTATAGTTATAATTAGTTGCCATAAAGAAACCCATCAGTTCCATCCTCTTGCTCACCAATGTAAAAAGAATGAAGGCATTTCTTATCCACAGAAATGTGTTCCATTAACAAGAGATGGTTGAGCCAAATTTGGCTGAATTCAATTGCAGCCCTATACATGATTCAGTTCAGTGGAATTTATATCTGAGTAGACATGCATAGAATTCATTAGTAAAAGCCCAGCTATCATCTCATACGTCACAAATGTGGGCATCTTACTATAGTGGGTTTTGTTTCTTTGTTTGTTTTATTTTAGATTTATGACTGCTTCTTTCTGTATCTAACTGTCACCCAACTTTCTTTTTAACCGTAAAATAATGACATTATGACCACGTCATGTCTCTGATGTTGGCCACTGTATCATCTATTGCTTTATACCATTTAATACCAGTTGCTGAGTACCGCAAGTGAGGAGAGCACTGTTACATACAGGTCCTACTTGTGGGATGCCCATAGGCATTTAGTTGGCCATTGTGAGTACAAAATGCTGTATTAGGTGAGCCTCTTATGTTCTGTCTAATTTTTGACCTCTTACATCTGACCTTCCACATTTTGCCTTATAGACTTTTACAGAATTTAGCACTCTAATCCTAAATTTGTTTACCAAAGGAATAAACCCTTCTGAGCTCAGTGAGACTCACTTTTGAATAACCATTCTTAAAATTGCAAGTAAATAATCCAAAATATAGGTTGACTTTATTCCATCCCAGAAGCCATTATAGTAAAGAGAGAGAGAGAGATTTTGACTCAACCATTGAAACAGCAATCACAAAACAACCTTAACTGTACGTATATTCCATTCCATGTTTATACAAAAAATCATCATACACATCCATTATGTAGGGAAAAGAAGATCAATTTACTTGATCCATGAAGTGCATTTTCCAAGTTGATTGACTTTTACCCCTTCCAAACAGTAAGTCTTTTAGAATGAATGTAAATGAAAGTTGTATCTGTACCTTTTCCAAAGAATTGTCTCTCTAGATAGGCAGCAAGAAAGTACAGAACAACTAAATTTGCAGGTTACATAAAATCATGAAATGAATAACAACCCTGCAGTTTATTTCTCCTTCACTATTGCATAACATTACAAGGCAGCAAATGAAAAGAAAGCAAAAAGTAACTATAAAATACCCTGCCATGTTTATGTGTCTAGACATAAGTTAAGTTTTATGTAACTAGACCAGTGTTTCCCAACCCGTGTTCCGCGGCACACTAGTGTGCCGTGGAACGTTGCCTTGTGTTCCGTGGGAGGGAGGCGGGTGAGTCGGGCGGTGAGAGGCGGGGCAGCGGCGGCGAGCGAGCGAGCTCCCACATCCCATCGCCGCTCGCTACTGGGCCTGCACTTCCGGGCCTGCCCCAGGAGGTGGGGTTGCGGGCATCACGCCCTTCCCCACGTGAGCGGGGAATCCCATCTCAGCCCCCGCGAGAGCAGGGGAATCCCATCCGGCCACGCCTCCTGGCCAGCCAATCGGCTGGCTGGAGGGGGCGTGGCTTGCCCTATTTAGGGCCGGAGCGGAGGGGGCTCGCCCTCTCTTCTCCGGCTAGCCCCATCGCCGCTCACTACTGGGCCTGCGCATGCTCGGCGAGCACACGCGGGGCGGCGAGCGAGCGAATCCCATCCGCCCCCACATGAGCGGGGAATCCCATCTCAGCCCCCGCGAGAGCAGGGGAATCCCATCCGGCCACGCCTCCTGGCCAGCCAATCAGCTGGCTGGAGGGGGCGTGGCTTGCCCTATTTAGGGCCGGAGCGGGTGTGCCGCGAGATGTTTTTCATGAAACAAGTGTGCCTTTGCCCAAAAAAGGTTGGGAAACACTGAACTAGACTACAAAAATAGTGTTCTCAGAAATGGAAAAGGGCACTTCTGGCTTAAAATTTCTTTAAAGTTCTACATTGTAATTTAGGATTCTGAAGTTCATAATTGTCCTCATTAAATTGGAGAAAGCAGTATGCTTAAAATCAAGTCAAGCCTTCTCAACCAATGTCACTTTGACCCTGAAGTTTAAAAATTGCATTAATACCAGTATCAAAGAAATTCATTGCATACTTATAGTTAGTTTTGAAGATGCTTGCATTTGAATGTAAAAGCAAGTCATGCCATTGTAAATTTAACAGCAAAGATCATTAAATGTGCACTCTTTAAAATAAGATGTAAGGGGAAAGGTACTTGATCTTTTAATGCGCAAGAGGGATGCTCCAAAACTTTGCTGACGTATGGATGTTTCCTTCTTATTGCTATTACTAGGAGTTTCTCAGCAGTAAAACAGCAGGTCATTGACAATGATAAATCTAAGCAAAAAAACGAATACAACCAATTAGGAAATATAGGCATTGCCACAAATTTGTGGGGAGTTTTAACTCTTCCAAAGCTTGCATATAGTGTATTCTGAATAGAGCTGTTAACCCTCAGTTGGGATATATTTAGGAAAAAGAAATGATAAAATACAGTTAGTCTAGAAGTGCCTTCTGTTGAATTTCTGCAGGTGAATTTTATTTAATTGATGAAAGTTAGATCACAAATCTTGAAGTAATTATTTGTACTGATTAAGATTTGCCTTCCATAATTATTATTTTTTAAATCATACTTCACAACAAGTAAAACATCTCTGCATTCAAACATAGAAACATAGCAAGTAAAAGTATTCACAGATACTGCAATCATCACTAGTATTTTATCAGGGTAATGGAGGCACAGGAGCCACTTTTACAGTATCGTTAGCCTGGGAAATGAGACTCGGTGTAGCACTGGATATTCAGATTTGTAGGAATTTAGCATACTGAGTTAAATGCCTATTTCCAAAATGCCTGTCTCTTGTTGCATGGCTATTTTACTTCGAGTTAAAAAGTTGCAAGAACTTCTTTATTCTTGCAGTAGGCAGTATTATGATGAATGCACAAGGGAGATCTGCTGAGTAAGAAGGTATCATTTTTACATTGTCTGTTTTCTAGTAGATTTGTACTTTGGAGGCTCACGAAAGTATATAAAAAAAGCCAAACTGAGATCAAGAAACCCAGAATTAAAGGGGACTGGGAAGGAACAATACAGAGCGAGGTGACACACTGAAGAAGTAAAACCATTAATAATGAAGGGCAGTATGAAAGACAAATGGAGGCTGCAGCTGCTTTACCTGAGAAAAGGAATGAGGGTGCATTGTGTGATTCATGACCCTTGCTGGGAATTTTAGGGGCAAAAGATAGATTGGGCTTAAGAAAAATGTCCAGTATATAGAGTGGCAACTGGCAAAAAAAAAAGCAGGGAAAAAAGAAAGCTTGGAGACAAAAAATATTCTGGAAGAAATTGTAGCAGCTTGGAACAAAAGCAGCTGAGCATGTGGGACAAGTATCCAGCAAGTAATAGAATTCCTATGCAGACAAGCCAAAGCTCAAACAGGACACAGCAGTAGAGAGTATTGCCATTGGTAAAAGACAAAAGGTCAGGTTTCTGTCATCCATGAATTAATCAACCTGGACACTTCTTACTGCCTTCCTGAAAAGCCCCAAGTCACCAGACTAGAAACCACCATCAGCTCCACAGTTCCAGCTCGCAACCCCAAATTCCAGAGGGGAAATCACAAAGATCAAGGCTCCTCCAAACCATCTATGAGCATCTATGATTATTTGTCTTCATGATGCTTTTCAGGTAAAGGTAAAGGGACCCCTGACCATTAGGTCCAGTCATGGCCGACTCTGGGGTTGCGGCGCTCATCTCGCTTTATTGGCCGAAGGAGCTGGCGTACAGCTTCTGGGTCATGTGGCCAGCATGACTAAGCCGCTTCTGGCAAACCAGAGCAGCGCACAGAAACACTGTTTACCTTCCTGCTGGAGCGGTACCTATTTATCTACTTGCACTTTGACGTGCTTTCGAATTGCTAGGTTGGCAGGAGCAGGGACCGAGCAACAGAATCTCACCCCGTCACGGGTATTCGAACCTCTGACCTTCTGATCAGCAAATCCTAGGCTCTATGGTTTAACCCACAGCACCACCCGTGTCCCTGCTTTTCAGGTAGTTATATGCAATTCTCCTTTCAAGGGGAAGAAGAGAAAACTGTGTTGCAAATGAAGCTACAATGTTGGAAACAGCCCTGAATTCTGAATAAACACACTTAAAAATGCCCTGTAAGTCATTGAATAAATGTTAATTGAAAAGCACTATAAAATGGTCCAAATCAATTTCTTGCATTTTTCTTTTGTATTTAGTTACCCCTCTATCACAAAACTTGGAGTAAAAAGTTTGGGCCTTATTGGTATGGAATGCATTTCAAGTTTTAAAGTGTGTAATTTATACGAAGTTAAACAGACAAGCTCTTTAGGCTTGTGCACACTTCAAGTCAGTATAAACAATTTTCACTATAATTAGTGTCACTTTAATAGTCCTGGATGATTTAGTTATTGTAGTTATTAAGTTTTCGGGTAGCAATTTGTGTGCATCATATCAAATGTGCCACAGCTGCATGCTTGTAAATTGATCTTCACTTGCCACAGATGTGTGTGTGTCTGTTTTGTCACAAATTCATGAAAAATGACTTCAGTCTGATGAGAAATAATCTAAGTAGAAATTAATCCCTGAAGTTTTTAATTCTAAAAAATTGTTATATAGCCTTAATATCTGTGCAAGAATTGTAGGCTCCTATTTGTCACATATAAATATAATAACAAACTAGAAATACAGCTCTTTGTATGGCATTATTTAATCTCTCCTGCTAAATATTATTTGAACTAAGCAAAGAAACAAGTGCAATTAAATTAAAATGGAACAAAAATAAAACAGGGGGGCTGTTATGTTTGAGTATAAAATGAAAGTTATGTCCTTGCTGTGTCTTTTAGTGGTGCAGAGTTGACCACAGGTCTAATACTGATTATTGAGTTTGTTTTTTGATAAAGAAATCAAAGGGTAGAAGTGAAATCAATGTCTTATGAAAATGTTCGTTGTAGAAAATAAAAATAAAAATGGGAAGGCTCATAGGAGCCAACTCCTGGGGACTGTGGGGGCTGGGCTCCCCCAAAGTTGACGGACATTTCCACTCAAATAGTGTGTGTGCACTGCGTCATGTGATCAATTATGTGGGGCGGGGCTTACCTGGGCCCCCACAATATTTTATTCAAGTTGGCACCCCTTGGAAGGCTACAGCAACTACCTTGTTCAAAATTCTTAAAATAATTTCTCAAGCAGTATAAATAGTTGTGAAATATATTTTGCCTTCGTAATCTGAATCTGAAATTATTGGTAATTATTGGGGAGGGGATGAATTTGTAAGAAACTCTGCAGGCAGTTGTTTTCTTCATCACAAGCAATATTATGGCTTCTTGGATATCAGACCCCATACCCCTCAGAGAGGTACAGTTCCCAGAGTGATTTAACAATCAATCCCTCTTCCTAGAGAACTCTGAGAATTGTAACTCTCCCATGGAGAAATATAATATCTTGATCAGGAGAGAGAGGGGGGAACATTTTCTGGCCAGAAGGCCAGATCTTAATCTCCCCACCCCTGGCAGGCCAAATCTGATTGTCAGGATTGGAAGCACAGTGCTGGGGCTGTTTGAAATCCCTTTTGCAAACAGCTCTGCAATCCAGAGGTTCAAAGCGCAGATTTTAACATTAGTTTGAAATGGAAACTGTTTGCCAGTCCTGGAGAAAAGCATACTTCCAGCACCCATCAGCACCTTGCTTCAGCAAAGAAACAATTTGGATTTCACCTTAAGCTCCTGATAGCTCCTTTGAAGTCCTGTTGTTGATATTGAGATAGAGTTTTGCTATAAAAAGTCAGTCATCAACAGAATGAGTTGCTTTAGAATTGTATCTATCTTTTCTTGACAACCTTTGTTATAATTCCATTTCTTTAGAAATTTCGCATTAGAACAGCTGTTCCTTTTTTACTATCATTCTAAGGCCAAATGTTACACCATGCATTTTTGTGGTGAATAAGTAAATTAAATATAAACCAGCAATAATTGCAGCTATTAATCTATGGGATTTGAAGCCTGAGATTTACTTAATATGATATGATTTTAGTGCTTTGCATATCAATTGTGTTTTCACATACCTTTTGTTTCCCTCCACATTATTTAGTCCTATCTCTTCACTCTTCTCAACGCCTTAATTTTGCTCTAAAAAGAATAATTAACACATGTTATCTTGTGAGTGATTAATTAAAGGAGTGAGCTTTCAGTTCAATACTGTTGTCATGTTGCTTCACTGCTTTCCTGAGCGTTAACATCTGGTTATAACATGGCATACTGGCATTGTTTAATTTTTGCCCAGTTTTTTTATCTATCATTTCTCCTGACCTCATGAGGCGTAACAGGAAACCAAAATATGTGCTTTATATTATTCCATTTTTACTTTGAAAAAAAGGCACTAGTTTTCTTAAACCTAGGGCTGCCATATTTCAAAAAGGGTAAATCTGGACACAAAAGTTTTCAAGGTGATGGTTTGGGTTTTTTTTGCAAAATCTCAACAACAAAAAATGAAGTTTTTAAGCCAAGCCCAGATTTCCCTGGACATTAAAGAGATTTCCACCCGGGGGCGCTGTTTCCAATGGATGGCAGCCCTAGTCAAACCGTATCCCTGGCAACTCTTAAGGTTCCAATTTGAGACTTATCAGTAGCCTTGGGTTCATCTTATGCCCTTGCACAGGTGAGGAGCAGGCCTGATTGTACTAGGTTTGTGGTGATAGCTTGCAAGTAGCGGTGTGTGGACAGTGGTTCAGCTGCATCATGGCCAGGGAAGGCCACGCCCCAGGAGCCAGTCAGTGGTACCAGTGGGCTCTAAGGGCAGGGAGCACACCAGAGGGATTAATGGGTTTCCTTCTGCACCATAATTGTGGATCTGATTCTGGGGCTTTTGGATTGCTGTCACCAGTCTCCCCACTCACCCTCCCTATATTAGATGGTTTTAATTATTGTTATGGACAGGTGTTGCCCATATGTATTACACACACACACATACACACACACACACACACACACACACACACACACACACACACAGATGGAAAGTAAGCCATGGGACTAGCTGTCCATGAAAATGCAAAAGTGTACAGTCTCCCCAATTTGGTATAATAAGCAAATCGCAGCAGAGGAATGAGTAGCAGGGCATAGATGTGACCAAATGTAGTCATGTGTATTTCCATTTTGTTATAATTTGGAGTGAAAGTGGCAGTGGCTGAACAAAAAGGCAGTATTGTTTTAAAAGAGAGGAATTCCAGGATATAGTAGAACTTTGATCTAGGCTTCTAAGGCACTTTTAAAGAGGTATAGTTTCATGAAATTCTTTCTGATTTTGCAATAAAAATGATATCAAAAAGTTAAGGGGTGATACAGTTTGTCTATGTCACTTTAGTAATGCATTGCGCTATTATTTTGCTTTTATTGAGTCTGTGAGGACTACTGTACTGACCCATCACCTTACCTTCTCTGTGGACTCAGCAAAATGTTGCTCAGGGCCTGAAGACTGTTGAAAATTTATCATTTTATTAGCAGTGACGGCCATCAGTTGCTAACCATTTCTTTTTCTCCTTTTAAGAAAGTAAGCTTGAGTCAAACTAGCTGCTTAAAGCAAGGAGGGGGACGAATAAACTCTCATCAGTCCTTTTGTGCATTGCAGCCTTCCTCACAGGGTCATTCTTAATTTTAGTTCTAATATACTGAAGGGGCTCATAAAACGAATAGGCTTTCCTAGTCAACATTAGTTCTACTAAAGCAGATGGCAAATTCAGATGTTTCCAATCACAGTTTCCGGCAAAATATAATAGCTTTTAAAACAAGATCACTTTTCTCCCTGCAGGAACTGACAGCTTGATGTATATTTTCAGTTTTAAAAGCTACATCTGCTGTCCCAGTATTTTTAACACTTTGACATTAGTGCCTTGTCTCACACATATAGTTGTGAGTAAATTTGTTCCCACATTTAGATGGTCTTTATACTCTTCTTTTTGCCTTGCTTTGACCCCACTTAAAATACCACTTGTTTCCATCCTTGTATTGTGACTATCTTGGTTGTCCTGATAGGTGGTTTTCCGGCTATAAATTCCCAATAACTTCTTCTTCTTTTGAGTAATCTTATGAGGATGACTCATCTACAAGTGTATGTCCTCCAAGAGCAAAAACTAAACACAGTATATGTATTTTACAAGTGTCTGGATGGTATTTACTACTTTCAAATTCTGAGTTCCACATGCTCTCCTTGTTTCAACTCTGCTGAGATTAGGTTTCTCCCAATCCTGCATTATAAAGAGAACATTGGAACCTGCTGTATTTGCAGGTTGAAAATAAGAGTAGTATTGGAGACATACTTTGTGTTCTTGGATGTTTGCTTCACTGAGACATGATTCAGGCAGCCACATAAAGGTTTCTGGCCATGTAGGATTGGGTAATGGCAACATGGGGCCCTAAAATATCAGTGGCTTAAAGCCCAAGAACATAGAGGTAGTTCTACATTATCATATGTTTTATGTGCATTTATATTAGGGGTGTGCATGTCCAACGTTCAGGAGACTGCGATCTACTCCCACAATAAAGAAACTGGCAGTGATCTAGCTTTTTGGGGAGGGGGGCAGGAGTCAGGATCCTGCGGTCGACCGTGATCGACCAAGGATCCCCCCCCCCAAGATCGACCTGTAGATCATGATCAAACTGTTGGATATCCTAGAACTATAAGATTCAGTTCAGACCCCAATTTAGCACATCAGAAAACAGTCCAAAGCACTTGGGAGGTTGCCCAGTTCAACTTGGGGTCTAAGTCCTGATCTACTTTGGCAAAGCAAGCAAACAAACAAACAAGGCTTTTTCTCCCCTCCTCACCCACTGCAATTTACTGTTGGGACATCTTTAAAAAGCTATAACTTTTCTCCCTTTTGGTAGAAGTAGATGGAAGTTGCAGGCATACTAGCCCCTCAGGAACAGATTAAGCCTGCCAAATAAGTCCAGGGGTATTACAGTGGGTACCTTGGATGTTATTGTGTGTGTTTTTAAATGAAATGTCTATAACTTCCCCCTCCCAGCAGAATTGCATAAAATTTGTAGGCATAGTAGCCCTTCCTTGTAAGATGAAGCCTGCCAAATTTCAGAAGTATAGCTGCTTTGTTTTTCTGACAAGGGCGGCATTTACTGTTTTGTGGTTGACGATTCTTTCCTAATCTAGTGTTTTGTGGGCAATTGGCCCCTCTCCCAGCAATGCTGTTTAATATACCTTAGTCTTTCCTTTATACAAAGGCTAGCATTGCTAGCTTCACTTTTATCAGACGCTTGTCTGTAGTTGGGGAGAGGGGTCATATGGCTATGGGACGTTGACACTTTTAAACACAAACCAAGCCAAAACCTATATAACCTTCCCAATTCCTAAGCATGGCTGAAGAAGTGGGCCACAGGATCACAAGCTCCTCTTCTCCGGCCTCTTCCCTTTCTGACATAAATTCACCTCACCCTCTCCCTTGCCACCGAAAACTTTGGATATCAGTTCCCACCTTAGCCATGCCTAATACTTACCAGGATTTGAAATTAACCAATAAAAAAAGATGGGGACCATTTCATCAGCACTAGCCCCCCCCCCCTTTGTTAGCCTACACATGGTGTTGTTTGTTTCAGCTGACAACCCACACAGCCTGGTTGCACATATGGATTACTTTTACAACAGTCTGTATTTTGGAAGATGCATCGCAGGGCAAAAAACAGCAGAAACAGAAGCACATTCCATCTATGCTTCGGTCCACTGCCACTTCTCTTTCATCTTGACAATTCGGTGATTAGGTCCTGATTGATTGCATGTCTATGCAAACAGTGTTAGTAGATCGGTTTTCATTATTTGGAACACTTGGTTAAAGATGCCATATCTTCAAGAGATAATTGCCGATGAATTGAGTTAATCTAACGACAGTGACTGCAATCCAGAATGTCCCATTAGGCCATTTGTCAGCACTTCTGCACATGTGGTAAATGGGCACACTCCCCCCCCCCCCGTTTGAAACTCTTCACGCTGTGTCAAAGGCTGTTCCTGAAGTTCATCCAAGTTTTGCAAGCAGTTTATTGAATGATGCGGAGGCTGGAAAGTTATCAAACATGCTTTAAAATGTCTGAATCATTTTTTTTAAGCAGGTGGCAACTAAAGGTTGATGGAAGGCATACCTTGGGAGAAGGGAGTTCCGACCTGGGTTGTCATTACTGAAAAAGCCATCTCCTTTGTCATAAGAAATGTCACCTGTGATAGAGGTGATGCTTCAAAAAGGTCATTGGTAAATGATTATTTGTATGTGGCAGGCTGATCTGGAAGGAGATTTTCCTTCAACTAATATGCTAGCTGGGACTGATGGTACTTGTACTCCAAATCTCAGGAAGGTCCCAGTGTACAAATCAGAATCTGAAATCCTGGTTTGATACCAGTTTGTTCTTGCTAGTTAGAGTTCAAACAAACCACAGTTCCCAGAGTTTAGATATAGTGGAGAAATATTGTTTGAGACTAGAAGTGCAAACTTCTGATTTATTCTTCTCAACTACAAAAGAAGAGGAGAGAGGAGGCTTGCCAGAGCTCATTCACCTAATCAGAGACCATGGGCTGTACACAGCACCCCTGAGCCACCCTATGGCTATAATCTAATGGTCTTCAATCAGGCTAGTCCACCCTGGGACAACCCAAGGACCGCCCAGCCCTCCACAGATACAGTTCTAAATTAATTTGGTGATGGGGCTAATGCTTAATTAAGGTTTTTTAAAAAAATAAACAAGTAAACATACAGCTGGCAGTGGGGCAGAGAAAGGAGACATGTCTCCTCCCCATTATAGGGGGGGGAATCAATTCAGGAGGGTGTTCCATTACAAGAGGCGTCTTTCCCACCCCCACCCCCTTCTCACCCAAACATTTCCCTTCATAGATGTGAACAAGAAGCCTATGATGAAGCTTTAGAACGATTTGGTATCTTTAAGCACCTTTAAAACATGCCTCAGTTTAGCTATAAATTTGCACCCGAAAGATAATGCCGCTCCTTATTTTGACAGTTGAGGTGAAGTCTGACACAGAGGACATATAATATTTCTCAACATTAATTCATAAAAGAATTGTGAAAACATCTGCGTATTTATGTCTGCCACATAAACAAAAGAAAATATATAATGCTATTAAGATCAACTGTAGTCCTTTCTCTTTTCTGACAGGCGTATCACTTCCCTTGAGGTGTCATATCTTCCCTTAATGAAGTGACAAAAATATTTACCTTCAGGACAAATTATAGGAATAACAAGCTCCCTTCCCTTGTGTTAAAAAGGACTTGTGCTTGTTATGTCATTCGCTGAGCTTAGGGTTGCTCTGGTGGTCCCGAAACAGATAAACATTATTTATTTATTTTTACTAACGTTTAAAGATGTATTAGAAAACACATGAGAAAAACAAATTGCAGACAAAATACATGATAATTTTTTTAATAAATTGATTATTTATTTGTGTTCAATATTTCTTTTACTATAGTGGACAGTAGTCTTCATGTCAGTCTTTTAAACAATTTTGAAACAAATGTTTCGAACAGATTTTATATCTGTATATGGTTTTAATTGTATTAGTGTTTAATTATTTTCACATAATTCCCCCCCCCCCTGTGTTTTTAGTGGTTCTTGTTTTTATGTGTAAGCTGCCTTGGGTTCCGTCAGGGGAAAAGTGGGGTCATCATCATCATCTTCTAGCTTGCTAACATTAATACACCATTCATTTCCCCCTCATAATGATAGTGTATGCAATAAAAACATCAAACCTGTTTGTTTCCTTAATAGTGGTGTACCATAACTTTTTTTAAAAAATCTGTGCGAGTCAAACGGATGCTCTAGCCAAAACCCTTTATATCCTATTAATTTAAACGGGAGGGATTTAAGTGCACTGAACAAAATACCCCACTGAATATGAAGCAGACCCATTGAAAGGAATGGACCGAAATTAATCAGGGCCGTTAATTTTAATGACTCTACCCTGAGTTCATTGAAGATGGCCCAAAAATTATTCTGCTTTCCCCCACATCCTGAATGCTGCTTTTGTGAGTCTGAATGAGAGTTGGGGAACCTCAGGCCTTAGAAGTGTGATGATGCCTTTTCCTTGCCTGCATGGAGGATGAAGTGTGTGTTTGTGTGCTTGAAATATAGCCTACTACTCACATCCATTGTTCTGTCCACTTTCCCCTCTGGCCCCAACCACCACTGAAGTGCATTCTCCAGAAGGTTGTCCACAAGGGAATGCAGCTCTTGGGCTGAAACAGGTTCTCCACCCCTAGCCTAAATTTCACTTGAAGCCATGAAGCTACTAAAAATTAATTTCTGATATTACAAATGCAGAAAGCAGTCAAACTGATTATCATAATGCCCATGAGATTAGTTTCTGTATTGATTACAGAGGCCGCAGCGAGTGCTTCTCAGTATACATGATTGTCTCAGTAATTTCTCTGCCTTCTTTCTCCCCCTTCTTTTTTGAACCTCTCAGGCAAATGATAAAGATACGGGCAACTACAGTGCTATGCAGTACAGACTCATCATCCCTCCAATCAAGGATGGCAAGGAAGGTTTTGTGATCGAACCTTATACGGGGCTGATCAAAACTGCTATGCTCTTCAAAAACATGCGGCGATCGTATTTCAAGTTTCAGGTCATTGCTACAGACAACTATGGAAAGGGGCTGAGCAATAAATCAGATGTACTTGTAAGTATGCATTTGGGGGCTTATTCTTGCTGCAAAGTTTATTATAGACGACATTGTGCTACAGGCATTCACCCTCCTTGTAGTTTTTTTGTTATTCTGATTTCATATGATGAGGATACAACAGCTAGTGTTGTCAGGCCTTCCTAAGTAGCCCATCAGTGGGTCTTTAAATCTCCTATTCCTGTTGCCTGCCTGGGACTGAAGGGGACTGACTTCCACAAATCTGCTTATCAGGTTGCCAAAGACTAGTGCCCTAACGAATCTTGTGTACAGCACCCACCAGCGTAAAAGTTCCCTGTCCAAAGTTTGTTTGCGAGTTGTGGAGGATTGCATTCAACTTTGAAAACACTTGACCTGAGGCCTTCCTCTCCCTTTTTCCCCAATTCTCTGTAAAGCATTGAGAAGTCTTGGGCAGTCTAGTAGGGTCTCTGTCCTCAAGCGCAGAGGAAACGTGTGCCCAGTCACTTCTTTCAACTTTCAAAGACAACTCGCCAACATTACCCACAAGGGGTTAGAGCAGAAGCAAGAATCATAGAGTGTGAAGGTCACTGCTTTGTGGTAGTTTCATTGTGCATCCAGCCATGGCAAAAGGGAGCAACTGAGTCATGCAAAGATGTCATTTCACTCATCTTCATTCCACTCACTGGCAAGCTGGATCCAGCCTTGAGATTTTGAATCTGATATTTCACTGTTTGAGACGTGTCCAAGGATGAAGCTGGTGGCACAAAGTACTATGTTGGTCAGACTCAAATTGCAGCACTCAGAGGAAGCACTCAAGGAGAAGGGGAGCATAGCCCCTGCTACTTAGTTCAGAACTATTTTGCATCAAATAATCTCATATCACTTGGGCTTTCTGGCAGGCAGAAGCTCCTCTTGTTTTCTCCAAAGCTTCCACTTCTGCCAAAGAACATGAGATAACCAGCTTCCTCCCACACCAAGCTTTCTGCATCCCTATTCAGGAATAGGGAAAGGTGAAGTGGCTATTGGGAAACACCAAGACCATCACCTCTCCCCCAGTGCAGCGCCGTCCGGGATGATTCATCACTCTTGTGTCCCATCGTGCTGATGTGACCCATATCCAAGGACATGAGTACACAACACTAGCAGAGTCCAAACAGAAGCTGAGCCTTGAGGTGTGACATCTAAGCCTAATTTATTATGTACAAAATCAAACATAACAGAACAAAGAAAACATGGCTCCCCTCTCTCTTTCTTCCACGGAGAGAAGGGAAAAAACAAAAGCAATACAGAACAGTGTATCTGAACTTCCGTTCCCCATGACATCCAATACTGTGGAATGTAAACACAGACATGTGACAACAATCACACATCTGCAGCATGGAGGAATGAAATTCCCAACAGTGGCAACCATAAATAATCAAACCTTGTGGACCCCTGTTCCTTCAATTTTGCAGATCTAAGCAGCATTTATTCCTTATTACAAACCTGCTGGTGCAAATGGGAGTATGTAGAGCGCAAGTGTTTATTATTTGCTTTAAAGAACAAATTGAAATAGAAGGCACGGTCATCCAGTGTTAAGAAATGTCTTTAGGATTTATTCTGCAATACAGTAGATGATACTACTTCTGATTACCAAAGCCACTACTATGGCTTCCATTATTGCACTATCTCAGTGGAGGGGTACCTGGCTACTGAATGGAAAGTTGTATTCTTAAATCTATAAAGACTTAGATAATACCATCTCTTAAAAACAAACAAACTAGAGTTGTCCTTTTTAAAACACTGCATGTTGAGAATGACTAATACACCAACACTTAACTGCTTTAGAGTTTCATTTAGTAGATTACACTGAAGTTTGCATTTGAGTTTAATAGCTTTCGGATGATTTGCACATGTATCTGCATGTAATTATCTAGTACCTCTGCATATCATTTGTAGTATTACCTTTTTATCAAACTCTTGTGCCAGGTATGTGGTACTTATGAAGTTCGCTCAGTGTGCAGAAGGGGAAGCAACTGATTTTCAAGCAGAAGGGCCATAGCTGAGTGGTAAAACTCATGATTAGAATGCAGAAGATTCCAGGTTTGATCCCCAGCATCTCCAAGTAGGGCTGTAAAGACATATGCCTGAAATCCTGAAGAGCAACTGTCTGTGTCAAATCATAGAGTTTGAAGGGGCCTTGTTAGCCAATCAGCAGCTCAGCAGCTCAGTGTAGGAAATCCAGAGCTAGAACATTCTCAACAGTTCTTCTCCCAGCCTTCTCCCAGTGCATTTACCATGAAGCTCTGAATGGGGATTCTAACCCCATCACCTTGAAGGTTAGAATCCTCCCCACATTCAGAAACACTGCAGGTTCCTTATCCAAGGAGGGATTTTTACTGAATTCAGCTAAAGTTCATTGCCCCTGCATCCCCATCACAGCTGAGCCACTGACTTTATTTTGAATGCCTGAAAGTTTATAGTTCCCTAAGATGTGCACATGTATGGTATGTATGTATGTTTGGAAACACATTGTTTCTACCCTTTTCATGCTTATGTACATAACCATGACTGACAGATGGAACTTCCTGTATTGTAGATTATATGCTTTACACTATATTTGTATGCAAAACTGATTGATTTATCACTGAATGGACATTTGTTGGTAGTACTGTAGGCCCTTTATGATTTGTCTGCCGTGCCATAATACTGTTTACCCTTAACTGCCCTGGCTAGTTTGCGAACACTAGAGGAGAGAATTCTCTCATATTTCTTTTCTCAGTTCAGCAACTTGATTGCTTCCCTTTCACATACAGGCTAGCAGAGAAAAACAAGGCTCTGTGTGATAGAGGAAGAGAGAAGTTTGCCCTGCTTGCTTGGAGTTTTCTCTGCTTGTCCATTTGAAAAAATCATTCAAGCTGTTTTCCTTCCCTCCTGTCATCTTTGAAACCAGCGCTGTACCACTTTTGATAAGGAAAGAAAAAAACTACACACAGCTTGATCGCTTTTTCAATGTACATGTGGCTAAACTCTCACTATGCTTGCTTTGTCTCACATATAGGGGACAAAATATGAGCTGAGATTTCCTATCACTGTTTGCCTTGCTGTTAACAGGTTGCCTTTGCTGTTCTGAGAAATAGAGCTCGAGGGGAGACAGTTACTAGTTTTGTCTCCAAAAAGAAAGAAAAAAGCACTATCTTTGATACCTTTGTGCTTCAGAACCTTTACGTGTTACCCAGTCAGCTTCTCAGGTGCAATTTGGAGACTTAATTTCCATATACGGTGGTACCTCGTTTTATGTACTTAATCCGTTCCAGAGGTCCGTTCGTAACCGGAAACTGCTCCTAACATGAGGCGCGCTTTCTCTAATGGTGCCTCCCGCTGCTGCTGCTCCGCTGGAGTGCAACTTCCACTCGCATTCTGGGGCAAAGGTTGCAACAAGGGGCATCTACGTCCGGGTTAGTGGAGCGCGTAACCTGCAGCATTCGTAAGGGGGATGGTACGTAACACGAGGTACCACTGTAAGTGGGCACAGTGTTGCAAATAGGATGGCCATGTGCCCTTCTTTATAAATGACAGTCCACGTTTTGTTGAAAGCGACCTTGCCCAGTCAACAGTCTTGCCCACTGTGGTGAGAGGTGTATTGTATTTCTATTCACATTATGGTAACTAAATTTGAAGCTATACGTATTAATTAGCATATGTATCCCCCCCCCAATTCTGTTTCTTCTCAGCTTTTTCTTTAGTGATACATTTCCTCTCAGTGTTTCTGCATCCCTGCTCCATATCAATGCTCCTTACAGGTGCAGGTGGAGAATCTCACCTTGCTCCTGTTCTCATTCTGAGACAATGTATGTTTTGCAAGCTCAAGTGTATCTTTCTTTTCTCTTTCCAGGTCTCTGTAGTCAACCAGTTGGACATGCAAGTCATTGTCTCCAATGTCCCTCCTACTCTTGTGGAACAAAGCAAGGATCAGCTTATAGGGTAATGAAATGTGTTCATTGTCTAAGCATCTTATAGAGTCAAACCCTGGAAAGTACCAGTGGTTAAAATGTTACTGTTCAATATTTCCTGAAACATCAGTGCAATAGGCAATATAAAGCTTAGAAAGAAGGGAGAAACCGAGGGAGAAGATCTAAGGCACAACAGTTTGAGTTTCACTTTTGCTATTTGGTGTGCTCTTGAATGCCTCACTGACATTTCATTTGTTTTGGTCCGTCCATTTCAGCTTGCCAGGTGGAACAATCTCTCCTCTCTCCCGCCCCTCCCCACTGTTCTATGGGTTTCCCCAGTTCTCCATCCTCCAAGCCAATTTTGAACCCCCAGGGAGAACACTATGAACTGCCCTGAGACCCCCTGGGTATAGGGCGGTATATAAATTCCATAAACAAATAAAACACCGGGGGAGGAGAGAGGGCAGAACGCCCCCCAGCACTAGCAGAAGGCCATTCTACTAGCAGGACTCATAAGTTGATTCTGACCCTTGGTACAGATTTTGTTTTTAAATCATTGCCATTTAATGAGGAAACAGTATGAAATGGACTTATGAATAAGCACGTGCAAATTTGACATGAATGAGAAATAGATTGAGCCATCCATCCCTTCTTGGAAGGGAATCAGAAAAGGTAGCAAGTACACCAGGAAATTCCAAATATACCCTCACCTTGCTGACCCTGCGAAACAAATCCCACAATCCAGTCTTTTCAGTCAATTAATTACATTTATATAAATGTGGTTATTATCAAAATCTCTCAATACATTTTTTTTGAAGCACTGAAGGCAATGTAAGATTACCGTACTTAAAATTTTCTTCTTTAACAAAAATAGCACTCCTTGTTAAAAACCATCTTCCATTTTTATTCTTTCCCTATTATAGTAGCACATCAGAACAAAATGAACCTCAAACAAATTAAAGAAATGTGCTCTTAACCCACAGTTCCCACGTATTAAAATTGATCCTCAGTGATAAATAAAGTGCAGATTTTTTTATTAATGCACTGATTAAACCAACAACAACTTGTAGCCCTACTTAAAGGTATTAGAATTTTATGATTTATTTCTATGCCAATAATTATTTTATTCATTCTTCAACAAAGCAACAATAAATTAGACCACAAGGAGACCAATTGCCTCTGGTTAACATCTCTGATGAAATCAAGGAGACTACTCTTTAGCTTATTTACTATAAAAGCACTGGTGATCATTTCCCATTTCAATGCAGATATGATGTTTTGGCTGTGAGACCAAAGATCATTTAATTTTAGAAAGTATCTCATTCTGGCTATTGTTCTGTTACTATAACAGGATGCACACAATAGTCCTTCCCATCTTCTCCACAATCCATCTTTTAACAGCTTACTATTTTAAAATGTTTATTCATAAAAAAATTGAGTTGTTTGACAGTGCCGGATTACCAAGTGGGCAGAGTAGGCACTGGCCTATGGGCCCCATGTTTTCTAGGGGCCCCGCAACAACGGATCAAAATAATATTGTGTAATAAAATGGGGTCATTAAAATTGTTGGTTGGTAAAATCAAAAGCGTATTATGAGACATGGGAGTAGCCAGTCATATGCGGAGATATCTGTGCTGCTTATCACGAATTTGTGCTGCTTATCACAAGAGAGCCCACCTATTTGGAACGCTCACCTAGCACTCCAGGAAGAAAGCACAACAGCAACACAGGTGTGGTGTTAGCAGCTTTAAGTGTTGTGCTTTCAGTACTCAGGAATTAACATGTCCCTCAGCAAGGGAAATGCAAAGGTGACAGAATATATGGAGACTGTGTGTACAACAAATGAGTAACAGAAATTCATCCATCGCTCACAAAACTGTAATGCCCATGGTCTCAGCACAGTGGGCCTAATCCAAGCATACACAACTGAAATAGCAAGTTGTTAGCAGATTGACTCATGCTTAATTTACATGTGCACACATATCTTAACATAAGTGTTCACAGAAGCACAACGATGGGGATCTTTCATCTGGAGACAGTGGTTTCATTCTGGTGGTTATTGCACCATGTCACTGCTGCTTGAGAAATGTCAATACCTGCCTTGCCTGCTTGGAGGAGTTAGCAAGAGTCCATAAAGATCTAATTACATGTGTTTAAATGTTTGTGTACAAAAAATGGCAGATAATTAATAAAATGGCCTTGCGGCTTGAGATGTAACTACAAAATTTGAAAACATCAATATGTTATTTTAACTAAGAAAAGGGTACATGTTTATGCACACTTGCTCCTAAACTATGCATTTTTATATATAGAATCATAGAATCATAGAGTTGGAAGTGACCACAAGGGCCATCGAGTCCAACCCCCTGCCAAGCAGGAAACACCATCAGAGCACTCCTGACATATGGTTGTCAAGCCTCTGCTTAAAGACCTCCAAAGAAAGACACTCCACCACACTCCTTGGCAGCAAATTCCACTGTCGAACAGCTCTTACTGTCAGGAAGTTCTTCCTAATGTTTAGGTGGAATCTTCTTTCTTGTAGTTTGGATCCATTGCTCCGTGTCCGCTTCTCTGGAGCAGCAGAAAACAACCTTTCTCCCTCCTCTATGTGACATCCTTTTATATATTTGAACATGGCTATCATATCACCCCTTAACCTCCTCTTCTCCAGGCTAAACATGCCCAGCTCCCTTAGCCGTTCCTCATAAGGCATCGTTTCCAGGCCTTTGACCATTTTGGTTGCCCTCCTCTGGACACGTTCCAGTTTGTCAGTGTCCTTCTTGAACTGTGGCGCCCAGAACTGGGCACCTTCACCTTCATGGTTGCCGAACTGTGTTGGAAAGTTAGGAGAAGTATTTTGCTACACATATTGTTTTGAGAACTGCAAATTAGGTAACCAAAATGAATTCCTCTCCATCCCAACCAAAGGGGTGAATTAGAAGTGGAGTACAAAATGGCTCAGTTACCCCACGTGGCTCAAAAGTTCACCAGAATTAAATTTACGTTTGCAGCTATGTTTGCAGAAGCCTGTAGATATGTTAGTGTCTTCATCTTGGCTGTTCGGGCTAATGTAAATATTGCTGGCAACTCAGAAATCCATTTTTGTGTTTGTGCCTGGGCATTTATAAGCAAGAAATATTTTCCCAATTATGGACTGACCTTCCTCCCCCTTCCCTCTGCATTACTTCTAAAGGTATGTTTATAACAAAAAATGAAAATACACAATTTCAACATTTGGGAGTTAAAATTAGGTATTATGGCTGCCTGTGACTTTTACAATGAGCTATGGTGCTGTATCCTATGACATTTCATAAGGCTTTACAATATCTATTTTGGAATGAAGAATTAATATCTTCAAATCCTTATCTGACATACGTATGCTCAGCCTTTGATCCTCCACTGGGATTCCTGGATTCTAGACAGCATGGTGAAGATCTTGAAGAAAATCTCAATATACAGTGATAGGGCTTTGTTGGGTCTATTATAATAATCTCTCTGTAAATTTCAGTTTTCAGTGCAGTGTGTGGGGGGGAATCAGTATAATGAAACATTAATACTTCCATTTGTCTTTTCATTTTGGAAAAATGAATTAATAGCTGTAGCTCTTTTGGAGGAAGAGTCTGTACTTTTAACTGTATCGTTAAGATCAGGATCCTTGTGCCAAATTTTGTGGACCCCACATTCACATCCAATGGTGCAGCAGAATTCAATGCATGAATTGAAATGACAGTACAGCACATATGTGCCAAATTTTTAAGGGGCTGGTATCCCTTAGGCCTCCCCGTCCTGCCTGGTAATTTTCTTATGGGAGCCCAGTCCCCTTAATACTTTCCCCCGCCTGCCTGCCTTTCCACCTCCCTCTCTCCTTCCCTCACTTTGCTGCCTCTGTTTCTGGCTTGTCTCCAGGAGGAACAAGAGGGATGCAGCAGTAGCCATGGGCATAGGCAGGTTTACGGCATGTGCATGTCCTGGTTCCACATCCCTCTTTCTCCTGCTCACTCTTTTGCTCCATACCTGTGGCTTGGTATTGAGCAGCCCTGAAGGAGAGCATGGCCAGGCAGGTGAGCCAGTGGAGATGGCGTCCTCCAATGGCAGGGACAGTGGCCCCTTTGGGGGACATCCCCCAAACTACTACAGCCTGAGCATTGATGAGCACACCTGGCCAGCGGGCAGCAGCACGCATTGGAGAGGTGGGAGCATGGTTGGGGGAAGGCAGCTGACCGAGGGAAGGAGAGAGAAAGGAAGGCAGCCACCACCAACCGCCTGTACTCACTGCACTGAACTGGGCATGCGCCGATGTGACCCCTGCCTGAGAAGTAGTGCAGCACAATAAGGAGGCAGCAGCAGGTGGCAAGGCAAGATAGTGGGGGGCAGGGCAGGGCAAGATGGGCCTGCCCCCCAGCGTTTTGTTCAAGAAGGCCAGTTTAGCTGACAGCCATTTTTTTTCAACCTGTTGCTGCTACTCTGGCATACTGCATGGTCAGCCTCTCCCAACCTGTTAGTTGCAGGAAGAGTTAAAGCTGTTTGTGTTGTTGCTGGCAAATTCCACAAGTATGAGTAGCAATAATGTGGGTTGTCGAATTAAAGGAGGGAGATGTTGAAGGAAGGAACTTGGTGTGGTGCTGGGGGACCTGTGATGTGGAGGTACGTGAGAGAGCACTGTGGGGTGTAGAGAGGAAAGGGGGTGGCTAAGAAAATGAACTGGAGGTGAAAGAGAAAAAGAAAAAGAGGTTTAACAGAATACAGGTGTTCAGTAGTTTTAAAGAAAGAGGACATGATATGTGCTATAGGCAGAAAAAAGTGGTTAATCTATGCAAGTGAAGAATGAAAAAGGAAGCTTGACAAATGACTGTTGAAAAGAAAGCAACAAGTTAAAACGGTAACAGAAATCACCTCCTGCAGTTAATGTAGCTACGTGGACCTCCTGAGGTAATAAAAATCTGAAGATGGCACTCATAGTGATTTGAGTTGCGCACCCCTGCTTTAAAGTGTAGAACTGCATGCATGAGGAAAAGGATGTTTATGCACGGTGGAGAGAGGAACAGAATGTCTGCCTCCCCAGGGAGAAGCAGCCCCCTGAGGTTTGGTTAAGTACAAAGGAGGAGGGAGGGAGAAAGAAGCAAGCTGAGGGGAGAGAAATGTAGAGGGTGCCTTGCCTCTGAAAGCTGCTCTGCTAGCTGCAGAAATAAGAGATGTTGATACAAAAACAGAAGCAAAGGCAGCATGCAGAGCTGATCTCCCCTGGAAAGCATTGCTGTATAATTGTAATGCAAAAATGGAGGAAACAACTGAAGGAAAGGGCAATAAATAAGTACAACTGTATTCATTTTCCTACAGACAAATGTGGGGCAGGGGATAGGCATTGAAAATCCATTACATTCCAAAAGTTAGGTAAAGAAAAATAACAGTAGCTGAGTGCCTGGTTTAGGTAACACAGAGAGTTAATTGGCTTTGCACTGTGTTCTCCACAAGTGGATTGGAAAAATGGGTAGAAGACAACAAATCCTTTCTTGTTTTTCAAGCCAGTGTAGCACCTATGAGCAAACATGAACTCATAGAAGTGGCCTTCTATGTAGGTAGGATGCTTTAATGTATTTCTTTTTCCTCTTGTTTTTAATATATTTATAAGGGGTTTATTGTATTTTTGTTTGGTTGCCCTGGGCAAGATAAAGTGAGTAGTATAATAATAATGGCTTTCCCTGTCATTCTCTGTTTTGGAGGAAGAGTCACAGCTGGATAGGGAAGGGTTAACTAGTATGTCTCCAGCTGTGGCCCAAACACACAACACACACACACACTTAAAATGTTCCCCTTGAGTGAGTTAGGCTTAAGAAAAGCACACATTGATTGGGTGGATCTCTGTGGGTATTGGAGAAAACCTCTTTTTTTAAAAGCCTAATATTTATAGGGATGTGATCTTTTTGAAAATTGCAGCTGGGGCATTAAAATCAACTCTTGCACTCTGAGAAAGATTATTATTCATTCAATTTATATCCTACCCTCCCTCCTAAGGAACCCCAGCGAAGTGCCCCTTCCCCCACCCCCAAAAGATAGTGTTGGAAAAACCCACACGCAGGAGTGTGTGCATGTGTGTGGTTGTGATGCCTTGTGTGCATATGTGTGTTTGCCACGTGTGCATGATTGTGGCACATGTAGCAGTGTGTGTGTGTGTGTTTGTGGTGCCATGTCCAAGACAGTTTTTCTCGTGTGCAGAGGTGCCCACACACACACATCCTGCTTTAGATGTTTTTGCGCTGCAACAGAACCAATATTGCCTAAACTTGATGGTCCCTAAAATCATTCAGGTTTTTAAATTTTTGGACAAAAATAAGTGCATAGATGTGCTACTCTATACTGGAAACAGTGCAGTTGCGGTTGGCAGAGTTTCATCATATTTCCCATATATATATGCCATTTTTGAGATTCCGGGGTGCTTCACATACCTTATCTCTGTGATCTTTACAATCCACGGTAACCTCTGCTTCTTTTTGTGTGGCCATCATGACTATGTTCTGCCTGCACTGTTGGATGCCTCTGAATGCCACTTTCTGGGATGCATAAGTGAGAGATTGTTGTTTTCAAGTCCTACTTTCAGGCTTCCCATGGGCATCTGGTTTGCCATTGTGAGAATATTGGACTAGTTGGGCCACCATCCTGATCCAGCAGAGCTCTTCTTATCTTTTTTCTTCTTCTCATCTCTTATTCTTGTTGAGTTCAGCAGCAATAGCACACAATCAAGGCTTTCACACTAAAAAACCAACAACATATAGTCTTCATCAAGATGCTCCTTTTCATTCCATATTTATAGAATAACCATACTGGGAGGATTTTGCGTTATTTCTAGAGCCATACAATTATGTGTATTTTTTCAAACAAACAAAAATGTACAAAATCATTGCCTTAGTTTTCTTAACACTCGTGTAGACATTTCAGGTGGGTTTTTTTAAAGGAAAAAAGCATTAATATTCACCTTCCATCGCTATCACATTTCAGCAACTCCTAAATTGCTGAACAGAATAGCTGTTTGCTACATTATTACAATGTTTGAAGTTCATGCAGTCATTCCTGTAACTCCTGTAAATCCCCTTTTCATTAGATGCAGCATGTAGCAAATGCCCACAGAGCTACCATTCTGAAATGTATATATGCCTTTGTCTATAATGAATATGAAAAGCACTTCTTTTGTTAGTAGTTTCTTTCTGTCAGGTTAAATTTCAGAGGAAACAGAACAGAGGCATACTGTTCATTGGATCAGTTTGAAAACAATTCATTGATCTGTATACTGAAATTATCAGTAGTGAGGTTTGTACCCAAGATGATTGTATGGTTAGAATAATCAGTGTCAAGCCCTTTTAAAACAATAAATGAAATTCAGAGAATATTGTGAGGAACAGCACATATTGATCTGAACTGGATTAGTTTTCTGCCACTCCTAGTATTATGCTGCTGCAGTTTTGCTTATCTTGTCCTTAGAGTAGTTTATATATTTTGTCATAGCAAACATTTTGGAGTACTAAAAGACACCTCTTTCCAGTGCAGAATGGATGCATGAACCATGAGTGTAATGGGTATGAATTACTCGTGCGTAAACTGGTGCCTTTCTCGGTTAATTTTGCCTGTCAAACCTTTCTGACTGCACAGCCCCTTCTCATCATGACTGCCTCAGTCACTGGCAGAATCCGTCAGTGGGCGTTTCTTGAACCTCTTCCAACATAAAAGTTGTTTGACACCCAGTCTCCTCCTCCTCTCACTGCGCGGGAGTCTTCTGCGCAGGGAAGGCGTGGGTAGCGGAGGACCTGGGCTCTCCTCACTGATGTCCAGTGAAGAGTCCTGGAGCCTTCTCTCCAATTCCCCCGTCTGCCCCCCTTTATCCCTGGTGTTGCGCTGATTGGCTTCCCCCTCTACTGAGCTGTTTCTCCCCCTGCTGCTGGGTCCTTCGTCAGCATCATCTGGGAGCCTCCCCTTCGCCTCTCACTCCGATGTCAGTTCCCTGACAATGAGGATTACCCTTCTCAGAGTTTCCAGATTAGAACTGAGAAAGGAAAGATGAGGCAGTTGCAATCTTTATGAGGCCCAAGAGAGATTCCTAGTGTTGCTTAAATTGTGGGCAAGGCTCTTACAGGTTTCTTGGACAAGAGAACCTGGGACTCCCATCTTAAAGTGGGGATATAAATATAATGGTTGTTCTTTGAAGTATCCCCAAGTAGGGATGTACAAAGGTACCTCAATCTCTTCATTCACACTTCGATCCAGTATTTTCTATTATTGGTTTATTTTACACAAGTCTTCTGTTACATCATTTGCTGATGTGGAAATACATTTATTTATTTATTTTACTAATATTGTAGCACACAATAGACATGCATATATCAGTCATCAGCATTTACAAACCAGTTAACTTCCCTATGGGTTCCCTTTCAAAGTTAATGAATCTAATCCTAACCGTATCTACTCAGACATACATCCCATTGAATTGAAGTGGGCTTACTCCAGAACGAGGCAAGCTAGGATGGAAGGCTTGTGTCCTTGATTCAGCAGAAATTTATTCCTGTTTCATTTCCCTCGCTCAGATATCAGGGAAGGACAGTTTTGCATCCTGTTGATATTTTTTGCTCTTTTGTGTTTTGGCTTGTGTGAATTACTGTGGGCATAATAAATATTTTACAGGCATGTTCCTTCGGTCATTGTAATGCCACTTATAAAAGTGTTTGTAAGGCAACAATTTATTTCATAAATGAGTGTTTTATGCAGAAGACAGTTGTGTGTATGCATTTGCTGTAACAATGCTCAAGCTAGTCTATGTTTTAAATCTTTGTAGTAAACAGGGTTTTGTGTTTGACAGCTAGAAATCCTCAGATTTTAACTGAGGAGCACAGATAAAATCAACAGGGGACAACAGGTCACTTATTTCCATGTGAAAAGAACAATCATGAATGATGCACTCTATTTTTAAAAGGTTACAATCATTCAATGATATTTACTTCTGAATAAACATGGTTAGAATTGCATCCTTAGTGTCTATAGACTGCCTCTAGAAACAAACAACTTTGTTGCATATAAAATTAGCAAACACTTCAGGAAAAAGAAAAGCAGTGAGGCCCCTGTTGGGACAGCACCATTTATACATCAATGAATATTTAAATAACATAAATTACAAGGCAATTTACATATCTCTTTACAATACTGCATTTAAAATAAAAACACCTTTCATCATATTAAAAAAACTGAGGTGAAAAACCTTCATTATAAGAGTCCATGTGATGATGGGGGTTGGGGGTTGAATGGGTGAGTACAAGGAAATCTGCTTTATAGGCCAAAAGATTCCTCTGACATCTCTATCTCAGAGAATCCAAAGATGAACATAGCAAAACGTTGAACAGTAACAAACCACTCGACTCCCAGACCTGTTAGTCAACTGTATAAAGGACATAAAATGTATGTACCCTGTAGAAGGGGTGGCTAACTTTTTACCCTCCACATATTGTTGGACTATAACAGGCATAGGCAAACTTAGCCCTCCAGATGTTTTGGGACTACAATTCCCATCATCCCTGACCACTGATTATTGGCCACCCTGGTCAGACGTTGGAGTCCACGACGTATTGAGGGCCAAAAGCCTGCTCTTTGGACCCAAAAAAAAAGGATAAAGAAAAAATGGTTGGAAAATAGTATCAAGAAGAAAAAGATGCACCTCTCATTAATGGTTCAGAATGCACTTAACCCCTTTCAGGCTGGCTTAAGCACTGAAAAAGGTCGGTATTTCATGAACATGAAATCCAGAATATAGGCATTGTTTTAGCCTCTCCCCTCCCCCATGTGAATCCTCCTGACTCTTGAGTTTGTCCCCTGAAACCCTTTTCTTTGTTCCTCTTCTCATCTGAAGTACGGCAAGTCAGCACAAGGGTCTTTTATGTGGTAGTCTCATGTCAAAGGAATGCCCTGCTGGAGGAAATCTTGCCTTCCAATAAACAGCTAAAACCTACTTTTTTCAACAAGTTTTTCAGCTGCTACTTTTTCAATAATGCTGTTTTTCTGTTGACTTGATTTTTACGGTTTTGGTTTAATTTACAGTTTAATTTACAGTTCTTTTGAGTTTGTTATACTGTTTTAATTTTCCACTGCATTGTTGTTGTTGTTTTTTGCTTTGAACCCTCTTTAAGAAGAGCATAGATGTGCATTTAGATATGTATCAGTCCAGAGGCCTATTTCTGTGGATAGATCTCACCTGCTAGATTCAGGACAATTTTGAACTATGTTTTCTATGTCTCTGATACAGTGCGTATTTGTGCAGCTACATTGCTTAAGCTATCTTGCAACAGTTTTGTCAGTTTCTATATAATGCCTGTGGCTTAACTGCAGGCCTGGTTTTTGTTTGTTTTATCATCCTGTGGTAAACCTGTCAGCTCCATACCCTGATTGCAAAGCTTACTATATTTCTTGAGGAATACTAGATACACTGCTACCTGCTATGTTATGTCATCTTGTATGCATCAATGAAATATTCTACTGCAACTCATCGTGGACATATTTTGTGTGAGAGAGAATTTATGAGCCTTCTATGAAGAGGTGAAACTAACTCCTATATAATGCTAACAGTTTTATTTGGAAAATACCATTGGAATTTCCCCAAAGCCATTTAAAACTCAAATCCTATCATAAATACACATTAGTAGTGTTATGGGCACAATGCTGGTAAGAGCTGCTTCTTTGTTGCTACAGTTTTCCTTAGGAATTTTGCACTTAAAAATACCTGGGTTTTAGGACCTATGGGTTTTTTTACCATTGGGCTTCTCTCTCTGTCTCTGTCGATCTGGAATGAACATGTCAATTAGTCACAGAAGATGTTTCTATTGTATTCCATTACCAGGATTTTGGAACGCTATATTCAAGACCAGATTCCTGGTGCAAGGGTTGTGGTAGAATCCATTGGTGCTCGCAGATATGGAGATGGCTATTCAGAAGAAGACTATTCAAAATCTGATCTTATGGTCTACGCAATTGACCCACAAACAAACCGTGCTATAATGAGGAACGAGCTTTTCAAGTATGTATTCCATCATGTCATTATATCATTATCTCTGTGGTCAGCACTGTGAATATGTAGTTGGCAGAATGGTTATTTTAGTTACTGACTTGATCACATTGCTTAGCAAAATTAATACCCCTCTCTCCTTTTGCACCACACTGTGATTTCATGCACACCATTATGTGCCTATAAGCTGTTGATATATGTATATAATACTTATAGCCATGTTGCACATAAGGCTCATTGGAAAGTTTTGAGTACCCATGTAATGCTGCTGTCTCATACAACACATTAGGATTTGAAACTAGATTTATCTTGACTCAGTGTCATTTCAAGGTTGCCCTTCCAGTGCAGATGTAGAAATATATATTTCCCATTTGCTACCTAGCTTTTGGGCAGGGGAAAGAAGCATATATCTAGTTTTCCCCACCAGAAACAGAAAGGTTGCTCTGTTTGGGTTTTTTTCCAGATGGACTAGATGTCAGGGCTCAGAATGAGGAAGAACATAGGCTTAGCATTATTGAGGCTTCATGGGATTACAATGCACAAAGGAGACTGAGTCATGCTTCCTGAACCTATCCTCTCTCATGTCCTCACCACTCAATCTGCACACCTCTGACCTTATAAAGATAACTTCTGCAGCAGGAAGCCTACCATAAGGAGATTGGCTCCATATGTGATTTAGAATCCTGGACAATATAAACCATGAGACTATAAGGGCACAACAGAAAGGGAGACACAGAAACTGCAACAGCACTCTCTCCTTTTTCGTAGCTATAATCTCATGGGAGAGGACACTCAAACAGGACTCTGAAGGCAAACTGAACCTGTATCACTGGTAGAAGCTCTCATGACAGAATTCTCTTCCATATAAAGCATTCTCTGTAACTAGAAAACCAGATGTCAGGGAGAAAAACTTAGCCTGGCCAGTGGGAAAGCCATTTTTTCTCCTTAATAATGCTCTAAATGAAGTACAATATTTTACTAATAAACACATTTCTGTCTGCAGTTTTGATCAACGTATACATTTTTTCCTAATATAATGCAGTTTGTATGCTATTTTCACTAATATATACTCATTTATTCACCTTTCTTCGAATATTTGCATTTTTGTAAACATTGGTTGGCGAACTGCATTGCGAAGGACAGAATGAATTTTGTTCTCGATTTGCATACCATTTTTGAAAGTGTAAAATTGGCTTCAAATACGAACTGAATTGAATTTCTCTCCTCTCCATCCCACGAAGATTCCTATTCACAAACTTTGTCTGGGATCTTCAGCAGTTGTATGAATGACACAGTCAGCAAGCTAAGGACAATTTCTGCAATGAGTGTGCATGTGTTGGTTCAATCATTTGTGAAGCCTGCTATTTTTCATCTCTATTCCCAAACCTATTTCATCTGTTGCCTTGTATTTGTGGAAAGTGGGAGATCATTATTCTTTCTCCAAACCCCCTCTGGTGCCTGCTGCTGCTTTGCATATATTTTATTGTACCTCTTCTCCCCGAAGGAGAGTCAGGTCACAGTGCTCCATGATGGAATGAGGCAATCTGTCAGTCATATGTCCATGAAGCAAATACCTATGGGCTGCCTTATGAATTGTGATTCGTTAGAGGAATCTTATTCTCCTGAGTCCCAAATCTTGTGTGGATAAATTATAGCGCAAGTGAGATAGAAAAGCATGTGGCTGTTAAGAAGAGGTATAGTGAATAGGCTCATCATAGGTGTTGTGAGTTAGAAATAGCCACAGAAAAAGAGAGGGGAAAATTAATTTATAGACTAATACTATTTTAAAAGGTAAAGGTACCCCTGCCCATACGGGCCAGTCGTGTCCGACTCTAGGGTTGCGTGCTCATCTCGCTCTATAGGCCGTGAGCCGGTGCCGTCCGAAGACACTTCCGGGTCACGTGGCCAGCGTGACGAAGCTGCAGCTGGAGAGCCAGCACCAGCGCAGCACAAGGAAACGGTGTTTACCTTCCCACTATAAAACGGTACCTATTTATCTACTTGCACTTAAGAGTGCTTTCGAACTGCTAGGTGGGCAGGAGCTGGGACCGAACGACGGGAGCTCACCCCGCCGCGGGGATTCGTACCACCGACCATACGATCAGCAAGTCCTAGGCACTGAGGTTTTACCAACAACGCCACCCACTTCCCTTTAATATTATATTAACAGGTAGCAAATATACAGCCTGACAGTGGTAAAGGTTTGAACATACAGAACAAAACAAGAAAACATGAGATTTATTCTGTACAGTGGTGCCTCGCAAGACGAAATTAATCCGTTCCGCGAGTCTCTTCGTCTTGCGGTTTTTTTGTCTTGCGAAGCACGGCTATTAGCGGCTTAGCGGCTTAGCGACTATTAACGGCTTAGCGGCTTTAAGAAAAAGGAAACAAACTCACAAGAACTCGCAAGACGTTTCGTCTTGCGAAGCAAGCCCATAGGGAAATTCGTCTTGCGGAACGACTCAAAAAACGGAAAACTCTTTCGTCTAGTGAGTTTTTCGTCTTGCGAGCCATTCGTCTTGCGAGGTACCACTGTAGTTTCAAACCTCTTGATTGGTTCCCCCTTTCACATGCAGATACACATACACACTCAAAAAAGAAGGGCTGGATTCAGTCATCAGTTGCATTCACATAGCTATCACTTAAGACAAGATGGTTATTTGCACTCATGGTGAGATGTCTTAATCTGCATTTTCTCAGTGCTGTGTTTGTATGCAGGAATAGTAGGTAAAGGTAAAGGTACCCCTGCCCGTTCGGGCCAGTCTTGCCAGACTCTAGGGTTGTGCGCTCATCTCACTCTATAGGCTGGGAGCCAGCGCTGTCCACAGACACTTCCGGGTCACGTGGCCAGCATGACAAGCTGCATCTGGCGAGCCAGCGCAGCACACGGAACGCCGTTTACCTTCCCGCTGGTAAGCGGTCCCTATTTATCTACTTGCACCTGGAGGTGCTTTCGAACTGCTAGGTTGGCAGGCGCTGGGACCGAACGACGGAAGCGCACCCCGCCGCGGGGATTCGAACCGCCGACCATGCGATCGGCAAGTCCTAGGAGCTGAGGTTTTACCCACAATAATATCCCTGTGCAAATTTGTAGTATTTCAGTCTCTAGTCATTCTTTTATACTTCTATGTCCTCTTTTTATGTCCTAAAAGTCATAGTTAATCATGCACTCAACAAGATATTTTATTAGAATCGCTCTTTGGTTTCAATTTATTCAATGGAATGAAGACAATTTCTGAAATACGTGGTTTCAATTATCCTGTGAAGCTTGCCTAGAGATCTGCTAGTTTACAGATCTCACTGCCTTTCTAGTAAGCTATGTAACAAAGAGCCTCAAAATGGGTGTTTTGTTTTGTTTTACGATAGTAGAATATATTTCTTAGGCTTAAGCCCAGGAGCCAGGCTGGTACTCTTCCCTGACTCAAGGCATTTTCCTTGACACATACACAAAGCCCACTCACATCATGCTTCTGTAGATGGGTCAGTCAGCTGATAGTCCTTTAGATCGGCTACCTACATGGCTGCAGAACAGTCTCCTGATTAATTCTTCCTCTCATAATATGGAGCAAGGAAAAGACCCTTAGTTTTTGTTTCATTTTTTGTAGTTTCTAGCGTGTTGTTTCTGGCATGTTAGTTTGATAACTACTCTGCAAGGATGATCCACAAGATCACAACCACCACACAATTTCTGGTGCTCCAGAAAGCTTCACCAGTGCAGCTGCTCCTGTCACAATCTATACCTGGAAGTGGAAACACCTTTGTCACACACATTACGCAGTTGTTCTTTTAAGCTTCATATGCACAAATTGCATAAATCACTGGTGATACTTCAGCAGTTGGACCAACTCTTTTTTTAACACCTACCGTCACTGGCTGGCAACTCTACTTTCCTTTCGGACTACGAGAGGCTATTCCATATGACTTCTGTCAGTCTTCTGTGACTTCCTCTTCGTAGCTGCATAACTAGAACTGAACAACTAAGAATAAACAAGCCAGGAACTAATAAACTGACTATACAGCTACATCTTCTTCTTATTGTGAATCAGAACACCCAAAGAGCTGCAGCACCCAATAGCCTAGATGTTTTACTCTCAAGTAAATGTACACAGAATCACAGCACATATTAAAAAAGAACTGTTTCTGTACCATCAGCACTAACAGCAGCCTCAACTTTGTGTAATTTTTAGAGATTTAGCATCTTGTGTTAATTGGTTGTTCTCTCCAACCTTCTACCCCCCTCCCCCAAGGCAGGTCTGAGGAATCATCTTGTATCATTTTTCCTTCATTTAATATACAGACTTTGTACTAAAGAAGGTTAACATGAAAAAAAAAGTTAAGAAAGTGTGTGGTTTCTTGTTTTGAACAGCTACCGATTAACGTTGGCTTAGAAGCAACCTAATTAAACAATTTTCTTATGCTTGCACAGTCAGCCTTTCCCCCCTCTCTTCAAAAGCTTTATAAAATTTAAATCAGCAAAATCCTAGGGAATACTACCTTGGCTTTGGGGTAGAGGTGAATGAGTGTCAGCTTAGCAAAGTAAAGGGGGGAAATGAAGTGAGAGTTTCAATCTGAAGCATTAACATGTTTTAGCTTGTGGCTGGGAACCTCCAGAGGTTTGGTTCAGATAAGCTCAGATTCTTATCCTAATCTCCAAAGCTACTCCAACTGGTACTTTCCATCACCTAATCCTGCTGTAAGAAGCTTTGAAGGGGATTCTGTGACCTTTCTTACCCAGCAGATCCTGCAGGGGGATCTTAGAGGTGGCTTTCATTGTCCTTTGGAAGAGTAAGCTGGGTTCTTCAGACACCTGTTTTATCTTCTTTCCATGCCTCATGACCTGATTCAAGGAATGTCCTTCAGGGAATGGAGAACAGCAGAAAGAATGTGATTTGGGGGAGAGAAAATGGAGAGAGGTAAATAAAGGACACAAGCCCTGTGTTGTATCTCTCTCCTCCCTTCATGGGTTCTTATATCCTCCCATATTTCCTGGTTCTCAGCAAAGCATAGTTTATGCAACCCACTTTTGTCTGCAGACCAGAACTGGAGATCACAATTTTTAAAAAATCTTGACTATGCAAACAATAGTTTGCCCACTGTGGACAAAATGTGGCTGTATGACAGTAAAGAGAAACTTAGATGTGACTATGCAGATGTCCTGTTCCTACCAAGAGAGGAGTGAAGGGGCTCAGTTTCATAATCTACTTGGGGCAGGACAGCTTTCCAGCAAGACCAAAAAAAACCCAATGCTTATGGCAACATTTCTGAAAAAAGCAAGACAGCTGTCTAGTCACATCAGGAGACTTGAGCTGGTCTGTTGTAGCAGTCAGGCAGCAAGTTTTAAATAGCCATAGTCAATATATTTGCATTTTTTAACAAACATATATGTGCTTAAAGCAGTTCCATAATCCAGAGAACATATTCATGTTTCTTCTTCTTCCCAAACTGGGTTTAGGGATGGGACTCCTCAGGCTGCCAGGTATACACTGTGTCTTCTGATCTGAACATTAGTTCATAAAGTTGGCTATGGTTCCCTATTTCAGTATATCAACAGTCTATAGTCACTGGATATTAGGTGATTGTTTCACTTCTCATTAATTGAAGTGCTCACACAGAATGAACCTGCATAATTTTATCTGGTATTCTTGGCTGCAACTCCACATACTTGGAAGGAAGTTCCATTGATTTCAGTGACATTTTCTTCCAGTTAAGTGTGCAAAGTCTTGTGATCAATTATATAATTGCAGTTTTGAACTGAGTGCTGACTTGAGAGTGTCCTGAAGATGCATATGAAGTTATTTGCCAAAGTAACTCCAGTTGTGTGCTACATTGCAATTCCATTACTAGTACCAGGAAAAGGTCACTGTTAGGTACCAAATATTAGGTGCCTGCATTATCTTCTACAAACACGAGAGAGAGAGAAAATTTCTCAAGCAAACTGTCTTCGTAAAAATATGTGACATTAAAAAATAAAAAAGGTCCCCTGTCTCATTTTGTACAGTATGCCAGATTTCATCTGGAGTGGAATATGCACAGTTGAGCTATAAAAACCTTAAAATAGAGGTTTGTACAGAAATTGCTTACAGAATTTTTAGGAGAGGCAGTGTTACATCTCCCAAAAGTATACTGCCAGCCAAGCAAAATTCCTTCATGTTCTTCATCAGTACAAATGACATCTAGCATACACGAGCATCATCTAGTGTGCAGTGAGAGGCTTTCTTCTTGCATTACACTTGAATGTACAGCTAGTCTAATGGGGTTGTATTCAACTAAGTCCTACACAGAGTTCACCCACTGAAATAAATGAACCTAAGTTAGTTATGTCCATTAACTTCAATGGGCCCATGGTATAGTTCAGAAAGAACGTTGGGAACACTGAGTCTCCTGATGTTCTGCCCATTTGCAGAACAGCATCTACACCTTGCAATGCATTCTTGTTTTTAAGTGGTCTTTTGGGCTCTCATTATTATGATCATGTTTGCATTGCATCGGTGTTGTTTGATCCCCTTTGGTTCTTTTCGGGGGTCATCGTGTCTTGGCTCCATTTTACTCCTCCCCCTTTGCCCCTGATGCTGTTCAGCCCAATTAACAATGACAATGTAGGTTTGTTGTGATGCTATGTCTGATGCTGTCATTGCAAATGTCACCCCTCTAAAGAGCAATCTGGTGGGTCACTACAGCCCAAGCAGTGAGCCAAGCAAGGCATCCCACCATGGCAGTGAGATCGCATGTGGTTCAGAGAAGGCAAAGAAGGAAGAGGAAACTGTCATCCGCATGCACAAAAATCATTATCACGAAACAAAAGGGCACTGGGGGGAAATCAGAATGTTCATATCCCCCCCCATAAATACTTTTCTGTTTTCTTCCCAATAATCATTTATCTGTGTCTAATATGCTAATATTGGAGTAAATATTAAATAATGTCCAGTGCAGCCCTAAATAGGAATACAATAGCCGTCTCAAGCATGGTGCCCTTGAGATGTTTTGGACTAAAACTCCCACTACAAAACATCTGGAGGAGGCATCACATTTGAAGAAGAGACATGACAGCTTGATCTTGCCTGTTTTACTTGCTATTTTATTTTATTTTAATCTTCAAGATTTCTGGATGGCAAACTCCTGGATATCAATAAAGAATTCCAGCCGTACCTTGGGCAAGGAGGACGTATTTTGGAGATCCGCACTCCAGATGTGGTGGCCAATGTCAAGAAGCAGGCCCAAGCCGTAGGCTACACAGAAGGGGCCTTGCTGGCTCTGGCTGTCATCATCATCCTTTGCTGCATGCCTGCTATTTTAATAGTTATGGTCAGCTACAAACAGTAAGTATGCCAGCATTCTGTATACATCAAAGATGAAAGACTGAGCTGTGCTTGGTGGCAGGTTTCATACTTTTGATCACATTTCCAGCATACACATTTGAGGAGCCCTTCCTATTTAGGCTCCAGGTTCCACTGTCTCTCTTCCTCACCAAGAGCATTTACAGAAAAACTCAAGGCTCTACCCTCCTTGAAACCGAGGCTCACCATTTGGGGGCAAGGCCCAGGACTAAAAGGTAGAAGATACACATTGCAAATAAGGTTCCAGGTTTGTTCCCAAGACTTTAGAAGAACTAACAATTCAGCCAAATGAACTATGGGTTTCTATTCAGCATACATCAGCTGCCTTGTAGGTACCAAACCTTCTCCTTTTCTTCTCACACAACCTGATCACCCTTTCATCATGTTCTGAAAAAGGCCTCTCCCTTTCTGGTATGCTTCAAGGGATCATTAGTGCAGCAATCCAGTTTTTTTCCAGGGGCTGCAACATAGATTTTTTGCACCCCCTCCATCTTTCAGATTACTTCCTTCCTGTGAGTTCTAAACTACTCTGTGTGATCCCTCCGAAGGAAGTGCAGGAGGTTAAAATGGGCCATTTCAGTGGTGGTTCCCTGCTTGTAGAATGCTCCTATGCCCTTTTAAAATGTGGGGGGGGGGGTTTGGGGGAGAGGTTATTGGGTTGTTTTTATTCTGATTATATATTTTGTGGTTTTATATTTTGATTTTGTTCTGTGAACTGCCCCGAGACCTCCGGGTATAGAGTGCAGTATGAATTCAATAAATAATAATAACAATAATAATTTTAGACACCAGGCAAAAAATGTTTCCTTTTACCCAGGCTTTTGGCCCCTAATTTGGAATGTTTTAGGTGTTTGTTGATGTTAGTATTGTGGCTACTGTTATTTATTAAATCTATGTACCACCCTTCAACAGAGGACCATTGGAAGGTTTACAATATGAAAACACAAGGATACATACCATAGTAACAACCAAAAGCAATAACCCTCCCCCACCACTAGCACATTTAAAAGGCCATAGATAATTTAATTAGCCAAAGGCCTGGGGGGAAGGATGTTAGGGATCCAGACATGCTTCCCTGGAAAAAGCATTCCACAACCAGGGAGCCACCGTGGAAAAGGCCCATTTTTGTATTGCCGCCCTCCAGATCTCTTTTAATGGAGTAGGATGTGTTCAACCTGCTTTTTGCATGTGTGGATTCTTAAGTTTTTGATTTATTTTGGCTTTTATACCTGGCTTTAATGTTTGTATTTTGAACTATTTTGTTGTATTACAAAGTCTGTCAGTTGCTTCATGCCTCTTTTGTGAAAGAGCAACTAATAAGATTTAGTAAGATTAATAAGGATAAGAATAAGAATACCTTGATGGTTTTTAAAGCCATATTCAATAGTACTCCTGTGTACCTGTCACCTGTGATCTGTACTAAAATAATAAGGAAATATGTGTATTATCCTCTTCTCCTAAGGTTTTGCTATGCCTTAATCACCAAATATCAAAGCTAGCAAAATAACTATTCAAGTTAATGCAAGAATTAAAGCCAAATGAACATAACTGTCATCATTGGTGCACATAAAATGGAAACATTAAGAATTGGTTTATATTAAAATTGTGTGTGTGTGTCATAGCTACATTTTTCAATACTTTCCAGGCCACTGATCAGCTTAATATTCAATGAATTAATTTTTGCAGATTGTAAAAAAGCACAGTAAAGTTAAATGAATTTTACACTACTTGTTTTCCAGGGTGAAATAACAGTGTTGCAGCACTGCTCAGTGCCTCCTTGTATAGTTTGCAAATAACCCCAAAAATTATTGCTGCTCATTTCTATTAGGTGGCACCTCTGAAATTTTGGTATCCTGTACTGAAGAATAAATCAATGGTGAACCACAAATTATGAATTAATAAAAGTAGAGTGGCACATTTTAAATGGCCCTCAAACTGGAGAACAGACTTGCTATTATTTTTAATTTCCTTTATATTATATCTATAATTTGAATTCAGAAAGTAATTGTAAGACTTATTTTTTCATCTCCTAACATTTGAAAGCAACAACTCTAGTTGGAATTGCTGTTTTAATCACTGGGGTTTTTTGTTTTTGTTTTTTTTAAAAAAAAACCAAACAATACCAAACAATCAAAACATTCCAAATACCACATTGAGAGAGACAAAATACATAAGTGACCCACACGCCCCCATTACACACTGGAAATAATATATCTATAAATGCCAAACATATAGGATTGATTACAGCAACAGATTTGTGAAGTTAACCACAGCCATCTTTAAATCTTAGAGATGATCAGTGACATGATGGCTAAATGAAGAAAATCCAGAATATCAATATAAAGTTCAGAATAATATAACTCTACAAAACAAAAAGTGAAAGTGTTTTAGGTTCTTCTTGTGAGGAATTAATGATAGAAATTAAGATAGACCAGCTATAAAATGTATCACTGATAATGTTGACTCTAACTACTCTGCAGTGTTGTGCTAGTTTGTTTACAGGCACTGTCTTCCAAACCTATCATGCCAGTTTTTCATAGTTAACAAGTGACCACTTCTCCATAAGACTGCAATCTCCATCTGGGATGCTTTCAGGAAATTTATTATTAGCGACTTAAACAAAACATTGGCTTTTGTAGACTGTCTTTAGCCAGTGAAATTCTTCATGCAAATCACATTATTACAATGATTTTAAAAAAAAAATCCCGTAAGTAATAAATTGACAACTGCAAAGCATGACCCATTCACTGCTGGAAATTCCATAGGGCCACTTGAAGACCTTTGCATGCCTTCTTAGCCCTAAGCCCAGTGCACCAGTAAACTATTTGCTTGCACACCACAATAAATTGAACTATGGCTTCATAGGACTACATGAACATAGAGGCTCCCAGAGAGGAGCTTGCAGCCACTTTGCTCTTCCACAATCCTTAGCTGAGTGTGTCATGGCAGTAAAGCCAAGGTTTTACTTAGTGTGTCATCTAAATCTACAGTTGGGGTTAAGCTCTTTCTTCCTTAACCACGAACAGTGGCCAATTTACATGTGATTGTTTTAAAGGAGAAAAGCTTGCTGTTTTATTTTAAAGAGAGGACATTTATATGACACACCAGCTGCTGTCTCAGAAGATACCGTACTTTAACTCCTATATGAGAATGGTGGTTCTTCTCTTAAGATGGTGTTTTGTTATATGTGGTTTTCCTGGGTATAGTAAAATGCTTAATTTAATTTGCATTGCCTGATCAGTGGTGCCTGTTTAGTTTATTAATTGATTCCTTAAGACTGTAGTACTATACGCATTTACTTGGGAGTAAATCCCATTGAAATCAACAGGGTCTACTTCGGAGCAGACCTTTATATGATTGCACTGTTTATTTTGTTTGGTTTTTTTTTTAATTTTTATTCAGATTTCACACAAAAAATTTAACAAACACAGCAACACAAACAAACACAAAACTAAACAAAAACATGTATAATTTCAAATCCTTATTTTCGTATAACTTATTTCCCAGACTCCCCCATACCTCCCCTTACTGCATTCTAATTTCAAACTTTTTTTCAGCAAATTCTTACTCTCAGATTTCTCAGATTTATAACCTCCTTTCTTCTTTTTAGTCTTAATCTTTACAGCTGTAAACCCCTTAATTTATAAAACCAGCGCCATTCTAGTACTCATTAATTTTACAGTATTTCTTAAGATAGTTCTTAAATTTTTTCCAATCTTCTTCCACCACCTCTTTTCCCTGGTCTCGGATTCTGCTGGTCATTTCTGCCATATATGATTGCACTGTTAACTGACTAACCCATTAATGTTTTAGCCCTAATGTGATTTGTATAGTTAAATTTAATGCCTTATGAAGTTTATTAGATTTCACAATGTGAATTATTTTTACTAAGTGAAACTCACAACTTTTGTTCTCTGTTTTATCACTCTGCATAACAAAACAGATTTAAAGAGTAAGTATTTATTTTTGGCCTTGTTTCAAATGCATTACATAGGATAAATAAATATCACTGGGGATTGTGGCCTGGGGAGAGGGAGGGTGGCCGAGGAAAAATCCCAAGGGCCAGATGGAAAGAACTTGAGGGATACATTCTGCCCCCAGATTTTCCACCCCTTGGCTATTGCATGTTGAAAGCAGAGATCATATTGAAATACAGGTCTCCATATGCCACTTTTAATATTGGCTGAAGTATTCCTACGGAAAGCAATAAAGTTAAACTATGAAAATGGCATATATCAGAGTATGCCTAGATTTTAAAAGAGACAGGTTAATTATATAGCCTGTATAGTGTAAGATAAGAGTTATCAAGATAGATAGATAGATAAATAGATAGATGTCGTGTTGTACTGCATGGTGTGTTTGTGTGTGTAAAGGAAGTACATTTCCTTAAAAACTGCTGAATCTTGAACATGGCTAGCAATGACAGAGGAATGAATAGTATAATCGCCTTAAGAATAAATCCTGGTGTATTTTCCTAACACAGACTAATCAATACATGGATTTTTAGGTCAGCAGTAACACACTGAGATAATCTGGTTTTATCTGCTCTGTAACACAAATGCAGCATCTTTTCTTAAATTTACTTGGAAATAAGCTCCATTGAAAACATCATTTGCTTTCATGTTTAGGTATCTCAGGTATCCATTTCCAAGAGTGAGAGGTGATATTTAAAACTCTTTCAGAACTCTCACTAAAGGATATTTTATCATAACTTGAGTTGCATACAGTATGTCAGAAGCAAATAAAAAAAATTCAGGAGCCAGATTTTATTCTGCCATGTGGTGCATTCAAATTCTCTTCTTAGTATTGTCACCAATCACGAGGTGAAAAACTGCAACAAATATCCCTTTGGGGGCTGTCGCGGCTGATGTGTTCTTGGTGGGAGACCATGTGTGACACTCTCCATTTCCTTTCCATGTGACTCACCAAAGGAGACAAGCAGAATGTGCAAAGACGGCTCGAATCCAGATGGCCTTACCAGCTGGCAAACCAGCAAGCACTCCTGCCCATAATCTCTATGAAGAACTCGGCGACAGCACCATGTAAGTCCTCGGTGATGTTTGCGGTTTAAAATACTAGCAATTCAAAGTATAATTCTGATGCTTCAGAAATTACAGTTGACATTGCTGCGTAAATTCAAGAACAGGGAAGAATTAACAAGCCACTCATGGTGGCTTAAACATCAAGGTTATGATCTATGATGGGGAAATGTTTTAAGCCTGGGGGCCACATTCCAACATGATCAACCTTCCAGACAGCCAAATACCAGTGGTGGGCAGAGCCAAAGGCAAAAATAGCCAAACCAACAGATGTAACCCTTACCTTTGTACAGTGCTTTTTGTTTCTAGAAAAATAGGTGCCAGTACTCACCATGACGTGGTTACTGTAAATGCCACACTTTTTAACAACAACAACAACAACAACAACAACAACAACGTGATACTGTGTACCTTCGAGTTTCCCCAAATGAAAGAAAAGGCACTGCTTTTGTACAATAGGCAACAGGCTAGCCATGTAAAAGACAGGTTTCTGTGTTCCCCACCCACACTTTTCCCCACCCAAGCAAACAAGAGATGTTATCGCAGTTTGGTAACACATCACAGAACAGGATCAATGAAAGACATGATATTATATATGAAAATGTGGTTTATAAATATTTAAACAAGAAATAAATGTGACCTGGGGAAGATCCCGAGGGTGCATAGAGATCCATGGAGGGCCACATTCAGTCCCTGAAGTTGAGGTTGCAAAATGGCTTGGTCATAGCAATGTTGGTCAATTCAGCATTGATTGTTTCTGGAACGCATTTGAGGCCCAAGGTTACTCTGATTATACTGTCTACTGTGGTAAGAGATGCTATTACATCAAACAATGCACATTTTTGCCCTTGCACATTTTTGCCCTTGTTCTTCTGGTAAGTCTTATAATCTAGTCCATGTAAACGTCTTTATGATTACCCCCCTTTTTTAACATAGGAAGAGTGTTTTCATTTGCTCGTTTGTTTAAATACAAGGCAATTATGGGAAGGATAAGTTTGCTCAGGGTTACTGGTGCCAGTTGCATCCAGGGAAAATGTATCTCAAAAAGCATCATATAATTTTCTCCAAAGCATTTTTTAAAAAAACCACTTTAACAACATGTTTGACAACAGCGTATCATTTCAGAAATAGTTTACAGCTTTTAAATGCTGGGCATGATCCAGCATTCAGTATCATCAATAGAGAGTTGGCTGTAGAAGCCTCCATGTGTGGGCATACCTGGGCAGCAAGCCATGCCTTGGCAATACTATACCTTTTTTTCATGATCCACAGCTTATTGGGTCTGGGCTACCCCTTCTGTGCAGATTATTCCTGCTTAGAGTTATGGTGAGAAGAGACAAGCTATGGTGGGAAGATTGCCCAGGCAGATCCTGTGCCAAGAAGGGTTGTTGCACAATTTCTAGGAGTCACCACATCCTCGGACAATTGGAATGGGGGAGATTGATAGCCCATGAGCTTTGTGGGTCCTAGCATTTCTCACTGGTCACTGTATCCCGAGTGACATGCCAGTTAATCTGACTTTCAGGTGTCAGCAAGAGTCAAGGGTTGGTTATCAAGGCCCAGGGAAGTTGCCAGCCTAGGACAGAAAGATAGAAAGTGTGGTCAGAGCCAGGTCAAGTTCTAGGGAAGGGAGCTCAGGATCTGAGGGAGCAGAGCCAGTGATGTCATCAGAGCGGAGACAAAACAAGTTAAATCTGGAGGAAGCAAAATATGTCACAGCACCAGGATTCTGTACTGCTGCTTTCACTGACACGCTACTCACACTATGAAGCTGGTTCTGACACCAGGATTTTATGGCGTAGAGTCAATCCACCATGGGGTCAGCTGTAAATGATGGAAGTGATATTCAAGCACGCTGGTATTTCAACCAGAAAATTGCATTCTTGACATACAAAACTTGGAACATCTAGATTGCCCAGGAATTAGTGCATGGGTGATGCAGGAGGTAATCTTCCATTATTTAGTATGTGGCCGGATAAGTCCATGGCCCTGTAAGGGATGTGATGCCATCCACCTGTACCACAGCATAGGAAGCTCTCTTCTTCTAATGGGTTGTGATTGTAGCTATATACATCAGAACTTAATGACCACTCCTGCACCTCATGTAGAAGTTCTGGATAGTGCTCAACAAAAAAATTAAGGAAAGTGTGTGGTCACCAGGTTTAGGGTCTGTACATTTATGAATAGCACATGTGAATAAATTAATCTGTTGTTCTTTTTCAAGAGAGTGTGTGTATGTGTTTTATTAACTTCTGCATTAAAGTGGAAATTGTACGAAAGGTTATCATCACTATACTGTCACTTGCCCAGAAAATGTCATTACTTATGACATTTCATAACATTTCAGCCTGTTTAGTCCTTAAAAATTATTGAGTGCAAAATCCCAGTAATGAGGGAGGGAGAGTTTCAAGAGGGAGGGCAAGGTTGTCACAGGGCGTGAGGAACGTGGTATGCATGTACAGAAGTTCTAATGTCCAGATATAGATCGGATAGAGCTCAAAATCCAAAGAGTCCAAAATGCAGCCCAGCACTCTATGCTGCACTGGGAGCCAATTATGAAGATGGCAGTGGAATGAGGTTGTTTTTAGAAATGGGACTTACTTCAGAAAACCTGCTGTGCCCAGAGAAGTTACTGAGAGACTTTGTGGATTAAGAACGCCTTGCTTTGCTTAACTGTGTTGTATTTAAACCTCATTGGTGAAATTGTTTTTGTGCAAAACAATAACTTGTATCACTTCAGTAAGTTCTTCAACTTGAAATTGAAGTGCCAGTGCTTCTGTGATAGGTGCTCTGAAGAGGACATCTGCTTCTAATTGCTTTTCTGATTTTCCCCGTATCACTCATTCTACTTGTTTTCTCTTGTTTTCTCATTGTTGGCTTTGGATTTACTCATAATATACACAACCATATACATGAACTAACATTTCATTTCATTTCATGTCTCATTTCTTCCTTTTCCTCTGTCTTTGGACACATAGGCATCAGTAAGTAAACTCAAACCATTGCGGGTAATATTGTAGCAGATGGGGAAAGTAGTTGATTTTTGTTACTGAGAATTGCAATTATTTCCTAGTAATGTAGTAACTGGAAGACATTTATTTCTAAATCATTCAATGTACTACGTTCCAAAGGGAAGTAGGGCTAAGGAACTGAAAGCACTGTCATTGCACTGCATGTGAAGACATTTCTGGTGAGTAGATTCTATCCCCTTCAGCTTGTTGGCACCTCTAAAATTTAGAGGCTGCAACCTGAAAACGTGCATTTACTGGAAGGCTCATTAATGCCAATGGGACTGATCGCTATTGAGCAGCTTAAGCTTTGCAATCATCAAATCACCAAAGCGTAGCCTTTTCATTTCACCATGTCTGCAGTTAGGCTAAGCCAAAATGGATTTGAGTTATAGGGAGCATAGAACATAGCCTGCCAACCACAGCTCCTGAAAGGGCCTTGTTAGTGAAGTGAGTGGAGCTTGCACAGGAGTATCGCTTAATGGGTTGACTCATTTAAATACAATTTCCATTTGCTCTTGCAAGCAGACCACATGGCACAACTGCCATGGGGATGCCGCTGAGAAGTGACTCATCCCACACTAACCCCGTAATCTTACAACTACTCACCATATGAACACAGCAATAGACTCCTGAACCCACTAGGAATATGAAGCATATGCACAGCATGTTACCATAAATCCATGATGTTTCAGATAGAACAGGGATTAACAGCTGTTTTGGTGACCATAAGGACTGTTCTAGCCCATTTGCAAAACAAACATCCCAGTCCAGACCCTTATGTTTACAATAATTTACAACTGAGTTCTTATTCATATAGGTGCCCCTAGGCATATTGACTCGAGGGGCAGCTCTCAACATGAAGACTGGGAACTTCCCTCACAATCTACTGTCCTGTCATTTTTATTTCTTTGATCCCCACTTACTATAAGCAAGAACCTAGACACCATGTGCACTCCTTGAAATAGATCTCATACACAATGCCTCTTTGTCATGGCTTTTGAGCTTTCAGGAGAAAATTCAGATTTATAAAAAAGCATTAGCTTTTGAAAGGCATTTGTTTAAATTAAGAAGATCAAAGTTTACCTTATTTGCCTTCCCTTGGTAAGAGAAGTGAACCACTTCCCTTAGTAAATAAATAAATGTCTTGTGTTTGTAGCTTAATTACATATAGATTAATTACATGTAGCTCTAGATTCTTAGATATCCTTAGAAAGCTTTAGACGTCACTGTTTTTTGTTCACAGCATTCAGATTATATTTTCTCATTCAAATCAATCTCTATGCATGCTTCCTTACCTGTCATTATTTTCTTTCTTTCAAGTCTTTTTCTTCTCTATCAATTTCAACAAAGCAGGGGAAAAAAGTCAGTCTTCGAAGAAGGGGACCGTCAGAGGGCTATAAGCAGCTTTGCCTCTCGTGCTATTGAGGCCCACAAGCAATCTAATATCAATGGAACATTGAACAATAACTTCCCCAAATCTGCAAGTAATGTGACGCTTTTGTCTGATGAGAACCCATTGACAACTCAGAACCCTCTGTACATGGAGGGTGCGACCCAGGGTTCTGCTTATTCTGGGGTCCTGCCAGAGAGAAAAGATTTTCTGTCCCCCTTTTCTCCCAGAAAGTTAGCCTTGAAAAATTCTCTGTTGGGATGGCCTTTGGGAAGCATTCATCGGGCGTGGACTCTACCAACTCGTCTTCCCAGAAGACACCTTTCTGATGCTTTGAGTAGGGCAGTCATTATGGACCCAGTTCAGTGGGAGCAGGAGAGAATCAGGGCAGAGAAGGAAAGGGCAGGGATTCAGCACCGCAGAGCCGACGTTGGCAGCCCAGTCTTCAAAAAGATCATTGGCACAAAGATATCAGTCAAAGAGAAAGCAAGGCAGTTTGAACAGCAGGCCCTGCAGGAAATGAAACAAGTGAGATCCCGAGATATGAAAAGTTTGCGTTCACCGACACATAGCAGCTGCACTCAGGATGGAGAGAGCTCACTTGAGTTGTCTACCGAAAGCCTCCTTCCATCTCCTGTCCATCTCTCACCTTCTTTTTCCTCCCTCAGTCCTCACTCTGAGGTTATTGAACTCGACACGTCTACTATACCTTCTGTGATCATAACTCACCATGATGCTCCTGAACGTTTGTCCCCTCCACCAACTCACAAACCCATTCCTCCTTCCTTTAGGATCAAAATTCCAGCTCGCCAAAATCTTTTACCCTGTCAACCTACAGTGGAAGCAATGGAAATCATTCCTGATCCACCAAAAACCCCTCCACCGCCTCCACCACCTCCGTCTCCCCTCCCCCCACCACCAACTCCTCCCCCGTTGCCACTTCCATTTCCTTCCCCTCCTCCCAGCCTTTCCTTATCGTCGTCGTCTTCTACTCTAAGCACTCAGCTCCTCTCCCCTGCAAAACACACCAAGTCACCCTCCAAACAAGAAGTGGTCTGCATCCCTGATTTACCTGACCCTCCTCGCCGGGAGCTGAAGGGGATTCTTAAAAACATCCAGAACTTAGCAGATATTGAAAAATCTGTGGCCAATATGTATAGTCAAATAGACAAAAACCACATCTTACCTAAGCACATCGCCAAGCTGAGGCCAGTTGCAACACCAGAACCACCAAGTACACAAACGGTGATTGAGACTGAGCACAGCCAGCAGAATGGAAACTTGAGCTGCATAGTGGAGGAACTTGAAAAAAGATTCCCATCGCAGTCCACTGCATTATGACAAACCTGTGTATGTTGCCTGATGTATAACCTGGTACCATTGCAAACCTGTTGCCCAGGACCCCAGGATCCACAGAACTGCTTTGTCATCGTCACTGAGAGTTTCTCTTCTCTTTCTCCGCTTTTTCTTCCTGACTTTGCAAACCTGCAAATCCATAATAACACCTTTCTTCAGCTGGTCCAGATGGTTTAATTTTATGATGCTTATTTCCCTATGGGAGTGCTGTCCTTATCTACTTTTTCAAAAAGTACTGCTTTTATTTCTTAGGTGGAGGAGGAGGCATTCCAGAACTAAAATCAGTGGACTGGAAGCACATGTTAGCTCAGATGCAATGCTAAATGGGGATGTTTTTGTTTATCGGGGAGGGGGGCATCCTTCCGTCAAAAGTGTTTGTATCAACAAGCAAAGCAACTACCCTGCAATGCAAAGAGGCGTTGTGGTGTCTTACTGCTTTCACGTTAAAATGTTCACCAGGGGAGAGGTCTTAACTTTTCACTGTAAGATGTTGGATGTCACTGGAAGGCAAGAGATAGCAAGCAAAACAGACTCAGCAAAAAAAAGTAGGGGGGGAGGAAAGCTGAAGTTATTACAATAACGTATCATCTTGTTCTGTAGATTGGAGAGGATGGCAGGCTTGCCGTGTTGATAAAGGTTTTCTGATTTGTCGTTCCACCTTCTCTTCCTTCTTTCTGTAATCCACAGCATGCCTTTCATTACTTTTTCATATACTGACACTGCATATTCTAAGACTTCACGTTTGTAATTTATTTTGTGTAAAAAGCATTTTACAAAAAAAGAAAGAAAGAAAATATTCCTATTAAAACACAGAGTTTCCTCATTCTGCATGCTACATTGCTCAGCATATTTCTTTCAGAAAGTCCCCCTCCCCTAATTTCATCAAATCTAATAAAGTAATTTGAATCATTATTACAAAAAGAGGGATTTATAAGTGTGCGGGTTTTTTGGTGGGGTAGATTTTGCAGGCATTTGGCTTGAAGTACTCCAAATGAAACCTATTTCTTAAATGATAATTTTATTAAATTGGGTAGCTGGCTCTCTGAATACATGACAAGCTAGAAGAAGAAAAAAGGCTAAAGGCCAAAATAGATGGAGAAGCTAGAGCTATATAGGCAAATATCTGCCATTCTGTGGTAAAAAGCAGAGGGAGGGGCAGGGAATTATTTGGATCATGGGAATAGCACTGGGGAGATGGAGACTGAACATTTCCCCGGGAAGAGAGGTGTCTATACTGCACCAGACTAGCTTGCAGAGGAAAGTGGACTTCAGGAGCAGTTTTTCATAAAATGCAGAGGTCCGTCAACCTGAGCCAGGTGTAAAATAGTGATTGGCAGTGGAAGGGGGCAATTCTCTTAAAAAATAAGGAACAAGGTACCTCTGATCATATTCACAGACCAGGGATTTGTTTTCAGTATCAAGAATGAGCTCACAGGTCTGCAATACACAAAATCCACTTGGTTTTCCCCCTCAGCTTTCTTCATTTCAGTAGCCTGGTTTTTTTTAGAAGGGGGGGCAATTTTTAAATTGTTGCTAGTCTTGAACAATTAGTGAGTCAGAAACCCTTGGTTATCTACTGAAACTCTCCAATGTCCTACCTTCTGTCCATCTAGGGCAGGGGTCAGCAACCTTTTTCAGCTGTGGGCCAGTCCACCGTCCCTCAGACCATGTGGTAGACCAGACTATATTTTGGAAAAAATAATGAACAAATTCCTATGCCCCACAAATAACCCAGAGATGCATTTTAAATAAAAGGACACATTCCACTCATGTAAAAACATGCTGATTCCCGGACCGTCTGCGGGCTGGATTGAGAAGGCGATTGGGCCGCATCTGGCCCATGGGCCTTAGGTTGCATACCACTGATCTAGGGCATAGGAAACAAGGTGACTTCCATCAGAGAAAGCATTGATTCCCCTCTTCAACACCATAGCAAAAGAGTCTCACTCTGGATATTGTTTCCATGAAAGAAAATGACAGTGGGTGATTTAAACACAGATCTTTGCTGTTGTACCCTGATTAGGATGTGAGTTCATCTCATCACATCTTTCCTCTTGCCCCTTCAAATCAGAATAATTATATTAAAACTAATATTTAAGAGAAGTGTTAATGAACAGTGTCAAAAGAAAGCATGTATTTGGAGTGAACTTTAAAAGCTTAAAGCCAGTTTGTTGGGCTAATATTATCAGTCATGCACAGACAAGTAATTACAAGGGTACTTTAGTTAAAGGTCTTAAAATATGCTGCTTTTCTTCACCGTCTGGCTTTTTCTCCAGTGGCTCTTGGGACAAGTATGGATGGCTCAATCAAAAATTGCTGAAGGTAGATTCTATTTTGTCCCAGAGCCAAGCGCTGCAAACTTCATCACTTGAGTTCTGCTGACACATTAGAAAATGCTTTGTGCTTAATAAAGTCTCCTATTCAAGGTGGAGTTTATTTCAGGTCCAGCGTATGTCATCAGTAGCAATAATAGCCAGCTATGTAGTGAGTACAGTAATCAATTCATTTTCTTTTCTTGCTACAACAGAAGTTTAACATTTTTGAGCACTCTTGAGTATAGCATGACTTCAGGAACAGCAGGAACTCCTGAAATAAGAGGTTTCTAAATCTGTAAGTTTCAATTCGCTTCATTCTGTTATTTCAGAATGGCACTGAAATTGAACGAAATGCTGCAGTGCTGCATAAGTAGCTAAATTTTCAAGCCTTATCAACATACTGTAACATGCTGCCATACAGTGTTCGAGTTCCTTTAAGTAATGGAAAGTTCAGGGCAGCCTTTAAAGCAGGGGTGAGAAACTTGTGCCCCCCCCAAAAGACACATGAAAGCATAAGAGCCCCGCTGGCCCATTTAGTCCGGCATCCCGTTCCCACAGTAGCCAACCAGATGTGTAGGGGAAGCCACCAAGCAGGGCATGAGCAGCACAGAACTCTCCCACTTACGTTACCCATCAACTGGTATTCAGAAACATACTATCTCCTATACTTCTATACAAGACGGGGCCCTCTTGCTAGTTCCACCACCCTCCTAAAACTTTTGGTTAGGGGGAGTGGCCCAGGAGAGGGCATTATCTGTGGCATCCCCTAAGCTGTAGGACTCCATCCCCATAGAGATGCATCTGACAACTTCATTATACAGTGGTACCTTGGTTTTCGAATGTAATCCGTTCCGGAAGACCATTTGACTTCCAAAACATTCAAAAACCAAGCCGCAAAGGGCGGACTGCAAATTCAATAGAGAAAATGGGGGGGGCTCAGTGGAAGCCGTTTGATTTCCAAGGCGTATTCGAAAATGGAAGCATTTACTTCTGGGTTTTCGGCGCTTGAAAACCAAAGCGTTCGACTTCCGAGACATTCAAAAACCAAGGTACCACTGTACAGTTTTTGGGAAATGCTGAAGACTCACCTCTTTACTCTGTCACAACCCACCCTGGGACCTTAGGGTGAAGGGTGGGGAATATATTAAAATAGTGGTGATGATATACTGAAGGGGTTTGCTGTCAGATTCCAGTTCACGTCACCCTCATGCTAGTAGCCAGGGAGGAACTGTTTCCAGAAGCATCTGTAGGGCTATGGGTTTCCCATTCCTGCTTCTCGTGATCAGTTTGCCTTGATGCGGAGCCCACTGGGAAATTATCATGTTGCTGTATATCAGGGGTAGGGAACCTGGGGCCCTACAGATGTTATTGGACTACAACTCCCATAATTCCTGATCATTGTCCATGACAGTTGGAGCTGATGAGACTTGGGAGCTCAACATCATTCACAGGTTCCTCACCTTGGCTGTGTACAAATTAACCTGTTATTAAGAGGGTGCATCAGCAATCACACAAGCAGAGTCCCTCCCATAGTCAAGTCCTTGTGCATAATTTAAAGCAAAAATCAAAATAATCTTCGTTTTTACTTTTCATGTTAGACCAGACATTTTTTCCAGCCCTTGTGAAAATGTGTGGATTACATGTACCTGTCTGTGAGCAAGTAAGCCTCATGAAGTTCCAGCAGGCTTATTATTGTTGTTGTTTAGTCATTTATTAATGTCCGACTCTTCGTGACCCCATGGACCAGAGCACGCCAGGCTTACTCCAAGGCAACTGGATATAGGATTGCAGCCTCAATTACTGTTATTCAGGTTAAACCTGAAGATGGAGCCTTACATCATGTTGAGGTCCTTAAAAACAGTTTCCATGTGCTATGACGTCTGTAGTATGTTTAGATTCCATTACACTTCCTACCTTGAACAAAGCTAGTCATGTGGGTTTGAAGGGCTGATATGGGCAGACCAGAGAGGGCACGCGAAATCTATTACTGAAGAACATATTTTTCAAAGCACTAAATTATTCAGAACCAAATGGCCATTGCCTTTCAAAATTAGTTTCTAGTGGATCTCATCAAGAGGATAATGAATCTCTAATCATGTGTGACCTTCCATATGCAAGTGGGTCAGCCAGTACACAAGAAGCCTGTTTACAAAGGTTTCTTTAGTTCAGCCAAAGTTTAGACTAATCTCCTGGGTGAAATGAATGCTGTCATTCTAAAGAATGCTTTTTTGGGCCATAAATGGTGTCTTTTTTCCAACATAAATTATCATTTTGTTTGGGGTGGGATGCCATTTGCCTATGTTTCAGGTAGACCCGTAACCACCCCACTTCTTTTCAGGTAGACATAATTAAGGCCACATAGGCACCATAAATTTAAAGCAATAGCTGACAGAATTCTTCAGAGGAAGACCTGGTGCTTTAAATGTATGGTGTGGATATGGCTTCTGGCTGGCCTACTCTTCTTTTCCGCTTGTTTTGAAACCATCCTGTTTTTTTCCCCTTCCGCATACTTCCTATTTTAGCATTTCCTGCCATTTGTAAAGGGCAAATATATGAACTTTTTTGGTGCCTCCAATGTCTTTTAAAACAGGAGTAAAAGAAATTGCACCACAAGGATATCTCCTACTGCACATATCTGCAGCATGTAACATAAAGTGTCTGAAGCCATTGAGAAGACCAGTGTCCTCTGTGCTAGATATCTTGTTAGAAGTTGGCCATTTTTAGCCTTGAGGGCCATGCACACCTGAAGTTTGGCGTTTTAAGGCCCCTTGAAAATTCAGTCCAGCTGACACTGCTCTGAGTGGCAAACCATTTTTGAAGCACTGTTTGATCAGAGACCAGAGAGGGACTCTGAAAAACTATATTCTCTTTACAGCAAGGATAGAATGGAACTGATTAAAGAGAAACAAGTGATCCTTCCATGAGCTATTTGAAAAGAGCCTGTGTATTTATCATTTACAGAGATAGGCAGTATCTTTGAAGCTTTAAATAGTAAAACCTTTATCTCAGGAGCCAAAAGTTGCAAGAAAGCATGTTCTAATTCTGCATTCTGTTTACTGCCTTTGATTTGGATCTATCTTTTGGGTTTCCTACAAGATAACAACTAAAATATGTTTAGAGTAAGGCAAATACACATAGGAATTTATCTATCCAGTAACCGGAGTTGACAAATTATAACTCCTTTAAATCTGTATCACCAAAAAATTGTAGGACAGTATGCAAACAATTGTGCAAATTATGTTTCTTGTATCCAGAAGGGGTGTATATTTACAGAAAGTGTTCTGACATCTGCTGCTGTTTGGACATGATTATATATCATCATTTGTTTTTTGAGATTTAAGAGATTTTTGCTCAGCTACTAGTATTCATTGAATAGTAATCCAGAAATGTTGACAGTTTGCAGGAGATAGGTCTATGGTTTTCCTTCAAGCCACTAGAATTACAATGTAGCTTTCACATTTAGCCAAAACCATAAATGCATTTTCAAGTTTTTTGTCTTCGTAACAATAATGATTAGAAATGTGCCTTACTTTTAAGAAAGAAAGATTGAAAACCAAAGTTGTCAGGAATTCAAATTATCTAAAAGATCATTGGTTGCACACATTGAGTGCAACTTAAGAGACTAGTAAAATGTGGTGACAGGATTTCTAGTAACGACTGCATGTGTATAAGAAATATTATATATATTGGTTCTTCTCCAGTTTTCCTTTAATACATAGGGCAATAGCATGGCAACCATTGCCAAAATATTTTGAGGTCTGTTTTATAAAAATAAGAGAGAGAAAAAAGTATTATTTTGGTTTTATTATGAACAGTTTGCCGGTTATTACATAACTATTGTGTAATGTTTTGTTATGAACAGTTTTATTTGACACTATATAATTCAGTGCATATCAGTTCCCCGGCCTCTGATGTTGCTAAACTCCAGCTTCAATCAGGTCCAGCCAGCCTGCTCAGTGATCAGGGATGATGAGACTTGTAGTCCATCTGGAGTCCTACAGGTTCCCCATCCCTGAATTAAAGCAATAGTGTTGCTTATTTTGCTTGCAATATTGGATCACAGAAGCGTGTGCTGAGAGACAATTAGCTCCTTCCTTCTAGTGGCAGCTCTTTAAAACGTCATCTGAAGACTGAACCATCTAGAACATGATCATTGAGACTTGGGAAGCTGCGACCTGGCCAGCAGAAGAAGTATTATTGCCAGTCTCTATGTAAACGTAGAAGTGCTTTTGAGAATTGCCACCTGGGATCTGAACCATCTTGGTTTTGGAGACTGTGGGTGGAGTTGCACATTCTGTTGCTACCTTGTGCCTTAAAACCCGGACCACAACCTCTCTTCTGCAAAGTTGCATTCACAGGGAATAACAATGAGGACAAGGAAGTGGGTGGCAAGGTCTTTTCTGCCCACCCAGTACTCCTCACATCTTGGGTTTCAGGTCCATATTGCCATTGTGAGGATATACTGTACCTGAAACCTTAACTGGTGGGTTTTCAGGAGGAAATCAGTAGGTGAGAGAAGGCTTAAGCTGCCCCCCTCCTGCCCGCTGTTTCTCCCTATAAATTATGGCCTCTCGAACAACTCTCCCCCCCAAAAAAAAAACTTTCAGATCTATGTTTCTGTCAGTCAGGCATGCCAACTGGGGTGGGAGTGGTTGTGTGAAGGTGTGTCTGTGGAACAATGGACAAGGGAAAGTTAAGTTCCCCTGCTGCTATCTGCCATTTTTGCTCTTCAGGTTTCCTCCTTTCAGTGCCACTTTGCTAAGAAGCAGCAGCCAGCCAGAGTTTTAACCATGAGGCAGCAATGGAACATGCCATACAAAAGAATAAAGCAATACTGCTTAGGTAGACTTTGAAAAGTCATTGATAATCCTAGCGATAAATCTCCATTTTAGATGTTCATTACTTTCCTATCAAATGGACTACAGCAATAATTTACCTCTGATAATCCAATACACAAGCTGAATGCTAATAGAAAAGCTTTGCAGATGGTAATATTAAAAATTAAATGTGATCCTCCAGACTCTTCTTTATTTCCCCCCTAGGTGTCATTAAATTGTTTCCCTCATCTGCTGCCTCTCTACTAGTTTAGCCTTAATATAATTGTGTGCATGTCTGCTTCAAGATAAAAAAATGTAAGTCCTAAACAGAACATGAAGAGATCAGTCCAGAGGAACTTAAGTGCTCTTAAAGCTGACTAAAACCAGTTGTCCATAAGCATGCAATTAAACACCTAATCTGGCAATCAATGCACAGTTACTGGGGGGCTGAGTCCCCTTGAATTTAGTAGGATATGTCGTGAGAAGATGTTAAGTCTTCAAAACTGCACCCTGGAAATGGATGCTGTCCCTTTGGCAGCTAGATCAGGCATACAGCACAGCAGCTGCCCATTTCACCTTCTGCCCTTTGCCTGCCACACCCACTCTGCAGCACATTTTGAATCCGGCTTTCTACAATGGGGAGCATGGGGTGGAACAAAGGTATCAGAGAAAATAGGTAGGGGAAGCCACAGCTACTTGCATCCCAATTGGTAAATCCAATTGTGTTTGTTCCGAAGTAACTGTGTATGGGATCGTCATCTGCCTACCAAGTCATTTAAAGATTCCGTCTGTGAACACACCAAACATTTTAAGCACATCCCCCACACTAAAGAATTTTAGGAAATGTACTGTACTCCTCACAGAGTTTCCTGGAACCCTTAACAAACTACAGTTCTCCATTCAGTGGATTGCAATGTTTCCCTTCTACTGATAGAAGGTAGAATGGGGAAGAAAAGGAATTTCCGATGAAAGACTTCTGTCAACAGAAACATTGGATGCTACCCAATAGCTAGTGGAGCAACGTGACACTGTTGCTCTCCTGGCTTCTCAACATAGCAGCTGATTGGCACTTCCCAGGAGGGGGGGGTGCTTGGTCCACGGTAGCAGAGCCAATCTGCCACCACAAGGCCAGGTTCCTTGCACCTCACCCCTCCACAGTAACCCACTGTGTCAGGAAGCCAGGAGAGTGATGGTGTCTGACCGGGCCCACCTCAGCAGCCACTACTGACCTGTAGCTCCGCCATCCAAACTCCCAAGCTGCTTTGAAATTTCTCCTGGTTGGCTCCAGCTTGGAGTAGATCCATTGAAATCAATGGGGCCTAATTTAGTCATGACTAACTTGTAGAGCCATTAATGCACCTACTCTAAGCAAGCTAATTCTGGGTCCAACCCTCCATTGGCTTTAAGCTATTCAGTACTGTGATACATGAAGTGCTACCAGGAAACTTATTTCTGAGGGGCAGATCCTGATTTTCAGTATGTTCCATTCCGACCACAGTTCTATCTGAACTACGGATTTGATGGAAGATCTTCCTAGATGTGTCTTGACTTTCTGAAGTGACCCTACGGAAGGTTCCAAGGGCAGTACATACAAGGGGAAGGCTTTTGAATATCTGACATGTGGCCAGCAGCTTTTAACTACAAATAGATGTTCCACCTTTGCTTCTATGCAGTCTTAGGAGGGGGGGGGAGAGAGAGAGTTACGCATATCTCCTTGGGAGATCTAGGATTAGGATATGGTACCCAGCCCATGTCAAATGAACCTTGCCTTCCTTGGTCAATTTTGGGTTCTCATTTTTATTATTCTGTTGGCAGTAATAATCCAAAGAAACCCACAGTAATCCAGTATTTAAGATATTTATGGCCTATTTTCATACTGTTGCCATCATTATCTGTTTCTTTGTATCTTGATCATTATTTCCAATGCATTTGCCCAAGAGCCACCCTCATGTTAATGCCTTTGATGCCCTTTTTAAACAAAGGCGAAACAAAGAAAATGTGATTGCCTCCCACATTCATGTTCCAAATTAAGTCTCAAGGACCTTCTAGATTGGGAACCTGAAGCACAGCAAGGAAAAGTCCTCATAAGGATGCAACATAATCTATATGTCATGTTATTTGTTTTAGGGTAGTTCTACAGAATTCAGTGGGATGTACTGTGAGGCCCATAATGTTCTATTGCAAAGTCTTTACATTTTGAAGAAAATGATATTGTTAAAATGCATATTTATATTTACAGCTTGAATAGCTGTATTAATGTCCTGTTTTTCTTGTGCTTAATTTCAGGCGTGGATATGCACAGCAAGAGGTAAGACACACCCTATATTTTAGTAAGAAGTTACCATTTACATTTTTTCTCTTCAGCATAGCTTGGATAATTTTTGCATTTTATATTATTTGACTCACTGAACACAACATTTAAACTGCATTATCAATGAGAGTTGAGGATCTGCACAGCCGCAAGTAATAATAATATAATAATAATAATTTATTATTTATACCCCGCCCATCTGGCTGGGCCTCCCCAGCCACTCTGGGCGGCTTCCATAAAAACCAAAAATACAATAAAATATCACACGTTAAAAACTTCCCTGAACAGGGCTGCCTTAAGATGTCTCCTGAATGTCAGGTAGTTGTTTATCACTTTGACATCTGCTGGAAGGGCGTTCCACAGGGCGGGCGCCACTACCGAGAAGGCCCTCTGCCTGGTTCCCTGTAGCTTTGGAGTGGAGTCCACTCAGGGATTTCCAAATACAGCACACCTGGCATCTCCTCAGTACCTGTTTTGTGAAATGCCTTTCCAAATTCTGTAATTATATTTCAAAAAAGTAATTTTTTTGCAGGAATTCTTGCCTAGTGTCTGAGCATTAGAAGTTGGAATGTTTCATGAATAGGGTCTGCACAGGGCATTCTGCATAAGAATATATGAAAGCCTCTCTCCCATTTGTTGTTCAAAACCCAGTTGGACTGGCAGTTGTGAGATAAATGGGCTCAGGGAGCTAGAACCAGAACTTGCCAGAACAGTGTGCTGGCCCCGGAAGTGGGAGGAGAGACCTGACCAGCCTCAGCAAAGTCCCCCTGCACCTCTGGCTCGCAAGGAGACCCTCCTGAGAGCACAAAGATGAAATCCCTTACAGACTCCAGAGCGGGTGTCCTCACGAGCTGGATGGGCATCTGGGCTTTACTGAGGCTCTTCAGCCCCCCCCCCCCCAGCTAACAGCTGATATATGGGAAGTCCATATGATATGTGAGCTGGAGTGGCATGGGCAGGGGGCTTGTTAGGTTGCTCAGCTGAGGCATGGAAAGGCGCCCTTCGCCTCAGTTGAGCAGCCTCAACAAACCTCTGGCTGGTGAGAAGACCCTCTTTGGGCTCAGGTGGGTATTCTAAGGGAGGTACATTCTGGCACCTTTTTCGCTAGAAAAAAAGCACCGGCTAGAACTGCTACAATAAACATTTTCTACTTGAGAACAGATTTCTCAGATCAAAATACACATTTAGCTTCAGTTATATATATATATAGATGACACCAAAGTATGTTAATTGTAACTTTTCCCTCCAGAAATAACTCTTCATGTGAGTTTTGAAGAGGAAATCTGTCAATTATACATGTGGCCCTGTCTGGTCTTTGACCACAATAAAGATTGATTGATTGATTGATTGATTGATTGATACATGTGGTCACTCTTCAAAACTAACACAAGACAGGTGTTTCGGACTCAGGAATCTGTTCAGACTAAGTATAAATGTCTTGGAAGAAGATGACAATATTGACAACTGTGGGAACCAGTTCCCTAGAGGCCAAGAACATCTATGGCCTGTTGGGACCTTTGCCAAATCACAGGGCAGCGAAGCTGAATTTAATACATGTGGATCTAAAGTGGCTTTGCCCTTTTGCCTTGAGAAAATCCATCATTAGAGTAGAACTAAATTAGCTCTGAGCAATATTTTGGCCATTAGAGTCATAAGCAAAACTACTGTTGTCATGCTGGTTTAAAGGTTACCTCGTAACCCTTCAACCTCAAAATAAATTACTTGCATTTTCTGTTATATCTTTCTCATCAACCTGTTTCTGTTTCCAATTTTCTTTGTCAGCAACAACAATTGCTGAGGCCGTCCCTTCTCAGACCAGAGGTACAATTTTCTCACTTTCTTCTAGAACTTTGGGAGCACTCATATAGAATACCTTCTGACACACATTTATACATTTGGCACTTCCTTATCATTAACACTGAAGGAGAAAACAAGTTTTTAAATCTGTTTTTTAGTGTATTTATGCTGACAAGTTATTTGGCAATACTGTGATATTTTCATGCACCTGAGCCTGCTGACTTCAGTTGTGTGATTTTAAAGTTGACATATTTCTATAGCTTCTCTGCTGTTACTCAAACTGTCCCAAGATCCTTTTTGTCCCAAATAACTCAATTAACTGCAGTGTTAAAAGCTATACTCAAGAAGCTGAATGATAATTACAAGCACCCTTTATGCTCTAATAATCTTAAGAACTTTCATTAGCAGCATGAACGATACCCTCAATTCTTTGTAAAGTATGTTGATAAGTGATTGTGCTTTAGTTATGAAATGCAAGACTTGGTTCAGGCCATAGTATCATCCTCCACATGAGGAAAGCCAGAATTACCATATTTTTCACCCCATAGGACACACTTTTTCCCCTCCAAAAATGAAGGGGAAATCTGGGTGCGTCCTATGGGGCGAATGCAGGCTTTCGCTGAAGCCTGGAGAGCGAGAGGCATCGGTGCGCACCGACCCCTCTCGCTCTCCAGGCTTCAGGAAGCTATCCGCAAGCCTTGCAAGACCGGCGGGAGTTCCCGCAGGCTCACAAGGCTTGCGGGCAGCAGCCTGCAGCCTGGGCGAGTGTCCGCAAGCCTTGCGCGCCCGGAAGGAGGTCCCGCCGAGCGCGTGAGGCTTGGGGCGGCAGCCTGCAGCCCGAAGCACGCGGAGCCCTCCGGAGGGTGCCCCGTGCTTCGGGCAGGTGTGTGCAAGGCTTGGGGCAGCAGCCGCGGTGGGGGGGGGCTTATTCATTTCCCCCCCCCAAAAAAAAACGAGTGCGTCCTATGGGCCGGTGCGCCCTATAGGACAGAAAATATGGTATATCTTGCACGAGGCAATGAAGAGCACATAAAAGCAGAAGGAAGAAGGCAGCCCTTGATCTAGTAGTGATTTGCAGAAGACTGGCAAGGATTTTTGACTCTCAGTTATTTAACAATGGCAAAAACAAAATGCCTTTCTCACTGCTGGAATAAATATATCCTGGGGATGAACCAGGAGGAAGAATTTTTTGTGTAGAAGGATTCTAGTATTCAAAAAAACTTTCTGGCCTAAAATTCTTTAATTTTACATGTACTGTATTTTTCGTCCCATAGGGCGCACCGGCACATAGGACGCACCTCTTTTTTGGGGGGGATGAATAAAAAAAATTTATTTCCCTCCCCAGCCGCGGCTGCCGCCCCAAGCCTTGCACACATCTGCCCGAAGCACAAGGAGCCCTCCGGAGGGCTCCGCGTGCTTCGGGCGACAGGCTGCCGCTCCAAGCCTCGCGCTCGGCGGGACCTCCTGCCGGGCGCGCAAGGCTTGCGGACACTCGCCCGAAGCACAGGGAGCCCTCCGGAGGGCTCCGCGTGCTTCGGGTGACAGGGTGCCGCCCCAAGCCTTGTGCGCCCGGTGGGACCTCCTGCCGGGCACGCAAGGCTTGCGGACACTCGCCCGAAGCACAGGGAGCCCTCCGGAGGGTTCTGCGTGTTTCGGGTAACAGGGTGCCGCCCCAAGCCTTGTGCGCCCGGCGGGACCTCCTGCCGGGCGCGCAAGGCTTGCGGACACTCGCCCGAAGCACAGGGAGCCCTCCGGAGGGCTCTGCGTGCTTCAGGCGGCAGGCTGCCGCCCCAAGCCTCGTGCGCCCGGCGGGACCTCCCGTTGGGCGCGCAAGGCTTGCGGACACTCGCCCACGCTGCAGGCTGCTGCCCCCAAGCCTTGTGAGTCCGCGGGAACTCCCGCCGGGCTTGCAAGGCTTGCGGATAGCTTCCTGAAGCCTGGAGAGCGAGAGGGGTCGGTGCGCACCAATGCCTTTCACTCTCCAGGCTTCAGCGAAAGCCTGCATTCGCCCCATAGGACACACACACATTTCCCCTTCATTTTTGGAGGGGAAAAAGTGCGTCCTATGGGGCAAAAAATACAGCATGTGTTTTGCACTAAATTTTGGCTAGTGGACTTTTGAGGTTCTAGTAAAAATGCCAACATAGATCCTGCAAGCTTGAAGTTTGCACATCTCGACATACATGCACTAATGATTCTCACATGCTTGATCCTTCTTTGGGTTTCAAAAGGAGGAAGGACCATGTCCACATGGTGTCAGATTTGCACATTTTCAAGGCTTGATCCTGGGCTCCCCACCCATGAAAAAGATGTTACTTCAGCACAGGCCCAACTGCTTTTAAACAGAATAGACTAGGAGACCAGCCATAGATATTGCCCAGCAGAGCACATTGTAACAACTCATGGCTATTATAGTGAAGCAATATGGATGTGATTCAGGAGATATTAATGTCATGAGCTACATCAGCCTTTTTTCTCCTGTTGGTATGTCCTTTGGTAATCCATGATGAATGCTTGTTGTTCTTGCTTCAACGTAAGCGGTGCATGATTGACCATAACATCCCTCCAAGCAAGTTTGATAAAGAGCTTTGTTACTGCCTCCCCATATTTAATGTCTCCAACTGTTAAAATTTGTTTCAAAGAAAAACAGTCTACTTCACACTGTTTTTATAAGTTTAGTTTCCAAGCAACTTGAAATATGTCTTCGTAGCTCAGGAGTGGGGGACTGGTGCCCCCCCTCACTCCTCCTCCAGATGTGGTTGGACTCGAACCCTCATTAGCTGCAGCCAGCATCATCGATGGTCAGGGAGTTCTCTTACCCCTGCCTTAGATGCATGTAAAATAATTGCAGTGACTATTCATTACTAACGATCAGTGTTAGGATATTTATCATCATAACTTAAAACAAACACTACAGTGAACAGGCACTGTGTTTTACATCGATCTAAGCTTTAGCATAATTATCACATGGCATTTATTGCATTTCATTTCATTTCATCTCTCTCAGACCTCACTGCTAACTTCCCCCTGCCCTCTTTACACTCCTACCAGAGAACACAGGAGAACACTTCATGCAACTGTTGAAGTGCACTCTGGTTCAGACAAATGTATTCATGACTTACAATGGTTTTTCCAAGTACACTATAGTGAATAAAAATAAAGAAATTGTGCAATAATTATTTAACAACTGTATGGTAATTATGTAATTTCTATCATAGGAATAAGAGTACTAAGAATGAATTCTCTTTCTTTGCTCAGGAGTATGTTTTTAGCAATGATATAAAATGAAGTTAGGGCAGGAAAGCAAAACTTGACATTTATTTATTTTTTTTAGAAATATGATACCACATTCAGGATGATCCCATCATGTCAGAGAAAATAGTTTGTAAAGAAAGCACAATAACAAAATATTGTTCTTTCAGCTTTAGTCAGATTCTGTCAACTGGATCCTCTTGGAAGTTGAAATAGATGTAGGCATACTCCAAAAATGCGTCTGAAGTTCCCATTGCCCTTGCCTCAGCCCCACCGCTGGCTGAGAATTCTGAAGAGCACCACAGAAGAACTTCTTATGTTCTCCACTTCTGAGCACTGGCACTAAAGGGAGAAAACCCCCTGGGATTATTATTTGTGTTATTATTCCAGTGCCAAAGGTTGAGGATAAAAAGAACCCAACAACTTTTATCTTTTTGTCTGTGCTCATACCCTTCTCACACATGAACTCAGGGCTCTTTAAGATCTATGGGTTTGTGTATTCCTACTGAGATTTCTTTTTCTCTTTTTCTTGGTATTGTGACAAACAGGAACTTTCTATGGAATCTGGAATTGATCCTGGCCAAGAGTACTATGGGCAAGATTACTACAGTTATGAACATGGGTATTATTTATTCTGCATTTTCTATACCACTTCACAACTTTACATGCCAACCAGAGCAGGAATCGAAAGGACTGCTTTAGGCATGGCCAAGCAGTTTTTACACTAGATTGCTTTGAACAGCAGAGCCCAGTACCATATCACAAACTGTGAAAGTCCCTTTGAATTAAAAATCACTTTGTTCGTTCCCTTGGACAGAGTCAGCCCACCCATGACGGCCTCAGGCGGTTGAAGTGCAAGAGGCGGTGCTCTGTTTGTCTCACCACTTCCACTGCTGAGAGGGAGGGGCTTCAGTGTGTGGCATTGCCACCTATCTTCCTCGTTCATGGGAGGAGAAGCCGAGTGAGGGGCAACACTTTGAGGAGCATCCTGTCTTCCACAGAATTTGGCGATAGCTGGGGCAAGGTGGCTAAGGAAGTGGGCTGTGATGGAGTGCACCACAGCAGGCCAGGAGGCAGCAATTCCTATTTGCTGCAGGCGGCAAGACGGGACAGGCCGTCCCTGCCCTTGGGCATGCCACATGTGATTATATTGTTGTGCATTTCTGTTGTGTCTGTTAATCTTGTAAAACTTCACAACTTTACATGCCAACCAGAGCAAGAATTGAAAGGGCTGCTTTAGGCATGACCAAGCAGTTTTTACACTAGATTTCTTTACACTAGATTTATTTGTCGCTGCTTCCAAGGACAGGGCCAAGTACATCATAAAATAGTATTCTAGTCTCCCATTGTGACAAGAGATGGGGGAGAAATTTGGTTCAGTTCACCTTTAAAGTCAAACCAACCTAAGCTGCATTTTCCAAAACAATACGCTGAAACACAACAATTCTTTGAAATCTGCACTTCTCTGAATTTTGAAATGTCGTTCTCTGGAGAATTAATATGTTCAGAAATGCATATGCAAGGCAAAGTGTGCATAAAGATGCATATATTGGTGCAGATAATATAGAAAAAAACACGTTATATTAGTGGAAATTGCTTCACAAAATGTATATTAGGCAAGATTGCATACGACAATGTGTATATTAGGAGAAGTTTGCATTAAAGTTTGCCAGCCTGGGCTCCTTCAAGAGGAAGGGCAAAATATAAATTGAATGGATGGATGGATGGATGGATGGATAGATGGATGAATAGATAGATAGATAGATAGATAGATAGATAGATAGATGATAGATAGCTGCTTAATTTTCACGAGAACCTCTTTTTTTAAAAAAATTGCAAACTGATGTGAAAATGAAAAGAACTGAACTCATGAGTAGAAAAACAAGAAACCAAGAGAAACCAAAATTGACTGAGTCAACCATCCCTTGTTGTGACTGACTACAGTAGTGTCAGAGTGATGGTTACATTACCAACACATGTGTATCTTCCGTGGGCTTCATAGCAGTTTTGTTGTGACCCCCCTGACATTTTCCCCTAGTTCCTCAAAACAGCTGTACAAGAATAAGACTGAGGTAGGAAAGCAAAAGGGCAATTTTTAAAAAAAAAAATAATAAAGTAAATTGTATGTATATATGTCCCTCTTTCCTCACTGCCACCAAAACCAGGAAGATACAGTTTGCTGTAAAACTATAGGAGGCTAAAGGCATGTGACAAGAGTACTCACTTTAAAAAAAAGGAAGCAAGCAAGCTAAGGATGAGTGCTCTTGCATGTATTTGTGAGTATACACAACCAACATGGATACAAACATAGAGGATGTCTGTACCTGGCTTTTCCCCCAGGTACGAATTGCCTCAATACGGAAGTCGTCGCCGATTGCTGTCTCCTTCTGGAATGTATGATGAATATGGCGAAGTGGTTGTGGAAAGCGATGGCGGCTACTATTATAGCCCACAGGGACCTACGGCAGAAGCAGACGTAGGTTTATTCATTTATTTATTTTTTTCCCGTTCCAAATGTATTGACCTTTTGCAAATATATCAAAGTTCCTAACAGGGCATGTGTACATTTGGTAAGCAATTTTTAGGTTCTGACAGGGTCAGCGTCGAGAATACAGTGAGTCAAGGGTCATATGTCTCTTATCTTCACCTTCCATAGCCCACTTCTCAAGTGGATGACCTAGACCAGGGTGGGGAAAACCTGTGGATTGGTCATGCCATGACCATTGGCCATGCCAGCTGGGACTGATGGGAGTTGGAATCCAAAAGCATCTGGAAAGCTACATTTCCCTGGCCCTGATCTAGAGCAGTGTTTCCCAACCTTTTTTGGGCAACGGCACACCTGTTTAATGAAAAAAATCTCGCGGCACACCACCATTACAGCCCCGTGACGTCAGCGCGCAGCGTCACGCTGGGAGGGACGCACGAAAGTGAAAGTTTTTTCCCTCCCCCTTGCCGGGGAACCTCCAAGCTTTGGAGGTGGGAGGAGGCAGCAGAGCGAGGGACTGAGGGACGGCGGCAACTGAGGCGGCGGCGGCTGTTGTGGTGGTGGCGGCGATAGCGGGCGGAGGAGGGGGTGGCGGCGGGGCTTGAGGAGCCGTCGCCGGGAGTTGCTGCTGCTGTTGTTGCTGCTGCTGCCCGGACATGCCGGCCTCCTCCTCCTCCGCTGTCTCGCGCTCCTCCCTTTTGCACGCGCTGCCCCGCCGCTCGGCACCACCACCGCGGAGCCGCCCCCGGCTCGACGCGGATCCTCGCCGCCGCCGCCTCTCACCGCCCGACTCGCCCGCCTCCCTCCCACGGCACACCAGCCAACGTCTCACGGCACAGTAGTGTGCCGCGGAACACCGGTTGGGAAACACTGATCTAGAGCTCCCTCTGCTGTCGCCTGCCTCTGGGATAGTAGACAGATGTAGAGCAGGGGTCAACAAACATTTTCAGCAGGGGGCCAGTCCACTGTCCCTCAGACCTTGTGGGGGGCCGGACTATATTTTGGGGGAAAATATGAACGAATTACTATGCCCCACAAATAACCCAGAGATGCATTTTAAATAAAAGGACACATTCTACTCATTGAAAAACACACTGATTCCCGGCCCTATTTAGAAGGCGATTGGGCCAGATCCAGCCTCCGGGCCTTAGTTTGCCTACCCATGATGTAGAGGATTGAGAGGAAGGAAGTGTACTCTCTGCATCTTCAGAGACATTCCTCCTTGTGGGCACTATAAAACAGACCAATCTTGTAGCATGACCAAAGCCCTAATAATATGTTATCAAGCCTGCTGAAGAATAGCAACCTTGTCCTTGCACTCCACCCCACAGAAGTAAAGTATGCAAATGCTGGTCACCAAAATCATGTCAGCAAGAGCACGTGGTTATTTACTGTACTGCGGCTGGTATTGGTGAATGGTTAGTAAACACACAATCTAGGCAACTCACACGATCTGTTTTGTACATTGCAGCTGCAATCTGTTGACAAGCTGTACAGCATCCGTAATATATGCCTAGAACTGAACTGAAATATCTTAGAAGGCATTTTCCTGAGAAAATGCCTGAAATGTTTCTTTTTTGCGGTATTTTATTCGCACTATTCTTTGGTGGAAGCTGCCATCCCAGACCCCAGGGGCCTCAGGGGAACTCTAGTTCTGGAGCATTGCAAGGATGCAAAAGGGTGGCCAGGAAAGTAAGAAAATACCTTAGGGAATAAAGGGGGAGTGCCTGTGCCTCTGCCAATAAATATGATAGAGAAATTCAAGAGGCCACTTGTTTAGGGCTCTAGATGGGTCTATATGGCGGAGCAGAGGGGGAAAGACAGAGAGTTTTAAAACGGTTTCTTTGACATCTATTCATTTTCAGCGCTGCAGCATCATCTAGTGGCTAAAGTGATAAAGTGCATTTTATTACAATTGTGGTTTTAAATTATCATATAACTAGTGCATATCTAAAAGCCTTTGGTACAGGCAACAATCAAAAAGGTCTAGTGTAAACATATGCAGAAGATTCAAGTTACTGTGCCAGAGAATTGTCTCCTGCCTCCACTGCAAGCCATACGGAGATCTCCCCCCCCCCAAAAAAAAAGACTTGGGCTATGACTTTCACAACTACTTTAGTTTCATTGTTCCTTAGATATTACCAGTTTTGATGTTAAAAACAAGTCTAATCCATATACTTATTTTGCTTCTTCCCCTCTCGCTTACAATTAACTCTTCATTTCTTCCTGCCGCAAAGTATTCTAGGGCAACATGTTTTCAAGCCAGCCAGCTTTCTAAAATTATAACTAAGCTCCGTTTCTTATGATTTGCAGAGGACAAGTCCTGGTGCAGTTGTTTCCAGAAGAGCTGTAAGTCCGAGGCCAGGTCCTCCAGTAGCTATTAGTGCAGTAGGTGAAGTGGCGGCTATAAAGGCAGGCCCCAGCCAGGGAAGGAAGAAACTCAAAGCAGTGATGCAGCTGAGCCGAATAGCAGTTAGTGCCCCCAAGCCAGGAACCACCACGGAGGCCGCACCATCTCCTTGGAAGAAGGCAAAGATCTTCCCAATGATGCTGCAGAAAGTGAAAGGGAAAGATGCAGATTACGCAGAGCTGGAGGCAGCAGCTCGCCAAGCGGAAGGAGAAGACAGCATGGTTATCAAGGGAAGCTATTTCCAGAAATCAGCCGGTGACGTGATCTCGACAAAGAAGGTGGGCCGTGCCCTGAAGCGCACCTCCAAGAAACTCCGGGAGCGTGGTACATCAGAGGAAGTGAGTGAATCGGATTCAAAGTCAGGGATTTCAATCAGCGTCACGGCGGAAAGCGAATCTGAAGTGAGCGACTATGGCAGGAAGAAAAGGAGAAGGACGTCGTCGTCTTCAAGTGAGTCATCGTCGTCCGCAAGCAGCACCTCCGCCTCTGATAAAGACTACTTGACAGTGACGCTGGACCAAGACGAAACCACTGAAAGCACAGTGGACTCTGATGAAGAGCGTTCAGATTCGTCCGGGTCCAGTTCAAGTAGCAGCAGCTCCGAAGACGAAACCTCCGATTCTCAGAGCAAAGCGTCCGAAGATACAGAGTCCAAGATGTCGTCGTCGTTGCAGAGCTCCGTCAGCAGCGAAGTTACTGCCAGGACAAAGAAAAGTAGGAGCTCCAAGTCCAGTCTCAAGAACCGGTCATCTACAGGAGGAAGTGAATTAGATGACGCCATAGAAGAACTATCTGAAGAAGAAGAAGAAGAAGAGCCACCATCGGCTATAGAAGAGGAGGAGTCAGATGACATTGAAACCTCTAGTAAACAGAGAGGGGGCAGTGAGGACGAAATTGACCCAGAGGAGGACAGTGAGGCAGAGAGAGGAACTACCAAGAGCTCAGCCACTCCAACAGATTCTGAAGATGTCCCCAAAAGGGAGAGGATTCGGAAGAAAGGGCCCACAAAGATTGCAGATACTGCTGAGTCAGAAAATCCCAGTGACTCTACATCTTTTTAGAACACAGGAGGTGGAACAAGAGGTAGACAGTGTGCAGTGAGGTGTGGTTTTGGTTTGCTGTGCTCTCTCTGTGTTGCTTTTTTAGGAGGGAGGGAGCATTATGCAAGTTTTGGAAACAGTTTGGGAACCTGCCACTAGCCAGCCTGCCACTCTCTTCCATTAAGAGACATGTTTTGCAGAAGAGTTAAGGGCTCCTAGCTGAACAGCTTCACGAACTTGAATGCACACTAATAGGATTGCACAGGGGCTAAAATAATAAGAATAATTAAAAACAGGGTGGCTTGTCCAAACAACTTTGACAACAAAACTTTTATTACTTATTGATTGATGGGTTGATTGATTGATCAGGTTGAGTCCAGATGTGATTCTTGATTTCTCAGTGTTTCCTGATCCTTAGTAGAAGGCAAACTCCAGTGAATGGGGTTGTGCTAGAAGTGGTGTGAGCTGCTATGAACATTCTTCCTCCGGTGTTTGTGCTGTGAGATGGTTCATTCACTCAGAAAAGCTGAAGCTGCAGTAATCAAGCAAACAGCCAGCGTGTGTGAATTAGCGGTTTCTTTAAATATTGGGGGAGAGGGGTAGACATGTCTATTTCTACCACTGTGTGATTTGCATTTTCTAAAGATGTCTCTGTGCCTTAGAAATCAAATTGCTTTATATATATATATAAACCTTTTCACTGAAGAACTATTTGCATAAATTCTATGCCTACCCAAATTGCTTATAGCTAGGTTCGTTATTTAGCATGAAAACTACTTATTAACTAGATAGATTATTTTTCATTAAATTTACATGGTTAGTTCTCAGATTGGGAGGCCAATTATGAAGATAATTAATAATTATATTGAATCTGTTGCAATTATATTTGGCTGGTTTATTCCAAAGTTTTGGTTTGTGTACTGTAATTCGATTAATGTAAACGAGCAAATCCTTACACGCATCGGGATTTCATGCTAGCGAGGCATCATGTGGGGATAAGCATGGTTTCATGTGGTATATTCCCCATCCCCTTTAATTGCAACATCCACATGGTTACACTTGCTTCAGAAACTAAGATTGTCAAGCTGTAAAATACCACTGCTTTCGTGCAATGATCCCCTTGAAGCAGAAATGTCAAGTGCTCTTCATGAGCTGATATTACATTACAATATTTCAAGTGATTAATTCTAGGAGGAAGTGATAATGATTTTCCAGGAGGAAGTGATAATGATGTACCCTATTGGCATATTGTACATACCCTGTTGATCTCTAAGGCTAGTTCATCTATCTGCCTGTGTTTATGGTGTGAAAACTTTGGGAGTTTGGTTATGTCTGACAGAGACAGTTATCATGGATATAACTCTATGTAAGTTCAGTATCTGATCATGGAGGTAAGCCTATCAAGAGATAAGATGTCATTTGTAATCAACTGCCTCAGCTGAATGTTTTTCAGAGATAACTACATAAACCTCAGGCTTTCAGCGAGAGTCCCAGGAAAAGTCACCCATATTTTCTGCAGCTTGGGCTCACTGGTTGGCTTATGGGGTCAAACAGATCAGCCTGAAGATGACATCACACCATTTCCTGGGAAGATACCTCAGTGTGTTTCATTTCCCAAGTTTTTCCAGTATAGCGAATCCACTCCTGCCAACACTAATAGAAATGCAAAACCAAACATGTTAACTTGAAAACACCTTCAGTTCATTATACAAATGGTGTCAGGGAACAGAGATTCTAGAGCAGGCTTCCCCAACTCCTAATCTTGTTGGACTGCAACTCCCATCAACCCCACCTAACACAGCCAATATTCAAGCATGATGGGAGTTGTAGTCCAGTGACGTCTGGGGGGAACTAGACAAAGGCAGTTCAGAAGTGCTTTGTAATCACCGGCCACCACAGAGATCAAAATCTAGATTCTACTTGCTTCCTCCCTTCCAGGTCATGAATAAAGCGTTTTCCTGCATGCGTCCAGTGAGAGATGTTTATAGGATTTGCTGCTTCACACATTCCTCCCCCCTCTCTTTTATTATCGATATTAATGTAAATAGTCTCTACTTCATTTCTGAAACAAAAATACCCATATTGAGGCATTCCTTGTTTTAATCTCAATACACAGTGGTTAACAAGCCATTCAGCATATTTTAGTGCCGTTAAATTGATTTTTCTAAAGGAAATTGTTCACTTACCTAATTTTGTTTTCTCGTGGAAGCAATGGAGCTGCCAGTGCTATGCATTTAAAAAACTACACTATAAAATAATTGATTTCTCTCTCTCTTTGTCATCACTCAGTGGGCGAGGAAAAAAAGGATCAAGCTGGTTGTTGATCCCGAGTATGAGACCAGCTCCACTGGAGAGGACAGTGCCCCAGAAAGCCAGAGGAATCGTCTCAGCAACCCCAACATTCAAACCAATATCAACGGGAACATCTACATTGCCCAAAATGGCTCGGTTATTCGAACCCGGCGCAGTTGCCTCTCAAACAATTTAAAGGTCACATCCCCTGTGAGGCTGGGGAAACATTTCAAGAAACTTGATAAGTTGGCAGTGACGCACGAGGAGAACGTCCCACTCAACACGTTTTCAGCGGGGGCATCATCTAGTGACAAACTGAACACAAGACCGTGTAGTGTTTCCTTTGCATCCTCCGCTATAGACGCTGAGAACACAGGAACAAAGTCAGGGGGCAACAGGTTGAAAAGCACAGAAGAGCAGGAGTCCATTGTTGACAACGAGGATGTCAAGGAGCCTTTGGAATTACCCAGTGATCACACGCAGTCAGACGACGACGAACTGTGGATGGGTCCATGGAACAACCTTCACATACCAATGACAAAACTGTGACCTCTCTTTTTCATTTTAATTTTTACTCCCATTTATAACAAAAAGTAGGCTTTTTATCGTCACCGAAGAAAACCGTATGAACTTTGTTATCGTGCACATAAGTTGTATACTTTGAACAAAATGCTTTAAAGTAAAAAGGGGGTGAGGGGTGGGGGGAAATCCAGAGAATTTGCACTCACATTTGTACCAATTAATTGTTCTTCCCAACAACTCTTTTTGACAGGCTCCGAATTCACTGAACAAATATCATTAAAATGGACTAGTCTTGTTGGCTCTGGAGTTATTGTTTAATAATCATCAAACCACTACTTAAATGCACAGAAATTGATTGATCAAGTTGATTGTAGCTGAGAAGGCAACCATCACACACTTGTTTGATGTGTCGGTAAAGCACATAGAAGCTTTAACCACCGGTCACTGCTGTTTCAGATTTTACCCTGCTGATAATCCTACACCCCTGATCTAAATTATTTTCAGGCTGTGAATTGGCCACTCATGGATGATAAATTCAGTGATTATACACTGCATAAAGGTGGCCTGTGTTGTGCGACCCCTTCTTGTGAAGGTTGAGCCTTTATTTGAATGAAACAAACTATGAAGAAAATCACTAGCTGCCTTGGGAAACAGGTTTTATTTTTATTTATTTTTTAAAAAATGTGCCTTATTTCTAATAAGAATGTATCCAACAATGTAGCAATTTGCTCTCGCTATGTCTTCCTCAAAAATTTAGAAGAGCCATTGACCAGTATGCTCCCTCCCTCCAAATGACTTAAATCAAATATTGTTTGAAATTAGCATGTTGACTCTCTGAAGATCCTTTTCATGTCTTAGATAACTTATGCAGCTCATCTCTGTATCCCTTCTGATCTGTAACATCTTTTACACACTATGGGCAGCAGTATTAGATAATGTACATGTACTCGAAGTTCTTCCATTCATCATTGCAGGTGCGTTTCTCCACTTATTATCTCTATTGTTAATGCTAAAGTTTGCACAGGAAGCTCCCGTTACAGGTCACTTCACATGGCAGAGTTGGTGTGATGGGAATGAAGGTTGAGATTTGCTCCACACTGTCAACGCATAGTTCAATCTTACATTTGCAGGAATCCTAAAAGGCTTAGTGGTGCCAAGCTAGCAATCAGTATGGGGAGCCTGAAAGCCAGTGAGCTCCAGAACCTTCCAGTCTCTTTGCATGACGCACCATTGGGCAGATCCACACCTTACACTTAAAAGCTTGTTCAACACATGTTTCCTGCACACATGTTTCCCCAATGAGTCCTGGGAACTGTAGTTCCCCCCTCACTGAGTTACCATTCCCAGCCATCTTAACAAGCTACAGTTCCCAGGATTCTTGGGGAAAACATGTGTGCAGTAAATGTATGTTGGATGTGCTTAAAATGGGTGATGTGGGTCAGCACTTACCTGTCTGTGTGTCTGACATGTCTGGTTCTGCCCTGGTCCCATTTCTTAGCTTCACCCGGGGGGATCAATATTTTTTTTTCAAAAAAAATAAAAAGTTAACAAGCCTACTGACTGGTGGATGTACTCAATGTGACTTGACTTTTTTTTTTTTTAACCGAGCAGATTCTTGAGCAATTTTATGATACCATCAGCACATACAAAAAACCCATGCACAGATCTATTCAACTTGCATTCTTGAAACTGCCCGCCCAGTTTAGATATGTGATGTGACCCTTAAGAAGCTACTTCTTCCTGAGGTCCTGCTTCCTCATCTTATAGAAATGGACGGCATGCCTTGCATCTAAATAGACTACTTTGCAAATGGGCGTATGGAGACTTTAGTGCGTTAGAAGTGGACCAAGTGTATCAAACTGATCACCATAATGCACTCTCTCATTTAACTGCTTTGGATGCTGCAGGCTATAGCCAATGGTGGTGTTGCCTTAATGGAAAACTCTTCTGTTTGCACCTAATTGTCACTGATCCCCCTCTACCTACTCCAGAATTCCACATATCCCTTTCTGTTCAAGAGAGTCTCCCCATCACACACACACACACACACACACACACAAATAAAAACACACTCATCAGATATCAGTTCCGGCACCTCTCAGGTGGGTACCATTGCCATTATAAGAGAACAAAGGACATATTTATGGTGATTCCAGCACCTCTTTTTCTAGATAAATAGCACTGAATAACACATTTATAAAGAGGGGGGGAAAGTTAGAGAAAGTGGGGGAGACCCATCAGCTCACATTAAAAAACACACAGCTTTAGCTCAGTCTTTAGGAACAGCTTTTCAGGGAGCAAAAATAGTTGGAAATAAACTTGCAGAAGCAAAGCACCCATTGGATACAACCTATCACATTTACGGCACAACATGCTGCACAATACAGCTGGTGGACAGTTTTAAAAATATATCCCATTCACAAGAGCCGTTAAATATGCAAAGGGAACAATCCAGATCTCATGGCATTATAAATTAGAAACATTTCTAATTATTTCTAGGTTAAATCAGCATAACTTTGCTGAAGCCAATGGAGCTTTGTAAATTTACAACTGCTGGGGAGCTTCCATAATGGAATTCTTAAGCTATAAAACTGTTCTAAGTGAAACATGAATCAGGCCCCTGGTATCAGCAATATACTCATTATATAATGCAATAACCTTTGTAGATGCATAGAAAGGAAGATTAAAGATGATGCAAAATCATTTACAGCAGGGATGTTTGTGATAATTAATCTTGGGAGGGTTTTTTTTTAAAAAAAAAATCTATCTTCTCTGGTAAAGCTGTTTCCCCTCTCATGCATCCGTTTTTGTTTGTGTCTACAGCTTTTATGATTAATCAATAATTTCTTTACCTTATGGCAACAGCGGCCAGAATTAAAATGAGAATGACGCAGGCACTTGAATGATGTCAAGAGACACAAAAGGTAATCAGGCGATGAACTCAGATCCATTTATTTTCAGCTACAGCTTGTCTTTGGGCTAAAGAATGAAAGACAGATTCCAGGCCAAAAGGATTCCACCACAAATTCCACAAGGCCAATGAACACTGAACCTTTAATAAGCTTAGCTTACATAAAAATGACCTGTCAGGGACAAAAAGGTCTGGGCACATCAAAGAAATGTTTGTTTGCATAAAGTTAAACCATGATATATTACCCCTGGGGGGAAACTGGTTATAATGATATTTTGACATTTCCCTTGCAGCTCTGGCCTGCTTTTGTTGGAGCCCAATCAAATGTGACTGCTAATACAGAGCCAGTGATCCCCTTTTCACACTTTTAAGAGAGTATTTCTGCATACAACCCATAGAATTAGATTGGCAGAAAAGGTATGCAGATTAACTTGTGCTTGCATAACACATTGCACATGTGGAAATGTTTATTTGAGTGATGCAACATCCTCCCAAACAGATTATTACCCACATCTTAATGCAGCAGTAGCAACATCAAGGCAGAGCAGTAATTTGTTGCTGGATTCAATCCAGCACCTGTGCAACCTAAGAAGGGGGAAAGCCTTTATCCTTGACCAGTCCTGTGACCATTTGTGTGAGTTGTAATCCTGGGTTTAATTTAATCCCAGATCTACCAGAGTTTTGCTTGAAAATCTCCCTGAACAGGTGAAGCAATAATAAATACCTTGCACAGAGAAGAAGGCATTCGGGTGAGAGGGCATTCAAACAAGGGAAGAACCACCTTTCACTCTTTCAGTTACACTGCCCACTTCATGGCCTATATTTCATGTAAATTCCAAAACAAAAATAAGACATTTCATTCAGCAAACTAACAAACCTAAATATAGGTACTACTTATGTCCCATTAAATTGGCTAGGGAACTGAATCTGCCCCACAGCCAGATCTAGAACTGAGCCACCCTCCCTGAGCTACTATTAACAGCTGGGCAGGGACACTCGCCTGAATCACCCACCAGGTGATTCAACTTGAATAATTGGGAGCACATTCTAAGTGCATTCCTCTTTCTTCCCTTGCAGCCCCAGCTTTAATTTAGGCAAGGGCTGCAAAGGACTGTATCGTGCTCCTGAATTCTAGTGGGACTTGCACCACAGCAGATACCATTTCTTCAGCCTCTTTCACCCAGCACCTCCACTGGACTTTATCTTCACCCCATGGCTCACAGATTTGGTAATGTACTCCTTCTCTGTTGTTTCTTGTCTGGCTTTGAATGTGCCTGCTCCATGATTGAGTCTTCTTTAGCGAAGGGTCCACAAATACATTTACCAGGTTGCCACTGGTGATCTGTACCTCCCCGCCCCCACCTTGTAATAGCGCCCAGCCTTCCCAACTGTGGAGGAAAGCAGAGGTTCATCCTCTCCAGCCCAGTTATGCAGTGTCTTGAGCTCCGTGTAAGGGCTCATGATTCTGATGACTTCCCCTAAAGGCAGGACAGGGCCAAGGTGAAAACTGTTGGAAAATTCCCTCCTGCCTTAAGGAGCAGACATGGGATTGTTACGTGCCACATGTCTGTTTACATTCCAGCACAGCTTGCTGGGAACTTCCGTTGTGTGTGTACAGCTTTTGCTTCAGCCAGTTATGAAGGCCAGCCAAGATTGGTTGGCTGCTACCACCACCTTGGTTCCATTTTGTCTTCTTCAACTCTTATCAAAAGAGATGTGCTTTCGATGTGGAGATTATGTTCCTATGTTTCCACAGGGGGGCTGTGTACCATCTTCTGATGAGATTGAAAATTGTGGGGAAAGGAAACCATTTACAGCCCCTCCAACTGAGTTTTCTTGAATGTCTGACGTTATAATGATATCCATCGTAAACCCACTCTTAATAAAGCATTTAGGTCACTATTACTGCCTCATTGAACATATTTTGATGGAGTACTGAAATTGGGATAAAGGATACAGATTGGAAAGAATTATATTTTGTATTTGGAGCATAGAATGGTAAAGGAATATGCACAGAACTGTGTGCCTCATGTGCATTTTAAAGCACAAAATAATGAAGCAGAAGCTTGTGGAGAGCTTTGGCAAAGATATATGAGGGCTGCTCCCACAAAGCAACAGTCTGTTAATTACTGATCAGTGTGATAAAGTGTGTTTGAGTTCTGTCCTGCAAGCAGCACAGCATCCTTCTCTACAGGTGTAAGTTAATCTCATCCCTTAAGTATCATGAATTATGATTTATTGAATTTTTTAAAAAACCATCGCTAGTATTAGTGAATCTGAGGTAATATTGCATTTTAAAAAGTGTAGACATTTTGGAATCAGTATTTCTGAGAGGACAGGATATTAAAACAGGGTCTATGCTTTGTTGGCAGCATAAAGAATAGATGTTATTTGTTTTGGTTGCTGTTTTGGATTGAGCAGAACGCAGAGTTTTGCACGTATACACAAAACTTGCCTACTGGTAAAGCACACCAGCTTTTTTTATCAGGAGGTGCCATACAGAACTCTGGCAGAAAGAACTTTTCCCATTCTGTTCCAGCTTCTTAACACCATCAGGAATCTTCTTCAGAATGAGGGTAATGATTCCTGCCCTCTCTTTAATTTGTCTTTGTGATATGCTGTGGTCAAAACTGGCCGCATGCTCATGTTTTCATGTCACCTCCATGATCTCTGATTAGTTAAGATTGCCTCAGGATAATGCCATTGTTTTAAAAAATGAATTGACATTTCCTCATTGGGGAGAGGAGCAGCTGCAAAGAGAGACAATGAAGTTTAGCCCCTTCTTCCCACCCCAGCTTCTGTGGATGAATTTTTTTTTTTTTAACATCACTCTTTTGTAACACTTTCATCACAATAAGCCTGCAACTTACACACATTTAACTTGTGCATATTCAGCTTTGCATGCTTGTGAAAAAATAAAAAATAAAAAGAGGTTGGAAAGGGAGTGGGCATACAAGAAAAAAGGATTTGGCAATCCCACCTGCCATTGAACCCAATATGTTTTGGCTACACACAATTTTGGTTATAGGCATGATCTTCAGAACGGAACTCCTGTGTAAGTTGCAGGTTTACTATGTTTGTTTGTTTAATTGTTTTTATTTAGTATTTTCTTGGGTTGCAAAAGTACATACATCGTCTCTATTTTCAGATCATAAAGCTTATACTGTATACAGTATAAGGTTGGGGGAGAAGAGAGATGGGGGGAGACGGGGTAGTAAACTCTCATTCTTTTAAATAGTGTGTGTACAAGGTTTTTGTGTCAGTGTCACATGGGTAGGCTCTCTTTCTACTCATTTATTAGTTTCCATTGGTGGTGAGAGAGATTGGGGGGCCCAGGGCATGGTTGATTGCCTTCAGTTGACTGCAGTGAGTTTTGGTTGTATGTGAGAGGGGGAAGGGTTCTTGGTCAAGTTAGCCATATCAATTCATATGCTGTCGGTGCATTCTTGTTGTGCTGTGTGTGTAATAAAAGGGAGCCATATCAGGGTGAAGGCGTCTTCTTTTATTTGTCCCTGTGCTAGTTTCAACTTGTTGGTTAGCTCTTCTAGTAAGGCTGTTTCCCATACAGTTTGGTATCATGTTCACTCCTGACAGGTCCCTCCAGTGTCTAGCTATAGTGCTCCTGGCTGAAGAGATGAGTTCTTCGTAGTGTGAGTGCGCATTATTGTTTTGGAAAATACTGTATTCATTAGGGCCAGTTCTGGGAGTGGCTTCTAATACAGTCATACCTCATGTTGTGTTTGCTTCATAAATTTTTTCAGGTTGCGTCCCGTGGAGACCTGGAAGTACCAGAAAGGGTTACTTCGGGTTTCGCCGATTGCGCATGCGCAGACACGCAAAATGAATCGCGACCTGCACATGCACAGATGCACAGACGCGGGTTGCGTTTTGCTCATGTTGCGAATGGGCCTCCAGAACAGATCCTGTTCGCAACCAGAGGTACCACTGTACCTGTTAGTTATTTCTTGTTGGACTGATGTCCCAAATGGTTGGATTTGGGGGCAATCTCACCACAAGTGGAGGTATGTGCCTGCAGAGGAGCAACCTCTCCAGCGTTTTGCTGACTCAATTCTGTTTGTTTTTTGTTTGCAAAAAAAAATCACTTTAATGGTTGTCGGTAGAATTAAATGTTGAAAGTGTTGCAGTAGGAGTGTCAATGGCACCCACCCACCCATGTTACTTTGGCAGCATGGGAGCCACTACAGCTCAGCCCTGTCCCACGTGAGAAGCCCTGGTATGGCTTCTCCCCATGCCAGCATCACCCATCCTGGATATTGGCCTGTGCTGGCACAATACAGAGTCGTGTTGTGAGTTCTCCTTTTGTGATTCAAGAGCATAAATATATGCAGGATAATCATTCCCACCCCATGAACCTAACGTGAAAATGGTGTGCAGGTGGCAGCTGTGGTGATGACATAGTAACTATATTTTACCATAGAAAACATCTGAAATGGCAGGAGAGACTTTGATTGCCCTTCCCTCCTGTTCTTCCTACCACACACTGTACAAGTTTTGCTGCCAAAGCCAATTACGCTCTGCTGGCTGCACTTGTTTCTGTAGATTGATACATCCAAGACACCTGGACTCTTTTCTTACCTGTTAGTTGTGCTGGGTCCCATGGTGGAGCTCTCGGGTTTTGTTATACAGGAACAGCTAATGTCTTGGCAGAGCTTCATGGCATGGGGCTCCCTTGTACATAAATAAATTGGGAGCTTCATAATTGAGAATTACTATGGCTTGCAGAACCTTTTCTATCCCATTTTCCCAGGAAGGGCGACTCACTGTCATTGTGCATTGTTGCTTTGACCCTGGTAGTTTTCCAAGCTTCGGAGAAATCCTTTTGTGCCATTTAAGTTTTAAGAATGAAACATACTCGGTGGAAATAATGGAATTATGCAGGGTTTGGAAGTGCCAACCTTTTAGGGATGGTGGTTATGAACTCTACCAGAGATGTCGAATGACAGCAGCATCCATTTTCTTGCTCTGCAGAAGAGAGGCCAGATACACAGCTTTTGGAAATGAGCACATGCATACGTTAGTGGAAATAGCACACTAAATGCAACATATTAGGCAAAGCTGCATCCAAAAGCAAGTATATTAGATGTAATTAGATGAATTTTCATGAATTCTTTATTTTTTAAAAAATGCAGACTTGTGGAAATGTGAATAACTCAATTTAAGATTGAAAAAATCTTTAAAATGCACTTACTAATGTGTATGTGTGGCGCTCCCCCCATGTTGTGATCGGAGGAATCTGGGCTTGATCAGTCCTGATCATTCATATATTTATTTATCTATTTATTTGTGTGTGTGTGTGTGTGTGTGTGTGTGTCTATATATAAATATAAGTGTCTCTAAGCATGTGTAGAGTGCACCATGATAATACAAATTTAAAAGTAATGTTACTTACTGTAACTTTAAGAATTGATAACTGAACTTGTTTGCTTTCCTCTTATCTCCTCATCCATTTTTCCTTTTGGGTTGTGTCTTTTGGATTGAAAACCTGGGGGCAGAGACCAAATTGATTTTGTGATTCTTAATCCACTCCGGGAGTCTTGTTGGCCAAAGAGCGAAGTACCGTATTTTTCGCCCTATAGGACGCACTTTTCCCCCTCCAAAAATGAAGGGGAAATCTGGGTGAGTCCTATGGGGTGAATGCAGGCTTTCGCTGAAGCTTGGAGAGCGAGAGGGGTCAGTGTGCACCGACCCCTCTCACTCCCCAGGCTTCAGGAAGACATCCGCAGCCTAGGCAGCCCTGCGGGAGGTCCCGCAGGGATGTCTAGGCTGCGGATAGCAGCCTGCTTCCCGGAGCGTCGGGCGCCCTGAAAGCAGAGTGCCCGGCGCTTCAGGAACATCTCCGCAGCCTAGGCAGCCCTGCGGGAGTTCCCCGCAGGGCTCCCCACGCTGCGGATAGCAGCCTGCCGCTCGGTGGGCGGGGCGCCCTGAAGCAGAGCGCCCCTCATGCCGGGCAGACATGGGCCAGCCCCACAAGCTCGGGGGACAGCAGGGAGGCGCAGCGCCGCCATCCCGCTGTTCCTTGACCTGGTTCAGTTTCCCCAACCTGCTTTTGAGGGGGAAATAAAGGGGGGGAAATTTCCTTTATTCCCGCCCCCCCCAAAAAAACCTAGGTGCGTCCTATGGGACGAAAAATACGGTACCTGCAGTAGAGGGTAAATAACAATGGGCTTTATTCACATTGGCAAGACAACTGTAAAGTCTGTTACAAAGTTAGAAAACATTATTTTTATATGAAATAAGGCTCAAGTTAAAAAGAACATAAATCTTTAATGCTGCCTTTTGTTTCTGGTAGCCAGGCTAATGTTCAGACACAGCTTCACTAAAATCCAGGTTTGGTTTGGGGTTTTTTTAATGGGAAGCTGTCATCACTTTTGTTCTGAAGGAGAAAGTGATACTTCAGTTCACTATAGAGAATTACTGAACGGCAAGCAGAAACCCTTAGCTATTTTATAAACAGAGCTATTTTAAAACCATGGTGTAAAATACCATTATCTTACATTAAATGTTATAATCGGATTTATTGTCGCAGAAACCATAGACCTGGAACAGCAAATACAATTTCAAGCATGCATTTGGGGGAATCTTATAGAAAAGAGGCAATTCGCCTTTTGATAACCCTCCTTTTGTTCACCTCCATTTTCAAATCGTGTGTTTGCGTAAGGTTACCATACCAGCCATAATTAGCAATCTCTCTTAAAGGCTTTAATCATAACTTTTTAAAAAGGTTTATGGCTATACGTAGAACAAAGCTGTCCTGTTATACAATGACTACATGCCCAAATTATAGGTCTAGGATACCAATACATTTCATAAAGACATGGGCCTGGGCATTACATTTTGAATAATTCAAAACAGTCAGCAGTCACCACAGATGGAAGATGGGCTTGGCTCGCATTCGTTACCCACCAACCAATCAAAAGCACTGAGGGCCTAGAGGAGAGGCAGAGTACAGTCCGGTCTAGATCTGTGAGGGAACCTTCCATCAGGCCCTCAGCCAGCGCCCAACTGGACAGACGGTCAACGCTGGGCCTGTGGCCACCTGTGAAATTGTTTACTAATCCCAATGACCCTCTTTGAGATAAAGGATTATGAAGGTTCGTTGGTTTTGAGGGTAAGTGTCCCTTGCCCTTAGTGGCTTCTGTTTCACAGCTTCGAATGACACTGAAATGTCGTCACGAGTGGAGTATTCTAGGCCTGCTTACCTTCACATTAGAAAACAAAAGTGGTGATTCAGCAAAATGGCTCCTGAACTTTCCCATTGCTTGCTAATGAATGATTCACAACCCATTTTTCTTCTCTGTTTATAGCTGACAGCTCCTTAAGGAGATGTGCTCTTCCACAGCCTTGGCACATGACACACACACACACACAAAGCTTCCCAGGTGATGCTGATGTTAAAATATAGACTCTGGGTAAAGCCTGATTGCTGGTGCTTGGAGGCTCAAAGAGTCGTTGCGGGGATTGGTACAAACTGTTGCATTGCACTAAAGCCACCACTCTAAATAGCTTTTCGAATCTGAACTTTTCACAGAGCTGCCTCGGGGATGCATTCATCTTATACTGCAAACATACAGCAAGGAAGAGGAAGCGATTGTGAAACTGAGGGAATTAAGTCCCAAAATCCATATTAGGGCAATGCCTTTATTTCACAATTAGAATTATGATTTGTCACCTTAAACCTGTGAATGGCAATCTGAAAGCCATTTCATATTTTGAAAAATGTTTTCATGTGATACAGAGCGGTATTCCAATTGGTCTTTGTATCTGTTGTCCATTCCAGCTGATGAAAGCAACTAGAGACTACATTTGCAATTTTATGTCGCAATCTATTCCCATGTAAAGTTGACCTCCGTGAGACCTCTGATTGCATCTAGCAATGAGAACCTTCACAGTTCTTATTCAACATCTCTCTGTTGAATTATTGCACATAGTGGATGGATGAATGGAATGGATTGTAAAAAATTAAAATAGATTTTGATGGATAGTAATAGATTAAAATCTGGGGATTTGGGGCGGGGTGTTCATTGATATGCTATGCTGAAAACATTTAGCTCTCGCTCGCTCCTTCTCTATTCCTTCTGAATCAGGAGAGACTGAGCAGATGCTTAGCCAATGCCTGGAGGCAGTGATGGGCTGGATTGAGGCCACATCCTGATAAAACAGAGGTGGTGTGAGTAGGTCTGGGACTTAGATGGGCAAATGTGGGTCCAGGGAGAAGGCCTGTTTGAAATGGAGTTTCATGCCTCCTGGGGGGGAAAACACCTGCATACCTTGGGGGTTCACTTTGATTCAAAGGTGTCATTGAAAGTGTAGGTAGTCTAAGTGTTGTAGACCAGTGCTCCCCAACCTTTTTATCGCTGCGGACCGGTAAATGTTTGATAATTTTTCCGTGGCCCGCTTGTTTTGAGCTGAGTCCCCCCCCCCTCTGTGCACTTACCTCACGGCAGCTTCTCTTTAGTCCCCGCGTCTCCGACCTCGAGTCCTCAGTCCTCCCGTGGCGCCTCCTCCTCGGCCAATGGCGTGAGGTTTGCCTTTCGGCCAATCAGGAAGCGGGAGGACCCGCTCCCTGATTGGCCAGGAGGAGCATCAGTGTAACAATGGGCGGGCTTGAGAGGGCGCAATGCTCTGCACCTCGGCCACCCGCCACAGTGAAATGATTTGAAGTTCCTTGGGTGGCCCAGTGCCGATTGATCTACAGACCGGCACTGGTCCGTGGCCCGGGGGTTGGGGAACACTGTTGTAGACTGCTGGTTCACTGCCTATAGACATGCAGTTTGGACTCTGATCTGTGCTTTAATAACTTCATAAGTGGATCACTGCAATGCACTCTGTGTGAGGCTACTTTTGAAGATGATCCAGAAGCAGCAGCAAGTGCATGACATGGTTGCCATGCTGTGAAACAGGGCCGCTATATAAGGCCATGTGACACTGGTCCTTGCAGTTCTGCACTAGCTGCTGGACCCAGTTTAAGGTGTTCCACCGGCAGACAAAACCCTAAATGGTTTAGGACCCAAGTACATAAATGAGAACAGGGACGCGGGTGGCGCTGTGGGCTAAAGCCTCAACGCCTAGGGCTTGCCGATCGAAAGGTCGGCGGTTCGAATCCCCGCGGCGGGGTGCGCTCCCGCTGTTCGGTCCCAGCGCCTGCCCACCTAGCAGTTCGAAAGCACCCCCGGGTGCAAGTAGATAAATAGGTACAGCTTACCAGCGGGAAGGTAAACGGCGTTCCGTGTGCGGCTCTGGCTCGCCAGAGCAGCGATGTCACGCTGGCCACGTGACCCGGAAGTGTCCCCGGACAGCGCTGGCCCCCGGCTAATAAATGTGAGATGGGCGCACAAACCCCACAGTCTGTCAAGACTGGCCCGTTCGGGCAGGGGTACCTTTACCTTTACCTTTACATAAATGAGAAGGGATGCGGGTGGCGCTGTGGGTTAAACCACAGAGCCTAGGGCTTGCCAATCAGAAGGTTGTGGTTCGAATCTCCGCAACGGGGTTGCTCGGTCCCAGCTCCTGCCAACCTAGCAGTTCAAAAGCATGTCAAAGTGCAAGTAGATAAATAGGTGCCGCTCTGGTGGGAAGGTAAATGGCGTTTCTGTGTGCTGCTCTGGTTCGTCAGAAGCGGCTTAGTCATGCTGGCCACATGACCCAGAAGCTGTACGCCAGCTCCCTCGGCCAATAAAGCACTGCAACCCCAGAGTCAGCTACGACTGGTCCTAATGGTCAGGGGTCCCTTTACCTTTACTTTTACATAAATGAGTGCCTTCTTGTGCCTACTGACCTGTGTTCTGACATCACCAGGAGAGGCCCTGCTTGCAAGCAGTTAGGTGGACATGGCTTGTGGAGCTGCCATCAAGAAGGTGGTAGCTCAGACCAGAGAGAACAACCTTCTTGATGGCAGCACCTCACTAGTGGAATTCCCTCCCCAGCTAATTGCAGTTGACTCCCACATGCCACAGTGGAGATTTGAACCCAGGTCTTATGAGTCCTAGTTTGTCACTCTAACCCCTGTGGCACAGTGAATGAGGCACAGAGGCTGCAGCAGGCTGAAGGGAGAATTGCAGTCTTATGAACAGTTGTAAAATTCCCTGTGTCTCTGAAGGAACCTCCTTAATCCACTATTTGTTCCTCAGATTTCATGTTCTTATTTATTCATACTTTTACTTTCTGTTTTATCCTTAGGAGGGAGTGGGGTGGTGGGGTAGAGCCTGCTGAGAGAGAGGCATTTGATGCCGGGGGGGCAGGTGGGGAAATTGTTGCCTCTGTAAAACAAAAACTGATGAAACGTCTATGAGCTTTATCAAAATTAAAACAAAAATGCCTTCCTGAGTTGGCTGCAGTACATTTAGTTTCCAGTAGGGGTCACCACAGGACAAGGGACTAATGAAGCCAACGCAAACCAGGAAAAGCTGTTGGATAGGAATGCGGTGTTGATAGGAGGACAGTGACTGAGCTGCTTCTAATTTTAGATTTATATTTAAGAGACGGTATATATTTATTATTAGTTAGCGATTAGAACCATTGTGCCTGCGGTCTAAGAGCTTGCCATAACAATGCAGAGAGTCAGTTTCTGAGGCTGGTTTCATGGGCTGCCATATAATAACAAACTGGCCTCTAAAACAGGTTTTATAACTGTTTTGTCAAAACAAAATTGAAGGGTAGTTTGTGTGTGTGTGTGTGTGTGTGTGTGTGTGCAGCCAGCGTGAGAAAAGCATCTCTTTTTGGCCATAAAAGGCCTTGCCAGCTGGTCATCTGTCAGGGCTTCATTCAAAACAAACTTCCTTTCTTTTTTTCTTTTTTCTTTTGCCTTGCCTTGCCAGAACTATGTTCCTCCCACCCTATGCCTCCTCCATCCCAGATTATATTTAAATGAGGGTTCACATGTACTAAAAGATGAACAGTTGCTTTCATATATCCATAAGCCAACCTGCTACTTAAATGGATTTTGCGCCGTTTATTTTAATGGTGCTGGCGGAGTACATAATGGCCCTTGAGCTGTATCTTTAATGAAATGTGTTAAGTGTCTGTATGTGACTGAAAAAAACATATAATTTTCCCCCGTACGTGCCTTTTGTACAGTCTCTTTAATACAGTGGTGCCCCGCAAGACGAATGCCTCACAAGACAAAAAACTCGCTAGACGAAAGGGTTTTCCATTTTTGCGTTGCTTCGCTAGACAAATTTCCCTATGGGCTTGCTTCGCAAGACGAAAACGTCTTGCGCTTTTTTCTTAAAGCCGCTTGAAGAGGCGCAGTTGTGACGGACCGTGCTTCGCAAGACGAAAAACGTCGCAAGACGAAAAGACTCGCGGAACGAATTATTTTCGTCTTGCGAGGCACCACTGTATGCTGTGGCCCAGACGCCTGTTCCAAAATTTCTGTCCTCCAGTTTCTATTATCATCTGGGCTTCAATCCAGTGCACAGTTATGCAAGCTTTTCCATCAATTCCAACAGGCCTGGAAACTATTTATAACTGAACTGGACTTTTATTATTGCACTTATTTAGATTTATATCCCCACCCTTCATCACTTTCCTGATCCCAAAGTGGGTAAGAGCTATTTATTCTGTTTTAGTTACAGATTTATGAGCTGTTTCGCAACTCAAAGTAACAGAAACAGTGCACAGTCAAATATAAAACACAGTAGACCTGCAACTTGCTTACATTTAAGTTGTGCTTAGCAAAAAAAAAATTGAAAGGGGGCAGGTGTCTGGGGAAAGGGGATTTTGGCAATCCTTCCCGCCATTGCACCCAAAATATTTTGACTATACTTGATTTTGGCTTTATGCACTATCCTCAGAAAGTAACCCTCCATGTAAGTTGCAGGTCTGCTGCATAAAAGATTACGAACTCAGTAAACTAACAGCAATAAAGCCACTTCTACAGTTGTGCGATTATAACTCCATGAAGTGACTGGGTCGCACTTTAGGGAAAACTTTCTTCTTTAAAAAGCTATTAACAAAATTAAAGCTATCTACAACAGAAACACAGTATAAAAAAGCAGCCAACAACAGTCCAGGAATATGCAAACAAACCCAACAATGGTGCTTGAAACCTGTTTGGGTCAGTCTCTTATTCCATACAAGGACTTTAAGATAAGGTCTCGCTCTTGTTTGACCACCTGCAAAGGCAAGAGTTAAGGAGTTATCTTTGATTCTATTTCTTGATGCAAGATCATTGATAATTGTACTTGCAGCATGAGATTTGCTAATGTTGAATGAGGACAGGGAACCTGGCTTACCTCCACCACAGGTATGTCTGCTGCAGTGTGTTGGGACATGAGCAGGTCCCGAGGGAGCTGTTTGTTCTTTGCCATTGATCTAATGTGAAGATGCTGTTGAAGAAGACTATTCCTAACTCCATTGAGGAGGAGTTTGCCTTATACCATCTTTTTTTGCCAGCTAAATTCCCCTGGCTTGCTAGATCACGTGACTGAGCTGAAAGGGGTTTGGAATAGGTGCAAGTCCTTCCGTATCCCATCATGCCCCTGCCACGCCCCCGTTTAAAGACTTAGGCTGGCATAAGTTACACTGGCTTCAGTTCTGCTGGCTAAGCCCCAGTTGAGCTAGGATGAAGGATCTCCTGCCTGTAGGCGTATTGCCAGCAGAGCCCAAGATGACTAGGAAAGCCCAAGATCTGCCAAACCCAAACTCTCTCATCCCAGAAGATCTTGGGTTTGGATTTCATTGCTGGTGTGCTTAACCCTGCTATTATAAAACTAGCTTTTGCCCTGTTTGATAATGTCACACCACTGGAATGAATTTTTTTGCATTTGCTTCAGTGGTGAATGGGGTCCCTCTTCTTCATGCTTTGTTACTGAGTAGTGTGTGGCTCTGCCTGTGGAAGCCTTCACAGAGCCATGCTAATAAAAGAAGCACCTCGTACTTAACCTCCAATGAATTGCCAGGTTGCTTGCTGGAGAAATATACAAACTGCAAAAGCAGTCTCCTACCGCTGCAAGTTTATAGCTCCGGGCATTAGACATTAAACAGTGCAGCAATGACACATCAAGCAGCAAATAAACCAGTCAGAATATTTCAAGCTTGGAAGTTAATAAGGCACAGATACCAAGTCCTGGAACTTGTTTTCTCACCATTGGCAGCTGGGTGTTTACTTGCCTGGCTCCCGTCTAAAGGCTGTGGCTTCTGTGGGATCTACTTGTGAGTCTGAGATGCCCAGGCAGCTTCAGCTAAGCTTCTTCCTCGAATCATATTTTACTCTGGTGGATGAAAACAGTGAGCCATTTACTGGAAATTGTATTTGACAAGAAGCTAGTGAGGTTTTTGTACCTCTTTGGCTGAAATGAAATTGATTTTATTGCCATGATATTGTTGTGAGGGGTGTGTTTTTTTTTTGGGGGGGTAGCCTGTATGCCTCGGTCCCTTCTAATTCCTGGATCCAATAAGATTTTAGTTCCTGGAATAGCCAGGCAAGGTTTTGGGGGGGTAATGGCTGAAGTACAGTTCAATAAGGTCACAAAGGGAGTGGGTCTGTGTTAGAAAGATGGGAGCCCCCCCCCCCCTCAACTGACTGTTAGCTAGAAAGACAAAAGCTGGAGTTGAGGTGTGAGAGCTGGAAGCTAGAAGCAGGCTGGGCAGCTGAGAGACACAGCCAGGCCTGATTTCTGCTGGGATCCAAGGCTGTGGGCCTGGGAGAAGCAAGACCCTCTTAGGGTGTTAATGCTGTGAGCCCCTCCATCTTAGGTTCAGGTTGTATATATGTGTCAATAAACCATACATCATAAAGACTCCACTTAATGAGCCCTTTTGGCCTGATCCAACAGGACTCTACCTTATAACAAAAAATTAAATATTGAATTTAATTAAATATTAAATTCAATATTTTTAGTCTAACCCCTTTCCCCGCCTCAGATGTGTATTAGAGAATAATTCCAGTAAATTAGCACAAGTTTCCCTCTACTGAGTTGTACTGAGTTTTTCAGTGTCATAATTTGACTGACTATTGTAGATGTTTTTGCAGAATCGGCATCCGCTCTCGTTTTCTGCCCAGTTGACTCATACTGGTGTTAAGCAGCTTCTGTCTTTTCATATTTGTTTACTGACTTGTGGTTTCTATCATCTGTTGACAATTGTCTTAAACGCAGTCCTCCTTTGCTTATTTACATCTGATTTCAATACCTTTTCTTCTGCTTCATTCCATTGTCTTATAAGCGTTCTTTTGGATTTTTGTTCTTTCCCTAATACTTGACTATCTCCTTCCGATAGTTACTTCTGCTGCATTTTCTTTTACTAGTCTTCCCTTTTCCGTTGTTGCTTCATCCTGATAAACATACTGACAGGATTAGATTTCTTTATTGGTTTCAGGTCTTGGCTGTACCTCCCTTATTTTTTTTCTTTTTAAACTTTTTAAGTTTCCTCCTGTTGATCTTTTCTAACATGTTGATCTTTTTTGTCCTACTTTCCTTCATTGCCCTGTCTGGATTTACATTGGTATTTTTTGCTTTTGTTGTCCTGCTGAAGCTTTTAGCTGCTGCTTTTCACACTACTCTGTAGATATTATGAATTGCATGTGTTTTTACTATAATAAGTTTTTACCTCCTGCTTATGCTCTTAAACATGTTGCAGGTTGTTTGGAGCTCTTTTTTGTTTAGCAAGCAACTATATGAAACCACAAAGTTTTAGAGTAGGTTGCCAGCAATACGCTGGTGAAACATAGCTCTGCTTCTCCTTTACATCTATAGCTGTGGCAGTGGATATTCCCACAGGGTCCAGTCTGCCCTCTTCTCCTTTTTTCCTTTTGCCAGGCAACTGTCAATTCCAGTCCCATGCAACTGCCTGGAGTCTCTGGCACAGCCATTTTAATTCTCCCACAATGCAGTGCCAGACAGTCAGCTAGCGGTGTTGGCAGAAGAGTCCAATCTGTGCAGTTAAACTTTTTGGTTCTGCCATTTTAATTCCCCAGCTCCCCAGAAAAATAGTACTACAGTGGTACCTCGGGTTAAGTACTTAATTCGTTCTGGAGGTATGTTCTTAACCTGAAACTATTCTTAACCTGAAGCACCGCTTTAGCTAATGGGGCCTCCAGCTGCCGCCACGCTGCCGGAGCACAATTTCTGTTCTCATCCTGAAGCAAAGTTCTTAACCCGAGGTAATATTTCTGGGTTAGCGGAGTCTGTAACCTGAAGCGTCTGTAACCTGAAGTGTCTGTAACATGAAGCGTATGTAACCCGAGGTACCACTGTATCTTCTTCTTCTTCTTTGGCGATCACTCGTAGCCGAGTAAGATTGTCTTCCATAAACACGGTTTTAACAATGAATCCGTAAGTGACTGTGGAGGCCAATTCTGGATCCACACATCCTTCCACAGTGGGGACGTTGGTTTCTGGGCTGGAGTTGATCACGGTGTGGATTTGCCAAGCGTGCCTTCCTCTTAGCATGTTTCTCCCTTGCATCCTGAGTTTGAGTGTCTTCAAAGTCCATGACACCTTTGGTAAAGGCTGTTCTCCTACTGGAGCACTCACAGGCCAGTGTTTCCCAATTGTTGGTGTTTATACTACATTTTTTTAGATTTGCCTTGAGACACTCTTTAAACCTCTTTTGTTGACCACCAACCTTACGATTTCCATTTTTAAGTTTGGAATAGAGTAGTTGCTTTGGAAGGCAATCATCAGGCATCCGCACAACATGACCAGTCTATACTACACTACACTACACTACACTACACTACACTACACTACACTACACGATAGCATTTTACCCCTCCCCCCACCAACTTTCCAGCCATCTATGTACCTGGAGCCAGCCCTGCCATTGGATATTTCACCCCTGGTTTTGTCCCATGCTGCTTGTGCTTTGTGACTGCTTGGGCAACTTTTTCTAAGAAGATTCCTAGGTTCTTTGATCCAAAGCCAAGTCTGCTTATGCTGACATTGACTTTATCTCTGAGGCAAAACACCAGCTGATGAAGATCCCATGCACTTACTCCTATCTCTTAGGCATACTTTTCTGTTTAGTGCTTTTTTCCTGTCTTGCAGTAATGCCTGGGCGTTCAAGCCCTATTGCTTCAAAACCTTGTCATCCTGGTTCTGTGTCATCATCTCGTTTAGAGGAAATATTCTGAGTGCATGATTTATGATGGCCTGCTTCTGCGGCTGGCAGAATAATAGCGTGTTGCAGAAGAGACTGGTGGAGCAGAACATAATGTGGTTTATGAGGAATCACAAGGGTATCAGCCGTGTCATTTTTCTTTCCCCAAGAAACCTCTGTGATGGTAAGTTGGTAATTAGCACTGTTGGCTAACATTGCTACCTATTCAAAGAGCCCAGTGCCAGGATGATAAAAAAAAAAAACACAACAACATCAGGTTTGCCAACTTAAGACTGAAGAACTTTTAATTTTAGCAAGGACAAGAATGAAGGAATGACATTCAATTGGCACCTCGTTGGAAACTAATCTATTCCTCCAAACCACAGTTGCTTTGGAGATATAGCACATCAGCTTCATAACGATACATCAGTCGGGGATAGTGGCCCTGTGGTCTTCCAGACATTGTCAGATTCCAGCTCACAGCAGAACCAATAGTCAGGGTTGATGGGAATGGTGTCCAACAACACCTGAAGGGCAAACCCAAAACATTTTGCTGCCTGATCCAAAGGACAAAATTATTTATTTATTCAAATTTGCATATCATCCTTCATTTGAGGATCCCAAAGCAGTTCACAACATAAAAGTACAAAATGAGAGTACAAAATACAGAATAAAATAAAAACAAACCAAGACACACACCCCCATTCCCATAGACACATTTAAGAAGCGTCAGACTGTTAAATCAGCTGAACACCTGGTTGAAGAGAAATGTTTTCGCCCGGTGTCTAAAATATGCAATGAAGGTACCAGGTGGGCCTCCCTAGGGGGAGTATACCACAAACAGGAAGCCACCACAGAAAAAGGCCCGTTTCCATGTTGCCGCCATCCAGGCCTCTCGTGGAAGAGGCACATGAGGAAGGGCCTCAGGACAGTTCATATGGGGAGTGGCGGTTCTTGAGGTGTTTGCAGTCTTGAGCCATTTAAGGCTTTTATAGGTCAAAACCAGCAGTTTGAATTGGGACCAAAAACCAATTGGCAGCCAGTGCGGTTGGGCCAGGATCTGTGTAATATGCTCAAACCGTCTTGCCCCAGTGGCTGCTGAATTCTGTGCCGGCCATAGTTTCCGAACTGTCTGTGTATAACGTGTTGCAGCAATCTGACCTAGAGTTTACCAGAGCATAGACAACAGAAGTTAGGCTATCCCTGTGCAGATAGAAGCGCAGCTGAGCTACCAGCTGAAACTGATGAAAGACTTTCTGTGCAATCTAGAAACTATGCACAAGGTGCCTACACAC